>NC_053450.1:34054313-34654313 GCF_015227805.2 Hirundo rustica | reverse complement strand
CACTGCAGTCTTCACAGTAGAAGAGGCTAGAAAAATATTTTGAAATGAAACTCCATTTCTTCTAAAAAAAAGCCTGTGGAAAGTTTCTAACTGTGGATTTGGCAATCTCCCTCTGTTCTTATCCCAGTTTCTTTCACATGCTGCCGGGAAAAAAAATCAAAGTTTAGCAATTAGTAATTTTTAACAGGCAGTTTGAAGAAAGTAAGATAAAGCCTGAAAGACCAAGCAATCTGCTTTTCTTTTGTCTTCCTTCTGACAAAGTTTCATCCTGTTAGTGTAGTGTCTGCTAAATCTGTGTGTGAGATGTATTAGTTACTCTTCTGGGCTCGCACTTCATAAAGTGAACCCATCTTCCTGCATTTTTTCTTCCTTAAATTTTGATATAATTGTGAAAACTGAACATCTGGAATAGTGTTAGTAGATAGAGTTTCTTGCCCTGACCTCATTGCTTGCTTGCCTCCAGCTGCTGACCATTCCTACATGCAGGATCTAAAGAAAGAAGGAAGATGATGAGGTTTCTATCAGGATCACGTAGAGACTGAAGATTTTCCATCTTCATCTTGAGGTTGGGTCTCTTCTTAAAGCCACTCTATAGCTGTGGGTCTGCTCCTGAAGCTATTTTGCCTTCATTTCCAACCCATCCTTACCAATACATTCATGTAGTCCCACAGCTCAGATGAGTTGTGACATCCACAACCTGTGCCATCTATAACCCGTTCCTTTCAAGGGATAGAGCAGGCTTCCCAGTGGAGAAGCAGCACCTTGTAGTCAAGAAAGGAGTCTGTGGTCACAGTAGCTTTTATTATTGCCCAACAGATGAGCCTCTGCATGGCTCACTGTCTGCAAATGCAATGCCTTTGGCTGGCCTCAGTGTGGCAAATTACAGTGGTCTGTTATGGAAACAAGGAAAACCTGCAGAGGCGTCATTTCCTCATCCAGAGAAAGAATGGATTGCAGGATCCAGAACTATTGAAGATGGTGGAAAACAGTATTTAATATCTATTTATGGTTTCTTGATTTCCTGGTCCCACTAACACTATTGTTCCCTTATGTTGTTCTTAGAAATCTGGTATCTGGAGCTTTGAATGGTTTAGACAAATTTTTTTTTTTTTTTTTTTTAACTTTGGAGAATACGAACTGAGAGTATGTTGCTCACAGCAAATTCATGAATGAAGTAAAAATTATTAATAAAAAACATTCCATATCCTTATGTAACCTTATGTGGAAAGACTCAGTGAGACTTCAGTCTGCGGAATTAACGTGGGTGTTTTGGTAAGCAGCAGAGTATCCTGGTATGAGTAGTATTCAGTGCTGTCAAACTCTGGTGGAGTATTTACAGATGGCATCTGCCACCAATGTGCTCTGTTCGTGCTTGTCTGCAGTTATGTTGCAGGTGGTTTGTTGAGGAGAGTGATTTGCATGATGCTCTAACTGCTGAATATTCTCCTTTTAATTTAAATAGTGGCCCTTCAGACTGTCCCCATGGACTGACTGAGATTGACAGTCTCCTTGTATTATTTTTACAGGTTTAATGTCTAAAAAAATCCCTAATTCTCTCTGCTTCAACCAGAGGACGGTTTAAAGCTTTTGATTACAGTCTAAATGAATGAGGCTCTTATTTCAGGAAAAGGTAATAATAAACTGTGTTATCTTAGGGTCCCAGCATTCAAACAAAAAAATTCATTAAGAAGGCAAAGAAAATGATACTGTAATCAGGTTTTTTCTTCTGTTCCCCTGTAAAAATGAATGAAAAGGGCAAGAAGAGCTATGTTCCTGAGGAGCACATGCTTCACAGACAGGGCAGTGTGTTGTGAAATTATTCTGGGAACTCATAAAAGCCAAAGACAGGCCACAGACCTACATAAGACAAAAAAAGAGCCTGTGCTTGAATAGAAGAAGGAGAAAAGAAAGGACCAGTGAGAGAAGGATAGCCTGTGAATCAATGAGGGGTTATTTCTCCCTTGCATGCATGTAGAATCCTGGTCCATATTTCTTGAAATTAGGAATTTATTTGATATTGGGGCAATCTACCTAATGGGGATAAATTCAAATGGTGTGGCTTTACACCTACAGCTGTATTCTGGGTGTCGGGATGCTCAGTTTGGTTTTTTAAAATCGTGACCTTGGTGAACATTGTATCCTTCAAGATATGGAACCTCTTTGATAGATGTAAACAGTGATTAGCATGTAAATGTGCTGTGGCATAATTAATGTGCACCGAATTTACAGATGGAGCTGTGTAGGTATTTCTTTCATGTATAGCATAAAGGAAAGAGAGAGCTAATTTTTTTATCATCCTCTTAATAGTCATCAAACCAATAAAGAAATAAAAGATGAGCTATTCTTTGTACTTGCACACTTGAAGCATCCCATGAATTAAATGCAGTCTAAAATAATATTATTAATTATTGCTTTTTCATGGAAATTGGCTCAAAACCATATAGGCAGATGGAAATTCATGAGACCAACTCAGGGTAGGGAATAGAGACACCTAACAATCTTCTGTTTCTATGAAGCTATGTGTAAAATAATTTAAATTTTTCTATTATTGTGTTCTTTTTGGAATGAAGTTAAGACAGGTAACACTGGCACCTAATTTTCAGAGACCAGTAGTTTTTGCCTTTATTTATTTTATTATTTGTATAGTAAATAAAAGTTATGGTTCAAAATGAAAAACATTAAATACCTATATTGTACTGCAGTGTTTATTAAATGATGGTTGCAAGAACTGAGGCATCACTGCCTACCAGTCTATCTAAAAGTGGACCTGTGTGAATGGCAAGCAACAGGAATTATCCAAGACATAAGTTTTCTTATGTAGGGAAGGGTTCTGATTACTACTGATTGGGAAAGAACTTAAATGGGATGTTTCAACTTTTTTTCTGTGATCAGGAGTGAGCACTTTCTAAAAGTTCTGTACTCACTAAAGCTTCCCTGCAGGCTTTGCAAAGAATTGAAATTGGATAAGAAAACTGCTGTTTCATATTCTTCCTTCGTATTTTTCTTGGCATGAGTGTGCAAGTGCAAATGGCAGCCAGAATTTGCACTGAATAGTGTTTGAGAGTACATTTTATTTATACAAATCTAAAAATAAAAATTATATATTTCTCAAGCATTCTAATTAGTAATTAGCCTCTAGCTGTATTAAACATTAAATAAGTTCCTAATTAAGGACTATGCATTCCAAAATTAGAAAAAATATTTAGTGCTGAAAACAGAGCATGTAAAAAGGGGTTGGTGGGCTTCCATTTTGATTGCCTGTCAGTATTTTCAAGTTTTCTCAGTTTATAGGTAAAAATGTTTGTTTGTTTGTTTGTTCATTTGTAATAAGCTGCATGAATCATGACAGGCCAAATAATTTGTTTTCATTGGTGCTGAGTCAACTTTCCTTCCTTATTCAGATACAATAGGAATTAATTCTGATATTTAAATTCTAAAAGTTGAGATGTGATAATGTTATTTCATGTTTCCTCCTCAAAATGAATGATAAAGGTTATGACTCTATTCTGGTGGGTATTTTTGAGTCAGAAAAGACTCAGACTTTTTTTCAAATGTGTTAATAAACTTTAGAAAGCTATAGAAGATGGTGAGTAGAGGATTTTCTTGCAATATTTTTTTAGATATCTAACTATTATTTCTCAAATTGAATCAGAAAACAAAACGAACAGAAATGGAAGGGTGACAAATGTGTTTCTCATCTTTAACACTTTATGAAGTTACTGATTTGCTAAAAGAAATAAAATTTGATCTGTAGAATTTAAAGAATTGTCACAGAAATGTTCTGGAAATGTTAAATTCTTCCTAGTTGGTATTCTCTTATTAAAAAAAAAAAAAAAAAAAAAAAAAAAAAAAAAAAAAAAAAGTTTAGGAAAATCCTAACTTTGCAAGTAAAAATTGAATAAAAAATAAAGATTTTTTCCCCCCAATTGAACAGAATAAGATATTCTCGTATAAAAGAAGCAGATACTCTGGTATGAAGTGTAAATTTTTCAAACATATGAATTCTTTTCTAATTATGATTGCAATATAATAGGAACATACTGTTACTTCCAGATGTACACTTGTTCTGAGGTTTCCTAGATTCTTGTTTTAGTTTGCTAGTAGTGGACACAGCTGAATTCACTGAGATTTCCTAACAAGAACCTAGTGTTCTATAAATTCAGGAAACAGCTGACTTTTATGAGAGGTAAGCTGTAATGGTAGACGTCATTTCTTTTCCATTTCAACTTGAGTGTTACAAGGTCAGTTATGTGATTAGCAGTACATTATTCACTGCATGACATACACCAACAGGACCACATGATGCATTGCCACAGGGAATTCCACATACATGTGAATGTTTTTTAGTACAGAGTATCTTTTTCTTCAAAAAAATCTTCAAAATTTAGTTAAGAGGAATCTTGGCATGCAGGGAGCATTTTGTTTATTGACCTGGATACCTCGTGTTTGGTCAGTTTGTTGCAATACAGCAGACTGTTCAGAATTTCACAGGGGTCATCAGGCCGATCTCTTTTTTTGCCTTCCAGAACCTCTCTTGGTGATGCTGGGACTGGAATCTAACCTGTTTGTATTTTTAATGGGATAAAATCTTGGTTAGCAGCAACGCATGTTACATAAAATATTTGCCAAAAATATTAGACAAATTTCCTTCTGCTTATCTAGCAGGTGGGGGGGCATCACTTATGCCCGTATATGGCCTTTTACTAAAGCTAATTTATTTATAATTAAAACGCTATAATTTAATTATAATTAAAATATAGCTTATATTAATTAATTATAATTAATTATTCTATTAAAGCAAAAATTGAGATGGTCTTCTAGAAGTTTTCTGCTTGTGGCATCAGATCACAGCAGCATATGAGAGCCAGCCAGACATCCAGCCTCTGGTTTGGTGAGATTTGGAATGATCCCAACTGCGAGCGTGCGAGTGCGTCCATCGTTACTCATCAACCAAACTTCTGTGGGCCATCAAGAGCACAGCTAGTTCTCAGAAGAACAGATTCCCCAAATAAGGACACTAGATATGGCTGACAGGATTGTTGTCATCTGGGAAGAAAAGGAATAGGTATCTTCTGAACTGGGCCAGGAAAATGTTGTACTAAATCTTTTTGAGAATGGCTTCAGTGCAAGGAAGAGGGTGGAGACATTGGACATCCTGCTTGGCTGTGTGGAACTGGGGTTTAACTATAAATCTTTTACTTTCATCTGCAATGGAGCCAAAAGGAAGGAAGGGATCAAAAGTGAAAGCTCAGGTGATTTTAGAGGTGGGGAACATGAGTTTAGGAGGCACTTCCTCGTCAAAGGAGGGAACTGACTTAAAAGCCTCACAGTACATGAAAGAAGGAACAAGATGTCCATTAAAAAGTTGAAAAATATCTTCAGTGACCACAGAATGTAGAAAAGGTGATTGAGATACAGAAGAGGATGAGGAAAGGGTTTTTTTGCGCTACTCTTAGACATTTTCTGATATTATAGACCAAAAAAAAAAAAAAAAAAAATATATATATACATGATGGAGAATGGGTTAAGATTATCCCAAAATGTATCATCGTTTTAATCACG
Organism: Hirundo rustica; assembly: GCF_015227805.2. Taxonomy (NCBI): domain Eukaryota; kingdom Metazoa; phylum Chordata; class Aves; order Passeriformes; family Hirundinidae; genus Hirundo; species Hirundo rustica. The sequence continues at coordinate 34,648,751 of NC_053450.1, read as the reverse complement.
TATGAGAAGATTATGAAGATATGTATTTTTTCAAGTAGTAATTTCTGTATGTGTGTGTACTTAAGAATTCACATTTACTTTAAGGAAAGAAGTTAGGGATGCTCTTTCAGACAGACTGATGCTCCTTAGGATCAGGCGAATGGAGAAGTGGATTTGTTTGGTAGGTTGTGAAAAGAAATTATCTCTAGAAGAGGAAACATTGCAGATGTTGTCCATTTATTCCCTCTGAATTTACAGGCACCAGAATATGAAGCCAGCTTTGAAAGTAGCTCTAGGTACAGCGGGGAGAAAGAATGTATCTGACCTTGGCTGATGCTCTCACTGCTGGTTGTGATTCATCCAGTCCTGCAGGCAAGATGGGAGAAACAGGTGGTGCCTCAGCTGGTGAATCACTGGAGAGAGAAGAAGAGTCTTTTGTTCAGTAGCAGAAGCCAGCCTGAGCAGCTACTGCCACTGCTGCTGGCACAGGTTAATGGGAAGAGGAGGGTAAGAACACAGTGTTTGCCACAGCTGCTACTGCTGCTGGAGTCTACTCTATTGATTTTTGTGTTTTTCCTCCTTGTGGCAAAATCAAACAACAGGGCTTCAACAAAACTGGCTTGCTGTTCTTCTGGGACTTGGAATCTGATGTGCATTAATTACAGTGTGCAGAACTGCTGTGCTAAATACTACCTCGATGCCTGAGAGCTGAATTAGCCGCAATAGGCTAGTCAGCTATGATGGGGAGCAGTCTTCTTCCCAAGTATAGATCTTTGTGTTCTCTCTAGGATCATTTGGAATACTGTGAAAAGACCAAAATATTTTCCACCATGCAGATGCCTATAGTTACACTAAGAATGTAAAGAGAGAACACAGAAACTACAATTATTTCATATTTGTGTTTCTAAATTTGTGAAGATGAGGCTATTATCATCGACAGAGGAAAGTTGTATAAAAATATAAACATTTCCTTATAGTGGGTCCCTTTATAGGATTTTGTCTTTGACACTGTGCAAAATAAAATAGTATTCAATTTTAATTTCCATATCAGCTAGATAACTTTATTTGGAAGGCATTATGATAGACTGAGCACTTCACTTGGACTGGTTTTCCTAAAGTGAAAATGTGTGGGAAATTGCCTTATTAAAAAATACGTGGTTTTTTGCAGTCCACCTTGGTTTTGTTTATGACAGTGTAGATTTAAGGGTAGAAACACCATTAAAAGTATTCTGAGGGGAAAAATAAGTAACTATTTAGAACCTCTTTTTTTCAGATAAAGCCCAATATTTATTTATAGGTTTAATCCTAAGTAGGATTATTACTTTCAGAAAGACAGTAACGTATCTTTTGTGGTCCAGGAGCTCTGACATAATATCTGGTCTTTTTTTTTTATTTGTAAAGAAGGGGGGAAACTCTTTCGGCCCTGGGAGTCTTCTGCAGGCAGACTTCTTTGTTTTCCCTGATTTCATTCCAGATGTCAGAGAAGTCATTTGTGCTGTTGGCAGCTCCTTGTGCTATCTGTAGCAGTGCTAGGTTTTTGTTTTGTTTTGGTTTTTTGTTTCAACAACACACAGAGCAACCATCAAGAAAAAAACCCACCAAACAACAAACAATGAAACTCTTATTTTGATAAGACCAGAAGTCAAAAATCCCCATAACAGGAACCCAGTGTGCGTTCTCTGTAAAAAAATGCTGCTTCACAAAATGGCAGCTGATCAGCAGACAGACAAAAAACATTAGTGTTTATTTGTCATAATGAACAAATTATTTTATATTTCTTTGAATTTGGGTTTTCAGTGGTTTATGGTTTAATTTTCATGGCAGTTGCTTCCTGTATTGTGTTAATGCAATGTCAGATAAAGGGTAAAATAATTAGAATAGGGAATAGTACAGAAAGCATGTAACAGTTTGCAGGTAATATGATCAAAGTGTGTAATTAGCTTCATTGTTATTATTAGTATGGAATCATCTCCAAATGATTCTTTACCACATTTCTCAAAGGCTGAGGTGAGTTATTCTTCTCTATACCACCATGGTACAGGAACCCTGAGTCACAGCCAAAAACAGAGGCATTTTTATGTTCCCAACAGGAACATTATCTTGCATATTTCCTATGTAGTTACTCCCCTATTCCAAAGCACTTAGTTGGAACCCCATGTTTTGGTCTGCATGTTTGTCAGACTTGTAAAGATCAAAAAATTTCTTACAATGTGACTCTCCATATTTAGAATTTTATCAGCATTTTGGGGCATTTCTTCTCCAAAGCAGATATGCACTGATCATGCATATGCCATTTTGTGTTAATGAAGTTTCCAGAAAGATGCTTTAGAAAGTTTAGGTTTGTAATTTGAATGCCAAGCTTTGTGGAGTCAGGAGTCATGGCACTCTGAGTGACTCAAGAATATTCCTAGAGTGACAGAATTTTCCATAAACAGTTCTAAAAACTGGCAAACAAAACTGAGTGTTGTTTTTTTTTAATGTGGGGAACAAACATCCTCCTTTATATTTGCTCTTCATCTGGTCTTTGAAATTTAGACTGCTCTTCATGGTACCCAGTCAAGTTGCTGCTCTGTAATGTTGCAATGAGATCTCTTAAAAGAGGAATCATCAATAGTTGGGCTGGCAGAGAGTGCCAGGAATCCTTGTTTGCTGTGTTGCAGGGTTGAATCCCTATACTATAGCAAGGTGGATAGAATGCTGGTGGCACAAGGGGAATATCTAGAGAATTACATTCTGGTTTTACCCTGTGTCTTTGAGAAAATTGGGAACTGAAAGGAAGCTAAGGGAAACTCTGGAATCCACTTGAAAAGCTTTGAGAAAGTTGAGGATCCCTGTCTAGGTGACATTGGGATCCTGGAGTGCACATAGGTATTTGTTATTCTGTGTTTGATGTAGTGCTATGCAACTTCTACACTAATGTAGATGAATATTGATGTAACTTCAGCAAGATGTAATGTATACTCCAGTAAACACAGATAAGTCATGATTTACTGACGTGCATGTTTGTTGAAATTGTATTAAGTTTGAACTGATTTTTCACTTTGGTGATTTTTGTTGTTTTTTTGCTTTTTTTGTAAGCATGGGAATCATGTGTGAAAATCGATTTCTACAGCTGTTTGGTCAGTCCGGGAGCAGGATCCATTCTATTGTTTCCTTGCAATTTGTAATTGATTTGCTCCTTCATATAATGTCGTGCTCAATAACAAATGTGGACTTGAAGTAATGGTGAAAATTTTAGAAGGAACTCAGTGCTATTTCAGAGAAGTTTCTGGCTTCTTGGTTTACTTTTTTTTCTTTTTGTTTTCATGTGTTCATTCCTTTAGTGAATTGTAAATTGGCTGAGATGTCCATTCTACTTTTAGATTTTTTACAGGTGTGTTTTTTTCTATGTTAATTAGAGTTTGTGTTTTCCCAAGCTTATATATATATATTTTTCCCATTAACTGAAGAGCTGACAGCTCCTGAGTAGTTTCTGTCCATCTTTATATATTTTCCTTTTAAAGTCTGTAATTTCTGTGCTGGGGTTCTCCTTGCAGTTGTGTCTGCAAATTACCTGCTTTTTCTCTGTATACTAATTTTTGAAGAAATGCTTATGGTTGTCCTTGGTTGATGCTTAAATAATTCTGGAGATTTTTTGAGTAGTCGGCCCTCTCTGACACCTGTGTGGTTATATAAGTTCAGAGACATTGGCCTTTTCATAGTTGCAGTGCTGGATTGAGGTTATTTTACACTGTAAAAAAAGCAATTACTTCTCCATCTTCCTGCCTGATGATGGCTGTCCATTCTCCCTAGCAAAGCACTGGTGCAGAGGCGTTATGTGTGTGGAGTCCGTGGTGTCTCTGTGCTCCAGGAGGGGAGGTGATAAGGGGATTTATGTCCTGGAAATCTGGGTTTCATCAATGCTTTGCATTATTCACTCCACAACGGGTGAAGTCCGCCAGGGATCAGCCTTGGAGGCAGACACATCCATCCCTGCCTGCACTCCCCTGAAATCTCTTAACACTATTCTTCTAGAAAGTGTGAAATTATTCCAATTATTTTGCAATATGTGCAGTTTGTAGAACTTCATGTAAGTGCTTGAAAAATTCAGGTGGTCACGTATTGATTTTTGAGACACAGCATTATGATTTTTTTTTGGGAAGGAAATCTTCATTGATAGAGAGAACAATGGGGCACTGAGCAACCTGATCTAGTGGAAGGTGTCCCTGCCCATGGCAGGGGGATTGGGCCTACATGGTTTTTAAGTCTCTTCAAATCCAGAGGCTGTTCTGTGATTTCATGATACTGTGACTAGGTGGCAAATGTTAGGGAGAAACCTGGCCTCGTGACTGCACTACCCCTGCAGAATAAATATGGTAAAATAGTGTACAGGGGCTTACAAGAGGTTGCAGGAAGGGACTGAAGTTGTCCCAGGGCTCCCTCCCTTAATCAGTGATTTGTGTCTGGATTCTGCAAAAGTTTGGATTTTCCTGGATTTATTTTCTGATAACCTCTGCAGATGTGATGCCTGGGACAGAGCTGCTTGGACAACTGTTTATTGCAGCTGATATATTTTCTTCTTGACCTCATGACTCCCATCTAGTGTCTTGAATCACTTGGGAATAACTGATGCCTCAGCTCTCCGTTCCTTCTTAGTTTCACCATCAGCCAACTTAATGTTCACCTTCCTTCACAGTTACAGGAAATGAAGGTCTTTTGAGATAACGTAAGTGGAGATGAGCGGCATGTTTGGTCTATGGGGAAATAATGTGAACAGGGAGAAATTACAGATAGTAAAAATAGATGTGAGTTTCAGAGGCAGTTTTTAGATTTTTTTTTTTTTCCCCCCTCTTTGATTCTAAAGCGTATTTAGTGGTGTTTCATGGTTTAGTGAAAACTTCCAAAATTTAACTGAATCATACAGGCTTTTGCTCTTTGTGGGATTGGTTGTACAGATAATGCATGCAGAAAATTTGCCATAACCCCTGGGGATATTTGTAGTGAGGAATGATGTAAAGGGTTGTTGTCCACCATCAGTTAACTGCTGCAAATGAGTTAATGGCATTTTTTTAACACCAGTAAAACATCAAAAAGAAAGCACAAATAGTCAGGAAAAAGATTTAATGAACTAGAAAATCTACATCGTTGTAGAGAGCAATAGGAAACATACAGTGTGCTGGCAGTATTCCAAACTTAATTTGGTTTATGTCCTGGATAACTAGATTTGACTCTTCAGTAATAAAAATGTGTAATGCCAGTTATATAGTCCTCTTCAGCAGAGAAAGGAGCTCTGCTTGGGAATGAAAATATTTAAGTCCCAGCCGAGGGCAAAAAGGGTTGCCGTGACTGCTGTCTTTCCACCCAGGGGTTATTTATGGAATTTGCACCACGCCAGAATTTAGATGAGCTCATGTGCAGTGTACAATGCACAGTGACTCGGAGCTAAATGGTTATGAAAGACGTGACATTTGTGCACTCATGGTGCCAGGTTTTAATGACTGAAGAATATCCATGTCTGTGTGAAGAATTATCAATGTAAGACTTTAGTCTACAGTGCGTAGGTATTTTTTAGAACATGCCAATATCTTTGTAATGACACGAATTGATAAAAAAGAATTCTGTTCTTTGTACTTGAGATATTTATTTCTTTAGGAATTACATGCTATAGTCATCTTCTTTTTGTGTCCAGGCCTTGAATGTAAAATAAAAGAAAACTTACCAAAACTTACCAAAAAGTTTTGGTATTTTGTTGGTGGAATTACTAATTTCTTATTTGATCCCTGGGGATTGGTTTCTTGGGGAGGGAAGAAGGAAGAGTTTTCATGAAGCAAAACCAGGTGCAGCTGACTGTTAAGCCAATTTCCTTTACAATAAGTTTGATCATTAATGTGCCTGAAATCTGACTTTTGATTGCTATGGTAAAAGCTACATGACCTAATAGGATCTCCTGATTAGTTTAATTTGGAAATCAGCAGCTTATTTTGACTTGTCTTGTACTCAATTTGTAAAGTAATAGAGTGGGATTTTGAAAATCAATGCATTTTTTCCTCTTGCTTGATTGTAATATGAGTGCAGGGTGGAAGTGGTACTTCAGAGAATGTTCAGTTTCTCAGCTTCAATAATATTTTACTCTTTTTAACACTATGTAGATAGGTTTTTTCTATCCTGTTAGAATAACAGGACTACTAAATGATTTATAAATAAAATGCTTGTTTTAGATTCTGAATAATATTCTGATGTGGCTCTATATCCAGTTTGGGAAATAAATTAAAACATAACATGCCAGAAGTTGTTCAAATCTTCCTGAAATAACTTTTTCCTTATTTGTCTTGTTTCATGCAGGCTTTTCTTCACCGAATGATCCAATGTGCTGCAGCCAAAGTGGATAAAAATGTCACAGAAGAAACAGTTAAGGTTAGTCTCCTAATTGCATTTTTCTTCTGTTTTGTATCTGATGTTTCACTTATGTGTGTCTTATTCTTTTGCAGATGTTGTTTTCAAATATTGAAGATATTCTTGCAGTTCACAAAAACTTCCTGTCCCTTGTGGAAGATTGTTTACAGCCAGAACCTAATGCACAGCATGAAGTTGGAACCTGCTTTCTGAATTATGTATGATAGCTCTTATTTCAGCCTTTTTTTCATGTCTTTCTTTTATTTTTTGCCTTTATTAATTACTATTGTGATGATAAGTCTGCATACTCATGAAGCCTAAATATGACTCGATTGCTTAATGAAGACTTCTTTGAAGTTGATATCTTGGTTAAAGATTGAAGAACAAACATATTAAATGACGCTTTTGTTGTTTCATCATTTTTACTTGCGCCAAATTAGCTCAGGCTGACAAACTGAGCCCTGCAACTTGGGTGAAGCTGCGCCTGTGTGTTAGACAGAGGCACAAGGTTGCGTGCAACAAGAGTAGTACTATCATTTTATTCCCCCATTGTGCTATGCAAAAATATGATTATTTAGTAAAGAATTGTATATACTGGATAAAGTACTTCCATGGTTCTGGATTGTGAAGGTATTTTATTTCCAACAACTGCGGTACCTCCACAAGTGTTTGTATATCCTGTAGTAATTGGTTTCTAGGAGTATTATTTTTCCTGTTGGAGCAAAACAAGGATGTTACTGTTACAGAGCTTTGCAAAATGAGGACAAATTAGTTTACTTTCAGTTGTAGACCTAACAAAAAGTCTAGGTTTCATTGTTATCTCTAGTTAGAGTTCTATTTGTTTGTTAAGTCTTTGATTATTCATTGTGGCAGAGAAATCTATTAATAGTGGAAAAAATTTACAGAAGTTGAGTAACATCATCTTTTAACTCTGCGGAAAAATGGATCGTATTTGAAAACAAGTGTAGAAGACAAATTGGGTAATAATGTCAACAAAGTAGCCACTCATTTTGTTTTTTCTTCATGTATGTTTTTATCCTGCGTGTTTGTGGTAGTTCAAGCTCTGAAATAGTCCAGCAAAACCTTATGAAGCTCATCAAAGACAAATCTGAGGTCTTGCATCTGGGAAAACATAATCCAGGAGTGTAGCACAGGCTGGGATCTACCTAGCGGGGGATCAGCTCTGTGGAAAGGGTCCTTGGTGTCCTGGTGGAGCACCATCTCAATATGAGTGAACAGTGTGCTGCTGTGACAAAAGAAACCAAAGCCAAGAGCATGCTGGATTACACCAGCAGAGATAAAGAAATCATTACCATTGTCTGCTCAGTTCTTGTAAGGCCACAGCTGGAATTCAGTGTTCAGAATTCTGTGTCCCTGCTATACAAAAGAGATGTGGACAGTCTGGGCAGGGTTACGAGAAGAGCCACAAAGATGATGATGATGGGAAGGGTTCCATGTGACTGCCTGAGAGAACTGGGTTGGTTCACACTTGAGAAAAGAAGGCTTAAATGAGACTCTATCTCTGTGTTCCAGTATTTAAAGAGAGAGACTCCCATTTTACAGGATCACATGGGTAATATGAGGGCTAATGGGTACAAGTTTCTCCTGGGGAAATTACAGTTGGATACCAGAGAAAAATTTTTCACAGTGAGAACAATCAGCCATTGGAATAATCTCCCCAGGGAAGTGATGGATTCATCAACATTGGACACATTTAAGATTCCACTGGATAGGGTTCTGGGCCATCTTGTCTAGACCATGCTTTTGCCAAGAAAGGTTGGACCAGATGGTCCTTGAGTTCCATTTCAGCTTTGTTTTCTATGAATCTCTGTTTGAAATTCTCAAGTTGTGCATCCAGACTGTTCATAATTTGAGGCTAGACCTCAAATAATAAATGTATGAAGAAGAGCTGACTTGAATGAAGCTGAATGAAGGCTGTATTAGCTATGCAGCTTTGCAAAGTGTTCATTCCATGTTTTATTAATTAAAAAAAAATCAAAATAGCAAGTGAAAAACAATGTCTCTTTTTGTTTCTGCAGAAAGAGAAATTCCGTATCTATGACGAATACTGTAGTAACCATGAGAAGGCACAGAAAGTTCTTCTTGACCTGAACAAAATAAGAACAGTGCGGACGTTTCTTCTGGTAAATAAACTTTGAACTGCTGTTCTAACTTCAATTTTTTGACGGGCCAGTGAATTGTTAGCACTGTCACCTCCACGATGTAACAAGTACAAGTGCACCTGCAAGTGGTTACAGACAGTTTCGCCTGGGGTTGGTGTTTCCAGAGGAAGGGGGTGGTTAAATCGTGTTTTCACTGATGTACTTGGATCTGTGGATAGTACAGTGTTAGGCAGTGTGCCTTGAACATACTGGCCAGGAGACCAGGGTGTGAATCTCTAGAAAGGACAGAGAATAGGATAAAATAGTTGAGGAGGGATAGGGAAAGGAATTGCAGAAAGAAGCTGAAAAACTGGGCAGAATTTCTGAAGGGGAGGTCCGTGTTCTGGTACTGTAGCCAGCACTGTTGCAGACAGAAAAATCTTTTGTTATGGATCATAGAGTAGCTATTCTAATCTTAGACACTGACTTAATCTAAGGTTGAAAGAAACAGCTCCACCAGTAGTCTTTCACTTTTTAAGACAAGTAAGGAGGGATTTGAAAGTGTGATAGTCCTCATGGTTTTTCAACAGCAAAACAAATTTCCATGTAATACTGAGTTTGATAATAGTTGACTTTGGTTGTTAAAAGAAGGATTCAGTGTGGAATGATTTTTGTGTTTCCTCCATGGTGTCCTGTGGTAAAAAAGTCAGCTTTGAAATATGTAGCCTACTGTATTAAAACTTAAATACCTGAGGATGTGTCCATGGATATGCTATCAAATTTTGGAGCGATCAGATTCGATCATTGTGTTTGGGAACTGGAGAGCAAAGCATCACACATGTGTTTGATAAAAAAGATTCTGTCAATATCATAAATATCATAAATCTTATTTAATTTTATTAATTATTTTTAGCACGCAGTAGGGTTTCACTACTGCTGTTGACAGAGTTCTTGGTGAAGTCCTATTGCAGCTCGCTGAAAGATACCAGATCTGACTCCCCAGCTGCACTTACTTACAGCCAAGTTAACGAGCAGTGTGGGAATTTCCTTATTGTGGGAGATACTGTGTGACATGAAGCACCATCTGCCTTTTAGCTAAGAATCTCTTATACAGAAATGGTTATTCATAGTTAAAAACTGCTTCAAAGTTGTCCTGTTTTTCCTTGGTGGTTGACACAGTATCCTTTACGTTGTCCCAGATTGAGGAGCTTCATAGACGTGGTTCTTGCACTGGGAACAGCATGGCCAGACTCAAGAAGAAAGGGTGAATGCTGACTTGAGAGGCAAAAAGTGAAATACTCTTTAGAAAGATTGCAAAGGGCTTGTTTTGTGACAAAGGAAGCCAAGTGTGCCATTGTGGCAGTTCATGATGTGTCAGTGTTACGTTCTCTGGGGCACATGCATTCTCATCTGGTTCGGGTTCCTCATAGATTTGGGGCATCTCTGTAGGATTAAGTGGCAGCAGTTTAACTGAGAGAACAAGACATCTGACTGTATGATTTGAAAGTGCAGTCAAAGCCTTCTAGTCGCACCAAAGGGTTCAGATCATTAATTGTGGTTATCTATAAATAACTGAGAGCTGAAACCAGATCTTTTGAGCCTTTGAGTATAGGGGCAGTTGTTATAATAACTATAGTCTGCCTTGCCATTATCTTACTTGGTCTTTATTAGTAAAGCTTTTGTGTTGTCAGGTTAAGTGGGATCCTTTAGGATAAGACAGAAGCTGGTTAAACATGAGTACAAAGCAGAGACTTACGGGTGGGTGTGTAGATCCCCATAGCAGCAGGGGTGGTAGGATGTGTGTGTTGGGTGGCCACCCAGTTGTGCAGCCTCTGTTCCATCAACAATGTGTCGACATCTCATCTGGCTGTCTTAAACTGCTTTTGTTTAGTGCCCTCAGTTTAGACAACTTGTTATTTGAAGCTGTGATTATCTCATACCATTGCCTCACAATTCCTTCTGATCTCTCCATAAAATAATTGTCATCACTACTTTGGGTCTTTATCTACCTAGACTTCAGTTGCTGCAATTCCAAATATTTGCTGTGATGTCCTTTGCATGTTTTCTTGTCCCCAAAAGCTCTTATTCTTTTCTTTATCTCAGCTGCTTTTATTGGGTAATTCCACCCAATGTTTGATTTACTCTCTGCTTCCATAATCACACATGTTGTTGAAACTCTTTAATAGCCTTTTGCCCATGATTTCAGGATATTTTATTCATTGCACATCAAATTTTGAATATAGTAGCATGAAAGCAGAACATGGGGTTTTTTTCCAGTGTGTATTAGGATGGCCATGTTCAAAAATTCAAACCATCTTTGATACTACTTAATATTGCAAACGCTTTCTAGAAACAACAACAGCTATAATAATCACCCAGAAATATGAATATTTTTGTTTGTTGACATCTGAAAGCATATTCTGAGCATTTTATTTACTGTCTTTTTGTTTCAAACTTTAAGAAAAAGTCCTCTCTTCATCAGACTGGATGAAGAGGGTACTTAGGCGAGAGGCCTGCATTCTGCCTTTGTGACTTCCTTGTCATGTGTGCATGCCTGTGCATGTGTTCAAACCTGGACTTTTGACAGTCTTGCAAACCTGTCACTAGAGGACATGAAGAGAAATGATACTCACACTCAATCATTCAGAACTTTATTTAGATGACCTCCTTGTATAGATTCTGGACAATGACCAGGGATTGGAGAACAAGGTTACCACCTCTCCCTCTCACTGGCCAGGCTAGAAGCCCATCAACTGTCCGTCATCAGAGAGGAATGTGAAAAGCAGCCACTTGTTTATGTTACAAGCACGAGAAGACTCCACTACAGGAATGTAAACTTCAGAAGGCTAAAACTCATGGCAACACAAACCTGCCTCCATATATATTAGTTTATGTATATTTTAGCCAAATGCTGCTGTTCATCTATGCCCTTGTCTTTATTTCTAATAATTTTCTTGGGATTTTTCAATAATTTATGAACCTCTTCCAGAACTGCATGCTCCTTGGAGGACGCAAGAACACAGATGTACCCCTGGAGGGCTATCTAGTGACACCAATACAGAGAATATGCAAGTATCCCCTTCTTTTGAAGGTACTTACCAGATTTTTTTGAGGACTTTATACTTCCTACATAAAACTGTTTGCTAAGCATGTTTCTGAACTCCAGGAACAATCTTTCTACACAGTGAATTATCTCTTTATTAAGATATTGGACCCAGCCTTGCTCTCATTAAAGCTGGTGGCAAGTCTTCTGACATTGGTATTGAAAGAACGGAGGAGCTTGACTGGGTCGAGATGATTAGCTCTGTTCTTCTTGTAGTTGTAAGGTTGCCTCTCCATTGTTGGACAGAAGTGAGCCATTTGGGAGAGTTTAATGAGTCTAATTTCAGCTGGGTTTAATAGTGCCCTTGCTTAAAATGCTTGGGATAGCAGAATTTGTTGATGATGTACTTTGATGATGAGGATTTACCAGCAACAAATCAAAAAGAAAGAATAGAAATTAATTTTTTTCATAAGAAAAAGTGTGGAGTAACAGTAAGGTGCTGTAAATGGTTTTATGTACAGTTATATGTTTATTTTTATATTGTGAGAGCTTAAATCAATGAAAAATGTTAATGTGGTGATAAACATTAGATATTAAAGCCTCTGAATTTGTAATTTACCATATTAGGAAATAAAATACAAGAAAGTTAGTATTTTAAGCAAATCGTTGCTTAACCAGTTAAGATCTTGTATTGTTCATTGTTCCAAACTCTGGGAGGAAAACCAGAGAAACTTCTACTCTAAAAGCTACCTGGAAAATGATTACTGGACAGTGTTTTTCACAGTGCATATGTGAGTTTTGATCTTCAAGACTGCCGGTTTTGAGGCATATGACATTAAAAAATCTAAAAAGAAACAGTTTAAGAGAAAAGTTTTAAAAACAATTAAAAAATATAATCATTACAATGAGGTGTGAGTCATCCCAGATAGCTGTGGCTTTATAGTTCCCTTGGTCTATTTTGAAATTATTTTTAGTTCTATTTTTGAAAGACATACAGATAAAACAGGGGAAAATGACTAATGAATTACTCTAGAGCAAATATATTAAGAAAATTTAAATACAGGGTGTGGTTGCAGCAGGTTCAGGGCTTTGCTGAAGGGTGTTCTCAGTTAGCCCAGCTGTAAGTGGGTAGTTGGTAGTTTGAGATGGGAAATCTCAAATCAATGCTGGTGACTCCACTTTTGTTTATCAGCATGGCTGCCAGTACCCTCTGAAACCAGTGAGTCACATAAGCTATTGTTCAGTGCTTTGCTGCATTGCATGAGGTTAAACAATAGTGTGGAGCTGAAGGAATGTGAAGGAGAGGCAGGTGTTAATTTTGATGTGAGCAAACTGCTGCTTTTTGAGCAGAATTTTTATCCTTGCTCTTGAACAGTTGTATCCTGCGGAATATAAAAAAACAAACAAACAAACCCAAACCCCAAAGCTCAACATAAAGAAATGTTGTTGGGGGAGAAAGTAGTTGAAATGCAAACTTATTCCTAAATCATGATGATTATTTATTGTTAGTAATTAGTTACTTTTGAGTTTTAGTGTCCTACTAGGACACAATGCTTAGGGAAAGAGAAGACTGGATACTTTCTTTTTTGCATGCTGGTTTGGTTTAAGTCTCTTGTAATGGACCTTTAGAGATCAAAGACTGAGGGGTTTTTTTTGTTTGTTTTGTTTTATTTTTTCCTTTCCCCTTTTTTTTCCCCTTATGTCTAAATAGGAATTACTGAAGCGGACTCCAAGGAAGCACAGTGACTATGCGGCCCTAATGGAAGCTCTCCAGGCCATGAAAGCTGTCTGCTCCAACATAAATGAGGCCAAGAGACAAATGGAAAAACTAGAATTTTTGGAAGAATGGCAGTCTCATGTTGAAGGATGGGAGGTACTGTCATTACCGTCGTAAGATTTGTTGTTTTCTGTGTTGAGGTGGAAGTAACAGTTTCCAACAAGTGTGTGTTGCACTGTTTTTGTGATCCTGAGGTTCTGTCAAGTCCACAGTTGTGCAAAATCACAGCTTTTGAGATTGACTCTGTAAATTAGGTTGTCCATGACTGAGCATTGCTGTATGAAATAGCAGATTTCAAGGAAAGACAGTTATTTAGCCTGTGGACACAGACACATCTATAAATCCTAATTTAAATGCTGATTTTATTTTACTGCTGTCTATGCTGGTCTAGCAGCACTTTGTCTGATTGAAAAAAAAATTGCTTATTGTTTATTGTTGGTTAAGCTTGGAGTCTATAGGTTTTTGTCAACTTGTTGGTAGTCTCTTAATATTGGGTGAGCTGAACTAATTTAAACATATTAAATGCACTCTGTGCGAGATTTGTGGGGCTTTTTAATGGTTTCCAAATGGAAGAATTTTAGTGCTCCAACCAAGCCTTGTGAAGAAACTATAGATCTGATTCTGAGTTAGAATTTTAAGTAGTAACCAGAAGAGCCACCCTTTCCCCAAGAAAGCAACAAGATCAAGTAGTTGTAGCACCAAAATCTTCCTTTTGAATTATTCTGAGCACTATAATTAGTTCATCTGGAAAGACAGGTGCAGGTAAGAGTGTATCTTCAAACTGCCTTGGGTGTTTTGTATTGACGTGTCTGAGATGACTGCACTGGGGTGGAAGGCAGACACAAGTGAAGTTTCAGTGAAAGAACTACAGAGCAAACAGTATAACCATATTCAGAACTGACTCTAAAAAACAAAAGGACACAGGTTTTTTAAGAGGCAGATTTCAACATGGAAGTAGTCCTTTGCTTTTTTGAATGCTTTGCTCGAATATGCTACTTCTTTTTCTGGGAAAGCTGCTTAAGAGCTGGAGGAAGAGGTCTTATCTCTTTAAGCTTTGTGGAAGGCTTGTAGACTGGGAGATGTAGCAAGAAAAATGTGTTTGCTGCATGTTAGTCTGGTACTGAAAGATCTCAGCCTATATAGTGGAAAATTTCCTTTGTATGGTGCCAAGGAAAGAAAGAGTTAGGGATGTGGATGGGATGCTGAAGGAAAGAAAGTCTCAAGACAGACCTGTCTGAACTTTAAATGAGAGTTCCCCACGATGTCTGACAAATAACAACTAGAACATTGACTAGAATAGACAACTTTTAAGTAGATATTTGTAGAAATAGGTAAAAATGCAGGAATAAGAAATAGCTTTGACACAACTCTGTTCCTCCCTTACACCTCCTGATATTTTACTGTACCTGCTGTTTCTTGAACTTTGCTGTGCCTAAGGATGTGCTCTGGTTCTGCAGTAGTGAATTTAGCTTTCCCCTGTCATCCAGAAGGATTCAGCAGAACAAACCACTCTCTGAAAGGAGCATAGATCTGAACAAATTCCCCCCTAATTACTACCCATACACCACGTAATTGTTTCCTATATGCTCCATGTGAAATCTCCTGATCACTGGACTTTCACAAACCTTTGGTTTGTTGTTGATTGAGTAGGGTAGGAAGATTTGGTTCATTCGAAATGTGAATTAAGTGACTAATTTTACTTTAATCAAAATCCATCATGTTTCTTCAGTGCATTGTGTAATTTGAAATGTTTCATTTCAAGTATTTTTTTCCTTGTGTAGCAGCATTTTCAAGAACTGCTTTTCCATTTCTGGCAAATCATCTTTGGAGCTCAGTGCACTGTAATGTTTTGGTACAGGATGGTCACTATGAAATACTATTAAAATTCACTGTTCATCATGTGATGGAATTTTAGCAAAGTGATAAATTTAGAAAAGTAATATAATTGCTGGTCCATATTCAGGCAAAACTTTCTGCACTTTTTTGTAACCCTCTATCTGAAATAAAATGATTTTTTAAAAAAAGCCATTGTACTGTTTGTAGGATTTTGAAAAATAATGGACCAATATAAAGTAAAATTATAAATGTTCAAATTGAGAGGAGGTCTGATTGACATCACTTAACAGCTGGTTCTTTAGACTTTCTCCTTATAATAAGCTTGAAGTTGCTGTCATCAGCAGTAACTTGGGAAGGTTAGTGTATCTGACCATTTAAATGTTTGTGTGATAACCTCATGATAGAAGCAATAGCAAGTTAATGGCGAGGAAATTTGCTAAATAATCCTTATTGCATATCACCACTTTATTCCTTCTATTATTTTTAACTTTTCAATTAAATTTTCTACTGCACTACAGTGATTAAAATTCTATTTGCTTCCAAAGTCTGAGTCATAGATATTTTTCAAATCCTTCTTAATGAACACACTGAAGTATAAAGTTACCGTATTATTAACTCAATGCATTATTAGTCATATAAAATGGTTAAGAACTTACTGTTCTCAAACCTCTGTCCCTGAACAGGGAATCCACTTCCCTGAATTAAGTTTCTTCTGAATTCTTGGTGAAACAGCCTGTAGGAAATATGGTGGCTTTTGGAAATGTGCTAACGAGCAAAGGTAGCAATAAAGAAGGAATGGTAACAATAGGGACATAAGCATTTGAAACAGACCTATTCTCCCTGTGCTCAGAATGTATTCTCTACTCGGTAACAAAGCAATTCCCTATCAACCTTGGTGGGTTGCTTTGTTTTGGTTTTTTTACACCTCCACTCTTCCTAGATTTCATTTTAGGATTTCACCTGTGCTTGAACTCTGGAAGAGTGCTGTTGTCTTAAAATAAGATGTTTCCAGTAGAGTTATGTGGTGTTTATTGTATTTTAGCTGATCGGGTTTGATATCATATGACAAACACAGGGTACAAAATCTGGCAAAATTGCCTTGATTTTAATATGTGCATCTTTTTCAGACATAGTATAAGGTTAGTCCTTGAAATGGTAAGAATTCCAGAGCATGTATATGAGCTAACAGTATTTTGAAGGATTCCCAACAACAACTACAAAAAAACAAAAGTTCCTGAATGCAATGTTTGAGAGTGGATTTAATTAAATAAACATCTGGTTTTCTGCAATGCTGAAAATAAAGAGGCAAACTTGTTGGAGATTTCCTTCCAGAAGGAAATGCTTAGCACATTGCTTGGCCCCAACTAGAAGGAAAGGGGAAAAAAATAAAGACTATTTTTAGAATCTGATCAAAGCATGACTTGAATTCCTATACTTAAGTGTCATAAAATGAAGCTTGTGTTTATTATTAAAAAAAATACAGATTCATGGAAAAAATGGAACATCTGTTTCAAGAAAGATGATTTTGAATATAATGACTTTCTCACTTAATTTCCTAGGTGGTAAAATTTATTGGCTTGAATTCAGAACTTGTGTAGGTGGCTGTCTCAGTTGGAGAATGCCTCAGCAGCAGAAGGAGTCTTTCAGTAAAATTTGCGTGGATGTTTCAGTCAGAGAAGAAAAAACAAGTTGTTGCATTTGTAGTAAGCTGGAAGCTGAACAACCCAATCTGAGTCATAGGCCAACTTAGTGACAGTAGCATGGGGGTATTCTGTTCCTTTCCCTTCCAGCATATCATCAAGTAATATTTTACCCAAGATTTTGGTTTTAAACTCTAGACTTTCTAGCCCTTTCACATTTATTTGTTTCCTATGTGCAAGTAAAGAAGGGTAAGATAGTATTAGTCTGTATTTTCTGGCTTTTATCACTATTAACATGCTTGCCACCGACTCAGTATAGTCAAACCTTTGTACTTTACAGAAATTTGCCCAGAATATACAGCTAAGTACCATTTTTTGTAACAAAAAATACCAACCAATGCTGCTCTTCGTCTCAAGGTAATGCAAGTAATTTTTTTAATGTCAAAGAGGGATATTTAATGAACTGAGGATGAGTGTTTTTATTTTTCAATATGATCATGGTAGCCCACATTTCCTACCTCTTACCTGAGTTGTTTCCTTAGGTAGAATCATGGGTGTCTGACTGACAGTCAGTTATCAGAAGCCAATTATACCTAAATAGCCTTCAGGCTCCAAGATTTTATGGGCTTTTAATTTCCATACCAGCTATCCTCAAAAGGCACAGAGTATTTGGTTGGAGTGCTACCCAGAAAAGAGGATTGCAGTACAGTCTTTAGTGACCCTGTAGGACAGATGGAGGTAAAGCTAGTCTAGATTCGCAGTATAAGCCTGCTTTGCAAGTAGTTTTTCCCCATCTGAATCATTTATATGATTTTTTGGAAGATGATTAAAATAGATTTGTTTCTACAGTATGTGGCATTTTCACATTGACAGATTACAAAAATGCTTGTTTTGCTAAAAATAGCCCATGATTTCTACTTGCAGGAACTTTAAATATACAGAAGCAAGACTAGCATAGTAGTAGGGATTTTACATTTAGGTTGAGCGACTCTGTCATCTCCTCTTACAAGCACTGAGTTTAAATGTCTGTGAAAACTTTGAAATAGCAAATTGCTTTTCAAGTTCAGGTTGCTCATATTGGAAATTCCTGTGGTAGTTTCAGTGCAAACGCTTAATGAAAACATGTTTGTGTCAGAAGGTTTTGGTAGTACTTGTTCCAAAAATATTGTAGCTAATGTAGTTTCAGTTTTGTTTTCAGCAGAAAGTCTCACTTGCTTCTGGGATGAGAGTGACCCCCTCATATGTCACTCTAACCTTGACCCTTACCCCATGAGAGGGACAACTTGGAGCTGGATAAGTGGATTGTCCTACTGGGCTGGATATCCACTGTAGCTTGGTGTTCCTGCTGAGAACCCGTGGGGGGGTTTACGGTGTAGCTCCAACCTTCGTGAAAGCTTGTTGTGGCTGTCAGCCCTTGGAATTGCGTGGTAGAGATGGCAGTGCTCATGTGTGCTCTCTGCTTCATCCTTCCTCAGGCATGTTTTTCATCTCTAAGGGATGTGGTGGAGAGCAATGCTCACCCCAGATGTAGAAACAGCAGTGCTTTCATGTAATATGTCCTTCCATTTTTCTCCATTTCAGCTCCATGCCCACCCAAAGTCTAGGAACAGGCAAACCTAAGTATTACATAGGTAGGGGAGTGACAGGGGATTTTTCTGCACTAGCAGTGTTATGCAGGACAACAAGATCCGACTTCTGACCCTGTTTTCTTATTCCCTTGGATTTCAGCAAATGAAACAGCACTAACAAAATTCTTTGACTCGGGATCACACCAGCATGGGTTGTGATCTTGTCAGAAAGTATCTGAGAAGTGACATTAACACTGTCCAATCTTTGGATGAAATGTCTCAGAAGGGAAAAAAGTATCTCTAGAACCTTGTTTTCATCACCTAGCATTGTATTTTAGAAGAAGAAGAAAATTAGGAGGATAATATTAGCAAAGGGTAGTAATGTGAGACTGATAACCCTCACTGCCATACTGTCACATTGAACTTGAATCATGAATGAGGCGATTGTAAATAAGTCAGGTAGCCTGAATTATATATACTTAAAATATGTTTTAAATGTGTTATTTTGTGACATGATGCTGGCACAATAGCAGATCTTGTTAGGACTGCTGGAAAAAGGTTGTGTTTTTCTATACTGAAAATTAAATTCTTCAATAAGAAGACAATTTTTTATAGAATCCTTTTTTTGAAAAAAAATCCTATCCTTTTTTAGAAAGCTGAAACTTCTCGTACAATTCTGAAGCCTTAAGCTGGTATTTTTTGGCTCCCGCACAAAAAACTACTATTTTTCTGCAAGTTGAAGTTTTGTGTATGAACAAACCAAGACCCTTTAGAAAGTATCCAACCTTTAAAAATGCAAATTGTTAGTAAGTACTATTCCAGCAGATTTGAGACAGAGAAGAAGATATTGTTTACTCTTTAATACACAAAAGTAATGAAATGGAGAAAAATTACTTGTTTTTCTGTAATTATGGTCAACAAACATTACACACAGCCCTAATTTATGCCTAATTTATATCATTGTGCTTCTAAAATGTTTCAGTGTTTGATTTTGAATAAAACTGTAAAATTAGCATGCTGGTACTGATGCTGTCTTAGGAAGGGAAATACGCTGTAGTGGCTATAGGTGGCATTAATCTTTGGCTTGTTTGAACTCTTGATCCTGAATGGAAGCAGGGGTAGTTAGTTAATACAGATCCTGAAGTGGCTTTACTTAGAGAACTGGATTGTGTTCCAGTGTGATGGTTGTGCAATCTCACCTCTGTAAACAGACTGCATTCTCCTTAGGACAGTCTGAGCTATTGCTCAATATTCACAGCTGTGACATACAAAGGATGAACAGTAGGATGAAGGACTGTGAGAGCAGAATGCATGATCCCTTCTCAGCTCTTAATTGATTCCATTTCTCTTTGGACTACTGTGGTTAGATCAAGAAGAGGAGGTAACTGCAGCTATCACATGCCTAAACCATTCAGGACATGTGTAGATGACAGGAGAGTCCTGGCTTTTGCACGTTTTCTAAGCTGATTCCCTCAAGTCAGGAAGCTCTTCAAACCCTGTGTGTATGCAGCCAACAAAGTAGATAATACAATTATCAATAGGACTGTATGGACATGCACATGGACAGCAGCTCTGTCCCCCAGGACCATGATTTTTCAGACTAGCAAAATGCATCTCAGAATTCAAGGTAGGCTTCCCTGAGAAGTAAATTTCTCTTTACAAGAAAGAGAAGTGCCATGGTTTTTTTTTTGGTTGGTTTTTAAAAAATATTTTCCTTCATTAAAGTTACTTTTCTTTCATTAATTTTTATGAAAATGCCTGACACCTTTTCACATGAATGATCTGTCTTGAAGCAAAAATGAGGCATGGGAAATTTTACCCCAAACATCTAAACCTTACCAGAATTTTGATGTCTTTGGAGTAGGTTAGGAGGAATTTTACCAGACAGACCTAGCTGTACATGCCACTCTTAGCTTTGCCCAAGTTTTATATCTTGCTGTTTTTTAATTTTTGCTTTTGTGCTTAGGTTAATCTAGTATAGAAGTATCTACACTTAGTGAAGTTCAAGTCCCAGGCTGCTTCAGCTTCCATTTCATCATGGAATAGATTGTCTTGTAAAGGCCCATTTTCAGACTTTTCTGAATAAAGTTGCTGAGGGTAGGAGTTACTGGATGAAGTTGGCCTGATTTTCAGGAGAGGTCTTCGCACAAAAGTAATGTAATTTGGAAGCATTTTGTGATTAAACTATCTATTCAGAAGGTGGTGTTAAGCATCATTACAGATTATTACATAATTACAATGCAACAAATTACCATGACTTGTTTTTTCGGTCTTTCCAGAGAATTGTTATACTTGTGAGTTTGTGTAAGAAACTTCTTAATTGGTGCAAAGTACTTCGGTTCTTCACTTAAAAGTAATCTTTTTCCACTCAATTTTAGGGCTCCAACATCACGGACACGTGTACAGAAATGCTGAGAAGTGGACTACTACTGAAAATTTCAGCAGGAAATATCCAAGAGAGGATTTTTTTTCTTTTTGATAATCTCTTGGTCTACTGCAAAAAAAAGCACAGGTAAATTATTACTTTCAAAAGTGATGTGTTTTTCTCATGGTAGAGCTAATCGTGAGTATGCTGTTCCATAGGAAACACAGCACAAGAGTTAGCATTTTTAAAAAGAAACTTATCAACTAAAGAGAAATGTATTTAATTCAAGCAATTGGAAAAAGAAATACGGATGCAGAATTCTAGTGGTGAAGTATGGGGAAAAATAATCTGTTTTGTCAGCCTTCCACAGCAGGTATGTGATGGCCTCACTCTCTTCTAGGAAGTGTAAACAATCTGATTTTTTAGTTCAAACAGATTAGAATTGTAGCTTGTGCAATAAAATAAGTCTCTTCAGATTCAAGAGTTTCGTGCTTTATATTTGTAATCAGAGAAAACAGCCAGAAAGCTGCTGCTTGCTGCATTCCAAAGAGCAATTCCTTAGTTCAGCAAAATGCTTCTGTAGATAATGTTGTGAGAAATAAGGGTTCTCCGACGTATGTATATCCCTCTTGATGCTCAAGTTTGTCTTTTTAATCCAGAAATAGTTTTAGAGTAGCCACTAAATACATACTACTGGGTAGATATTTTATAGATCCCTGGATACATTATAAATATTTTAAAAATTTTTGAGATTTGTTGTAGTTTACTGTCCAGCAATTAGAAACAAGTTGCTGGTTACATAGTATCTTTTCAGTTGTCCTCCGCTAAGCTGCATGTTTTTGTAGCCGTATTCTCGCTAAAATTCACTATTGGATGAAAATCTCAATGTGCATGAAAGGTTCTCTGTGGTTTCTTTAGTTTCGAACAATCATGTCCTTGGCTGGTATCATGGTGGCATCTCTGCAGATATAGGAGTAGCTCCATTTAGAGTATAATATCAAAGTTAAGATGGGGAATTAATTTATTATTTCCAGCAAGATACTGTAAGTATTGATTATGTTAAGTATGTAAAGAGAGAAATTGTATTTTGGCAATTTAGCAAAAAATGCCTCGCCTTTATAGTATGGGGTATTTTATGTAATTTTTAACTGTCCTCTTGTGACAGTGTTGTGTAAATATGGAATGCTGTATTTGGGTTTACAGTTTTAAAACTCAGTAGAGCTATTGGATTTACTCACTTGGAAAAGAAAAAAAAATGGAATTCTGAAGCTTTATGCTTGCTTTGCATTTTTGCTTTCTTTGTATTTTTAATGTATTACTCAATTTTTGAATGATAAATTTATGTTTAGTAGAGTTACTCATAAGACAGTAATGAAGTAATGATTGAGAGGCAGGTAATTTTCTGAAAATTAGTACCTTTTTGGAGTGAATGAAGGTCAAAATTCAGGAGATCCTTAATTCTTAGGAATTGACCTTTGATATACAATACTAATTATCATCACAGGAAAAAACGGATAGACAATAATCCCTGGCTTATCTGAGGTGTCTAGAATTGGGGTTCTCCAAAGTCATTGGCTTCTCTGGGAACAGTTACAGCGATGAAAACTACTTTGGAATATATTGCAGTGAAACTGCCACAAAACTTCATCAGTCCTTAATTATAATTCTTGGTTAACCCTTATGTTGGGAAGGAAACATGTTGTCCTCATTCTTCTCTAGATAAATTCCATTTATGATACTACTGTACAAAGGTCAAGATTTGTATCCAAAGACATTCTCATTTAATTTTTTTCAGTCATACTACCCCACATCTAGAAATGCTGAATTTCTAGACTAACATAGGGAGACCACATCAGTTAGGAGGAAGGGCACTCTGTTTTTGGTCTTTGATGGCAGACAACAGCATATAGGTACCAAAGTGTTGGAAGAGAGCTTTTATGGAGTGAGGCTTTCCCAAAGAACTCTCATTCAGGCAGGAATTTGCAGCTTACTCTTACCAGCCAGAGCATCTTTGCATTTCAACATCCACATTTTTGCATCTCAGCATTTCCACATTTCCAGCATCCCATTCAGCAATGGTTTCCGCAGTTCAATTGTGCAGGGATAAAGGTATTGTGATGCTCCCAGTGGTCTCTAAATGCTTCATGGTACAGCGTCGAAACATAGAAGAAGGGAGTGGATGACGTGCTTGTCTGCTCTTTCTTTTTCAGGAGATTGAAGAACAGCAAAGCATCTACAGATGGCCACCGTTACCTTTTCCGGGGCAGAATAAACACAGAAGTTATGGAAGTAGAGAACGTAGATGATGGAACAGGTGAGTATATTTGTGTGGCTCATTTACAGAGCTGTCTTTTGAGGTGCTGAAATCAAATGCAGCTTCATAATTTCTTTGAGAATGGAGGATGCTCCTTATATTTAGAAAGAAAGAGGATGATGGCTCTTTAAATGCACTCTCTATTACTATCAAAATTCTGCTGCTGTGACATATCCTTGTTTTCATCCATTAGCAGGGCAGCCATAGATGACTATTTTATGCTTACATGCGAAGAGTAATAAAATAAGGTGACATTTATTGCTCAACTGAAATTACATATTTAACTTCACTTTACAGCATTCCAGCACTCTTAAAGAATGTATCCCTATGTACCTGGTACATTTATAACAGCAGGTGGAAAATGTACCTCTGTTGGGATGAAACACTATAAATGCTGAAATTGTAACATAAGGAAGGCTTTTAAAAAATATCTTTAGGGAATATAAGCCATAAGATTACTTGAAATTTTCTTGACATATTAGTAAAGTGAAAACCCAATGTATTCCTAGACATGTCAATTTTTGTTTTAGAAACTTGAGTTTAACTTTTGAGTTTAACAGCAATGATTTTTTTCTTCCAATTAAAATAGTTTGGGCTTTTTTAATGTAAAGCTAAAAAGAAAAGTGGTATGTGAAACTTGCAGTGGCATTGCAAATATATAAATCTGGAGGGAATTTCTGTGAGTTATATATTGCTTCTCCTGATATTTTAAAATAGTGTTAGGTTTGTCCTCTATTATGTTTTCCAAGCATTTCTCAGTGTAATTTTGTTCTAAAATTGAGCATTAATAACAATGATTTTACTTCTAAGTAAGCTTCATAGGAATTCAATATTTCTTTAAAATTAAGATTTTTTTTTTAATATTCTTGAGCTCTTTGTGTTCAGAATAGTTTGCTCACTTCTTGTTTTATCTACAGAGTAGATAGTGGAATTGACTTGGAGAACAAATTGACTATTGTTCTTATTGCAACAAAATAGTTTATTGGAAGACTTGTCTCTTTCCTCCACTTCATATTTTAAAGTCTTTCAACCTTTTTTCAAGTGTTGTGTTGTTATTTTATTATTTCTTATTTTATAATTTTATTTTTGTCCTTTGGATTTTGTTTTTTGATCAGTTTGCTTCCATCTTTTGTCATTCATGTTCAATTTTATAAAGAAATTTCATTAATAAATGCTTGGAATTCATATCTAAAGTGTCTAGAGCTGAAATTTTACTGGTGCCAGAATAATTACTTTAGTGCTGCAACGTGGGATGTCTGCTACTAATCCCAGGATTGTCTGGCTTTTCTGAGTGCATTATTTTTCTGTCTTTTTATTTGTGTTCAAGAATACCAGAGCAGAGCGTTTTATACAGTACTGGTGCCTATCCCATTATATTTTATGCTGTATTAATGTCTGAGAGTAGGACTGATAATTGCTTTCTTTTCTGTACTGAGTTTTATCTTACCATTTCTACAATTTGTTAAGCATTCAGAATTCACGTCTTGTTCCCCAAAGCTCTTGCAATGCTTCTTGACTTGGTTCCCTGAACAATGTTACCACTGGACCGTTTAAACTATTGCTAAAGATGATGAAAAATGCTGAACATAAGGTAGAGCAGTGTGGTGTCACACTTGATTCATTGTCTTTGCTTACCAGATATTTCTTGTAAGAGCTTCTTTACATCTGTTTTGGGTTATGTCCTTCGCCAGGCCCACTGATTTGGTTAGTTATTTCAACCTATCTATGGGTAAACTGCAGTGAATTTCTTGAAGCTTCTTTGAGTTGAATATATTTTATTCAGTATTCCTTACCCTGCTATTCCCCTTTTCCAGCCTGTATCCCTGCCCAACGTTTAGCATTATTAATATAAAATCTCAGTGTTTTGTGTATGCAAAAAAGAGAGTAAATTATTTCAGTCTTGTACTGTTTGACTTCCTTTCATTTATTTTCTTTCATCTTCCTAAATATGCTTTAGAAATAAAAGGCAGTTTCTCTTTTTGTATCATGTCACTTTCTATGACGACATCTCTTTTCTTGTGTTAACATTACTGTGTCCAGAAAATGATACCCACCATCTTCTTCCTGATGAATATTCCAAGAATTCTGTAACTACTCATCTTTAACTGATTCCTCCCCACATATTGCCACACGTTCAGTGATGGCTTTACAAAATTCTTTGATCCTCTATTTATCCTACCTTTCTTCATTTACTTGTTCTAGCTATTCACTCCTTGGTCTTTTTCACACTGATTATTTTCCTTCCTGCCTGTTTGTTTTCTTCCTCAATGAATCTTCAATTATAATCTGGCTAAGCACAAATAGTCTTCCTCTATGCTCCGGACACCGGTTGTCTAATTTCCTTCAGCCACAGGAAATTTTGCTGCTGTCCCCACTTCCTATAGCCTTGCACCCAGTCCTGGAGGGTCCATGCTTCCTTCCCCTTTGCTCTCCTGAGCCATATCAGACCTTGTCACTTTACTATAGAGATTATTTCCAAAATCCATGCTCCTTTCCATATTTCTGTAGTATCATTATTAGTTTGGTTAGTCTGATTTCTAACTTATTGTTGTTGGTGGATGCTCAGTCCTTGGAAGCATTCTAGGTGAGGTTGGATGGAGCTCTGAGCAACCTCATCTAGCTGAAAATGTCTCTGCTCACTGCAGGTTATTTCTAACAGCCCTTCCAACCCAAACGGTGCTATGATTCTTACCTTTTTTTCTTTTTTTGGGTTTTGTTTTGTTTTTTTATTACCACATTTTCTGCTTTTTCCATTATCCAATATCCAGAAATTTATTTCTTCTTGTAATTATTGCCATTTCATCCCTCCTCTTTGTGGTTCTCTTTGAAATATGGAAATTTCTGTGTTAATTCCCTGGCCTGTGACTTCTTTCTGCCTTTTTCTTGTCACCCTCCCCTTTTTTTATATAACTCTACCTGCTCTTCTCCTTCCTTGTGAGACTTCTGTATTCCCTCTCCTCACACAGATATTTTTTTTCTTTCACTCAGATCATGATGTCCTTCTTTGACCTTCATCTGTTCTGCTTTCTTGGCTGTTCTCATTGTTTCACCCAGATGTCTTGTTCTCATCCCCTGTAGTCATCCGTGTTTGAACTGTAACCCAGTACTATTCTGCTGCCTACTTTTTGTCTCATTGCATTCCCAAGAGGAGTAATATGGTTGTCCTAGTGTCATTCACATTAGCTTTGCATGTGCTTTTTTTGGTATTGTACTATTCTATTCTCTTTAATAATTTATTACCTATCAATTTCTGTAATTCCTAATTTAGAGTGCTCTGGGTGCAGAGTGCTTATGTTTTCCTATCTGTGCAGGACTCTTTGTCATGCGCTCCAAATGGATCTCTTTATAGGCATTAAAGGCTATTGAGTCTAGATGATGCTTCCACAGTTCCTTAGTGCAGATTTTGGGATCCCCTGCTCACTTTATATGAGGAACTGTGGAGCTCCAGGGAACAGGCCAGCTGAGGGTGTTTGCCCTCAGCATTGATAGATGTAGGAATGTGGCCTTCGTTGTTTGTGAGTAGAAGCATAGAAATAACAAAACAGATTCCCAGTGTGGTTTATTATCATGCTAATGACATGCCTACAGAAATTAACAAAGCTTTTTCTGAGAAGCAATTTTTCTTTGATGAAATTAGGCCTTGGCTGAGCAGTACAGTTGGTGTAAGCTTCTTTTTATTTATTTATTTATTTATTTATTTCAGTACCATGAAGCACTCTGGTTTTTCTTGATTGCACTGATTAAAGTGGAATGCATATTACTTATCAGGGCAGACTATTTATGATCTTAAAAAAAATGTAGCTACACAACCACTTGCAAGTAATAGAAAGGTGGTTTTATGGTAATCGCATTCTTTTTTCTTTCCCACTTTCTAAAATGAGAGAAAAATACATTTCTAAAGACATTCACCAGCCATTAAATGAATGGTACTTAATTTATGAAGAAAAGCACTTGAGATTTAAAGAAGGCCAGATTTATGTTTGCCTCTAGTATAGTAGTTCTGTTCTCTCTAGTCTTGAAAGGAGGCATGATACAGAAAAAAACACACCATGATAAAAGTAGCTGGAAACTGCATCAAAAAGTATATCCAGAGGATGGCAGTTGATATTGTGCAGCAATTATTCCCTTGGTATTTCTGAACAGTGATGCTTCTAAGAACCTCTGAGAAGCTTAAAAGTCCTTCAATAGAGTGACTTCTGTTTATATTCTTAAGGGAAGAAGGAAATTCTTTTGTATATGGCTGCAACAAATGTCATCTTATGCATCACTCAAAGATGTGAGTCTTGAATTTTGAACAATATATTGCAGTTCAAATTACCAGCTTTAATGTATTACCAAACCACATTAAAAGATGATGTCATCTTTCATCACCTTTCTTAGGGAAGTTGCAGGTTTAATGATTTGTTGATCCTGCTTATTCCGACTTTGTATGGAGCAAACGGCAGTCTCATGCTCTTCTTCCTTTTGTAACCTTTATGTCAGGTTTGCAAATTGTTTGTTTAACCTGACTGGCAGCTGTGATTGAACTGATGTGAAATATGTGCAGAGCAGCTGGGCAGCCAGGACATGCACACCTCCTGGCTGGCCAGCAGCTCTTGACCAGATTTTGCCCAACAGCCAGTCCAAAGAAGGTAGGAGTTCATATGGGATGACAGTGTAATGCCAGACTGCTCTGGACTATGGATATAGGTGCGTTGGGGAGAATAAATTGCTCATGGGAGCCTTGAAGGATTGTAGGAATTGCTCTCCTTCATGGAGAATGTCAAGAGCAAAGCAGAAAGCAGATGTGTTGCAGTAAGAGACAGAGACTGAAGTCTAAGTGGGCATCACAGCACTGCATTACTATAGCAAAGCTGGACAACTGCTGCACATTTTCATTCACCTGAGCTCTGTGCCCTCTGTATACATTAGGTAGTCACAGTGCCTGCTTGGTGATGGGGCTTTTCCTAGAATTCTGTGAGTTTGTGGTGAAATGCTCCTGGCCCTGCAGGTCATTAGATGCCAAGGAAGTTGCATATTTATCGATATGCAATTTATCAATATGTAGTCATCTCTACATAGAGAGGCTCAAGTCTGAACACACCATTTTTTTTCTGAATTAAGCTACTAAGTTAACACCAAATTTTTGTCCAAAGTGGGAGGATCTAATTCCATTTGTGAACCTGAGTCCTCATTTTTAATTTTTTTTTTTTTTGCCACAATTTTAGGTGTTATGGTTCAGTGTACCAGTAATCATTTCCCTACACAATGTCTTGTGATGATAGACATACAAGTAACAAAGACTACAGGAAAATTATGACCCTGTAGTTTTATATGTATTCACCTCTAACTTAATAAATAAACAAAAGAACATTAGCTTTAATTCCTCTAGTAGTGCTTCTGCCTCTGCACTCCAAGGGTCTGCAGTCTGTTAGTTGAGAGTTTCTGTCTGAGATGTATTTCTTACCCTTGACTTTTTGGTCTGATCTTCTAAGAGTGCATGAATAGTATGATGGGTAATTTTCAAGAAACAATGTTTTTAAAGAAACAAAGGATACTATGCATAGGCTATGCAAATAAAAATATGATAAATAGGTAAGTGGCATAAGCATGATGTAAGAAAAATAATTTCATTTTTTCCCGTCATAGATTTGCTTGCACTTTTTTACGTGCTTTGAGTACGAGAAAGTTTGATTTAGAAATTTTAGAAATTAGCCCTCAGTCTCATGATTTTCTAGTAGTTCCTGACATTTCCCAGCCCAGTACACAAAGCTTGGCTGCTTTCCATCTAATTAAAATGCAAAGTTATTGAAAGGATACTAGCATGTCTGCTGAGATTTATGATAAATCTTAGCAAGCATTTCAGCAAGGGTTTCAGTCTCAGAAAATCTCATCCTAAAAAATAGAGCTGAAAAAGTATTTACTAAACAAAACACTGCGTAGTTATTGCATTAGTTCAGGGTTGACCTTAGGACTTCTTTTGCTACTTAATGAAAATTCGTGGTGAGAAAATATTGACCTTTGATTTTTCTTAATGTTTTGTATGGGAGTTGCTAGCTCTATTTTTTTAGTCTGTGTTTTATGAAAAAAAGATTATTTCTTATCATAAGGCATTTATGCCTCACAAATTTTCCCCCAGGAAAGTCATGTAGCCCTAGTGAAGGATAGTTAGGGGGTTAGTTTTGGAATTTCTAAATGAGACTAACATGGTAAAATCAATTGCTATAGAGGTACATACAGAGTAATAACTAGTAAATAGCTTAATTTCTAGAGCATAGATATTTTTACATGGTAGGTGTCAGGAGATCTAGTTATCTAAGAATATCAGCAACCCTTTCCTCTCGTAGTGTGTCCATAAGGCTGTTAAGAACATATTTCATTAATTATGCCTTTGGTCTTAGATCGGAAACATCTTTACTATATTTCAGTTTGTTTAAACTAGTAAGAGTAGATATTTGCTTATTCAGGTAACCAGTAAAGATACACCAAACAGCTGTGCTTTAATTACTTGTGAAATTGAAATTGTATTCCCCCCTTGTATATTTAGTCCTTTTTACACTTAACAGTAAATCAGTCAATCAGCAAAGCAACTCTGAGAAATTTAAGGGGCAAAAGCACAATGCTTCTTGTTTAAGGAATTATTTATTACAGTTTAACACAAAAGTACTCCAAGTACCATTATCTTTCCTTTTAGTAGAACTCTGCCTGTTTTAGTGTTGACTTTATACTTTCTTCCATATGCTAGGCAAATCTCTGTTACACTTTACAAAGGACACTGCTTACTAAAATTAAAACTAGAGTTTATTTAGTTATAACATAGTTCACAGTGGCACAGATAAATTTAATTTTTATTCTTCTGTATTTTCTGGGTTTTTATGTGGGGTGATAAGTTTTTTATAATTGTGGCAATTATTGCTGTTGCTTTTTTTTAAGAGTCTGTGTTCTTTTAGCAATTTTGTCTCTTCTCAGCTGATTACCACAGCAGTGGCCACACTGTCATTAATGGCTGGAAGATCCACAACACAGCAAAGAATAAATGGTTTGTATGCATGGCAAAAACCCCTGAAGAGAAGCAAGAATGGCTGGAAGCTATTTTGAAAGAGCGAGAGAGAAGAAAAGGTAGGTCAATTAACTTCCTTGTGTCACTCTGCCAGAAAGCCATACTGTATTTTTATGTTGAGATATAAAGCAAAACCAGCTGGTAGGCAAACTTGTGGTGTCGGGTTCAGCTGAAGATTTATGACTACCAGCCTGGGAAAAATGAATCAATCTTGTACTGGGAAGGACATAAAATCTTGAATCGTATATGCAGGTAATAAATGCTGTTTGGGAAATGGGGAGATGATTTAATCTGTGATTTTACAACTTATCCTCAACCAGTATAAATTGTCATAAATTCATTGAGACCTGTTTATTATCATGACTTGTGGTATCTGAGGGTCTATCCTGAATGCCTTGTGGGATTTGTATGCAGTGATTTCCTTTGTGCCTGGCCATTTGAATCACTGAAATGAGCAGGCTTTTTGTGTTGGATCTTAATGCAGATGATCCAAACTAAAATGGTACACAATACATTCATGACTCCATCTTGGATGTGTTATCTCCTACCCAAGAAAGGAATCACCATTTCCAATTACCTTTGGAAAACCACTACCTTTCTGAGAAACTGAATTAAGGTGGAAGAATACTTGGATGACGTACAATCCTGGTCTCAGATGTGACCACAAATTACTTCATGTGTTCAAGGTGAACCTAGCACGAAGCAGAGAAAGATAACACATTATAATTTTCTGTAGTTAATTTAATTTTCAAGCTCAAATATCCTAATTAGTAATGTTATTTGGAGCCTTGATATTGAAAGAAAATATGACCTTGCATTTAGATATATGATTATTTTCCGATTTTTGTAGGTTTTCCATTGCCTGTTGCAGTAACTGTTGGCTTGTGCCTCTGTTGTAAATGGACAATAACAATTTTTTCTTTGGCCTTTTAAAGTTGAATACTGGATGTTCTAGAATCTTTTGTAGGACCGGAGTTTCAAGTAGGGTGTCTCAGCACTGGCTAATCAGTAGTCTCATCAGGAATTTATAGCAGAAAACTAAAAAGATAGTCTTTAGAGGTCTAAACACTCAACAATTTTAAAATATGAAAAATGTTTAAAAAATGAAAAAGCAATGTGGTAGACATGGTGCCAAATGCAAAAGAAACCCCAGGTTTGTCTGCTTCTCTCTGGGACCTTGTGTGGAACTGACTAAAATGTTTTCAGTACATTTTAACTTTTCTGTTGAGCTTCATGTCTCCCTTACATTTTTTATGCTTTAGGGAAGAAATACAAAGAGTAGGTAGTAGTATTTTTTGTTGATGAGTTCTTACTATTCCATACTAATCAACTCAGCAGCTCGTAGTAGAAATGAGTTGGAGCTAAACTTTGGCAAGCTGGAGGTCTGAGGTGTCCATCCCAAAGCCAATGCATGTCTTAGGATTTTAGCATCCTATGATTTGTGGAAGCTTTCAGGTCCTGATGCTCTCATTGGGTTTGCCAACAAGAAGACAGCGGTGAAACAAGGAGGAGACAAGGCGCACATTTTCAGATTGCAACACAGATGTGTCAAAAACCAAATGAGTTGGGAGACTCAGAGATTCAATGGACTGAGAGAAGCTAAACCTGTACTTTTACTTGGAATCCATGTAGCAGATGCTGAACAAAAATGAGACAATGCCCTGAATTAAGTGATTCAGCAGAGTTTTCAGCTTTTGTGATAAATAATAAATTAGGACCACTTCGTAGATTTTATTTACTTGCTAGGGGAAATCAAGATGTATTGGAAACTCCTTGCAGAAATTTTCTGTCAATTTGGTGGCTTTCCTGTGAATGCCTGAGGCATTCAGCAAGTTAGAAATTTATTTCAAAGGTGGTCATCTTTAAGACTGATCATGCTGTGATGACCTTGTTTGAAAAGTCAATACAAATAACAGCATCAACATCCTATAGGCTCCAGAAGTAGTATATTAGTGAAGTTTCCTTTTCCCTGGGCTACTCCAAGTTTTATTTTGTTTTTGTGACATCACCGCTACCTGGTTCATACAGAAAATCCTTATTAATACTTAGTGCCCGGTACCATTGTTAGCTTCTTCTCATGACAGGCGTGTTTCTTCAGGCTGTATTTTCAAAACTAAAGATGTGCCTGTGCCTTACTCAGATGGAATATCATAGAATGACTTGAGTTGAAGGGGGCCATAAAGATCTTCTAGTTCCAGCTCCCCTGCCAAGCCTGAATGCCTTTGTGGAAAAGGGGTGGATTATCTATGTGAAACTAGCATATGTATACCTGATAACTTGTTACAACTATTAACAGGAAATTTGAAAAATATTCCTTTAGGTAAAGGTCTTTTTATTATCATGGTAAGAGCAAACCCAAGGCTCTTTATTTAAAACTTGTGAAGACATGACTACTCCCTTGCAAATGTTCATGTACTGAAGTCTGGTACAAAATAAATGATGTTGATAGAGTAGCAATTTAACTTCCCTGTGAGAAAACCATCTCTTGGTTCTGCTTTATGAAGATCAGATGTTCAAAGTTTAACTTGATCGTGCGAAAATAATGAAAAACAGTTCTTTAACTTTTTTGTATGTAAAATATCCGTATTGCTTCTCTTTTTCAAGGAAGATACTGAAATATAATGGCAATATCACTTCATAAAATGTTAATGCATTTTTGGCAGGTTTAAAATTGGGCATGGAACAGGACACTTGGGTGATGATCTCTGAGCAAGGAGAAAGATTGTACAAAATGATGTGCAAACAAGGGAATCTCATCAAAGACAGGAAGAGGAAATTAACCACTTTCCCCAAATGCTTTCTTGGAAGGTATTATATGCATTTGATAGCATGAATTCTTACCATCTAAACCCACATTTTAAATCTTCTTTGGGATTCTGTAAAACCATACTTCATTTGTAATGTCTGTTAGGCCTATTTGCCTCATAGAATTTAGCCAGAATGTGAAATGATCAGCCTGAAATTTATGAGTGTATACTTGTATTGCAAAGTAGCTCTATTAATGAGAAAAGGCTGCTAAAGGAAGGGTGTCATGAAAATATGGAAATGCATCAAGTGAATTAGTTTCTCTCAAGAAATCGCAACTTGTTGAATGCATTTTGTCTCTTCTCTGTGATGACTAGTTTGGAGTGTAAAATTTGATTTATTCCACCTAAAAGTAGTCTTTGTCTCTTAAAACAGCTCCTGTCCTCTTGCTTGAAGTTCAGAAACAGAGTTACTAAATAAGGTTTACATGTTTAAATTATTTATAATGCCTTATTATGCCTGTGGCTTGAAAAGACTGAAAGAGAAATAGATGCCCTAAAAATGTGTATATGAAAAAAAAAAATTAGAAAGTTTGGGAGACAGGAGGGTTATCACTTACTTCATTTGGCCATGAGATAAGTATGAAGACTTACGACCATAAGTTAAGTGTGAAAAGCATTTTTATAAAATAGAGTGTTTTGTGCAAAAAAAGTTGTTGAGAAGATAGCACTGAGTTCAAATGGTGAAATAAAACTTGGGAGATTCTTAAGCACTGTCAGAAGTGACACAGTTGAAGAGAAGTGAAATCAGGATTAAGATTAATGATTCAGTTATGGTGGAATCATGTTTCCTCTGTGAAGTTGTTGGCTGCCGGTGAAGAACACACTTCTTGGTGTGAAGTGGTGAGGAGCCATTTAAATCTACCATCAAATGGCTTTTTTTCAGTGCTCTCTTTGGAGTGAAATGTTTTGAAGAATGCTTCTCCTGGACCTAGGGTCACCAGTTAAAACCCATGAATGTGAAGGTTGCACTACCTCATTTTCTCTTGATTGGTTGTGCTGCCTCGTTTTCTCTTGATTTGTGACTTGCCCATCTTATGTGCTATAGATCCAACGTCTCTGAACTCTGATGAAAGCATCAGCTTTGCTTTGGTAGAAGCCAGGCATTTTTTGCACATGAATATATACCTGGTGAATATGCTCTGGATGTCAGTATGTTTGACACACCTGGGGAGTGACAAGCCTACTGGTCTGTCACACTATGGTTATGTTCTGCCATTGTGGCGTATCTGCCCTGGATAGGTGCAGAAGGAACACCTGGGTTTGCCTTATATTGGTCTGTCTGAACACATGCAGCTATGCTAGTTGAGGATATCCCAGAAAACATGGAAAATCTTTGCTATGTGCCAGGTTAATTTCATGCATGGAAAACTGAGCAGAAAAGACGTATCATGCAAAACCATATGTGGTTATGTCAAAATAATAGAAAAGCTGTGAAGAGTGAGTTTTTTAAAGGTGGTATGACATTTTGAGGATCATTGGGCTAAAGAATCATTTACGAGACTAGTAAGAAACACTAGTAATGGAGCGGGACATGCAAGTAGGTCTGGTGGTATGAGATGTATAGCTTGTTTTCTGTATCTGTTTTTCAGTGAAT
This sequence comes from Hirundo rustica, assembly GCF_015227805.2. Taxonomy (NCBI): domain Eukaryota; kingdom Metazoa; phylum Chordata; class Aves; order Passeriformes; family Hirundinidae; genus Hirundo; species Hirundo rustica. The sequence goes on along the minus strand of NC_053450.1, from coordinate 34,614,315 downwards.
TTGTGTCCTGGTTGTTGGAAATTGGAGAGATACACAAAGCTGAAGAAGGTGTTCACCTTGGCCAAGCTTTACTAGAGAATGGTATTATTCACCATGGTAAATACAGTTTAAACTTACTTTTTTTCAAGATAATTGTTACAACTAGAATGGACTTCATTTCATTTCATGGTCTTGTTAACACAAGCTTGTTGAATCTGCATTATATCCTTACAGGGGTCTCATGGGGCTGTTGTCCACGTCCATAGCAGATTTACTGTGAAAGGCTCCACTGATTTAATCAGATTTCCTCTATGCTGTTGGGATCACAACATCGGGAAAAGGGACCTAGAGAAACATTGCTGTTCTCTTGTAAGCAAAAAGATATCCTGGAGGAATATAGAACTGTACACTGCTTGTAAGGATTCTAAGGATTCTTTATTAAGGCCAGGCATTTTAGGGATAGGTGTTCAGCTAAGACTTGGACATGACAGTGGGTCACAGCTGGCTGTTTTGATAAATGTGCCTGCTCATTTGTAAGGTGTTACAAGTGGAGCTGATGAATCTATAACCCAACAGTTTAATCTTTTGAATTTTAAGGCCTTCACTACTTTGTATAGTTACTAAAATTGGTATTTTGATGCTGAAATTTGCAGTCAACTCTGCATTTAGCTCATTGTGGAGAGAAGTATCACTGAAAGGGTTCATTTTTTTTAGCCAGGAAGAAGGTTTGATTTCTGCAGGTAATTTGCATTGGCAACATTTTTCTCTTAGCCCAGAGTATGTTCTTATCTCTGTTGTTATTATAAGGTATAGTCTAACAGGACCATATAAGTAAACTGCAGAAACTTCTGGTTTTGAAGCCGTATTTTACAGAATCACATATGATAGGTACAGTCACTCAAAACAAAGCTACCGTTCCATCATAGTTTCAGGGTGTAAATTTATATGGAATCTTTGATTATATACATTTTAATACTTCTGTACTCCAGCCAGCAGTGACTTTAATACTGAATTTAATTCCTTTGCAGTGATTTTAGTGTCCTTGACTGGAGAGAAAGTGGGAGAAACGTAGTGCTACTGCGCTATGTGTGTTTTAAACATATGTGGAGTAGGAGGAAAAATATTAGTTATTCATCAGTAGCCACGTAGTCTTCATTTCTTTAATGTCAGCCTACGTGATTTTCCTCCATCATTCAAATGTCAAATGCTATTATGTTTACTACACACACTGAATTGTTTTCAATGGAATGGTTGCCAGAGATTCTTCTCCTGATCTTGTAATTTATATCCTAAATACACCCATAGATTTTCTCAATGCAAAGTTAAATGAATATTGTGAAACTCCATGAGATAAAAGGGTAATTATATTAAAGCATAGAAATGAGAGCCAGACATGCTACTTTGAATAGAGAATCCAGCTGTGGTTCACTGAAAATAGCATTCCTAAAATAAAGTTGAATGAACCATCTGTTTTCACAGAGGGAGCAAGGGAGGAAGAACGTTTGGCTGTTATTTACATTGCAAATATTGTAGAGGCCTTTGTTGAGAGTTTGCATATTCACTAGGCTGGCCATTATTGTCACTGTGCTGAGTTCATTCTAGCAGTGACAGAACCATGTTGTGATGGTTGTTGTTGTACTTCCTGATGTGTGAACTCTGGCGAGTAGAAAAGTTACAGTTTTTCATTTTTTCTCCCCTCCACTTTTATATAATGGGAAAAACCTGTTTGTATGCTGCTGCTATTTTAAATCTAGGTGGCAGAATTCTCTGATACTTGAAATGACTTGATACCAGTCAATGGAGTGAGGTACTTTGTCCACTTGCTGCAGCTGATTAGAGATGGAAACCTTGTCTCAGTGGATTAAGGATCTTTGTAGTTACAAAAACAAACTGAATATCAGATAGTATTAAAACGAATAGGTGGCTGTGCAGTTTCTTCAACTGATGTAATGATCTGATTTAAAACTATCTTAGCAAAAAAGAATTAAAAGACCAATTTAAACCTCATTCAGGTCCCTTTTTGTAGCATATGCCATATAAGTACCTATCCCAGCATAAATGTGGGTAGAGTGTTGGATATGACTTACAAAACAACTTGGCCTTTCTTATTTTAGTGGTAATGCAGCTTTTTGTGAGCTTAAGTGTTTGAAACCCAGCGTGTTCTGTGGAGCTACTCCCTTAGTTTCTAGTGCACTGTGGTAAGTTGGGACTGCAGAGACAGAGTGGTACTTGTGTTCCTCAGAGAGCATAGCTCTGTTTGTCATGGGCATGCAAGAAAGGAAAGGTGCTTTGTCATCCTGGGTCTTTCCCAGTGCATCCCTGTAAGAGTGAGGAATAATTTGGTTTTAGGCAAAACTATCTTGATGGCATTTTTTTATTTTTTTATTTTCGGAACTTGGTGCATATAAAGAACTCTTTATATGTTAATCTATTGGAATACATTTTTTTTCTTCAACAGTAGGAATACTTTTTAACTATAGAGCTAGAATAAATCTTTTTTTTTCTTAGTTAAATGGTCACAGTCCATTAAAATTCACTTAGTTACTTACATTAGGCATTATATATGAAAATTTTGTAGTCTGTATCTCATTTAGAGGCAATGATACGTAAAGGAGATTAGGAATTATTTTGAACTACCATTAGGTCAAGACAACTGGAATAGTGTCCTGGGCTTTACTATTAGTGGGTGTATCAAATGCAAGTAGAGATGTTATTTTGCTCTTGCACATGACACTGGTGAAACCACTTAATATATGAAGTTCAGTTTTTATGTCCGTGTATCAGATGATGTGTGGAAATACTGAGGAGCTTGACGGGGCATGAAAAATGACACAGACGGAAGGCACTTCACTATACAAAGTTTATGATGCCCAACTAAATTTTTAGAAGAGAATTATGTATGATGGCTTAATCACTTGCTACAGGAAGCCATGCACAGAATTACCTAACTCTGTCAGGTGTGTTATTCTGATAAATGAAGACATTACACCGCCCTCCTTTATCAGTTGATGACATGTAAATTGACTTTCAAAATTAAAGCTTACAACTGCAAGCAAAGCTGTAATTAATAAAGTAGTTGTCCTAGGATGGTGATGATGCCTAAGCCTGTCCTCAGCCATCAAATGGATCAGCTGTTTTTCAGAAAGATTTGCATCAGTACCGTTCCCAGGAGAATCTTTGTATCTTATGATATGACTTGTTTTGACAAAACCCTTGAAGTTGTGAGGTTTATTGCTGGAATCTTATGAAACTCTGGAAGTCCACCTGTTAAGATCCTTTTCCCCAGGTCTTTGGAGAAAATAGACTATCAACATCTTCATAATAATTCCCGGTCTCTTGCACTTATGACGTTTAAGTGGCTATATATAGAGGAAGATGTTCCTCTCCTTTGTTCTCGCTGCAAGACTGGTCATTGTGTTGTGGACTATTTGTATATTTACTGAATCATCTGAGATTGGCCTCATCAAGACTGAGGACAGAAAATAATGTGGGAGAATAATATGAATAGTTGCAAAATAATCTTATTTGGCTATTTGCTTGAAAAGCTTTGCAAAAGCACTGAAGACTAAAAAAGTTTGAGTGCCTAATTTTTCATGCTGTCCCCTGCCTGTCTTCCTTGATCTTTGCCCCATGACTTGAAATGGTTTGTTTTCTTCTGTACCACTTAGATGTTGTAAGAAATATTGTCACCAGTGACGTAAAGGAGCTTAGGGCAGATGATCTAATTGGGGTTCTTGGCCTTCTGAAATCTACCTATTGCTGTGTTTAGGGCTCTTAGTAGGAGAAATGATGCTGACCTTCTTCTCTTTCCTTGGTTTCTTTGGAAAGTTATTACAATGCCTTTTTTTTTTTTTTTTTTAATTTAGTTACAGATAAGCACCAATTCAAACCTGAACACATGCTGTACAGATTCCGATATGATGATGGAACATACTATCCCAGAAATGAGATGCAGGATGTGATCTCCAAGGTACAGAATATAATAGTTGAAATTACTAGGAAGAGTACATCAGAAACTGAGATTCCGCTTGAAAAGTAATGGAAGATTTGCTGGGATAAACAACATACCCTCACAGTTGCCACTCTATATTTATGTGAATCAAATTCAGTTTTCCATTTGTAAGCTTTTTGGTTAGTTTTTATACATTTTAAATGCAAAATGACAATTTACTATAATGTAGTTACAGTTGCTATTCAGTGGTTTCGTATGCAGGATGCATTGCCTGTGTTTCTGGGTGATCCTGAAGCTGAGATTCAGTCTACTGTATTTTTTAGTCCCTTCTCATAGATATGAAGATATACGTAGGAAACAGTTTTCGGATTTCCCTAAAATCTCAGTGTCCTTTATTAGTGCCCGAATAAGGCTGTAAATCTATAGTCACACAGATGTTTAAATATAATAGGTTATAGTACTCATCTGTGCTACTGACAAGAATGAAAAGATTGATAAAAGTTGCCTTTAAACTCATTAATATTCAAGTTTGTCATGATGCGGAGTCAGTAGAAAATGTCTGCATTTGGGTATTACACTGCAGTATAATTTAATTTTTGCTCCACTGGTTAATGTAAAGTGTATCTAGACAAATATACAATACTGAACACCCAGGCAGAGCAAAGTAGGATGGAATCTAATTTGACACAACTTTTAGTCATTATACTTGCATATTGTAAACATATTTACTTTGTTACGGTTTCCTAAGTAATACTAATGTGCTTTTCCTTTTTTAAATACAATTTTCTGATGGTAGTTTCTTAAATTACTCCAGATGTATAACTTACTTGTTTTGATAGAAAACATTTCTAATCTTTGAATCTTTTTGCATTTTAAAAGTTGATTAGTTACAATTCTTATTTATAAGCAAAGTATTGATGCATATGATGAAATGCAGTGGTTTTTACTTTAATTAATCAGTTGTGTGTTGAATAACAACCACTGTTTGGGATAACCTTAATGGGTAGAAATTTTTTATTTTTTGTGTGCTTTTCTTTCTAAGTATTTCAAACCTTCAGGATATTTTAATGCTACCTTGAAGCTAATCTGTTTTGCAGGTGTCTCAGTAAGTTTAGGTTAGATTGCAAATGTTTTCATTCTCATAATTTATTCATCAATATTTTTATCGGGAAATGTTGTTTTGGCGTATTAAAATACATAGAAATTTTAACAGATCTTTTTACTATGTAAATGAAATCCATTGACAGCATACAGGCTTCCTTACTGTGTCCCTGCCTCTTGACTGTGATGTGAATGTGTGGTTAACTCACCACCTCTTTCTCTTTAACAGGGTGTACGACTGTACTGTCGCCTTCACAGTCTCTTTACCCCAGTAATTAGGTGAGTCTGATTGGGAAAGCCTGAGGGAGTCATTTGGAAGAAGTAGTCATCTGAAGATGTTGTGTTTGAATGTTGGAACCTAACCCATCCTTTCAAGATTGGTCTTTTGAGAGTAATCAGATAAGATTGAAATGCTATCAAGACAAAAAGCATAACTGAACTACTAAATGGCTGCCAACTCTGTTCAGTATAACTTTTTTAATGGACTTGTAGAGTCTTCTAGGTCCTAATGGATATGCTTATATGCTTACTTTATATATCAGTGCACTCCTTTACTAACACATCATTTCCTCTTTTGAAGAGTCCCAGCTGTAACAACACACCTGCCTTTATACTCCAGTGACAATATCACCCAAATAAGATGTGGTCAGCCTTCTCCTTTGTGTCTACAAGAAAGACTTAAATTGCCATTTTCTCCTCCAGAGAAAACTTCTCAATCATTAAGTGTTCAATTCATGCTTGCACTAACTTGTTTATAAACTACAAGTGTTTTTCTCTCTCTTCTGAGCCTTTGATTTTTAAAAATTGTTTTGTGTTATTTTGAACAGAGATAAAGACTATCATTTGAGAACCTACAAATCTGTGGTTATGGCTAACAAATTCATAGATTGGTTGATTGCTCAGGCAAGTAGACACCTTTGGATTTATGTATGTTTTGCATTTAAATTCTGATTTGAAAGCTAGTGATATATTAAGAACAACATACAAACACTTTGTGTAGGGGTTATTAGAACAGTATGTGTAAGTGTAATTCTCTTAAACTAGTAGAGTAACAGAAACAGCTGTCATCAGCTCTGCTTTCCATACTTCTTGTGCTTATCTTCCTTATTTGAAATGGAATTGAAATGTTTTGATGCACCTTAGCTTTGTGATTCAGCATGTAACAGTCTATGACTTAAAATGAAATTAGAAACTCTAAATTATTAACTCAATGAGCAAAAGTCAGTGCCAATTTGCTCCCATCAATTCTGTTTCATTTTAAATTAACAAGAAAAAACAGCATGGTGTTCTGTTCACTCTGTCAACATGCACTAGTTCCATAAAATAAGTTTAAAACTTTGATTCTTATAGATTCTATTACATTCAATTTTTATGGAAAATGCAATCTTATTGAAGTCTTTTATTAGTTATTTGTAATTATAGAGGGTTATAATATGTAAAGGTCCCTTCCACCCCAATGGAAGGTCTATGATGTATGGAACATGTATGGTTCATATATATATGCATGCTAGAAATGTATACATAAAGGTGGTGGTGGTGAATGTAATCTACAGAAATTGCCATCCCTCTGAGATTACGCCGTTGTGCACAGTTTCCATTTCGATAATATATTAAAATTAATTTTTAAAATGTACTGTGTTTTAACAGGGGGACTGCCGGACGAGGGAGGAAGCTATGATATTTGGTGTAGCTCTTTGTGATAACGGGTTTATGCACCATGGTAAGTAAATACATTCTGTACAAGCTATGCGTATCTCGTTTAATGTTATCTGCACAGTTGGAAGGAAATGCAGGGGCTGATAAAGATATTACAGAACAGATGGAAAATTCTTCTATTGTATCACTAAAGAGATTGATGCTACAATCTTCAAGTAAAAAAAAATTAACTATTGTATACTCTGAAGATTATGTCAAATTTTATAGCACCTGCTGAGGTGCTATAAAATCCACTAAAGGATTTAGTGGGGGCAGTTTTATTAGTCACATTGCAAGAACTGTCTTAAAAAAGTAATGCATGCTGGCACTGATGAGACAATAAAAAATAACGTAGGAAAGAAATGTGAGATTTTGGGGGGAATTAATGAAGTATAGAGGAGCATGACTTCAAAAAAAATGAAGTGGTGACAATGGGAGAAAGTGGATTGGAGAAGAATGAGAAAATCATAAGGATAGCGAAGAACAAAGAGGAGAGGAGACCAGAGATATGTGCAGCACCAAAATTAAGGTGAACAAGGACCCATTTAATACCATCAGGGGGAAGATTTCAGTGAAAGTATTGAAGTAGTAGGTCATTTACTGAAAGGAGAAGAGGAAGAAATTTGTTTTCTCAGCTTGTTTAGCCGAGGGGTTGGGAACATACTCTCCGGTATTGTTCATTCTTTTTCCTATGACTTTTGAACACACAAACTGCATCCATTGGCTGTTCTACTTGCTTCCACGTCCCCAGCAAACGTGTTTCTAATTCTGAACCATCTGGAGAGTGCCAGAACTTGGTGGTGAGCATCTTCAGCAGCTACCTGGCAGAACTTTTCAAAGTCATGTTTTAAAATCCCTTTTTGGAAGAAATCTTGTGCTTGGTATTTTCACTAAAACTAGTTCAGGTTAATATATCTTTCTCAGCTTGGTGGAATCCAGATGCTGTAGTTGAAAAAATGAGCTTAGTGATACCTATCCCTCTGTAATGAATCCAAATAACAATGGTTGTGCATGTTAAAAGATTTCCCTAGATTCACACACACAAAAATAGTTCGGTAGTATTCAATATGTATATGCGTGTTCAGTATTTTATGATTCATGAAATACATGATATTCAAAATTTCAAAAGAAAATAAAGATTAATGTGTGAGGATTTCTGTCATACAGTGTTAGAGAAAAGTGAATTTAAAGATGAACCACTGCTGTTCCGTTTTTATGCGGATGAAGAAATGGAAGGATCAAATATGAAGCACAGACTCATGAAACATGATCTGAAAGTAGTGGAAAATGTCATAGCCAAGTCATTACTGGTGAGTGAAATACCATCATTTTGTGCTTTGATGAGTAAAAAAATTGGTCATAGTGACAATATATTAGGAGAGTTTATTGCTATTTAACGAAGACATACTTCAGTTGTTATTAATGCCTCTCTGAACAATATTTTTAAAAATTATTTTACAGATTAAATCTAATGAAGGAACCTATGGTTTTGGTTTAGAAGATAAAAATAAAGTGCCGATTATTAAAGTGGTGGAGAAAGGATCAAATGCTGAGGTATCGAATATTATAAATTATCTTCCCTGTTTAATTTACTTGATGACAGATGTATTTTTGTACACCACTTATGAAAGTCTACAGTAGTAGTAGGTGACAGTGAACACTTACCAAGAAAGTTGTGTCTATGAATATTTTTCCCTTTTTTCCTTTTTTTTGTTCAGTTTTTTTGTTTTGTTTTTTTGATGTTGTGTTTTGTTTATTTGTTTTCTTTTTCATGTTTTGCTTTGTTGAAAATATTATTTTGACCATTGTCTAACACTTATTTTCTGCTCAGCTAAGTTGTCATACTGAGCGATGATATGAAAGTTGCCATTTTATTTTTATGCATTTTATAATATTCTGGTGATGAAATTAATCCTAATTGAAATAAACATTATTGGTAGAACATGAAATGAGTATAGAGCTAGTCTGTGAGTTGCAGTTGATACATTTCATGGTAAAGGATGCATAAAGCTTTAGATCAAGTCTGGAATTTGCGAATCTGAATGAATAAATGACAGCCTTCCTATTTGGTTGCATTGCTTTTTATTCTCTTTGGGTTAATTAATATTCTGCTGAGCAGCATGGGAGTCTCTATATACGTAAAGATAAAGTAGAACACTCTTTCATGAGAGAAAAACTTGGACTTAGATTTCAAGGCTTTCTAAATCTCATGGTGGAGTACAAATTTAGATTTTAAATAGATACAACAAATGAATAATATAATTCAGCCACAGGACTAAATAGGGTGATTTCTAGCGGTCAGGTTCTGCTGTATTCTTGGATGGCACTAGGGCCTTGCCCATACCCTGAGCCACTTAACTGCTCTGGCGCTTTTCTTGTTAGATCAAAGTTTAAATACTCTTTTGTTTTGGAACATACCAAATATTCCCTTACTAAAATATTAATTTGGTCTTTCTTTATGAAAAGAAGCTTTAGTTCATTTGGAAAATGGTGGATGAAAAATTAGGTACTGTCATAAAATAAATGGCTCAATCAAAGGTGTTGCGGCTAATCATGAAAAAATTAACTGATATTGTGATTCTGTTCCAAAATCTTGATTAAGAGTAGGTCTCGTATTTAGCTCTCTTCAGAATGAGTGTTTACCCTTCACATGAATTTAACCTGTTTTAGAAGCATTTTGTGGTGTAAGTCCCTTGCGTGTGGTATGTGAAGGAGTCATGAAGAATGTAAAGAAAAAATGAATATAATTTTTTCTGTTGAGGTTACATGCCAGCAGAAGAAAACGTCATATTAGTGGTTATAAAAAGCAAACATATACACAACTGTTGTTATTTTCTAGATGGCAGGCTTGGAAGTTGGGAAGAAAATCTTTGCCATTAATGGTGACCTGGTTTTTCTGCGACCCTTCAGTGAAGTGGATTGCTTTCTGAAAGCCTGTTTAAACAGCAGAAAGCCCCTGCGGATTCTTGTGAGCACTAAACCTCGAGAGTAAGTTATTCCTTTTGGAAATTTTATAAGCAACAATTGAAGTGAATTTAAAAAAAAACAGTGGAACTTCAGGGAGCACTACTGTAAAGGATTTTTAAATGTTGTCTCTGATCTCACTTTGTGAAGTCAAGCAATTTGATTTGCCTTGATTTTGTTTCATCCTATTTGTGAGTCAGCAAAAGAATCACACAAGTACCTTAGATCTTCAACTCTGCCATTTCAAATACATGCAGGTACTGCAAGTTTAAATGAAGTTTTGTTGACTATATTGACAATTTTGGTCACTTATCTCTCTCTGTGTGTATGAAACAAATTCCGGTGTCTGGGGATTAGTTGCTGGTTTGGCATCGTCAGACTCTGTGGTCTCATGGGCCCTTTCAGTTTGTGTGTTGGTTGTGTAAACAGCAGGAGGAGATAAGCAGCTCCTCATCTTTATGGAACAGATGCATTTCTGTACACAGTTTTGACCATTCCTACCTAAATGCAAATTTTGTAATGTAAAAGAAATACAAAGTGAGGCTGAATGGGTGGGTTCAGTAAATATGAAAATGAGCATAAGTATACTAGTAAAGTTAATGCAGTTTTTACTAGGTTATATTTAACAAAGAAGAAGGAGACCCAGAAAAACTTGTCAGGAGTAATTTTTTATTCAAAATTTGCAGAATAAAGATGTGCCATCCTCTGTTACCTTACTACCTTACAGAATACAGAGTGCTTCGCTCAGAAATGGCTCTGGTTAAGTGGTAGATTGAAGATCTTAATAAGCCAAGGTGTCTTGAGAAGTAAAATGGCACCCAGAACAGGAAAAAGAGCAAAGAAAGAAATAAGGCATAAAGTTGCTTATTTTGACTGATACTCCAACACCTGCACCCACCCCCAAGCAAACAAAAATAGCAATTAAAAAATCTCCCAGACCACAGGATTGTAGAAAGCATATGGCATAAAGGCCATATCTTGGCCTTTCTTTAATGCAAACCTTGGTTTAATTCCTGACTCAACTTGTGAGTGAATTTCAAGGTTGGAAGAGATGATCTAGTGAATAGAGAGTTCACAGGAGTTGAATTTGTTTCTTAGAGTTCCCTGCTTTTTTGTCAGCAGCTGCTGCTAGCACAACAGAGTTCACAGAAGACAGTTCTCTCCTGAATTCTTAGCCTAAACTGCCAGTGATGGTCTTTCATAGTTCATTAGCAGGTTCTCAAAGCATTTTCAGAATGCCATCATACAGATGATATCAATAGTTAATATGAGTACATTAAATCATGTTATACTTACAAAATGTTTCAAGAGAAAATTCATTAATCTCTATATAATATTATATTTTAAAAAAGTTATAGACCTCAATGAAGTTTGGATCTCCTCTCTGATAATAATTTCCAAGTGCCTAACATTATGTATACTAGAAGAAAAAGGAACTAAAAGAAATTATGCAATTCCATTTTTCAAAACAGCCTGTAAATCAAGTTTGCTACAGTCCAAATGTATTTTAAAATCACTTTTCAGCATCAATTTGAATTTGTTTGCTTTTGCAATGGAAAATGGAGCTTGGGGCGAAGATCTCTGAAATAATAACAGAGCTGGCTCTGGATGGAAAGGCTGCAAAGTTAAATCAGTGCACTGTTATGCATGACCTAACTAGCTCTGATAAGGGCTAATGCAGCTGTTTTGCCTTTTGTAGACCCTGAGCCGATATCGTGAGGATATGCTAGCTTATTTTGGGCAAGATCAGGGCTTTATTTTAAGGACTAGATGTGAATTTTGATTCTCGGAATTGTGTTTTTGTTGGTTAGGTTTGTCGGTAGTTTATTACTCTTGTTCTCAGATCAAGCAGGAGCGCAGCCCAATGTGCTTACAAGTCATACAAACAGCAGTGGATGATTCTTACTTCACAAAACTCAGTACTTTCATAGGTGCTCAGAAAAACTGCAACAAAAAGTTATTTCAAGAAAACTCAGCAAGGAGAGGCACAGGTTGCTGGGAGTGCCTGAGCCCTCTTTGCGAGGCTGGGGGCTACAAAGAGAAGTTTTGCAGAAAGTGTGCTGCGTTTGAGGAGCTGTGCTGCAGGTGGAGCTACAGGAAGAAGTGAACAGGCTGCACAGTATCCATGTGAATGAGCAAAAGGGAGATCAGTTATTTTCAGCCACATTACAGTCTCGGACTCCGTTGTGGTGAAGAAGCAGATGGAGTCAGAACCCTGTAAGGTAATTAGTCAAAGGACTGTTAGCCAAAGGTCTGTTAAAGATGAAGGCTGGCGGCACATCACGGCATGTACCAGGAGGAAGGTTCCTCTTTCTCTGAATTTGACAAGTAGGGCTGGTACCTTTTACAACAGGTATGAAGCTCTCGGTCTAGAAGGCCAAAGAACTGATGAGGTGGGGGAAGGTCTGTCTGGAATGGTGGGGTCTCCTGAAATGATACCACCTGCACCCTCCATCAGAGCCTCCTCTGTTAACAGGAGAAGAAGGGTTGTTGTGACAGGAGGCTCCAGTCTAAGGAGGATGGAGGGTCCGATACGCAGACCTGACCCAACTCACAGGGAAGTCTGCTGCCTCCCAGGGGCTCAGATAAGCGACATTACTGGAAAACAATCCAGTCTAGTAAGGCCCTCTGATTACTATCCACTCTTGGTTGTTCAGACTGGTAGCAGTGACATAAAACAGGGAAATCCGAGGGCAATCAAAAAAGACTTCAGTGCTCTGGGATGATTAGTAGGGGGATCAGGAGCATAGTAGTTGATTTCATTGATTCTTCCAGTAACAAAGAAAATAATATCAATAAGATTAGGCAGATCCATCAGGTCAATGCATGGCTCCAAGGTTGGTGTCAGCAGAAAAATTTTGGATTTGTTGACCGTGGGATGATCTACTCAACACCTTGTCTATGACGCCTGATGGGATTCATTACTTCAGGGTGAAAATGTCTTTGCAGTTGTTGGGGTCCATCAGTGCTGGTCACTTTTTAAACATCACCACCTAAGGGCACAGGAGCAGGTAATTCCCAAGTGTCAGAACTCAAGCATGTCAGGCAGAAGGCCAGCTTGGTTGAACAGGAATATTTTCTGGAAATAAAGCCAAAAAGGAAAACGTCTACCCGATGAAAGCAGGTCAAGTGATATGGGAAGAATACAGAGATGCTGCACACTACTGCTGAGAGGAAATTCATGGTCAAAGGTCAACTAGAGACGAAGCTGGCTGGAAATGTGGGGGACACATTGACCTGTTACAGGATGAGGGTGGTCACCTCACAGATGGGGACAGGGACAATGCAGTGTTTGATTTATTCTTCACCTTCATCTTCGACATGGGTTGATGGACCAAAGGGGTCTCAGTGCCCTGAACTGGAAGACCATGACTGCAAGAACGATCAGCCAACTCTGAAACTGTGTGAGATCTGCTGCTTCAGTTGAAACTCTACAAATTTATGGGATGGAATTCATCCAGGAATCCTCAAAGTGCTAGCTGATGTCATTTTAAAGCCTCTCTTGATAATTTTTGTCTTGGGAATCTGAAGAGGTCCCAGCTGACTGGAAGCTGGCAAACATTGTCCCATTTTTCAAGAAGGAGAAGACAGAGGACCTGAGAAACTACAGGCCTGTCAGTCTCACTTCTGTGCCTGGTAAAGTTATGGAGAAGATTATTCTGGGAGATGTTGAAAAACACCTGAGAGACAATGCAGTCGTTGGTCACAGCCAACATGGCTTCATGAGAGGAAAGTCCTGCTTATCAAACAAAATTCCCTTTTATGACAGGGTACCACACTGCAGTCTGCAACTTCCTCAGGAGCAGAAAAGGAGAGGCAGGCACTGATTGCTTCTCTGTGGTGACCACTGACAGGACCCGAGGGAAAGACCTCTAATTCTGTCAGGGGAGGTTTACGTTAGATATTATAGAAATATTCTTCACCCAGAGGGTGTTTCGGTACTGGAACAGGCTCCCTAGGGAAGTGGTCGCAGCACCAGCCCAATGGAGTACAAGAAGAGTTTGGACAGTGCACTTGGGCACACAGCGTGACTCTTGAGGTGTCTGTGCAAGGCCAGGAGTTGGACTTTGGTGTTCCTTGTGGATTCCTTCCAACTCAGCGCATTCTGTGATTCTGTAAACTGTAATATGGATCTAGGCTCTGCAGTCTTCTGCAGCTTGTCTGATCAGACCTGCTGTGATCTCTGGTCCCCAGGCTCTGTCCTCTCAGCTGGGAGAGACTGCCTGCCTTCCCAGGGCTTTCAGTGTTGTTGTGCTATGGCAACTTACCCAAATATCAGTCCTTTTGGGGAGGAATTATAAAGCTATTGTGGCATTTTGATTATAATCAGCATATTGAATTTCCCTGTGAAATAGGGTGTTTGTGCTGTCTCAGCTTGCTCTTATTTCTGATGTTGGTGGTGCACGGTATCTGGAATATGAAGGCTGCAGAATCTGAAAACTGATTTGAATAAAAGCATGCTGTTTTATATCCTTGTAATCTATATGCTGCTGAATATCAAAATGCTACCTTTTTCCTATGTTCATGTTACATCTTTCCTTGTATCAGGACAGTGAAGATTCCTGACTCTGCAGATGGACTAGGATTCCAGATCCGGGGTTTTGGCCCATCTGTTGTCCATGCTGTTGGTAGAGGTAAGCCATAAGAGCTGTCAATGGTACTGGTAAATATATATTCAGTGTCTAAATGACTTGGTTGAGATAAGTCAAAATTGGGTCCAGCAATACATCTTAGATTTTTATTTTTCCCAAGGTAGCAAATGTTATTAAATAAACTCAAGCATAATTGTATTGTGTACTTATACTCTGTAAACTTTGGAGACATCTGCCAACTCTTTTTTAAAATATTGTCAGATAAATGTAGGAAGGTTAAGTTAAAGTTGTGCACTCTTTACAGATTAAGGAGTAGCTGAAGGATGCAATATAACTTTGTCCAGTGAATGGCCGTTGGGAACCCCTGTGTTAATTTGTTAGGTGGCTATGTGGTTCTGCAATGTTCTGAAAACATTACAAAAAAAGTACTTTTTACCAATCTTTTCAAGAGTGTTAATGGCTTTGTCTTAGTAATTGCAGATATTTCATGTAAATACTATTTTGGGATATGATTTTCACATGCTTGCTATCCTAACTGAATGTTTTTGAGCAGTGCACTTGTGCTAAAAGAAGTTGAAGCATTATTTCTTGCTGTCTCATGTTTATGGTAGAGCAAACTAACTGTATTTCCAGCTAATGTGGGACAGTTGTCTCTTTCCTCCCTCCTGCCTCTGTAACTGAGGAATTAGAAGTTAACTGATCTGCAAAACAGCCAGATTTGAACAGAGTTTGATGCCTTTTTTTCTAGGCTGTGGTGCCAGAAACTCGATTTTCAAAAGAAATACTAATAAACTACAGACTTAGTAGGTGATGTGATAATTATTTCTGCACCTGGATCTCAATTCAACTGCCTATCATATTCATTAAGCACATACTTTATTCCGATTAACCTCAACAATATGCAAGTGCTTGCTCGTGTGGTTTGCTAAACTTGGAAGATTTTAAGCATGTGCTTAAATACTTTACTGAGTTGGTACCATGGGGTTTTCTGATGAGAGATTTGGGGTTTTTTTGGTTTTTTTTTTGTTTTTTTTTGAGAAGGATATTTAATAAGATCAATTTATATCTTTATTTTTAGGGTTTTTTGGGGGGGGAGGGGAGATTGCGGTAGCTGGTAATAGTGTAATTTCCATGACTTTATTTTATATTAGATTTTAAACACAGCTTTAGTCTAATAGTGATAATTCCTAAAATGAGGGAAGCTCATGTATATTCCGTAAGTTATTTCCCTGTCAAATATGCTCAACTGACAAGTCATGAAGTCGTGACAAGCTTTCTATTTGTCAGCCCTGCAAATTCGGTCTAGCCTTTTCTTTCACAGCCCCTAGCTTCTGCACGTCAGTTTGGCAGTCTCTAGGAAATAGATTTTTACTTCCTTGGCACTTCTGTGGCAGTATCAAGAGACATTAGGAGGTGAATGTTCAGGTAGCTGGATACTCCAACAGGCTGTCTTTCAGCAGTGAGTTTGAATTGCACTGAAAACACCTGGAGACAATTGCTATTTTTGTGGTGCCTCTTCAGTCACTAGATTTTCCCAATGTAGTTATTCCATTGTGAAAATAAGTCACTGAATGAAATCTTTTATGCTGCTTAAAGAGAATGTTTTGTTTTGATGTCATGTCATGCGTGTCTGCCTGTCCCACTCTCTGATAATTTAATTTGAGATCTTTTACTTAATTATCTTTGAGATTTTGATTTAAAGCTGTAAGGCCCTTTGCTATAATTTCGTTGGTAGGGAAGATGATAATAAGAACAATATCTTTGGAAATGTCTTTGGAATTCAGATATTTCACTTCATGATTAACATGGTACTCTAGTATGCTCTTATACTTCTCTGTGTACTGCCAGCAACCTTCTGTTTTGTATGTAAAATTGAAACACCTGAATTAAACAAGAGGCTCATAAGCTTGGGTCATATAAAAGTAGGCTAAGTTGTAATTAGTGACTTTCAAGCTAGAGCCATTTTATCCTTTTAAAGTCCTTTTCTTTGAGGTGAATTTTCTGCATTTTCATATTGCTAGTCAATGTTTGTTGTTTTATAAAGCAGCCTTTAGAAAATGGTCTGGTGTCTTTTATGGAAACATCTGCTGGCAAATTCCATTTTCTTGGCATCCAGCTGGTCTACAGAAGTACTCTGTGGTCAGGGGAAATATGTGAGGATCAGTCAGACCAGGTTCTGAATTTTTAGAAAAGAGTCGGGTTTTTTGACTGTCAGCTTGAAAGGAGGTGTTTAGAAAAAGAAGTCTTCTAACTGTGTGGGTTTTTATTAATAGGAACAGTGGCAGCTGCAGCAGGTCTCCACCCTGGCCAGTGCATAATCAAAGTGAATGGAATTAATGTCAGCAAAGAGACTCATGCGAGTGTTATTGCTCATGTCACAGCCTGCAGGAAGTACAGGCGGCCAATGCAGGTATGTCTCATTCGGTACCCTTGCAGATTTTCTTCTAGGTTTCTGGTTTTGGTCGGAGTAAACAGTGTGGTGTTTATCTCTGTGCACATATCTGTTGTGTTTGAGTGGGGTGAGAGGAAAGAAGTGGTGAATAACACTGAAAGGAAGCCAATTGAAACATAGAAGCTGAAGGTTGCTCAACAGTGATGTTCAAGATCTGCTTAGTTTCTGCATTGAAATAAATATCATAGATAATTTTTATATGGTGTTTTTAAGTGGCTATTTCAATTCTTTCTGCAGTGTTATGCAGAAAGAATTTTGAGGTAAATTCTCGTCTTGATGGAGAGGAAGTCCCACAACTTGCTGCCTGCTCAGCAGCAGGAGAATGAAATGCACAAAACTGATCTTCCAGAATTCTGTTACACTTCAGTACACAGAGAGCAGAGTGCATATATTCCATCCATAAAAGTCAGAGTTCCCATTGCATTTCGGTCTTGAGAATAAACATTCTGGACTTTCTGGATATTCAAGGACTCATAATTTCCTTTTTTTTCAGTGCATGCAAATTTTGTTATCTTTGTCATGTTAGTTAAGGATAAAATCTCAGGCTTCCAAGACACAAATTTAGGAAGAAAAACAAACCAAGCTGGATTCTATAATGTAATTTTCCAATTCTCTGCAAATTTTTCATAAACTATGAACCAATATTTTTAATTAACTTCACAAACTCTTCAAGTACATGTTTACTGAGGAGAAAAATTCAATTAAAATCAAGAGTTGAATCCTTCTCCCACACCTACTGCATAGTTATAAGAATTATATAGTTAGAACTGGGTCATATAAACACAGTCTTTATGGAAATATTCTTGGGATGTTTGTGTTTAAATGATAATACAGAATTGAAATTGTTACAGGGCATGTCGAGATCAAGCTCACCTATGCTTTAAAGGAAGATGCACTCTAGTAAAGAGAGTATGTCCTGTTCACTAGTAGCAGAACTGGATAGAATAAAAGATAAATTAAGTTCTTTATAGCAGTTTTTTCTCTCTGTGTTCAACTGTAGACTTCCTACGGATACTAGTGACATCCAAAGATGGTTGATTAATGCTGGCTGGTGTGAATGCCTTGACATTAAAAAATTACTTTGAGTTTTTAAATTGCTTTTATAATAACTTGAAGTTTTTTCCAAACATAGTGTTTATTTCAGTTTTAAAAAGTAGCTGATCATAATTCAGCAAATCACAGATGAAGTTCCTCAGACAGACAAGAAGAACTTCATTTAGGATGCAGTGTTATCAAAACCTGTGGGAGAATTGTCTAGACTGAAGTAAATAATAGTATTCCCACAGGTGCAAAGACAGCTAAAATTTAATTTCCTATTCAGAAATTTGGAGGGTTTTTTTTAATTATTATTTGGAAAATTATGATGGATTTCTAATGTTTTGTAAGTACAGTGCATACAGCCTATCATTTCATTACCAGCAATATTGCAGTCTCTCCTGTGGTTCCCAGTTGCGTAATTGAAAGGGAATATTTTCCTCCTTCTTATATCTTCTACTTCTCAGGGTAAAAAGTCTTCCTAAATTGCCTGGAGCATGAAGCTTCATTTCAGATTCTTTGAGTCAATTACTGTGTAATTTCTGTTGGACAGTGTTTCTGTCTTGTCTGAACAAAGAAGATTGAGACCAGATTTTACTTCTTGGAAGTACAATTTCCTTGCAGTGATACTAATCATGATGTCACAGGTTTCTGCTTAGTTTGTTCTCCTGTAATGATTTTGAAGAACATTTCTCTGAGTCATATTGCATTAGATCGGTTGCTAACTTTTGGGAAAGGGGCTTCCAGTTTAAGTAGTTGGTATTTCTTATTAGAGATTGGCATGGCAGTCCTAATGCTGCCAAGCCAGTCTGTAAGAATCCATAACTAAGCATCAAGCTTTGAGGTGAACCTGCAAAGAAGTGTGGATTTCAGAAACGTTCCTGTTGATCAGGTTCTGCACAGGTGTCTTCCAGCAATCAACACAGAGCTCTGAAAGTTAAGCTTTCTTACTAAAATATTTCATGCCACTGAGTGAAAAGCAAGGCATAGATGAATCTAAGAAACCTGGAGGAACCATACCAATGGGATAAAGATAGAAGCCAAATGTTGTATTTTAGCAAAGGATAGCATAATGTATTTGGCACTTTGCTTGAAGATTTTAACATTCAGCCTAAATGTTTGCTGTCCTTGTTTAACTTTGAATTCTTCCACAGACTTCTTTTTTAATTCAGATTTCTCATAAACATGTCATTTATTCTGCTGTAGCTGTTGGAGTGATTAACTGACTGTCAAACTTGTTTTGAAGTGTAAGGGACAAAGAGTAATCTGGGGATGCCATGCTTGGTAGGACCTTCCACAAGGGTATGATGGACATGTGGCTGAGTTACAGACTGGGTAGAAGATGTAAGACATACATGTGGCTTCTTCAAAAGTTGTGTGACCCGTGTAAGCCACCACGCCTGTGCTCGTGTGTCACTCAGCTACAGAAGATGGTGGATTTTTGGAGTCTGTGGTTCTTTACTTTGGGAGGTTCAGGGGGTACTTATCTGTGAGAAAAAAAAACCCCAACATTTATTACTGCACTAGTAAAATAAGTTTAGTAAAGTCAAATAAAAGTAATGAAAGCTGTAGTATAGGTTCTTTGTGCCAATGACACGTGATGGATTAACTGGACATTCTCTGCCTTTGGTTGATATTCTGTCATATTTGCCACCAGATTTGTGGTTGCACAGCAGATTTAGCAAAGCAAAAATTGGTTCTTTTTTTCCCTCCCATGATTTCTTGGGGAAAAATATTTTTCAATCTGAAATTTGATTTGAAATGTCTTAGATTATTTTTTGGCAGAGACGTGAAAATGATGGATGTCATGCTGTCACAGACTTCATACTGTCTCATGACAATATATGCTGAAATAAAAAAATAACTTGCCAAAATTCTTTGGACGGTTTTATAAAATGCCAAAATTCTATGATTTTTTTTTTAAATTTAAATTTAGGCCTTTAAAACAGTGAAATAGCTGTTATCAGTTGCACTTGCAAAGCTTTTTCTAGCTGTCTATTTTCTGTTGTTTTTCTAGCAAGATTCTATTCAGTGGGTTTACAATAGCATTGAAAGTGCACAGGAAGATCTTCAGAAAACAAACACCAAACCCTCTGGAGATGATGGAGGCGATGCCTTTGACTGTAAAGTGGAAGGTATGTGATGCTTGTTTGATTTTCTTGTTGCTGAGAATTCTGTTATAATACAAGGAAAATGTTGGCAATGGGTTTGTTTGCAGACAGGAAATTTTCAGCAGGTCATAAGATGTGTTTTACGTAAAGATTTGTTTCCTTATGTATTTTAAACATATAAATTTAGCATGCTATTCTTTGAAAACTATTATCTTTCCCATTTATAGAAAATACTTCTGTGAACACTTTGGGGAAAAGCTGTTTATTTTCATTTATAAGAAACATAAACCTAGGCATTACCTGATTTATTTTCCTCCCTAGTAATAATTTATGGCAGACTTGATACATTAGTCATTATTGCATTGGAAATAAAAAACTGACTATCCTTCAGATTATTTTCAGGCAATTAACATTTAGATAAAATTGCATTAATCTGCAACTTGTAATTAAAGAGACAGTTAACACATGAACTGTATTGATGTTCTCTTCATAAATGCAATTCTTGTGGTTTCGTTTCTGAATGTTGACAGTTTTCACAGTGATTTTCTTCTGCATTATTTAGAAATTTTCAGTTTTCCCTTTTTTGGATCTTTCTTAGTGTCTCTGGATTATAAGTGAAATGGAATTATCTCCCTTTAATAATTGTTTGTAAAGAAAGAGTATTGCCTGTTTTGCAGTCCAGTATTTTGACATCTATAAATCTACGGGTGTTTTGATTGTTATATTGTTCGGCCAGGTTTTTTAATGCATGTTTTTAAATAGAGTGATGGGAACATACCTCTTTTCAGAATGCTTGCTTATGTCCTTCATAGTTCATTTAATGGTCAGGACTTTTCAACTGATTTGTGTTACTTTAATTATTCTAGAGGTAATTGACAAATTCAACACGATGGCAATAATTGATGGAAAGAAAGATCATGTGAGTCTGACTGTTGACAATGTTCATCTGGAGTATGGAGTGGTTTATGAGTATGACAGCACAGCTGGAATAAAATGCCATGTCTTGGAAAAAATGATTGAACCAAAGGGATTTTTCAGTTTGACTGCAAAGGTATGAAGCATTTTTTGTATATTAATGCTTATTGAGTTTATGGAGAAATGGAGAAACTTACATCTTTTTTTCCTCTTATGATGATATGTCTTTCATTTGGTACCTTTTAATTGATCACCTTTATCTCTCTGATGTTTTGGAGGACGATTGTTGGCTCAGGAGGAAAAGTGAGTTATGCTGTCATTATAAATTGAGCCTTTAAATCTAAAAACATATTAAAAGATCTTCAAAGTCTTCCATTCCTCCTGCTTCTCTCCCTTATTTCTTAATTATCAAATAAAACTTGAAAGGAAGTCAAAGATCCACTGAAATATCTGCTATATACTACCCTCATCTCTTCAACATGCCTTTTATATAGTTTTCTCTCACCATTATAGCAAGGCTTCAGTCTTTCCTGGGCAGTACAGCTTATTCTGTGCCCTATTTCCTGGCCTTTTTATGCAGAATATACGAGAGGATAGCACTCAATTTTCTCTTACGCTTTTTTCCAGTGTGTTAGTATTCTGCCAAAGCAAAGATTTTCTAGAAGTAATGAATAAATTAATTCAGCAGCTTTGCATAATATGTGCTGATCAAGTAAATACACCAGATAATGTATTTCAGAGGAGCCATAGTGGTTACATTAGTAGGAAATTAGTAGTAAATCCATTATCAGACAATGTCATGAGAAGCCAAGCAAAAATACTTATGGGTATAACTTATCAGGGAATAGATTTAAGAAAACCTCTTTGCATCCCAAGCTTCATTCATTGTTGTTGTACACCATTTTCTGTAATCTTATCAGGCTTTTCAGCTTTAGTTATAAGAGATGATTAGTACGGGGAAATTTTGGTCAACTTAATTTCATAACGTACTTCTCTTGTTTCTGTTATCTTAGATTCTTGAAGCATTGGCAAAAAGTGATGAACATTTTGTGCAGAATTGCAACAGCCTCAATTCCTTAAATGATGTGATCCCCACTGAACTTCAAAGTAAATTCAGCGTTATTTGCAGTGAGAAAATTGAGCATATCTACAGAAGAATCTCTAGTTATAAAAAGGTATGACATGCATGTCCTAAGCTTGATTATATTTTTATTTTAAGGGAAAAACAGGGGAATGTGGTACAGTTTGGATAACTCTTCAGAGTGTCTACAGCAGTGACAAAAATGTGGCTGAAAGTTTAGCTGTTTTGAAGCATGAATGCCTTAATTGAATAATTGTATCAATTTTTTTTCAAGCCATTCTTTTTCTTATCCCTTTTTTAGACATTGGGTTAGTCTCTATTCTTGTTTGCTGTGTTCAGTTGCAGACACAATCAAATGAATATTCTGCAAAAGAGCCATCATTCTTGTAAATGCCTTAAACCAATACTCTAGTGAATTTGCAGATGTTAACCAAAAATGTAGCAATAACAACAGATTTTTTTTTTTCTTTTCTAGTGCAACTCAAATACCAAATTCTAACCCTTTTATTCAACTTTTAGGCCCTAGCATAACTGTTAATAGCAATGTCCCTGTAAATTATTAGCTTCACTTGGTTTAACAAAACATAATAGCATGGAAAATGGAGAAGGTACTGACTTTTCACATGCTTGAGATCTAAATTAATGATATGTGAATGAATAAATAGCCCAGACTATGACCTCCAATTGCTGTCAGTGCATTTCTCTATAGTTGTTCAACCAAGCAGGGCGTAAATGAATCAACCATTTGCCATTTTGTTAATGCAAACTCATTTCCTCATCCAGACTCCTAGTTCCTCTCTTATGGAACCTAATTGTGGGGAGGTGAATTACTTTGAAGTAGGCTCAAAATGGGTCCAAAAAAGTGTCTGCCCTGTCTTACCTCATTTGGTATCTGAGTTCTGACATTCATGTTTGCCGGAATTACAAACCTCCACGTTTCCAATTTGCTTAAAATTCAAAATACCTTTTTAAAACCAAAATTCATTAGTTTTCATATTAATAGTTACAGTTCAAGTAACATGCAGGTGATTTATATGTTTTTCTGTAGCTGAAAATTTTGATTATGATATACAGCCTCTACAGAGGAGGCCAAGACAGTAAATCAAATTTTGTTGTGTTGGCTGGATGTGAAACAAACAGCCTCAGGGAAGTTTTCATAGCTCTTACACTGTCTAGAAGCAGATATTCCTGATACAGACTGCACTTTAAGTCTCATCTGCTCAAAAATCAATAGTTTCACAGTTAAAGCTTTTAATGACAATTAGTACTGAAGTGGATTTCAGGAATAGATGTGTCATTTTCTTGGCAAGGTAGAGGTAACCATAGTTACAGGAGACTTTCAGAGTGCCTGAGCCCTGCTTGGCTCCTGGATTTACTGTGAAAGTTTGAATTCTATAAATAAAAGTCTTGTAGATTTCTGCAGTTCCTACTATTAATTTTTATCAGAACATTTTGCTCCTAATGGACCTCGATTCTAGTGCCATGAGTCCCAGATGTTTCTCAACACATATATGAAAAGAATTTTGGTCCTGACTTATGACCTGATTAAATCATAGCCAGCATTTGGTCTCTCTGGAGCAGGATGTGTGGGAGATTGAGATGCGAAATATGTACTGCTTGCAGAAACATTTTCATCATTGAATGTCCTTAGTACCCTTCTTAACAATTTGTACATTCTTCAGCCTTTGAACAACTCCATAATTGGATTTCTTGTAACCCTCCAGATCTTGTTGTGATCTAAAGATTTAAATGTAATTATCCCAACAAGTGTTCATCAGGCTGAAGAAATATGACACCAAAATAAACAGAAATTTAAGTCCCAGTACAGAAACATTTCACTTTGCAGAAGGGATGTGTCTTAATTCAATTGAAGTGTTAGTAAAAAGTTGACTGATTTGAATTTTTACTGACTTCTATTAGTGAAGAAGCTTTGCAAGTTAACTTTAAAAATATTGTTATGCATGAGCTGTGGTTCATAGCTGAAGCAGGTCTGTGTAATATTTTGACTGGAGAGATATTGTAATTAAAACACTGATTACATCTTGCCAGAAAAAACTCTAACAACAAATAGCACTGGAAATGACACATATTGACAAAAATCCTACTTGTGACTGACAAATTTCTTTTCCAATTGAAGAGCTCGATCACATGACTTGATTATGAAGTAGATGTAGTTTCTGAGTGTCCAGTTCAGTCTTCCCCATTTTGGGTTGACATCTTCTCATCTTAACAACCAAATAACTCTAAGCCTATATGAGATTGTGCACAAAATTTAAGATGTTAGAGTCAAGAAGATGTGGCTAAGCACTGTATTAGAATTAGGCCATAAAAAACATTCTTCATTGCTGAGCTGATATATAGGGGGCAGAAGAGGTGCTGGGCTAGGAAACTCTGTGCTCATCAGCCTCCTAGTGTCACTCAAAACAGAAGAATGGTTGAGGTTGGAATGAATGTCTGCAGGTCTTGTCCAGCCAACCCTACTTAAGCAGGGCCACCTGGAGATGGTTTCCCAAGACCATCTTTTAGGAGAGAGACCTAACCTCTCTTCCCTGAGCCTCTCTGAGCAACTTTGTTCGAGTGCTCAGTCGCCCACACAGTGCAAAAGTGTTTCCTGATATTCACAGGAAACTCTTGTGTTTAAGTTTGGGCCCATTGCCTCTGGTCCTGGTACTGAACACCCCTAGAAAGAGCCTGGCTTTGTCCTCTTTGCACCATTCCTTTGGGTATTCATATACATTGATGTGTTTCCCCCTGAGCTTTCTCTTCTCCAGGATGAAAAGTCCCAGCATTTTCAGCTTTTCCTCACAGGAGAGATGCTCCAGTCCCTGAATCATCTCCGTGGGCTCACCTCCCCTGGGCTCTCTCCAATATGCCCATATCGATCTCTGGGAAGCCCAGACTTGGACCCAGGACTTGAGGGGAGCATCACTGGTGCTGAGGAGTAGAACAGGATCACCTCCCTTCAACCCCTGGGAATGCTTCTCCTAATGCAGGAGGATGAGATCATTGAAGAAGACATCCTCCTTCCTGAATAGGAAATCCAGAATTCATACTTTCTGATTTTGTCTTCATTATAGCTTCAGACAAAAATTTCATGATTTTTTTTAAAAACACTGGTGTTTATAAATGTCATGAGCAGTACAGCTGTTCCAGACTTGCTCCCCAGAAAGACAATTTTTTATTATGTTCCACGGGAAATAAATTCTATCTCTGTTATAAAGCTGTTTACTTCTTAAAATATAATTTGCTTCAAAAATCAACCCCTAAAAAAAGTAAAATGAAAAAGATTTTTCTTTCCCTTTTAGAGAAAGATGGAAATTACAAAGTCAAGGCACCTTAAGTCAAGGATGACTGAAATATTTTATGCTTTTATTTTCTTGTTGGGTATGCAAAAATTGTTAGCTAAGTGCAGACACAAGAAGAGCTGATAACCAAAATTTGGTTTTCTTTCCTACTTCTAGTTTTCAAGAGTATTAAAAAACAGAGCTTGGCCTACCTTCAAACAAGCTAAGTCAAAGATCTCACCACTTCACAGCAGTGATTTCTGTCCAACCAATTGCCATATCAATGTGATGGAAGTGTCTTACCCTAAGACCTCAACATCCCTTGGTAGTGCCTTTGGTGTACAGTTAGACAGCAGAAAACATTCTTCCCATGAAAAGGAAAATAAAAACACCGATCAAGGTAGGTCAATTAAGCTTGAAAGAGCTACTTCCAGTGCTTCTGATAGAGAGTCTTAAAAGGTGATCAGTATAGGTTTATAACCCAAATATTAAAATTAAGGACAAGCCTTTCTGAAATCACCCTGCTTTTGATTCTTAGTTTTATTTTAAAGCATAATAACGGGTCCTCATAATTTCACAATAACTTTTCCCTAAAAGCTTGACTTTGAAATGCAAATAAAATGCAAAATTAAATAAGTCCATGAATTTTTAAACAGAAAATTATTTCAATGTCTGTTAGGTATTGTACTAACTTCAAAATGTATGTTGGAAAAAAGATAATGATAAAATCCCTTTGGATTATTCCCAGGTAAACTGAATCCCATGATTTATGTCCAACATACCCTTACTACTATGGCTGCCCCTTCAGGACAGTCTCTTGGCCAGCAAGAGGGCCATGGTCTGAGGTACCTCTTAAAAGAAGAAGACTTAGAAACACAAGATGTCTACCAAAAATTGCTGTTCAAATTACAAGCTGCGCTGAAAGAGGTGGAAACATGTGTCTGCCAAATAGATGAGTAAGTAAATGTTACCATCTGGACTTGCCTTTAATTTTTCCATTAAAGATAACAGTAAACCTGGGCAATGCTTTTGTGTAGCATAGGAATCAATGCTGACTTCAGATAGGATTGAAATAAGGTAAAGAATTAAGTGCAGGTAATGTTGTATTTTGATCTTTTTTTGCATCATGCCTGACTTTTCTCCCCACAGTTTGTAGGTTTTTTCCAGCTTGTAGATTCTCTTTAGAAGGTGGCAAAGTTAATTAATTTGAATTGAGGAAAATAGGAGGCACACAGTGTCACCTACAATTTCACTAAGAATGGAAACAAAGGGCAGAGCTATAAGAATGGGTTTTACTGAACTCTTCAGGCATTGCTGAATAGTCCCACAGATGAATTTTTGGGTAAGGCATTACTCACCTATGGGGAAAGCATTTATTTGTTAGGCATTTTTCAAAACCAAATTGACCTTAAGGAAGAACTATGGATTTAGGGAGAGTTATCCTTGAGTGATTAGGACATTTGGCTTTAATGTGGGAGGCTCAAGAGTCTCATCACAGATAGTCCTAATTCAGGACAAGGATATATAACTTGCTTTTTCATTTGCAAAGTATGTGGGTTGACTCCTGGGCTATTTACTATCTTGGGATAACGATGAAGAAGGGTAAAAAGTACTTAAGTTTTGAAAGATCCTGTATGTAATGCAAACATCAGAAAATACTTTTGAAAATAAAAACAGCAAATTTTTTTGAGTTTACAAGACAATCTGTCATGATCAAGAAGAGGTGTATCATGTTTCTCCTGTTATCTTGAAGACTGTAGTGTGATTTGTTCTTTCACGTGTACTTAAGAATGGGATTTCTTTTTTTTACTGTTCTCATAGTAACTGCAATAGTTATGTACTAATAAGTAATTGTGGTATATCACATACTGCAATGGGAATGAAAGCAAGAGCTGACTCAGTATTTTTAAGAAAATATTGTTTCCCGTGCCTTTACATAGTTCTGCTACTTATCATGCTAAAGATTAAATCAGTTAAATTCATGATAATTTCAGTGCTTGGGTGCACTTAGACATTACTCTCTGTAAAGCCTGTGTTGTCTCTCTTCCTCATGGAAGTCAGAAAATTATATATGGAATTTTAGTCAATATTTCAGGAAGTCCCAGTTGCCACTATGCCACACCTTTCCTTTCCATTCCCTTGAGCTTGTGATGCAAAAACACAGGAAATTCTGAGCCTTTCTTTTGTATAAATATATATATAAATACACATACTCACAGAAAAATTGTGTACAGGAATATCTGTATGTTTATACATATATTCATTTTAAGAGTCATGCAGTTTTGACAGTAAACACGAGGGTTCACTTTTTTCATTCGTAAATTTTCTGTGCACTGACCTTGTAGCTGATCTTGTATAAGGTACACAGATGTATTTAGCAAATTTTACCTTTGGCTGATTGGAAGACAGACTTTTCATACTTTATTCCTCGTGGACTTAGAGTGGGCTGCCAGTGAGTAATTACTGTAGAGGAAGGCAGTTCTATAGAGGAAACAGGATAGCCAAGAGACCTACTTCAAAGTGCTGAACAGGGAAGATTGAGCAATTCACAAGTAGGTGGTATATTACAGCATAGTAACAGATACTAATTAACTCTTGAGATTTAGGATTTAAGAAACAAAAGATGATGATGCAGTTGATAATCCAAAAGCTGTGCTTTAATTAGAAATTTTCATACCTAAACAGCTGTGAGGAAATGCTTGAACATACTAATTTTGTGGGTTTTATAGAGACAGTGGAATTTATTTTTTCTGTTGTGGCATAGTAACAATAAAATTGATGTCTTTTTTTACTGAACTGCTTATTATCCTAAACAATCCTCATTATTTTTAATATTCTCAGGACAGATAACATGAACATCTATCACAATTTTTAATTTATATTGATACTGTGTGACAAAAATTGGACTACTGAATGACTGTTTGGTACTCTTACTGTTGAAAAACTTGCTCATTCATGTTGCTAGAGGTCTCTGTTCTGTGTTGAGGTCAGTATTGGTCTGAGTTTCAGCTCACAAAATCTTGGGGCAGTGTTATCTGCTCAACCTGTGCTGTCTGTTAGTGAATTGAAAAATGAGTGTTTTATCTGAAGAGCAGGGCTGTGAGAGCCTATGGATTGTGGCAAGGGAACATTTCAGAGAAGATTTTTACTGCTAGCATTGTCTGCATAAGAGTTTATGTGATGGTTTGCTGATGAGGTTTGGTTGGACAAGTGGTGTAGTACTGACAGAGAGAGATACACATAGAATATGTATCCCCTTTCCTCAGCTTCTCAAGGCTCCACTGTGCTCACATTCAAATAGTTAATGGTATCCCAATAGTTCTTCAGTGATGCTGCAGACACCCCATGTTGCTGCTAGGTGTTACAGAGAAATAAATCCTTTTTCAAATTATTTTCTGTATGGTGATTCTGCTGTGTTCCTGCTTCTCATGCACTGAGTGGTCTCCCATGATCCCAGCTATTTTTTGGAAAGATGTCTTTCGGGAGCATGCAAGAGGCTTGAACATTTTCAATCCTCTGTGGAGTGAGGAACATGCGAAGAAGGTCAGAGGTTGCAGGAGGTTTTTTTGTTAGTGTTGTTTTTAATTCTTTGGCTAACCATAGCAGGTTTTGTTTGTCAGGGTTGTGTTGACTTGTGTTGCACATAAGAGTAATTCTACAGGTGAGGATTTTTTTTTAAGATGTATATTTCACTGTTTCATTGAAATACTCTTCATAGATACTCTCTAGCTGTTAGTCACTATTCATACTTGTGTGTTTCTCCTTTGAGAGCTAGACGTCTATGTTAATTTTGCTTGGGCTAGGCCCATCTCTGGAGAAAATGTATTGTGCACACAATGTGTTTAAGAAAAAAACCCAAAAGTATATTTAAGCATGATTATTGCCGAGGGGATGTATCCAGGATTTTACTTTAAACTCCCTGGACTGAGTCTTTAAGAGCGCGTCAGTGACCTCAGTAACTACTTGCTCCAGAACTTGATAATCCAAAGTTCCATCTTTCGTTCATGGTAGTTCAGCAAAAAAAATTTCCTTAGAAAAGGAGCCTGCCTGCTGAGAGAAATGGAAAAGCCCCCTTAGGAAAAGATCCAGCTACCTTAATCAGTCTTTTACTGAGCTCTTGGCAGCAGTGACTAAACAGTCACATAAAAGAAGGGGATATAATAGTCTGTCTGTGTCTTGACAAATAATTACTCAGGGGAAGATATATTCAGGAGCTGAAATTGCAGCTCATTATGCTTGTTTCTTACTCTTAATTATTTTCTTGCAACAACAAAATCCCCTAGAAGTTACTAGAATCAACCTCACACTTTTATTTTTAAGTGGGTGAAAGTGGGAGCACAAGAACAAGCAAAAGTATAGATTCGTCTTTGTCTTTATCTCATCTTTCAGAAGGCAGAACTATATTATATGGTCTTTTTTGAATGGACCTCTTAGTTTAAGAGCAGTGTTAGGATAAGCTGCCACAAATTCACCTAATCCTTTTTTGAACCCCTTACATATTTCTTACAAAGAAATAAGCTTTACAGGTATGAAGAACTGATTTCCTAGGGTTTCTGCTTCCATAACAAATTTATTTTAAGACAAGTTCAAAAATACATATACTTTAGCACGAGATTGACATTGAACACTGGCATAAAATGTGGGCCCTGTCTCTCTTCCCATGTGCATGGAGTTATGCTTGCCAGTGACTGGAAAGAACTGAGTTGCGATTTCCTACTGATAACTTAAAGTTAAGCTTAAAGCCAAGAAGACATCAGTGTAGTGGAGGGACGAGTTTAAATTCTAGTGAAATTATATCTCTAGTATAATTTTTCTGTATTCTAGTTGAAGTTCAGATCAGTGTTTTTAACTGTATGTGGGATAACATCTGTCTGTCTATTCCCATCAGTAGCAAGAATTTCGTGTAGGTAGATCAAACATATGTTGGAATCCTACTGTGTACTTGGTAGAAAGTTGGCCAGTTGACCATTCTGACAGCTCCTTCAATAAAACTCTGCTACTATTTCTAAGTAATTCAAGGGGGAAAAAAAAGTTTAGTTCAGTCTCTTCTGATTTCAGGTAGTTAGCAAGTAGTTTTTGCAAGAAAAATGCTACTTTTTAAATCCAAATATTAATTTGAAAATGTGATTTTAATGGGGTGTTTGAGCAATAGGAATTAAAGGACAATTTCCCATTATTGCTGTTCTGATCTTGAAAGTAAATGAGAGCATCTCAGTATGAATTAATCATCCAAGAATATGAATTTTTCACTGCCAGTATTTCTGCATGGTCTAAAAGTAGCAATCTGCACTGTTCTCTCTTCTTGGCTGGATGTCACTTTTGTGCTTGTCACGGATGCTTTTATATTAATCATCAGTTTTACTAGTGATAATGGCTTAGACACTTTGAGTGCCAGGAATTACGCAGAGATGTTAATAAAGATCTTCAAAATGCTCTAGTAGAATAGTTTGTGATGTACACTGGCATGTCTTGTACAGTAGTAATTAGAAAAATACATGCTTTTCACAGACATACAGTTTATTTTGTTTGTTTTCTTGATTTGTGCTAAGAAATGCAGAATTAATATCTAAAAATAGTTAAGTTTATATGCAGTTTGATCCCAAGTGTCCAGGAATGTGCTGTATTTCTTCTCCTGTATTCTCTGGAATCATTGCTTTCATATGTGATTAAGTCTATGGTAAGGTTAATGGGTTTCACTGTTAGACTTTTAACAATAGAATGTGTTACCTCTTTCCCTTCTTTCAAATAGATATTGACTGAATTAAGATATTTCCTTCACATATTATAGAATAATAGTTGGAGGATGGTGATGAGAAATGTTATCCTGTTGCTAGCTCACTTTTGAAAAACATGAATTTCCCTTTTTTATTTCTGTGTTTCACAGCCTTCTTTCTTCAATAACATATTCTCCCAAATCAGAACGTAAAACGCCTGAGCCTTTAATACCAGCAGACAGTGATAATGAAAAGGGTGAAAGGAATGGGAAGAAAGTCTGTTTCAGTGTAACAGGTGATGAACAAGAAGATTCTGGTCATGATACCATCAGTAACAGGGATTCTTACAGGTAACGTTATTAATAATATTTTTATTTTTCAACTGAATCAAATATGGAAGTCTGTAAAGTTTCAAGTGGTTATAAAGGCTATTAGAATATGATTCTGACATTACTAATGGAGGAGTAACTAGCCTCAAGATGTGTAAAATAAAGTCTTATGAGTACAGATTTGTTATTAGTCCTTAGTGACCCAAATCTGGATAGGATATCACAAACAGACGTGTAAAACTTTACATTAGGTTACCTGTCTTAAAAAAAACAGAAGTAACTTGTTATTAAGTCTCCAACAACAAACTAAATATCTGCCATGGAAAGCAAGGTGATAGAGCCCCCTTTCTTCCTGACCTAAAGAAAAATATACTGTTTATCTGCATATATTTCTCACTTTCTTTCACTCTAAATACTGTAGCATTAATTCACCTCTAAAATTTGTAGTGCATTATGTTTACTGTGAATGAGAATACAAAGAATTTTGAAAAGGGGGGAGTAATTTTAGCAAGTATAGTTCTTATATTGATTATTTGCTCTTACTTAGAGAAAATGGGTCAACTACATAATATGAAACCTAAATTTAAATTTTAGCTGCAAGTAAAATGAGGGTTCATTATTTGTTCAGTATCATAGTTCATTATTATGCTCAGAAATTAGAATGCCAGTAGGTTCATAATTTTTGTACAGAACCCTGTGTTGCTGAGATCTCTTTCTAAGCTATACTTGATTACTGCAGCCTGCTGGATATAAACTCTTCATCAGAGTGTAAAGAGCCATACAGATATAAATGCAGAGATAATTTGCACAGATTAAATTTGTCTCATTATTAACATGGTGAACACACAGGCAAAGTTCTTGGTCCAGCAGAAGCGCATTTAGAGTTTCCTGCATGTGTCAAACTGACTGTTCATGAGCTGCTCCAGTGATGTGTCCTTGCCCTTTTCCCCAGCTGGCACAGGATTTGTATGTGGAGAAAGAAGGTGTGACTGGGACATGAGCATTTCTTTGTTCAAAACATTTTCGTTCTTCTGATTCCTTTCCTTTATAGCCCTTTCTGGCTGTGTAGGAATAATAAAAGATGGGGTTCCATATACAGAATACTCATAAAATTTGTGCATTAAGGACAAGTGTTAGAGTGAGATTAGAATATTTTTTTCTTTGCTTAAATGTATTAGTCAATACTTCAGATCTCCAGTTCTCATAATGCCACAGTGGTCATTATTGGAACTGTCTGGCTAATTTCAGCCATTATAATGCTCTCATTTTGTGTAGGGTCTCCTTCTAAACTATACAACACAAGACAAAAATCATGCAGAATGATACAGCAAATGCATCTAATCTGTTTCTCATTTTCCTGTGTTTTATTTTCTCATGCTTTGCACAACCCAGTTTTAATTAACCTTCATCTCCCCTTTGGAGACTTTAATAAGTGAATAGAGTTAGTTAGAAAACATTTCTTAATATCCAGCCAGAAATTTTTAATACTCCTTGGGACTGTTCACCCGCTATTAGGAACATGTTGTTACTGATGTCTTTTCATCTACTTAATGGTTATGATTGTAATTACATCGTATTGCTTAATTTAAAAGTTTAACTCATTCACTTACCTCGTTGACTACAGGTCCAAAACATGTTCGTTAGCCAGGAAATGTAAGTCACTCTGCCTAAATTAGTGAAAAGTCACTTCTGTGACTACACAAATAAAGAAAACAAATATGTATAATTGCAGTGTTACTTTAAGAACAGATATGTTAATCTTGGTTAAAGAGTACACCCAAATCATAAAATAAGATCCATATAATTATGTGTAAACATCCCTTAGGT
The DNA here is from genome assembly GCF_015227805.2 of Hirundo rustica. Taxonomy (NCBI): domain Eukaryota; kingdom Metazoa; phylum Chordata; class Aves; order Passeriformes; family Hirundinidae; genus Hirundo; species Hirundo rustica. The sequence continues at coordinate 34,581,284 of NC_053450.1, read as the reverse complement.
ACACTTTTACATTATCTTACATTCACTTGGGTTTTTAAGACTCCCTCTGCTGGATAGTTACTTTAGCATCTCCTATATTGAAACAAAATGATTTTCATATGGCTAAAAAACTCTGAAGAGGTATTTAAAGTTATTCAAATATATCTTCATAAGATTTTTAGTGCAAAAATCTATGTTTTACTCCAGTTTTACTGCAGGAGTAAGTATATCTTCATGTATTCTCTGTACAGAACAAAATGGTTTTGAGAAAGAAGAGCAGAAAAAAAAATTTAAAAATTACAAATTTAAATCTCAAAATCTCCCTATTAGACCAATGTGGCTGAACTTTCATATGTATAAAAAAGAAGGAACAGCTGGACGAGATGGGATCACAAATTGTTTTGACTGACAAGGCAAATAGTTTGTAATTTGAGTTTTGGTGCTACTCAAATGAATCAAATCTCCTGTAAACCGGCAGTGATACTCTGTTATGCAAGTTGTAAAGACTCAATGTTTGTATTAGCTTGGGATCAGGAGAAAATAGGAAGTAACTAAAACATTTGAGGCCACATATTCAAAACTGCCACTCATGCAAGAAAAGTTGGTTGTTTTGCATTCAAAATCTGTATTGCTATTCTACAAGTACTTGTTCACAGGTAAGGGGAAGGGAGATAATTGAAGCATCTATTTTGGGAGTCTGGTCTTCTGAGTCCTACCAGGACTGCAAATTAAATGAAAGCCTAAACACAGGGATCTTTTTTGTGTATAATGAATTACACAGACCATCTCATCATTAAATTTAGGATGGGACAAGAATTTCCATAACTTTTTCTTTTACAGAGCCTGTGTTGAAGGTCATAGCTTTATTTCTTGTTTTGTTTTGTGTTTTATTTTCAAGTGACTGCAACAGCAATAGGAACTCCATTGCCTCTTTCACCAGCATTTGTAGCAGTCAGTGCAGTTCTTATTTTCACAGTGATGAAATGGATTCAGGTATGTTTGGAAAAGTCATCTATGAATCTATCTTCCGTTTCTTTTATTCAATTTTTTTATTTTCATTTGCCTGGCAGTTTTACTGGTTTTATTTTAAAAATTGCATCCTCTTTAGTAATAGAATTGCATGATTGTGCTTCTGCCTAGCTAGTGCTGCACTCAGGAATTGTGTAAAAGAGAGCCAACCTTCCATTATCTCTGTGAGTAGACTGTATAAGAGCTCCTGGAGTCACTGCTTTTCATGTCTTTCATGTCTTTCATGTCTTGACAATGCACTGAGTGGCACAGGGTAAGGAGTATTTTAGGTGAGTGTGGAATGCTCTCCTAGCCAGTGTCAGCACCTAGACAGCAGGATATGGCTGTGTGTGTTTGTAGGAAAGAATGTGAGACCACATTGAAGCACATTCTTGTTTATGCCATGACAAATTGGGTTTAAGTAATTGCAGCTGCTAATAGGAATGGGATGGAATTTAACTGCATGGAGAAAGAGGTCATGCTCAGGGACTAATAATAAAAAAAATATTTGCTCTAAGCTGGGAGTTTATCATTTGGGAATGGTTTAGGAAAAGAAAAAATTAAGCTTATTAGTTGAATATGACCCACCAGTGAGGCCTGAGCATAGAGAAAGCAAACTTTTATTGCTCATTGCACCAGGAGAGATATTTTCAGTTGGAACAGGAAAGTATTAAGACATTATGCAAGGTATCTGAGATACTTGTGAATAATGCAGAGTAATGTGAATAAGACAGATTTTCGTTTCCAGAAATGATACATACACAGCTAAGCTAATACAGAGTAAAGGATGAAGGACATAATGAATTGTTAATAAAAGAGGAGACTCAGGATCCATATCTTCAACTTAAGATAAAAATGAGCTGATGTACTCTTGTGCAGCATCAAGCTGAAGTATCAGCTGAGGTGCCTAAAAGAACATGTCTTTGCTAGCCAAGCACAGATACAGTGCTTTAGATGACAAATACTGCTGCGCAGTGAAACTCACACTCTCTGCTGACTTAATTTTCAGCTGGTTCCAAAGTAAACCTGGCTAACTCCAGATCAAGGCTCTTGGGCACTGTGCTCTGTTGCAATTAAAATCCTGTGAAGAGGTATAATGGTTGTAAAGGGTGCCTAAAGGAGCTAAAATATTTGAGGAAAGAAAAGTACTGTTAAAGTGTTTCAATGACATAAGAAAAATTAGTCTAGATTAACCTTGAATAAATTTGGGTCATAAATTATCAAGTGGCTAATTCTTATCTGTCACCAACATCAAGGAGGAAAAACAGTTTTAAGCTCAATTTTTCAACATTTTTTGAAAGAGTTCAAGGTATATCACCTATTGTCTGAAAGAGCATGTGACAGGGCAGTGACCTGAAAGAGTCCTTTTGCTTTGCACTTTCTTAGGAAATGATGTGTTATGTGCTACTAAAAGATTCATATCAAATACAGGATTTGGGTATTATATTTTTGCTGAATTACTAAAATCTCAGAACCATTTAGTTAGTAAGAATATTTGGACTGTGAATTATCTGTGGAGTCCTTATAAAAACTTTACAATGAATGCATTTCAGTGACTTTGTTGTCTGCTACGCTGAGTTCACACTACTTGGCCATAAAGTCTGGAGTTTAGTATGTTCTCCAGAAGTGAAGGATTGTGCGTTCAGGTCACAGAAAAGCTAAGGTTTCAAGGGACCTTTTGGGATGATCTAGTCTAGGCCCTCCCCACCCCAAGCAGGCTCATATAGAGCATGTCTTCCAGAACCATGACCAGCTGGGTTTTGAATATGGTCCTTTGCTTAAGAGCTATTTCTGTATCATTGAGTAATAAATGCAAAATATGTAGGGAGAACAGTCACTATAGTCCTGACTGTGTAAGCATCAGCCTGTGTGCAAAGCAGATTATCTAAGCTGCGAAGGTTTTGGAAAACATGCTGAAACTTCTAAACAGTTTCTCATTTTAAAATATTTTTCAGGTGATGAGCTTCCCATAAGTGTCCGAATCTCCCATGATAAACAGGACAAGCTCCATAGCTGCTTGGAGCATCTTTTTGGTCAAGTATGAGACTATTTTTCTTGGCTTTGATACTGATGTTTGTGCTTGAGCTAAGATGTCTTTAGAAAATACTTATTTTTAATTTTACTTCCCACTGTTTACTGGGATGGTATGTATTTACCCATTTCCCTCAGTTTTCTGTAAATAGTCCAAAACTGCAAATTAAACAGGTCCTTAAATTTAGTCTCATGTTCTCTAGTTTGTTACTTTAACTAGAGCCATTAGGTAAGAAAGAATTCAAAGTCGCTCATCAGTAGTCCACATTTCTTACGGAAAGAATTTCTAATTGTTGCTGTAAAAAACCATCTTTCTCACAGAACCTTGATCCCAACAGGTCGATTCAATCGTCAATCTTTTGAAAGGACCAGCTGTGATGAGGGCCTTTGAGCAGACAAAGTACTTTACACCAGGTCGAGGCCTCCAAGGTAACACTTAATTCTAGCTATGAGAACGAAAAGATAGCGTGAAGGGTACATGGAAGTGGCTGTCCACTCCTTGAGTTGGTGTTAAAGAACTGATTTTGCTTAATCTTGGTAAGTTCTGCAATAACTGGTTGTTGAAGTTCATGTTAAATGGATGTCCATTCTTTGTTGAAAGCTGGCTCCTTATGTTTTATTGCATAATGTAGGAAAAATTTCCAATTAAATTAAATTGTAGACTCTGAACTGACTGTCATATTGCTGAGGTTCTTGCAGCAAGAAAGCAGGTTTTTTTACATTGCAGGTATTTTTAATACTTTTTTGTCACAATTACTGAAGCCATTCATGATCTGTTTTATTACTAATACCAGATTTTTTTTATTATTTTTGTCATTACATTATGTTTGAAGTTGATTTATAAGTAATTTATAAATAGTCACAGCAATATTTATGCCAAATACATACTTAAGTATTACTGATTGCTTAAAAAGAAATATCCTGTATGTAAATTCAGGCACTACTAGAACTTGTTGCTTAAGTCTAAGGATATAAATAAGCATCTGGTGGTAGTTGTGGGAAATGGATTTGTAGAGAATTCTCAAAGCCTGACAGAAGGCTCACATAGTATGTATCTGTATGCAAACTTTGAGATAAAAAATGCTGACATAGAAATACCGTGGAATAGGACAGACATTGTTGAGAGAGAAGTGGTGCTAGAAACAAGTTTCAGAGGATGGCCTTGCAAATAAGACTAGATACTTCAGAGAAATAGAACTATGAAAGGTATATTGTAGTAGAATCCATGACAGATATTTTTAGATGATTGGTTTAAAAGTATTAGCAGCATTGTGTGGCAAAAGCTGGTAGGCCAAAAACGCTTATAATGTATTGTAATTAGGAAATCATTGGCTTCTGATTGTGATGGCGTGAACTTTAACACCTGTATTGCCTCACCCTTCACATGAGACTGAAAATGGAATAAAAGTTTAAAAAATGCCCCTCAGTTGCCTCATCTCTGGGTCAGAAAAGGGCATAATCTGACAGGTGATGAAAAATAGAAAGGACTTCTTTCAGCAGACTGAGTTAAAAAAAAAAAAAGAAGTTCTATGGGAAACTGAATGTTTTATAAATAGCAATAGTAGGATATATTGACTATGTGTTTTTTAGCAAAGAATACTGGCTTTAGGTGGCCAGACGGGTTTTTTTTACCCCAATTATGAAGTTTTACAAAGCCTGAATTACTACCTGCTAAATGACTTTGCATGGAAGAGCATATAACTTCCTTTTTTTCTTTTGTTTCCTTTTTTTGGTGGGTTTTCTGTTTGTTTGTTTTTGTTGTTGGTTTGGGTGGGTGTTGTGTTTGTTTGTTTGTTTGTTTTCCCTGATAAGTAATTTTGGTTTAATTTAATTTTCTGATTGAAACAATTTTGCCTCTGAAAGTTCTGAGATCCCACTTACCATGCTCATTCTGTGTTATGTACCTGCTTCAGAAAGAATCATGTTTGGGGATCCTGCTCACTCTCCCCTTAGACTTAAGCAGGGAGCTTAGAAGACTCTTAGACCTGTCACCGTAGCTTTGACTAGAGTTAAAGAAGTTGCCAACTCCTAGAGCAGTGAAAACATTTAGGGAAAAACAAAGTCTTACTGTGACATTCTCAGAAGGCTTAAGCAGAAAAATACTATTTTCATCCTTGCTTAGAGTTTCAGCAAGAAATGGAACCAAAGCTCAACTGCCCAAAGAGGCTACGACTCCACATCAAGCAAGACCCTTGGAACCTCCCCAGCAGCGTCCGGAGCCTTGCCCAGAATATCAGAAAATTTGTTGAAGGTTAGTAATGACAACATGATCACAAATAAACACTTCATTTCATACAGAAGAAAGGGAAAGGGGGAGATACAACTGCTTTCTGCTGCTTCTAGGCAAGCTTTGTGGAACACTGTGTAGTCTATGGATAGGTTGTATTCTTAATAACAAGGTTAGTGGAGTTTAGCTGTCTTGTACTTATCCTGTTAGGTTTAAATGCTGAAGAGAAAATAGTCTTCTGACAAGTGAAAACAAAGGAACCATTCGTTGGATGTGGTAGGTTTTTCAGTTGCTACTGAAGTCCAGTGGGCTTGACTGATTTGTCACGGAACTTCATGGGACTGATACACCAAAATGAGGCTCTTATTGAAATTCAACTTTTTTTAACTGCAAGCTTTTGTCCTGTACCTTGGTCTTCTCTGTGCTTTTCTGGAGTCATTATTTCTCCTGCTGCAAAGCCATGGTTTTAATTTAATCCATCCGGATTGATGGATGGACTCCTCTTTCTCTGCCTCACTAACGCCACTGTACAGAAGTTACCAAGTACTCTGCTCCACTTCATCACCAAGTGACAATGTGAGCTGAGGTTTTAGGTTTTCTCCCCTATCTTCATAAGAAAGTAACTGGCCTTTTCCCTCCAGAATATCTTGCCTGTAATTCCTGCTTTGTTTCCTGTTCTGCTTGATAAAGAAACAGAAATAAAGCGTAAGAATATTCTTATAAAAATACCTCTGCTAGCACTCTATGTGGGAACAGAAACTTAGGACTAGCTTTAAATTTTTTGTGTGTGTGTGTTTAGCTTCTTCTGTGTGTGGGCTAGTTGTTACGGTGTCCCTTAAGCTGTTAAATATCAGACCAATGGGAAAGAACTTTGTGATAACTTTTATTATTATAAACTTTCAAAAACCAACCTGCCAAACCAAACAAACTGTTCGCTCTCTGACTTGGCATTTCTCATTTGAGATACATCATATTTTCAGACTCTGGGCAAGGAAATGATAAAAACAACCACATAAATGTCTCCTTTTTGAAGTCACTCAGAGTGAGCTGACTCTCCAATACTAAGAAAACCCCTTTTATTTTAATGGTGGCTGTCACTGAGTGCAAAATCTTATAGTTTTGAATCCCTTTTTTTTTCTACAAGTCTTTCTTCAGTTTAAACAAAATTATTTTCAAGTATTAATCAGGGTTTCTTTCAAAGTTGAGGAGGAATGGAAATGGGTTGTGGGCAGTCCTTCCTTACTCCCTTTCAGAAGCTAAGCTTACCAGGCCATTTTCACGTAGCTTGTTTGCCCATGAATAGAATTAGTAGACCTAACCCATTGTAATGTGGGTCATATACCCTCAATACTGAGCCGAGATTATTCAAAATTTTGTGGGAGAGTTCATCAAAGTCCAAATGACTTGCTGCCTCTTTGTAGTATAAAAATTATTTTTTACTATACTCAGCTCAGTACTGAGACACAACTAGCAGCTGGATTTAACTGAAATCAGATGAACGAGGAGCAGGATTAATAATGTTTTTAACAGCTAAATTTTCCCTTTGTATCTTCATTGCTTGGTTTACTTCCTTCCTGTCTTGCCATCATACATTGTGTTCACAGCTGGTCTGGATACCTAGGAGAACCACCAGTACTGCCCTGAGCTATTTATGGCTGAAAACCTAACACATGGTACAGAGTCATCTCCCCATTTGCCCTCTTATTCGCCTGATTTAGAAAAAAACCCAAAAGGTGTCACCCAGTATGTTTAGTTGGGATTATCAGAACAAGTTGAACAATGTCTTGGGATTTTAGAAGAATCTTCCTGCTTGTTTTTGAGTAAAAGGCAATATTTTAGTAATTGAGGAAAGCAGATGTATTTTTCTCTTCTAAGAGGAAGTAGTCAAAGAAGACCACGGATACAACTTCACTCACTGTGGGCAAAAAAAAAAGTAATTAAAACAACCAGTTGTTATAAACATACTTAACCATCGTTACTCAATACTGAAGTAAGGATGAATACAATAAATTCATCTCCTTATTGAATGAAAACTGACTTACTTTTCTTTTAATAAAAGTATCACAGGATATTGTAATTTTTTATTCATAAAAAATGTTGCATTGCAGAATGTATTAGATTAGATTGATTAGTGTAATAAAGTAGGAGACATGGGAGCCTCACAAAAATGAAACATTTTAAGTCCTAGATACTAAGATTCCTTTTGTTTACTTTGTTTAATAGAATGCCTTGAGATGGTTGCCCTGGTCTGTCAGTTTTCTGTTTATTAGTGCTATAGTTGGGAGAACTATATATTAAAAAAAAAAAAAAAAAAAAAAAAAATTAGGAAAAAAAAACCAGGAAAAATGCAAACAAACCTTCCTTGACAGAAAAATTAAAATATGGATAATCTAGTTGCTAGAATTGAAGAGTTCTCTGAAGCAATATGCAGATTCTAGGAAGATTTATCTGGAGCTAAGTAGCTAAAGAAAAGAATGAAGTTGTTTCTTGGATTGACTGGACCTAATAAATTGTTAAACCAATAAAACTAAAGATAAGTTGTTGGCACAGGCACATCTTTGAAGGGGAAGTACTCAATTTTGGTGGAGAGGGCAGTGGTCAGGGCACAAATTGGACAGCCACCAAACAGAGGAAGAATAACGTAGGTGCATGATGGTGAATCTGTGTGAGATATCTAACATAAGAATCGTAAAGCACGGGAGGAAAAGACTGGAGCGGTAACCAGGAAAATGAACAAGACTGATGGAAAGAAAGGGACTCAACAACAGAAGGGTGTAAACAAAATGAAGGGAAGGAAGTGTTTCTGTAATTGCTTTTTCCTACAGACAAAATTGGTAAGGTTTTTGATCAAAAGAAGAGTTGTTTTCGAGCAAGCCAGGTTTCTAGCCAGCTAGTCATGTAACTACATGAGGAAATGAAGCTGTTTTTCTAGCACTGTAACTTCAAGTTTAAACAGGAAATACAATGCAATTGAGAAAGTTAGCATTTATTTTAAATTAGGAGTGAGGTGTGATGGAGACTTTCAGTTATTGAAGGTATAAAAAAAGTATGTCAATTTAAATCATAAACCATGCAATGCAAAATCTGTCTTTTTGAAATATTTTCAGGTGTCAAAACCAAAATAAAACTGAAATCTAGCCTTTCCTGGCGAAGATCAGAATAACAGAATAATGTAGGTTTTTTAAAATAAAGTACAAAAGAATATTTAAAAATAAAAGAAGGCATCTTGCATTAAGAATCAGAATCTAAGAGAAACTTCTAGGGAGTTATTCCTTTCCATACAACATGTAGCAAAGAAGGAGTGACAACTTCCATAGCATTTGGTATTTGTTGAAAAACAAATGATTGACATCCAGGGCTCACTTCTGACCCCAGGTAAGTAGGCAAATAATCTAAAAATACTCTTTTGCCTGTGGTTATATTTTGAGGCACAGAAGACTTACAGCAGTGATAAAAGAGAGTTTCAGTGTCCTGTGATTTCCCCATAAGCAGGAAATCGTTATTTATAGATACCTCAAATTCTTTTGGACTCAGAGATCCAAGAAATCTTATCTAAAACAAGCTGCAAGTAATAGCCTCAATGTATCTCAGTTATTCAGATAAAAGCTGTATTTCCCTACACCATATTTTCATTTACTAAGTTATGTTCAGACTCCAAGACGCCAGGTTATTAATCTCCGTAAGGTGTTGTGGGTTTTGGTGGTTTGTGGGGTTTTTTTGTTTTTTTTTTTCTGGAAGACAGAAGGCTAAGGCAAAGACCTAGAACCAGGAATTTTCAGGAATAACTAGTAATTTTTAATGTTTGGGTGTCTGTATTTGAGATACTGTGGCGGTAACAGTGTAGGGGGAAGCACATTACCGAATTACCTTATTGTCCATGTAGCCAGTTTCAGCCCTGCTTGTGCACTGAACAGGGCTTTGAATAGGACTGCAGAGAAACTTGGGTGTGTGAAAGAAGGTTTGGAAAGATGTGAAAGCGTGTGAAGTAATGTGTTTCTCCAAGAAGTACCTGTAGGACAACTGATGTGCTGAAAGTTTGGCACTCTCTAAGGTTATGGCGGATTTTAACCATCCTATTTCTTGCAGCACTGATTAACGTATTTAAATTTGTGCTCTGGTACATAAAGTGCACTTCCTTCAGCCTGTCTGCAGCCTTTGAAAAGCAGCCCTCTCCAAGGAAAAGCAAAGGTGGGGAGGGTGAAGTGTAAAGAGAGATAAACCCACATTTTTGCCAGTGTAAATTAAGTTTTGGGGTTTTTTTAAAAATTTGTACTTTTTTACTTCATAGATCGTTAAGTGAAAAGACAGTTTTGAAGCAAAATAAAATCCTGAAGGCTGGAAGTAAAGTGAAAATGCTGTTGTATTTTTCCTAAATGCTTTGGTATACATTAAAATGGGGGTGATTTGAGATTTTGGGGTATGAACAAAAGAGTACGAGAGAAGGTGAAGAAAGAATTAGGGTAATGTGGGAATCTATGAAAACTGGTCTTCAAACTGGTTTTCAAAGTTTTGGGTCTGGAATTTTTCATGTATGGACTTGTTCTGGCCAGCTATACATGTACTCTGAGATAGCAGCTGCCCTTTCATGTGTCTTTCTCAGTGATGGTGCTTTTGATTATTATCAATTTTTATCAAGCCATATGTACAATTAAGTGAAGTGGAGATTCTTTACTGTTTTGTAGGTGTGCATTGCCTAGAAAGAAGCTGGTATGAAATAAGAAACTGTAAAGAATTTGGTATGAAATAAGAAACTGTAAATGCAATATTATGTTGATGAAAACACTTTACAATTACCTCAAAATATTTTCTTTTTTTCTTTAAGAGGTGAAGGCACGAATACTCTTGGCACTTCTAGAATATACAGGTAATTTTGCTTGTTTTGGGAGGGAGGGAAGTGAATGTGGATGGCTTGAAATAATTTTTTCCTTGTGAACAGAAGTACTGTGTTTACATTAAGGGGGGAAATCTCAGATATGATAAAACCTGATAATCAGCAACTTCATCCCACTGTTTGGAGTAAGGATTCCTGAAGAACGTAATTTCAGATATTTTTAACAAACACTGCACATTCTTTTTTTTTTTTCTTCTTTTAATGCAAAATACCATATCTGGTCATTTACTCTAGATCTTGGCAGATAAAGTAAGTGCTAAACACTCAGCTTTTGCAGTGTCTCATCCGTCTTTCTTCTCTGGGCGTTTTCTTATTTGCTGTTTTTCTTTTCATTCCCATCTGTTTCTAGATTTATATTGCTATTTAACCCATGCCTTTCTTTTTATCTCTTTCTAGAGAATATTTAAGTTCCTCCTTTCTGGAAGGACTCTGATTATTCTCTGTATTAATTCTACTATCATGCCATACAGAATACAGCTTAAAATACACCAAAATAGGGATGTGTGTCCGCAAAATTAATGTCACTGAATCAGTTACATGAAAAAATAATACCTATGGCACAAGTTTCCCTACAGTTTCTAAGTGCCTATGTGTTCAAGTAGGCAGTCCAATTTCACTGTAAATGCTCATTATTTTGACCATTTTACAGCACTATATGAATGCATTATTGAATTATTTTTGTTACGGCACTCAAGAACAATTTTATAAAGGGGATTATAATCTTTGTTGTCAGATTTCTTCAAAATATTAGAAAAGTTTTTAGTAATTCCTCATTTATCCTAAAAGAAGAAGTGAGTTGAGAAAATGTCCTAGACTTAATTTTTTAAAAGCAGTTTTCCCTATTTACGTTGTTTTATAAATTGCTAAACTCTCTAGTTCATTTTGTATAAAAATATTTTTGTAGGACCCAAAAGTGCTCTTGTATTCAATATCTGATGTTCAAGTAGTATTAAGTGAGATTTAGAAATGTGTTTGAGACACAGAAGGGCTGCTTCAGAAGCAGGAAATGCAGAGGAAGTCAGCTGCTGTTAGAGAGAAAGAGATAAAATTCAGCAAAGTGAGGAAACAAAGTGCGTTGGGCTCAACTCCTGAGCACTGCTGTAACATTGGAAAGTTTTTTGACAATGGAGAAGCCAGTGGGATTTTTGAAGCTGGAGATGTAGGTAGTTTTTAGAAAGGAAAATTCTCTCTGTTCCGGATTTGCACAATTTGAGAGAGACATAGAGGCTGATATGAACAATTAAAAAAAAAAAAAAAAAAAGCATTGAGTTGCAGTGCGTAAACAGTAGTGCTTTGACCATTTATGGAAAATATTCCCAAGGTTCTGAGAAACTGTCAAATAAAATGGAAATGATAGCAAAAGAGTGTTCACTGTTATTAATAGCTGAGGAAAAGCCTGAGGAAGATCTCAGAGGAAAATAGACAGAATGAGGTTACTTTGAGAAATGTTTGGAGTCCTAAAAAGCACATTTTTAAATTTGGTACTTATTTTGTGAGTACCGAGTAATTTCTGCTGATTTATCCAGTCATCAGAATTCTTGTCAGCTCCATAGAAAAGTTGGAAAAGGACCTAAACCTCTTAGAGGCAGAGCAATCTAGTAGCAAAGACAAATATTTTAGGCTTTGGAAAGACCTCTGTTATCACTTGATCTGCTTCTCTTGCTCTGAGGAAGATTAAGCCCACCTGTACCATTGTGATTGATGTTTGCCTAACAGCTTATAATGATAAAATTACTTGAAGACCTTCAGAAAAGAGGACAAGAAGGAAGCGCTGAATATTTATCATCACAGTTTTGTTCTTTATTGAGGATATGTTTCCGTTTCTAATTCTTTAGACCTTTTGCTAATCTAATACCTGTGCCCTTCAGAATAAATTGGTAGGTTAGCTAGTCCCTAATTTAAATCAGCTGCTAACGTTCCATAGCTGTCTACCTACTGACCTGTTCTGGACTTTCCTGGCACCATAAATCTCTGCTGTTTCCGGGATATGTGATGATGCTGTGTACTTGTTTTATAGATCCACATTCATATAAATTTCATTTGGATAGATTGGGTTCTGGTAGCAATACTGTGTTTTCCAGCGGACAGTCTTCATCTGCCCCTCCCAGCTGGTAGCTTTCGAGTCGACCAGATGATGCAGTCATGTTTAGAGCTTCTGACTGTCCTTGCTTTCTGGTGGAAAGTAAATGTTTGTGGGCCCAGCTTGATCTCACATTGCAGCAAAGAGATCTGACTTGCCTCCATTGTCCTGTGACATCAAAAGTACATAGAATTTACGGCAGTAAGCACATTACATTAAAATCTATGAGAGAAACGTACATTGTTTATGAAGAAATACTTTAAATTCCAGATTTTAAATACACTCATATGCAATTTTAGAATTATAACACAATATTTTAATGAGGAAAATGGCTAATTGGGTCATGGAGTACTATTAACTAGGGATAACATTAGGCTGTAAACTTGAAATTTGCTTGCCATTAAAATGACATGCTTTTTAGAAAAAGAACAAGGATTCCAGCCTAGTTTCTTTGCTGTTAACTAATCTGCTTAATTTTGCTTTTCCTCTTTTGGCTTTTACACGTCACAGATAGCGAGATACAACTGAGGCGAGACATGGTCTTCTGTCAGAGCCTGGTGGCCACAGTCTGCGCGTTTTCAGAGCAGCTGATGGTGGCCTTAAATCAGATGTTTGACAGCAACAAAGAGTATGAAATGGAGACCCTGGAGGCCAGCAGAAGGTGGTTGGAACAGATAGCCAGTGCAGGTCTCCTCCTTCATTTCCAGTCCCTGCTCTCTCCAAACCTGGTAAGACTCCTCATGTGTCATGCTTGGTTGGAGCCCCTTTTTGCTCCCTGAGCCTGGGACAGGGTTAAATAATCTCAGATGTAAATCTGATTTTCTGTGTCCCTTGTGCTTATCTTGGTATTTAGCTACCTGCTGTTTGGAAAAGGTACAATTCAGATAATTACAGATTTGGGAAACAGACTTTGGTTATGATATGGGAAATAAGTTTTCCACAAATTCTGTTTGCTTTGAGTTAGCAGATGGTGAGTTTATCCTTGACTCCCCGCTGCTGTTGTAGCTCTTCCCTGGGACTGAATGTAGTATTAGGTGGTAAGCAGAACTTCATTTTGCAATAAGCAATAATACAAGATGAATAAAATACCCAGTTTAGGTAATTTTATCACCCTTTCCCCTAAAAAAACTACAGGTGTATAGTAGTTGAAGAAGTAAACATGCTGGTCTGCTTTGCTGCTGTCGTATGGAAAATCCTTGTAGCCTGTCAGAGTAATTGGAAATTGTCTGTTTCTTCACAAGGCTTGGCAAAGAGCCATGGCTTAAGAAACAAAAATGGGACATGGCTTTGTGGTCCCTTAATCCTCAGTTATCCAAAGTGCTTCTTGAGCTATTTAAGATGCTTCTCACACTAGACTGGTTCCTGCTAACCAGCAGAACTGTGAAACAGTCTGCATAGCCTGCTCTGTGATAGTCTTCTCTACCTCTGGAGCTGCTCACTAAAAATAAAACTCCATGTAAATAACAGATGATGTTCTTACTATCAAAGATGTTCTCTCCCCTCCTTGTCTGCCTCAGCAGCAAGTTGCTGACAAGTTGACATAAGAAACTTTAGAAGCAGAAGAAACCAATACAAATAAAGATATTTCTAAATCACAGTCATAAAGTCTTAGTCTATGCTACTGTTGGAGATCACTGACTTAAGCCAGTGTGACCAACTACCTCACAGGCTGTTGTGGTACTTGGGTGTGCATGGGTGTGTGTAGCTTACCAACAGTCAGGGCCTCAGAGAAACAGGGAAACTCTTTATCCACTTGAGGAACATGTGAAGAAGGTGCTGTTTGGGAAGCTCAGACTTGTGTCTTGAGTGCTGGATGCTTTTTTGACAAGGTGTAGCACCAACAGGTGGTGCAATATTTAGAGTTCAAGAGTAAATTCCATTGGTGCCTGTCTAATGTTTTTCCACGTGCTTTGTTGTTACCACAAAACAACTGTTGTCTTTACGGCTCTGAATAATGATAGTTTTTCTTTCAAGATTGCAGTGGTTTCCTTTGTAGGGAAAATGTGTGCTACTCAGCTATTTTCACCTAATCAGATATCAGCAGTATGCATTGTCCAATTGAAAATAAAGTTCAGTCTTTTCTGCCTAACAGTTCTTAACCAAGGGAAATGTATTTAAAGGCTGCTTTTTCAATACTTTCTCAGCACTATTTGGCTTACAAATGATCCGTGTTATTTTAAACAAGGGTATTTGAAGGAAATTACGTTCATTATGGCCCAAGTTCAGTAAAGAATGAGCAGTTGTGCAAGTGTTTCCCACGCTGCTCTATGGTATTCAGACTGTTCTGCTGACAAAATCACTCTGTCCATAGACTTCATAAATTGAACCAGAAGACAAGATATTTCTAGCAGATTTGCTTTTTCATAAGCACAAGGGGGAATGCTATTTCACTATATAGAGCAGGGAAAATCATGTTGGTTTTTTTTTTTCTTCTGTTCTATCATTCTGTAAACTATAATTTATTGTCAGTTTATGGGCAGCTATTTATTATTCTTTGCCATCCTACTGTTTCAGTTCTTAGAGGGGGAAAATGCATGCCTCAGATTTCCTTTTGGCTCTTGCTAATCTGAAGAACCAGGAGAGGGCTGTATAAGGAATAGAATTACTTCAAGTGATTATTGATTCAAGCTATAATTGTTCTGCATAGTTAACTCAAGATAACCATAATTGTAGATTACTATTTTCCTTTTTAAAGGTTTGGTTAAATGTCTTGAGAAATTCTGGATCTCTTTAACTATCTCTATAGCTCAGGGGGTTGCAGAGTGAACTACAGGTGCAAATCAGAATATTGGCACGTCTGTGTACTTGATTTGTGCCTACAGTTTTGTAGGTGGAGTGCAAATCATCCTAAGCTGTAATTTCTCTGAGCTTCTGGTTCAATTGTTGGTGCTTAGAGTGGACACAGTAAACTCTTATATGCTGTTCATGAGTGAATTCCTAAAGTTACGGAAATTTTAAAAGAATATTCCTAAATAAATACAAAGTTTTCACACTTCCCTTCTATTGCTTTACAAAACAGACCTGGTGGCAAGACAAGATGTTAAAATCTGATGTTGTACAGAATAATGACAGAATGATTTGATTAGAAGACATGATATGAAATAATGATAGTTAAAAATTACCTATTGATTTACTGTATGATGTGATAACATTAATATTAATAATCTTGAACTGGTAATAAATGCCAATAGAAACAAAGATATTTACCTCATCTAGGAGTTAAATAGGTTTCACTGCAGCAGTGAAATGTTGTGCAACCCTCTGTAGTTAATTTTATGTCCTGCTCTCTTATGTTATTTCTGGTAGGGAAAACATCTGGCTGAAATGACCTTTCCAATTTTTATTTTGCTTTTTTTAGGCTGATGAACAAGCTATGCTAGAAGATACATTGGTTGCATTGTTTGACTTGGAAAAAGTTACTTTCTACTTCAGACAATCAGAGCCAGAACCACTAGTCGCAAGTGAGTAATTGATATCTGGGTTTTTCTGGTTTTGTAACATTTTTTGTTCCTAGAACATCACCTCCCACAGGGAATCTTATGTAACTTGGAATTTTGAAGAATAAGTAGATGTATAGCTCTGCTGATATTCCTAGATGTACTGAAATGCAGCTATCATTGGTTACAATGCAGAATCATTATCTGGCAATGTCAGTAACCTTGGGGGCAAAATTGTTTGCTTAGCTAAACTTTCCATTGGGAGTATATGACTGCATCAGGAAAGTCCCTGGAAGACCCACCTCTTGCTGAAGAAACATGTAAAAATAGCTTTGAAGGTCTTGGTAGGGAAATGCAACCGATACGAGATGAAGAAGCATAAACCACATTTCATTTTGTTGTGTGAAAAATAGATAACTCTTTGAAGAGTTCCTTGAAAGGACAGGGCAGGCACTGTTAGGATCACTTTAAATTGGGCAAGAAGTTTCTCTGAGACTTGCTACTGCAGACGATCAGGGCCCTGAACCCTTCCTCACGAAACTTGCCCAAGTCAGCAGGAAAGGACTGTCTTTGCAGTCTGCTGTTCATACACTTTGCTCATTTTCAGCCATTCCTTTATTAATATACGTTCAGCCAGGAGATATTTTCCTGCAGTGAACTTTGTTTAGTGAGCAGAAAGGCCTCATTTTCCCTCTGTCTCATAAGTCCCCTGGGAAGGGAGGAAAGCATGTCTGCTTCACATCAAGCCCTTCTGAAACAATTCCTTTGCTGGATTAGGACCACACTGGAGAGAACTTCTGCAATAACCAAAACCAGAAGACACAAAGCTGCTCCACAAAGCTGCCTGTGCTCTGGAGAATTCAGTAGCCCAGGGCTGCTAGTCAGGTAGGATTTAGCCTGTGTAGGACCATAGTTATTTTGGTTTGATTCAGGTAAGGCCCCTGCTCAGAGTGTTTTAAGAAGAAGCCCTGCTAAACCAGGTAACAACATGGAAATGCAGTTCCAGGACGGCCTCCTGATGGGGAGTTAATGCTATATCTATGTCATGAGCTGTTCATATTGCAGACTTGCTAAAATACTCCAGTTCAAATATTGAAATCAGGCAAGAAATGTAAATAATGGAAGGACAGGAAAAGAATTTGAAGACACGCAGCCTTAAAATTTAAAAGGAAAAGTTTTGAAAGCACGTGAAAGAAGTGAATGGGATGACAAGAAGTACAGGGAAAGCGACGGAAGCTTGCCCAATTAACCTTCATTGAAATCTGTCTGTGCTAACAAATAGAAACTCCATGTGTTCAAGGATTGTAATGAATTCTGTATTTTCTTTTGGTTTAAATGCTGCCCCCACAGTCACTCTGACTATGCTTACCGTAGTCAAGAACCAGCAATTTTTTTTTTTTCCCCAGTTATGATTCTGCATAATCAATAAGAGAAAAGAAGTCTCTTTCTTATAAGTAGTGAAAAATGTTCCTTTGTAATTGTTACCATTTAGGTACAATGTGATTTATGCGCATAGTAAGAAAAGCTTTATGTAATAATAATACTAATGAAAGTCACTATGTTTTGTTGTTACTGTTTTCAACTTGGAGACTTAACAGTGTTTAATGAAAAATAATGAATATTGTGTCTGCAGTGATTTTTTTAAATCTAACTGCATGAATTTTGTGTGCAACAGTTTCTGGAAAAAAAAGTGTCATTGCTTACAATGAAATTGTAACACTGACTGTATTTTTAGATGTACCAATCACATACCAAGCAGAAGGAAGCCGGCAAACATTGAAGGTTTACTTCTACCTTGATGGTTACCATTTTGAACAGCTTCCTCAAAGGCTGAAGAATGGAGGAGGATTTAAAATCCACCCAGTACTTTTTTCACAAGGTAACTTGAGGTTAAATTCATGCTGCCCTGCTTTTTTTCACATAATACCTAACTCTCTTTAAACTCCCACTTATTTACTCTGATTTGAGTCCCCTGTAGCCATAAGGGTACAATGCTTATATTTAGATATTGTTTAATGTGAACATTTATTGAGGACTTGGAATTAAAATTTAAATTGAAGAAATTCTGATGCCTGTAATTAAAAATAGAGGCATGGTTATACATTTCTAAATTTATGTCAGTTACATGATTCCAAACACAAAGAGTGAATCTTCATTTATCATTATCATTATGTTCTTTTTAGCCATTAATGGACAACAGTCAGACCATGAAACTTGTCCTTAAAAGTGTTTTGCTCTTCCAAAGCTATCATAATCTTTTCCCATTACTTCATGTTTGAGGACTAAATTATTGTTATTCCCCTGAGAATTCTGTCTCCTCAAAATATTATGAAGAGTTAAATGGCATTTTCTGGCTTACGTAGTTATTGCTCTGCAAATATTACAAAGTGAGGAATGGTGGCGCTGATGTTCAGACTGTTCATAAATTACAGGCAGCCTGCATTAGCTGCAGTGTCATTACAGTCATCAGGAGCGTGAAGTTTGCTTCACTGAAATGGTGAATGTGAGCTGCTGATTGCCTTGAGCTGCCTTTGATTTCACAGGGAGCTGAAAATACTCCATACCTTGTGAAAGGCTTTCAGGGTCTGTCTGGAATAGGCAGAAGTCAGGCATACAAATGAAATTTTAGAGGGGAGCTTGGTCCCTGATAGACAAGGAGGATGTAAAGGGAAATACTGCACAGAAACATAAATAAATAGCTGAACTTACTATTAAGTTAAAACGCATGATTTTTTATAAAAATAAGATCCTTGGAGTTTGATTTTTAAACAAATTAGTGAAGGCTTTGGTGGTTTCTTTTGAACAGATTGATTTCAGTCATAGAGAAAAATGAGAACACTGAGCAGGAGGCAAATTTCAGTAGAGCAGACAAAAAAAGCACTTGAGAGGGAACAGAAAATACCTTGGTTCAGCTAAATTCCTGGAAATACTGGGTTTTTTTAGATTGGGGAGGGGATTCAGTGTGCTACAGGATTAATTTAGCAAAATTTTTTCCACTTCTGTTTCCAATAGCCCAAAAAAAAAAAAAAATTAGGATAAGCATCTCTGTAGTCAGCTAAGGGGAAAGGATCCATTCAAGTGTTTACATCTGCTTAATATTTTTCAATAGAATGGAAAGTTTCTTCTTTCTTTATCATATCATATTTCTTTAATTTTCAAGGATTATCCTCTAAAATAGTCCATTGGATTCCAAGAATAAGAAGTCCTTTAAATCCTAGTGTTAAAATCATTATTTTGAGTTTTTTGTACCTCATTAATGAGTGGATTGGGATTCTCTTTTTTACTTCTTTCCTATGAGGTTTGGCTGACCTGGCATCAAGCAAACTCAGTAGATTCCCATCTGTAACTGAAATTTATTAGCTGCTAATGTAGAAATCTTATTTAAGTTTCTCTGTGAAGTGAATTTTTGCTCCCCCAGTCTAAACATTGGTAGATTGTTTCCCGCCTAAAATACAATGGTTTATGATATTTTCAAATGGAACATTTAGAAAATTTTTTTTAATACTTTGTCAAAGGCACATCAGACTGTTTATCTGCTTATGTGTTTCCCTATTCTGAGTGTCATAGCTCCATGCCTAAAATTACAAGTCTACATATTTACATGATTCACGCTATAATAGTTTTTTAAGTTTTTTGGTGTTTACCCAGGCTGTATTTTCTATCCCTCCATTTGTAAAAAACAGTTTTGTTCAACCACATACTCAAGTGTGTATACATTCAAAAGGATCCTGGTTTGCAGGACTGGGGCTGAGGATGTTGAGATATTGCTATTGGCGTATGGCTTTCTCTATTTCCTACATTAGACTTAAGATCTCAGCAATGAATTTAATGACAATATTTAAAATGAAAATTCTGTTCATTTAAAATTGTTACATAGTGTCTTAATTATGTATAGTTGGTTGGTTTTTTTTTTTTTTTTTTTTTTTTTTTTTTTTTAAAGTTTTTCATAGTGTGTTAGAATAATCCAGATTGGGAGGGACCTCAGGAGATCTTTATTCCAACCTCCCACTCATAACAGCAACAGCTGTGACATGAAACCAGGTGGCTTGGATGCCTAACAAGTAGGATCTTGTAAGCACCCAGGGACAGAAACTGTACAACCTCTTGGGTTACTCTGCTTGACTGCCCTAATGGTGAAAAAGTTTTATCTTTCTACTGAGTTGGAACCTCTCTCTTGTTTCAATTTGTGTGGATTGTCTCATTGCACTGGCTTGTACCATTATGAAGAGCCTGGCTCTTTATGTGGCCCTGCACTTGGGTGTAATCCTCTGGTTGTCCCAGATTAGCATTAGTGGCAATCTTGTTTTACCTCCCCGTGTCAGTGGTGATGACACTGAACACCAGAGATGCCTGTGATGCTTTGATTGCAGTGGGCCCCTGGGCACACCATGTCCCTTTAGCTACCACCCTTTGAATCCACCCGTTCTTCCAGGTGCCTTTCCCAATCACTTCTTCTATCCCTTCAGACCATAATATCCTATCTTAGATTGAAGAATACCATAGGAGGCGTGTTTGTAAGGAAAGCTTCCTTACAGAAGAACTCTCTAATATGCTGAATAGGAAAATGCTAAACCCTTCAGAGAGGGTAGGGACAAAGCACACAGCATGCGAGTCCCTGCCTGCACCTGTGAGCGTGGCCCCACAGAGGCAGAACTCTGTGCTCCTGCCAGTCCTCACAGATGACTGAGTTTCCTGGTTGGATAATCTAATTGAATAAAACCAACTTCATGCCAGTAAAATAAGCAGTAGGGATTATCAATTCTGTTCGTGTTAGCATGATGTTATAAATGGAGTAAAAATGGGATATTTTTGTTTGAGCTTTCTTGTGTGACTTAGAACCAAAGAGGAAGCAAGTCTGACTGTTGAAACTCAATATTTTTTGCGCAGAAGTAGCATTACAAACTGTGAAAGCACAGAAGGGGAGTGCAATTTGCATGTTCTTTCACAATGAATGAATTATTTATTAACTGGTCATATTAAGCAATACAAGCAGAATTAATATT
Source organism: Hirundo rustica (assembly GCF_015227805.2). Classification (NCBI taxonomy): domain Eukaryota; kingdom Metazoa; phylum Chordata; class Aves; order Passeriformes; family Hirundinidae; genus Hirundo; species Hirundo rustica. Next base: position 34,560,628 of record NC_053450.1, on the reverse strand, counting down.
CTCTGTTCAGCTGAAGCTGTAAGGCAGCAGCATGTTTCCATGAAAACTCTGCTTATGGCTTGCATTTTCTGATATGCTGATGAGTTCTTAGAATGTGTTTGGATTGCTAAAGTGCCCATGTTCCTAATCATAAAGCCTTTAATGTTTCTCCATCAAAAAAACTTACTTCACCAAGAGTTGGGGTTTGTTATAATGTGGTTGACCTTTTATTTCCAGTCCAATATTTCATGAGAATGCATTCATTGAAGTTTCTGTTTAGTTCCTGAGTTCTTGTAGCAATATTCATCCTTAGTTTGTGAAATGAATACAGCAAAAGTGGAGACAGACAAGTATTTGACTTCACTTACCTTGAAAAGGAGCTTCTAGGCCGTATTCAGAGATCGAGCAAAATTTGCTTTACTTGATTGAGAAGAAAGTATTCACATTATCAGTGGGCATAACTAGAGGAACCTCTAGGTGAGGTGCTCCACGTCTCCCGAAACTGGGCTTCCTGAGAAGTTATTAGGTCTCCCTCTGTGAAAGTTACACTGATCCTTTCTTTCCTCTACCCCCTCTAATTCTACTGTTTTCTTCCAGGCTATATCAGAATTAAACCTCACATTTGCATTCAAAAGGCAGGAATTCTTTAATTAGAGCAACGGAACTCAAATTTGTGTTCTCCTTCATATTTTCCACAGGGCAAGAAATATAATTTTTTTTGTAAATGAAATTTTTAAAGAGAGATCTGTATTAATCTGATGGCATATAGAAAGAGCTCACCAATTCACAGGGGGTTCACAGCCTCAAGGTTAAAAAGTAATGCACTTGTGTGTGAACAAAACTACAAAGAAGGCAATTACTAAATATTTAATACTGATCGTTCTCTTTTCCACTCTCTCTTTTCACAGCATTAGAGAGCATGGAAGGATACTATTACAGAGACAGTGTCTCAGTGGAAGAATTTCAAGCTCAGATTAATGCTGCCTCACTAGAAAAAGTCAAGCAGTATAACCAGAAACTACGGTGGGTAATAAACCAACATTCCTAGAATTAGCTTACAGAGTTCTGTTTTTCAATTCAGTTTCTGTGACACAGCTTTAAACTGAAATGTGTTGTCTGGTGGTTGGCTTTTGGTTTCATGATTGACTAACATCCAAGATTCATGATTCTGACTTTTCTGATTTCTGCACCTTTAAGTTACTTTTACAAAAATTGTTTTCTCTTGCAGGTTCTAGCTGTAATTGCCTTCAGGTTGTTATACTATTGCATATAGAAAGGGAAAGGTCTACTTGATCACAAGTGGAGTATCAGAATTGCTCCACCTTATGACCTGATTTTATAGATGATATTTACCTAATTTTACAGAATAGGACTTGAAAAATGATGTTCTTTTCCTGCTTTTTCTCCCCACACCCCACCATACTATTGGGAATACCGGCATATTTGGATATCTGCCTCAGTGTTGGCTATGGATGACAGAGTGCATACTTGCCAGTATATGTAGAAATTATGCAGCTGTGTCTTTTGGTACATATTTCGTTAAGGAGTTGCACACAAAGACAGAATTTCTATTATACAAAATCATCTATCAGTTATGAAGTAAAGTAAGGAAAACGGGTACATAGACCACTCTTGTGTCTCACTGTGTCTGTGCAAAACACCATTTTGAGGATTCTTACTTGCCACGTGCGTTGAAGAGTGCGAAGGACTATGGTAAAACCACATCTATTCACTTCTAAAATTCTTGAATTGGATGGAAATGTCATTTCACCAGGATGATTTGGTTTATAAAAGCAGCAGAGAACAGGAGTTAAAATAAGCTCAAGGACAATGGAGAAGGGGGAATAAGATAAATGAGGGTCTCTTTTACAATTCTTTCACCTGTTGGTCCTCTCTCTGGAAGGTTTTCTTAATGGATGATCTTGCAAAATTATTTATCTTACTTGTTATTAAAGCAGTGGGATTTCTAGATTCTGTTTTAATCTAAGTACTGCTATAGCAAAAATGATTTTAAGGCCAATTACATTCAGTGAATATGGTGTATTTGATTATTTTTGGTGTGACATCTCTCAGCGTGCTTGTACGTCAATGACAGATGTGTTCATTTAGTCTGTTTTCCATCCTCTTGTATTCACACTTCCTATTTGGGAAAAAGAGTGCCTCCTGAGTATTTATGTGACAAGGCTTATGTTATAAATCAGTTTTACAGAGAACTTTGGTCATGCCAGTATTTGGCCTAGATGAAATCGGCTAGTGTTGGGAAGAGATTGTATCAGACAAGGCAAGACCCTTTTTTTTTTTTTTTTTTTTTTTTTTTTTTTTTTTTTTTTTTTTTTCCTCCCCCCCCTATGAATAGGACTAATTTAACCTGCCATAAAAATCCTTAAACTAAATTCTTCCTGACTCTATGTTCTAATGTTCCTTGACCTTGCTTACTTCATGAGTTAGGTCCTCCATTCATGCTGTGGCTATAATGAGGTACATTCCTACAGTGTTGTGACTCACGGCTCTGATGAGTTGCTAAGCCTCAAGGCCTAGCTTTATAAGAAGTTACCATGAAAAACTTATCATTAACAAAAATTACCATGGGTATCTCTGCCCAGTCAGAAGAACAGGAAAAGAATTGATTTTTTTTCAGCTCTAATGTTGGACTAGAACATTCAGTAACTGATTTGTTTGCTTTCTAGTGAACTCTGCCCATTTCTTAAGTGCAGCACAAACAGCTTCAGGAAGTAACTGACAAAATGTGAAGAGGAAAAACAGAAAAGCAGATGCTTCATTCTTACTCTGCTATTTGCTAGCCTGTGTAGGTGTTTGGCCAGGAGAATCCAATGAAGTAACTACAGCAGCAAAAGATATTAACATTTGGGTAATTGCTCTAAAGAGCAAAAGAATAAAAAAATAACAAAAAAATGAAATTGAATATTTCCTGGAAACATATTCAAGTGCAATAATACTAAAACTCTTCATGTGGAAGAAATCCTCTGTGCAGCACCTCTTAATCAGTAATAAAACAAGTCATTCGGGATACAACCCATGAGCCATTCTCTCTCCATAGGAAAGGAATCTGCTGCTTGCTTGTTAGATGACTGTCTGATGACCATTTTATGATAATCTCTCCATCACTACAACAGCCAAAACCAAGTGTGAGCAACAGCTATGCAAAACGTCTTGGGAGAAGAGTGCGGGGACTAGGGGGAAAGGAAGCAATGTTTGGCCGTGGCATCCATTGATAACAACTCAGGAAACAGTTTTAGCTTCTCTTATTCCTGATGCATTGAGTTAGTAATGTGAAATAAAAGAGACTGCTTGAGGGTGTATGGTCCCAGTTGCATACAGAGGTGTTGGCCTAGCTTGGTATGTACCCAAGGAGGAGAGTAAATTAAAAAATGAGTATTATCTTTGCTCAGCTACCTCTTAATTTCTTGTAGTAAAGTCTTGTTAAAGTTTTAGTACATAGAATATTTTTGGGTGATGGATTTCATACTGACGTGTGCTTTAAAAAGATTAATATACAGATTATTTATTTGAAAGAACCAACAGATATATTAGGAAATTTTTTGTGGATTTCAGGAAGGATAGCTGTTGAGTCAAGAAGATGAACCTTTGCTTTTATTGCAGAGGTCATTCATAACTCTGGAACTCTGACCAGCTTTTCTACAGTATCAGAATGGATGCAATAAATCCAGGTGCAAAATTGTCTGCCTTGACACTGATTTGAGTATCATAAGAGCTTCTGTCTTTCATGGTTCTTGCTTTGGGGCTTTTGCAAATTCTACCTCAGCTATGAAATAGCTTATAAGATTATCATTTTTATGAGAATGCATGAAAGACAGTTGAAAACAGGTTATAGAATTTCATGTTTATGTGGAATGGAGGAAATGTCCCTCCATCTTCTGTAATGGACTTAACCCTAGCTATTTGAATCTTATTAGTAATATAAGGGAACTTTATTCTAAAATAAGCTCAAGTTGAGTTCTTCCACAATTCCTGAGGCAATATCCTCCTGACCAGCAGTATGTAGGAAGTGCTTTATTGAAATAAAGATGTTATTTAAAGAAAACCAACAAAACAACCACTACCTAGTTCATGAAATTTCAATCTGCTGAGAAATTTTCAGCATCTAACCCCCAATTATTCTTTATCATGCTTGATTTTTTTTTTTTTTAATTAAATTGCACTTACATTTATAGTTCACCAATTCAGTTTCTGTGACACTAATAAGGAAAATAGAGTTATGTTCAAATTCTGTTTGAAAACTGAGCTGGTGTTAATGGTTGCCAGCAATGTCAGTTGAACCTGATCAAATTGTTTACTGAAGAGAAACATTCAATACATCCAAGTGAAAGTAATTAGGTCAGCAGAGATTTTCAAGATCTTTATTACTATATGTTTGATAGCTCAGCAGTTGTCTTCTAATTTGGAAGCGGACTAAACAGAACTTGTGTATCTGACCACTGTGGAGGTCAATGTCAAGTGAGACCTTTTTGTATTCTCCTTCCTCCTCTCACTTGTCCCCATCTTCCTCCTTTTTTCCTCCTTGACTTTCAAACAGGCTTTTTTTTTTGTCCTGAATCAATCCTTTTGCTGTTACAGATACAAGACATTATTTTGCCTCAACAATGCAAGACACAATGCTGTTCAAATCCATAACTACTACAAATGCTGACAGGAATAACAAAATCTCACAAATGCACTATATTTATTCAGATTGCTTGGTTGATTTAAGTATTGTCTTGCAAGTCTTGAGTCATGTAATTGTTAAAACATGAGGGTAAATTTAAAGCAGTAATGCTTCAAAATTACAGTTTAAGAATTATTTGTTTAAAAATACATTCTGTCCTTTGAATATGGTCTTTGTAACTGGTAAAGGTCTATTTCCTGCAGTGAGGTTCAGTATGCTAGCCATTACTGCATTGCATGGAATTAAATGTTATGGTCCTTGCTGTGATGGTCAGATTGGTTGTGATGCAAGCCTGCTGGAAGCTGGGACAGACCCTGACATACAGGTTAGCTTCATGGCCATAGCTCAGCCATTCTTTGGACTGAACAATGACTTGAAAGTAAAGCATTTAGTTGGATATGAGAATAGTTTTTATCCTTAGAGAAATAGGGTTTGGGTTAGCTTTCTGCAAAAAGTAAGCCATTTTTGCAAATGGACTTTCAATGTCAGAATGAAAACTTCTGTAACGTTTGTCCGAGTTATCATAGGTTGGACTTGCTGGCCCAGGATGGGAATTGGAGTGTGCAATAAGAAGCTGGCTCTCTCAGTCTTCCTATCTCTGTATTTGACATTTTATCAGATTTTTTTTTTTCCTGGTGGTGATGGGGTTTGTTTGTTTGTTTGTTTTTTGCAGTGTGAATTCTCATTCTGGGCAAAAGCTGTCCCTCCTATTGACATTCTATTAAAATGTAGTTTTTTGTCTTAATCAGAAAAGTCCAAGCACATCTGTGCTTTAAGAGGTTTTTTTCCTGGATACGTCTGTGCACATAAGGGATGTATCAAAAAGGCAGAGAGAGGATGTTCAGGGCACAGGTCATTCAGCAGGGTGCAGGGCTGTGGCTGTACCAAGTCTACTTCCAGCTTCTGTGTCTCTGCAGTGTGCTTCCTTTTCATTGTTTACTGCAAGAGCAAACGATGGCGATCTGTAGGTGCTGAAAACTGCACATCAGTGTATGTGCTTGGATTCCAAAACTGTCTATGCAGATAATTTTTAGCTAATAAGAAATTAGAGAAATTAATGGCTTTTAGATAGATGAACATTTTTAATGCTTCTTCAGAAATGTATGCTTGCATTTAGACATCTATACACTTTCAAAATCTGTTTTCTGATGTTATGATGTCTAGGATTGGGAACCTACAGAGGAAATGAGAAAAATAATAGATGAAGGTGAGGTCAGGAGAGTTCTACTTTTCCATTAATTTTCTCTTATCCTCAGCATGGCACTTTCTTGTGACACCTCTGATTATATGGTGACCCAGTTCTTTACTCCAAAGATAGGATCATGCTGTGGGAAAGACAGCTGAGGATTGCTGTACATCCCCACCACTGGTGTGGGTGCTAATTACCGCTGTGTAGTAATTAACTTGCCTGTGCATCAATAGAGAAAGACAGTCTGGAAAAAAATGTTCCTTCCTTCCTGCCTACCATTCTGTGTGATTTGGAACTATTCTTTGAAGTCAGCTGTGTCCAGGGTTATTGGCAGCTACTTCTGTAGTCTGGTGTACAGCCGTAATGGAAGAAAAACTAAAGCAAGCAGTAAAGGGAAAAAAGTGGAAATTGTTTTGAGTTTTCTTGGTTTTGTGTTGGGTTTTTTCTCCCTATGTTGCTGGTTTCTTGGATGTCATTTTAGGAGGTAAATACAAGTCTGTTATGCTAAGGAAGCAATTACAATCAGTGAATCTAATGACAAATGATTTAGCTAACTACCCTCATTACACTGAACATCTGATTACAATGAATGTAATATTTGTCATTTAAAAGAGTTTCATTTACAATGTAACTTCAAACATTTTTTCTGTCTGAGGCCTCCTGTATTTATTTTATGTCATAAGTAATCCTCCACAGAGCAATGGCAAATTTAACTGAATTATTTTTTCAGGGATGTTGCAATTCATTAGGTTTTCCTGTTTTGGGGTTTTCTTGTTTCTTTTAATTTTCAGAAAGATAAGAAAAGGAAACTATTTCTGCCCCTAGAATATCTGCAAACATGGAACAAAAACTATCTGAGGAACTTAACATCTTTTTTATTTATGCACACAGGTATGCACACACAACAGCCTCTCAAGCTGCAGGCTTCGTGGCAGGACGATGTTTTCTGTATCCAGTATAATTTAGTCCAGGCAGAAAATAGATGTGATGGCACTCATGGCTTCAGGCTGAACTAAAATTCTCTAATAGTTGCTTTGCTATAAATGAGTTACAATGACATAAAAGATGTACCCACTTAAAGGTAGTTAATTACTGTGAAAGAAAGAAGTTGTTTGTCTCAGAAACAAAATGATGAAGCCTCAAGGCAATACCTGCATTTTCAGAAGGCTAGATGGTATATCAATTCTTGTAGTAAATACATTAAAATCCACCTTAAGGCTGACAGACTCCTTGCCCCACTGTTTCCAGGGGAAAGCTTTTCCAAAGCAAATGCTCGAGTGGTAAAGAAACTTATGGTGCTTGTCCTTGTGCTGCTCTTGTCCTATGACAGGTCTTTCCTTCATGTCTGTTCAGTTTGGTGGGTGACATGTTAATGAACAACTAACAGTTTCTGTCATTGCCATCAAATTCAGAAGAGTGATGTGAGGAGTGTTATGGGTTTCAGAGAGTGATTCTCTGATAATATTTTCTTTTTGTTACAGTGAGATGTTTCTAAATCATATTGAAAAACTGCTCTCCTTTGTTCAATACTACCTTTTTGATACACTGCTTTGTGTTCTAAACAGGAGCAGTAAAGCTGGACTGCAATACTACACAGACAAATTTATCCTGTATTTTATATTACTATAAACATTGGAAATCTTAGATTTTTAAGATTTGGTTCTAAATGTTTAGAAATTTGTGACATAACTCTCTAAAAGCAGAATCTTTTTGAAAGAGAAATTGAAAATTAAGCATTCAGTATAAAAGATATAACAAAAAAATAATAGCTAAGTTTGTCTCGTGATGAACTTAGTGAGAATTACTTCAGATAGAACAGAAATTAAGATTCATTGCATGTAAGTGAAGCAAGACCAGAGAAAGAATAGAGAGATCCTGGGAAAAGTAAATTAAATTTTTCTAGCTGGTCTAAAAGATACTGCCAGATGGCTTCAATTTAGCTTTGGGATTTTTTTTTTTCCGTTTTCCATGCTGTGCTCATTCTGTGAATGTAAATTAATTGTTTCTTTAGACTTTTGACAGAATAGGATCGGTATTTATTATTGGTAGTGTTCTGTAATTGAAAATTATGAGTCTTGGTAGGTTATATGTACTGACTCTTAGCTCACTGAGGTGAAAATCGGGTTCATCCTGCTTTCTTTATCTGCTGCAAACACAGAGAATGTGTATCTGCAGTGATCAGAGGTGGAGCCTTTTCTTTCACTCCTGGTCACTGATAGGAGTCCAGCCTAAGCCTAGTAGTCAAAACCCTAACCACCTGATGAATATTTGGCATGCTGTCTCTTTTAACAGTGTATTCCACGTCTGGAATATCAGGAGCTAAAACAGAGACATCCATTGTCTGAAAGACAAATGTGGAAGCAATTACTAAGCATTATTTGGTTCAGTGCGGATTTGGCTGCTTTGATAGCGATGGGAGAAGCAGGAGGGCAGCTGTAAGTGGTCTGTGGTCAAAGAACTTCTCTTTCACATCACAAATAGGATGGTTTCAAGTGCTCTTGGATGTAGGTAGAGACACTGGAGGCAAAATTCCGGAAAACAGGTGAAAAATGGGCAGTGTTACATAGAGCAGTGGATTTTTTTTCCTTTTTTTTTTTTGTCATCCATGACTTTGTCTTCACATTTCTATGCTCACATTTATGTTATCCTCTGCTTTTGTGTTTACAAAGGTTTAAGTGTACGGCTGTGAAAGACCTGCTTCGATAGCAAGCATCCTCCTCTGTTTCTACCTCAGATACTTGTGCTCATTCTGGTGGCAATTGCTCAACATACCTTACTCACAGGCTGAAGATAGTTTAAATTGGTGGGAGACCAGTCAGTAGTTTAACCAGATGCTGCAGTCTTGCAAGAAAATGAGGAGCATTGTGAAGATTCCTCCCCTTAGTTAACGAGTCTAGTTTCATGGGAATTTGGTTTTCAAGAGTTGAAAGTCTGTGTCCCTGCTAGTGAACTCCCAGTCTGATCCACTAAAGCAGTTGCTTGCCGAGGAAGTCCTTAAGTTTCATTTCTTGAAATTTTCTTAATATCCCTCCCCACTTGTAAGTATTTAAATGCATTTCTAAACCTGATTAACTTTTTTCTCTTTTCTGTGTATTTTTCTTGTCTCATCAGTCACATTCCCTTCAACAAAGCCTGTGCTATTTCCCACAGAAGAGGGAAATAATAGTTGTCCTGTGTCCAGCCAGAACAGGGTTAATTTTTGCATTAGCCAGGAGGGACATGGCTAGCACCTACATCATTGCCAAGGGCAGGGGAAGGGAGTCTCTTCCAAGGAGAAGAGGTTCGTTCTGGCGGAGTAAATGTGGTGCTGGTCCTGAGCCAGAGGGGGCAATCAGGGTGGCTGTGGTCGGATTGTAAGCTCCCCAGAGAGCATTTTTGTTGGGGAACCACTCTCTCTTTTGTATACTTTTGTCATTAATATTGTTGTTCTCGCTGTTTGTTTTCTTGCACCACTGCTGTTTCTTGTAAATTGTTCTGATCTCAACCTGTGATCTTTAGCTTTTGTGCCTCGAATTCTCCTCTCCAACCAGCTGCAGAGGAAGGGGGAGTGAGTAATGGTGCATGGCTTAGAGTGGTTTCAGAAGAACGACTAAATTGGAGAATATCATTCCTAAGCCATGACATCAGTAGAGACTGACAAACGTTGGTTTGCCACTTTGTGATCGGAGTAAGCCAGGAATCATAGAATTATTTAGGTTTGCAAAAGATGGAGTCCATCTCGGAGGTGTAGTCCAACTGTTAACCCAACACTGCCAAGTCCACCACTAAACCATGTCCTTGAGCTTGGATGCCATATCTACACATCTTTTGAATACCTTCAGGGATAGTCACTGAACCTGGGCAACCTGTCCCACCTCCCTCAACTTTTCCCAGCTCCCTTAACTGCTCCTTGTTAGACTTGTGCTCCTGGCCTTTCTCCATCTTCATTGCCCTTCTCTGGGCACGGTCCAGCACCTCAAGGTCTTCCTCGCAGTGAGGGCCCCAAAACTGAACACAGAATTCAAGGTGTGTCCTCACCAGTGCTGAGTACAAGGGTGTTAGGACCTTAACAAAGGGTAAGGCTTACTGAGTTGCTTACTCCTGAAATATGTTACACACTATTAGAGCCACATGGTACTGAAAGTTTCCGTTCTGCACTTTCGTTTTCACAATAGTTGTGAGAGGTCAAAGTATTACTGTATGTGCTCTTTGACAAGTTAAGACCTTGGTAGAGTTGTGAAGCTTTTCAAGTGTTAAAATTAAACCTTTCTGTAACTACTAAGGATGCTGGTGACACCATACATAGAATTGCATTACTGACAGATGCTAGGAGACATGATTTAAAATTTCTGCGTCTTAGCATGGGTTAAGAATGTAATTATACTTGGTAATTTATCATTTATTGAGATTTGCCATTTAGTGAAAAGAATACATGAAATAATTTTCTATAATAGAAAATGGATACATTTACTACAGAAAAAATATTTTTTACATATATTTTATATGTATATAAATGTATTTACAAATGTACATATATATAAACATTATACACACATTCACTTGTGTAGCTAAAAACTAGATGTCAGAACGTAGAATTGTTATTCAAGAAATACAAAAGTATGTGTGCACATAGATCAAAAATTCAGAGATGCTGTTTATCTGGGTAATAAATATGTGCTTTTTAGTTTGAACTGAAGAAAATAATTAGGGGCTCCCACACTTCCCTACTCCACGCCTCTGTTCTGATGTGTTCTTTCTCAGGTTTCTGACTGTGATTTTCTACATCATCTTGAATATCTTGTGACCGAGGGATAAAAAAGTCTTGTAGAACTAAGATCCAGTTCCATGCTTCTGTTGAGGACAGTAGGAATTAATTTATATGTTTGCCACAGGGATGTGGAAATAAAAAATATAAATAAATTCTTCTGCGCTATAACATCAAAGGAGAATCTTTCTAGAGCAGAACCATCAACTTGGTGGTATTTATTGCCATAACCCAGTTACCTCCTCCTCTCCAATTATTTCTTTTCTATCCTTGTGTTTTGAAGAAAAGATTAGCAATACCTAGGATAATCCTATGGGCTTACTGGCACTAGAAACAGAATAAGACTAAACACTCGGATTGGCTTGAATTATCTTTCTGTTCGAAGTTACTCAGGAATGTGTGTCTCTGCAGGTCTGAAATCTTAGGGTTCTATTTGCAAAATTTCAATGTTCAGGATTTTATACATGTCTGTGTCAGTTTTGGAGGGTACCCTGTAAAATGCTTCACTAAGGAAACATCAGTACTTTTGCATTTCCTTTGTACTCAGGTTCTGGGAAGACATCTTGGGAAAGGATTTATCTTGTGAGAGATTTTTCTTTTTGAACGCTAAGATGTTTGTTACCTTATCCAGGTGTTAGTTTTCCCTGAGATACTTGTCCCTATTATTTGACATTGCTGTATAGGGATATCCTACAAAAGTTGAACACAGCAACAATCCTCAGTAGATTTATTGTGTATTGGATTATCTACCTTTTCTTTTTTAAAGGAAAGCTTTTCTGCTGGATCTTAGAGAAATTGCAAGGCTTTAAAAGCTAAACTAACATCACATTTGGAGACAAAGAGCTATGATTTCATTCTGGTTCATTTCAAATGGATTAGAAAATATTGTCCAAATTGGGCACCATGCCAAGATTGCCATTAACTTTTCCCATAAAATATTATTAAGGACCTTAACAAGCATTTAGTAATTAAGTGAAGTGCTTTGGAAATTTATGTGCTGTCCACAGGTTGTCATGTTCTGTAAAATACTGAAGACAGTTTTTATGAAAAGCAATAAAATAAAGCACTTGAGAAACATCTGGGAGTGTTATCTGATGGGGAAGGAATAGTTTCAGCTGTAATAGGATATTTTGATATTTAAAATGAATGTTGCGTATAGTTGATATTTTGTTTGGTTTTTTTTTAGGTTAATGAATAATTGCCTGAATTAATGGAGTAATTCCTATAATCATATATCCCATTCTAGCGTCTATGTTGCTTCATTTTATATCCTGAGTTAATTATTTTCCATGTACTCCATTAATTAGTGTACTGTTCCATATTTGGTTTCTGGTTCCATTTAATGCATCTGAATTTGCTGGAATAACAATCCAAAGAGATGGGATTGCTGAACAGGCTCTGAATGAAGCAGATTTTCCTATTGTATGGCAAGAAAAAGCAGTGTAGGCTTTCAGTCTGATAGTGTTCAGTGCAGAGCGGGATGAGGCTTTGTTTTGTAGCTTTGCTAAGAAAGAAAGGTTGGTCTGTTGCTGCTGAGGTAGCGTTTATGTGCTGTGGCCACTCAAAATGATTTATGAGTAATTTTCTCTGCAAACCTCTTTTCCTTTCAGTAGTGTCCAGCATCCTTTGCACAGAGTGCATTGTGGATCATGCAGCAGGCTTAATGGAATAACAAAACTAGATTATCTTTGCTGTGCTTTCTGAGGGAATGTATTCAAACCTTAAATTTGAGAGAAGTTGTTTTTCAAAACTGCAAACTACAAACAAATAAAAGATGGATGGAGGTTTTAATCAGCTCAATTATTCCAGATTATTGAAGAGTAACGGATATTCAGATCTGCGGTCTGCACCCCTGCCCAGCAAGTGTGCAACAATATAACTTCTCTTCTAGATGAAATCATAAAATAAGAAGGGGAGAAATTTTTAACCTTGTGTCCTGCATGAATCAAGCTTTAATGACTGCAGGATCCAACTGATCCTCTTGTTTAAGAGTTAAGTTATGAGGAGACCATTTTTTTTCCTTTTTTTTTTTTTTTCTTTTTTCTTTTTTCTATCCCATATTATAGGGCAACTGAAATTTGGCTGCCAAACCCCTCAGTTCCAGCCTGGGTTGTGGCTCACTTATGACCTTTAGCCAGATCTGTGCCTTGAGCACACACTGTGGAGCTAGATCACAGTGATACCTTAAGGTTGTCTCTAGAGAATCTTTTTTTTTTTTTTTTTTTTTTTTTTCCTGTATGTTCCACATTTCAGTTGGGCTTCTCTTGTTCTGTTTCATTTAAATGTTGCCCAGAGTTTGTATTAGTAGCTGTTGCCTGGTTCGCACTGGTAGGTAGGGAGGCCTATCAAATAGTTCTACTTTCAGCTGCCACAGGAGATTTTAGGAGCCTTACAACCAGAAGAATGAGTTTGTGATCAGAGAAACGTGGAATGGTTTGGGTTAGATGACCTTTAAAGATCATCTGGTCCAACTTCACTTTTGTGGCAGGGCAGACTTAAAAAAGTGTTGCTGAAGAGACAGTAAAACCTGTGATCTTATCACAAAGATATATACGATATTTACTCTACCTGTGTTTAATGATAGCTCCTCTGTGGTGAGCAATTAAGTTGCTTATAAGTTGGAAAGTTAAAACAAAAATTCCTCTAGGGTTCCTGTATTGAAGAAGACATATATAATGCATATTTGTCCACTGTAGGGTTTCTGCTTTTTTGTTTCTGTCTATATTATGAACATGTATATATTTCCTCTGTCAGTACTATGTTTCATGTTGGGGATTCTGATTTACATTACTGCACTTATATACAGCAAATATAACAAAAAGCTTGTAAAATGTGAAGATCAGGCACTGTTTGTATGCCAGTTTTCCCAAAGCCACTCTTAAAATCTATACAGTTGCCACAGACCTTTTCATGGGTAGCTTTGTTTAAAATTGCTTTCAGATCCTTTTTTTTTTTCCCCTGATAACTAGATGTTAAAATGTTGCACTATACTGTCAAAGAGCAGAGGGACTGTTTTTGTCTCAGAACAAAGTATGTTCCTTATTACTTTAAAAGAAAGAGTTATAGTGACTGTTTATTACTGTATTGATCCTTGACCCTCTCTTACTTTAAGGTAAAAAACTCTCCAACCTTAGTATGGTGTCTAAGAATAGTCTCTTGTAGAAATTTGGTTCAGGACTTGAAACAATTAGTTTTTACCTTACTCTATCTGTTTGTTCTTTCAGGGCATTCTACCTGGACAAGTCAAACTTGCCTCCAAATTCAACATCTAAGGCAGCTTATATAGATAAGGTAAATAAAAATATTAAGTGCCTAATTAAGCTCTGCATGTTATGCACTATGTTACTGAGACTTTCTTTATTCCATCATAAATTGAATTGTTTAAAGCTGGGAGGAGAGGGGCAGGGAAAGGAGGAGCTCTCCTGCAGCGTTTTGTCCCACCTATGTCTTTTGGGGTAGGTGGTGCCCTGTGGTTCTGTATTAAATGGTGGGGCTGGAGGTTATCTGTGTTTGAGAAGAGGAATCATTACTTTCCTTTTTCACTGTGCTCTCAGAGCAATACAACTGTCCTAGGAGCATGTGGGGTAGGGGAAGACAGGTGCAGGCAGAAATCCTTTGTTCTGAAAGCTGGAAGTGCTGTTCCAAATTAAATACTACTTCAGCATCCTGCTCAGAGTTTTCCTCTGAATCTTCTCATTTAGGCTTTCTTCAAATGCTTTCATCTGTCTTTAAACCTCTGTGGCTGAGAGATCCCAGGGGCTATAAAAATTAATTTAATGCTCTCTTCTCTTGTTGGCGAGTTAATTCCCGTATTGCACCCCAGTAGGGGGAGTAAGGAAATTCCTGGGGTCTTGCCTGCAAAAGTGGTTGAACTACTGTGGCTTGAGAAATAACAGTGCTCATCAGCTGAGCCCTATGACAGACTGAAATTTCATGTCAGTACCATCCAGCACCAGTGTTAACAGACTGGTAATTCCTGGATCCATTCAGGACTGCACATGAGGGGAGAAGGACATTTGCCACTCCTTCCTTGGGGAGTCAGCAGCTTGCCTAGCAGTCACAAGTGCAGGAGGGGATGTTTATCTGTGAGGGAAGTGCTTGTTATCCCTAAACCTGTTCCCTATGTATTTCAGCAAAAAGTTCAAGGGCAAGAGAAAAGTATCTCATAATCCACATCTGACCAAGGGATGCTAGGTTAAGCTCATGCATTTATTTTGCAGATGGAGCAAGCCAAGAGTGAGTGCATGACCCATTTTTGGCTGTGCCTTTCACTTTTTTGTCTGTAGCTCTGTGTAAGTAGGTAACACTAGCTAAAATCAATTCAGACAGATGCCAGTTAAACCAGTCAGACCTAAACCAAGTTGAATCTGTTTGCACCCAGGTTTAAATATGCTTTTTGTTATAGCTGATTTTCGTGACATCTGTGCTTTTCAATGAAGTAACTATCATGGGACCAAGTGAGGCGGCCATTTCTCTAACTAATTAAAACTGTCTTTAGGGAATTAATCTGTCTTTCAAGAGATTAATTCCTTGAGTAGCATGGGGGTTTGTTGGAATCTTTAAGTGTTTCTGAAATAAAGAAGAGTGGGAATTTGGAATTAGGTGGTCTGAAAATTTCTGTTGTGAACATCTCATTTATACAAAACACCATGAGATACTAGTTTTCATTGCTAGACCACTTTTGAAGGCTTCTCTTCTGACATAAGCTTTGCACTTGAAAGCTGCCTTCTTTACTTCATTCATTCTTAGTACAGTAATGCTGGGATTATTTTAAGTCTTGGTACGAAGTTAACTGTTCTTGCTTTGTAATATGTTTTTGTCACATCTGTTCATTTCTATTTTTTAATGTTGTTAGTCAGGATTAGGAACTAGACATTTGATAAATAAAGGACAGTGTTGTCATAAACGTAAGCTGATTTTCTTAGCAAGTCAAGTAACAAGTCTTGGTATTTTCCTGTGTAGGTTGTTGGTTGCCTCTTTATGGCTTCCCTTTCTTTCCCAGTCTGTTAATGGATGCACCACCCATGGGTTAGTCAAGTCTATTGACATGAAAAACAGTTCTGTAGGCAAGACTGGTAATGAAACAGTCAGTGATGGGAAGAACTGAAAAGCTTTAGAAGGTTGTCATATGTCCTGTAACAGAAGACCCTGTGTTTTGTATTTATGTAATGGAATTTGGCTTTCTCAGCCAGACCTGGTGTTCTACCTGCATCTCTGATGACCTACTCTGTTAGAGCATTTCATGTGCTCTCAGGAGCAAACATTCAAATACCTCTCTTTTCCTCTCCTGCAGCTGATGAGGCCTCTCAATTGCTTGGAGGAGCTTTACCGGCTCATAGGCTCCTTCATCCGATCCAAGCGCACGGCTGCCTGTGCCTACACCGCGTGCAGCGCTTCCGGCGTTGGACTGCTCTCGGTGGCGTCGGAACTCTGTAGCAGGCTTGGAGCTTGTCACATCATCATGTGCAACAGCGGAGTTCACCGGTATGACAATTTTTCCCCCTCCTTTTGTTGCAGTCTGTCGCTCCGTCATTGCAGGTTGGAGACTGCTGCTGTTTTAGAGATGGGTCTTACACTAAATATCTTACATGAAATAGTGAGTGCGCTTGAAAGATCTGTGGTGAAATTCTAGAACTGTGTTTGCAGTGACTGACAGAAATGAACAGTACAATTTTTTTTGGTTTGTGCAGTTTAAATGAGATTGTTCCTTATTCGAGTCGGTAAAAGGCAGAAATCTTAAATGCTGAAGTCAAAAGAAGATTGTTGCCTAGATGAATAATACGTATGATACTGAACTCCTAATACAGGCAAGAAATGCTGAAATTTGTATTTACTTTGTATGGTACAGGGAATAATACTAGAGTTTGATTTAAGAAAGATGAAACATAAGACATACGCATTTTTGCAGGTACACCTTCTGATAACAAGAGGTTCAGCCTAAAGGACAGTTGATGAGTTTAATACAATACAAAAAAATAGACTGACCTATAATCAACTGAACTTTTTCATCAACCCTAAGAGATTTTAATAGACAAATATATACATATGGCATCAACACAGAGCTCTCTAGTACTTAATCATATTTGTCACAGGCAGCAATATATTTATACTCCAGCTGGGCAGATTACAATTTTTTGGGACAGTGTACCAAAACCGCAAAGACCAAAACTGGAGAGCAGGAAAAGCCCCAACAAAGAAAAGAATTAACATAACAAATAATCTGATACTAAAAATATGCTCTTTTCATAAGAATTCCAAACTGTAGATTGGGGTAGAAGTGTGTTAAATGCTGCTAAGTTTCTGATCTATGCAAGTCCTTATTTTAACAGTCTTTGTTACCAACAGCTTGTGTTAGAATGAGCATTACTTTCTCCTCATTTTAAGTAATATCCTTTCTTTCAAAGAATTTTAAGGAAGGGAGAAGAAAAAAAGCAATTGCACCATAAGCTGCAATGCAGATTATCATGCATGAAAAAAAGGAAAAGCTTCATATACAGCCAAAAAAAAAAAAAAAGTTGTATAAAGACAGTGTTTACCATTTGAGAGTTGGCAACAGAGTATTTGTGTTACTCTCTGTCAATGATACAAGTGTATATGGCATACTCTATACTGTCCTTAATGTTAGGGAATAGCAGGAAAAAGCTTTGTTATGTAACACTAGTCACTATATCATATGAAGATGCTATAGAGCATGGGCTGTCATGAACACTGTTGTTTCAGAAGACCATGAGGCTATACAGCTTTTCTCTTTGTCTTGCTTTCAGTTTCGTGTCTTACATGATCAGAAAAGACTGTAGGCATAATTCTTGATGGGTGAAAAAGACTGCCTCTGGGTTTGATCACCATTTCATGAATTTATCAGTACATTTGTGCCAAAAATTCTGGTAGTTTAAGGCTAAAGTCAGAACTGCCCAAATAAACTATTGCCCTGTGGTGTGTGGGTCACAAATTATTCAGAGTAATTTGGTAACTGAATAAAAAGTGGTTTGCTTAAATCTGAACATGAGCTGTTCTAAGATGAAAATTAATTAGTCATCAAATTTCTGCTCAAACTAGGGCTAATTCAAAGGTAAAAACTCCTAAAATGTCTATGTTAGTGTATTTAAAATTCACAAAAAATTAGAAAACAAACATACTGGTTTTAAAGACTGTATTAGGAACAAGGGAATGAGATTTAGAAGTGTTATGTATGGGTTTCTGTCTAGATGTTAAAGGATGTCATCATCGTCTATTTACATAAAGGTGCAAGATACTTTTCTCTAAAGCATGACTAGTTCTGCTTTACAGTGAGTCCATTTGAGTTTTGATAAAAGATGCTGCTAATTCATTTGTGAATTAATGTTGCCTTTGTGGCTACCATCTGTTCAGAGAAAGAAACATCAGCTCTTGGCATTATCAGAAATATTTCAAGATAGGCTCTCCAGGCAAAATGAATGGGGTAGGTGAGAATTTGTATAGGTACTCAGCGGTTTGTACCCAGAAGTTCAGAAGAAAACTCATGTATTTAGAGAAAAGAAAGGATTAATTGACTCTTCTTGGGGGAGTAAGTCCCTTTAAGTGGTTAAAAGCAAGAAAGTTTTTTAATAACCATTTCCTGAAATTACTGCTGCACATGCAAACTGGATGGATGAAGAAGTTTTTCCTTAGCATTTGGAGTCATATAAAGTCACTTCATGTTTTCTCTTTCTGGTCTCCCTAGAACACATCCTACAGTTCAGTACTAAGTGGGTTTTGGGTTTTGACGTTCTGAAATTGCTTTTGCTCAGTTGGAAAACTTGCTTTGTCTCTGGCTAGTAGGTTTGCTCAGTGAATTTTGTGCCCAGAATTTCTAGTGCTAAATTTTGGAGTGTTTTTGTGGACCTACAGTCCTTGTTGCTCTCAGAGTGAGACAGTCTTGCAGCAGCACAAAATCCTGTGAGGAAGAAAAGAAGAAAGAGGTGCTGGATGTGATCAAGTCCAATAGACACAGAGGATTTTGTTTTATGCTTGCAGTCTTGAAGGCTAAATTCTGTTTGTTGGAGTAGTGTTTAATCAGGGTGGATAATGTTGTGAAATAGTGTCCCTTAGCTTGTTATCTAGCTCTTTAAAGCTCAAGCTACTGATTTTCAGTTAGAGGGGATATTTATCTCTGGTTGTATCCAGCAGTGTGTCTGGCTTCCTGTTTTCTTAGAAACTAAATACTGTGAAGTCCATGATTGCGTTCAGTTGCAGAATTTCACATTTTGTTGGCCCAGATCAATGACTCATTACTGTTTTTTAACACTAGGCCGCAGATATTAAATGAGTTGAAAACTGGTGTTATCTACAGATGCTACTAGATTAATGGATGGGGGAAAGATGTGAATTTTTCTTGCAGATTAAATTTTGAAAATCTCATTTTTCAGTCTTTCCAGCTTAAAAATGAAGCTCAACTTGGAGCAAGGCTCCCCCATACTTTCTTTTTAAAAGCCCTAATTTTAACTGAGTTTCTTTGATTGGTCTTTAAGGGAGTGAATGTCTGAGAATCTCTGGAAGAGTACAGGGTGCTCTACTCATCAACACCTTCCTTTTGTTCATGGGGAGTGGGACGTGAGCAAGACATTAATCTATCAAAGTTTAAATACATTTAATAGAATTAAATATATATATATATACCTCACTCAATGTATTCATCTCTTACTGAACTGACTGGAGAGCCCTTTCTGTGTTCTCTCAATTTAGATGTCATGGGGTGACAAGGGAGTAGGGGGAGGTTCTGGCACGGCTCCTACTAAGCAGAAGCAAGTCCCAGGTAGCTTGTAAGGGAGGCGCTGAGTGACAGTCGAATGCAGAAGAGGCCAAGAACTATGAAACAGCAGCTTTCACTGCTTTGACAGTGATTGCTGATCTCTGGATCAGCAGTGCCTTGGTTTCTGACTTCTCTGTGATCCATATTAAATTGCTTTTTACGCTGCACTAGGCTAAAACAGCTTGACAGAGTTCATACTTTCATCCCTATATCCAAGATAATGCTAGGGATTTTGAATTGCTAGTGATTGCTTTTCTTTGATTTTTATTATGACAATATGTTTACCAATTTACATCACAGCCTGCAATCCTATATCTATTTCAGACAGCAGTTCTTTTCAAATACTTTTTGAGCACCAGAAAACCAAGGGTGGGGGAAGATAAGTCCCTTTAACCTTCACTGTCCTAAGCGAAGTATGAGTGCTACAAACCTCCCCTTGGATAAGCGAAAATGCCTTGTTGATCAACAAGAGGAACAGAGCTCTAAATTAGTTTGAGAAATCAATAGTTTGTATTTTTATTTCACCTTTTTTTAATCAGTCATAATTATATTTCTGCCTGCCAGCCAGCTGTCACCCTGTAAACAATGTTCCGTTTTCTTTGCTTGTGTTCATTCTGTTTGAAGTTGTAATCAGTCTGTACAAATGCAGGTGATGAAAGGCACTTTTAAATTTTATTGAATCATGATTCTAGCTCCTGCTAGAGGGAGAAGAGCAAGACTGCACTGCACAGGCATGTCCTAGTCTCTTTCTGTGCCAAAATGAAATTAGGTGCAGCAGCTGCAGAAGTCTGTTCAGGGACCATCATCCTTACAGGCTCAAAGGAATAATTTAAAACATCCAAATGAAACAAATCCCAAGTTTATTTAAATTTTTGTGTTTCCTGGAGGATCAAGGGAAAAATCTTCTATAATCTTGATGAAACCCAGAAAAATCACAGTTTTATTTTCTTTTCTGAATTTTAATTTCCCCTACAGAAATTCTCTCCTTAGCGTTACCATCCTTCAAGCAGTGGGGTTCTGGCTGGCAGACACTTGGCTGAAGGATGAGGCAGGTTTTGCCAAGTGTTGATTATGCTGTCTCCTGTAGCTGGCAGTGGTCCTGCAATCCAGCTAAACCTGCTTCATCTTCCACACTGTGAGGCAGAGTAGCACCATAAGCTGTCCATCACAGCCAGCTGCCTTTCTGTGAATCGAGTGAAACAAGGTGAAAAATAGGTACTCCAAATTTGTATTTTTGACATTCTATCATAAGAATTCTTCCTTTTAGATTCAGAAATTTTCCTGTAAGAATTTAGTTCTGAGCTCAATGAGTGCATGCTGCGAGGAAAATCTTTGGAGTTTTGCAGCTGTATTTAGGCTATCAATTCCCCAGTAAGAAAGCTTTCGGGGATCGATGGGACTGCTTTCAGGAGACGGATGAGCACAGACTGAAAAACCGATCCATACCCTTCTCCAGCCTTCTGGTTTTAGTCCTGGGCTTTCAGTCCTGCTGCCTTCCCATTTAGTCAGGATTCTCTTCTATTTTTTGAATGGTAGTTATGTTATGTCTGTTTACAATTAGTGTATTTTTATGATACCATACCCACTGAGGCATAAACAAATTTCTCTTTGTGTAAAAAAATTTAGGATAATAGAGTATTACATTCTGTACTGGTTACTACCTAAAACCAGCTAAAAAAAATTGAAACACGAGAATTTCAAAATGTGAGTCTTAGAATAAAATAAGCAAGACATTTAGCACAAATAGTGCTATACTTTTCCTACTGTTCCAAATTTTTTATTTTGCTCTATATTTCTCTTTCATGGGCAATCTGGTACATCTTTGCTTTGTCACCTCTAGTATATCCAATACATGTACAGGATAGATTATAGTCTTACTGTTCTCTTGCATATTTTAAATTCTGAGACACTATTTTTTTTTAAATGCAATCTGAAAATGCAGAGAAGTGAATTAAATGCAGTGAGACAGAAAAGATTGATCTAAGTTGTTACTAGTATGGATTTCAAGGTGTGGGTTTTTTTCTATTTGATCATCTTTTAACATTATGGATATTTAGTAGCAGGGTTGACACGCAGTG
This sequence comes from Hirundo rustica, assembly GCF_015227805.2. NCBI lineage: Eukaryota > Metazoa > Chordata > Aves > Passeriformes > Hirundinidae > Hirundo > Hirundo rustica. The sequence continues at coordinate 34,539,187 of NC_053450.1, read as the reverse complement.
CTATTACTGTGCTCTCATCCTTTCATGCTTCAGTTCCTGCATGATTGCCTTATCTGCAGTCCAGGTCTTTTAAACTGGTGGTTTTCATGCAAAATCTTCTACTATACAATAAAAATGAAATAGGACCTCTGACAATCTGATATTAAAAACTTAACCAGATCTGCTTTAATTTTTTGGCAAAAAGAGAGGTAAGTTAATAGCCTGAATTATTACAAGACAAAAAGTAAATTGCAATTTTTTTACCAGATTTACTTGCTTGCTTACAGAGGAAGAAGCCATTAATGGAAAGACTTTCTGCACAGAATGAAAGATAATGACCAAAGCTGGGGCTTCAGATGCTTTTAGATTGTGTTTATTTTAGCAAGTATGCTGGAAAATGAGTAAATAAAAGGCATGGAATAATTAAAATTTTTGGAAGTGCTGTTCTCTCATTGAGCAAAAAATATTTAATAGTGAAAATTCTTCCTTGCAGCTGACTAGAAGTGTGAAGATCTTACAGGAAAAATGATTGTGAAAAAATGCTTCCTGCAGTTTTTTAACACTGACAGATGATGTGCAGTGAAAAGAAGTGCTCTTTTTTTCTCTGCCTAATTTTTCTTTGAAAATCTCTGTTTTAAAAGAGGTAGAATAGTTAAATATATTTCTGGAAATAGCTTGGATGACAATAATCTTTCAATCTACAGAAAAAAAAAAAAAATCAATATGATGTCCTGTTGCAGTGCACTAATTGGGTTTATATTTCATCGGATTTGTAATGTTTTTTCTATGTATCATGTGATCTGTCCTTGCCCAGCAGTGCCCATCCCCCACACTGAAATGTAACCTAACTCTGTTCCCTTCCCACTTCTTCCTTGTTGGGTGGTGCCTCTGGGCCCTGCCTCTGGGCCCTGCCCCCTGGGGAAAAAGCCCCGACAGGGGAGGGGCCAGGGCTCTCTGGCATTGGCGAGTCATCGGGAAAGGTCTCCAGCAAGCAGAGCAGGACTTGAGAATAAAAGCTGTAATATCCAAGCCGGTGCCAGAGAGCCAGACTCTGTTACTTTTGCCATCGGTGGCCGTCTAGTCTCGTGGGGAATTCTACAAGGTCCTTTGTGTTTCATACTTCATTATTAAAAATTACTAATATTGAACCAAGTACTCCAGATAAAAATATGCTTGTAACTTAGAAAAGAATTAATTAACCAAGGATAGGTCTGATGTATGACTTATGAATACTTACCTCCTAAGACTGATTCTCTGGCTTGATAAGTTCATGCCATCTACTTCAGTGGGTCAGAAAAGTATTTTTTTGTCTGAAAATATCTGGTAGAGCTGGGTTTGATTATCCTGTTGTAATATGGTGGATGTATGCCTGATAAGGGAGTTGGGATACCTCTGTTCTGAGGTTTACACAACTACGTAACCACAGTGGTGCCTTTTGTGATTGAAACACCTGCATGCTGATGGTTAATGGATAAAAGGCAGAAAATCCCTTTAATATGGGCTGCACATGCCCGCTCTGTGTGGTGATGGTGTATGTTCCACAGACAGTTACTTTTTGAAGTGTTGTTTTTGATTCAGAGTGGAATAAATACACTTCATATGCATAATAATGTCTTTCTATATGTTGGATCGGCCTTCAGTCGATGGGTTCCATCCAAAACTGATTTTAAAGTAGTGGCCTTTCCACACTGGCAGCATCTCAGCTTCTCAAAGGTTCATAAAGGGACTAAAACTAGATCCTGAATTTCAGCAGAGTTTACTGTAATTATGAAATACAGTATTGTAGTTTGGTGTATGAACTTCATGCTAATTTTTCTCTCTAATACTTAATGGCTGGCCAAATTTATCTCTGTTGAAAAGCAATGCTGTTCAGCAGTTTCAGTATACAGGCATAGAGAATGCAAGCTTCTGTTTCCTTGAATGGAGACATATTCCCACAATGAGAACATCTTAGAGCTTGTGGGAGAATCTTAAATTAGACCTGCCTATACTTTGTACACCTATTTTTTATTGTCCTGAACAACATTTGTCTTTCTTTTTAGTTTTATGGTGTCTGTGTTCTTCTTCAGGTTGTTCATCAGAATCAATGCATATTACCCAGTCATCACTATTAATTATAGACAATTGCCCCCAAAAATGTTTACCCCAGAGTGATTTACTTTGACAAGTAAATCTTTTAAATTTTTAATTACTGCATGCACTGACTTAAATAATATTGCTTCTATGCATATTAAGTTAAATGACAGCAGGAAAAAAAAGAACACTTGTAGTGTAGTTGGTCTAAAAAAGTGGTCAAAGGGAGGAATGATTAGCTTATGATGTACAGGAGGAAAAGTAATTAAAATAATAATAATGGCACTAAATTACATGTTGAGTAGAAGCTTTAGATTATAATTAGACTAAGCATACATGTACCCTTTTCATATTTTTTCCTATTCACAGAGATAATTAATTTTGACATCTCTGACTGTGGTAACTACTAAACCGATTTGCTTCACCTCATCTTTTCTACTCAGGGCTTTTTTCTAAGGGATGTTTTGGTGCATTTTTTTGATGTGGAATGGCTGAAAGCCTAATTGAAACCTGAGAATGAATTGGATGATTTAGATTCCTTTTACTCTGGTACCCTAGATAAACACTTTGCTGGATGGCACCTCTGTAGGTAGTGAACACAAACTCAAATTATCTTTCCTTTCAAGTTAGCCATTAGACAAGCTATAGTGAGATAATCAATTTCTCAGAAAATTTCTGTCTGTATTCATATTTTATAACTCCATTTTTCAGGTTGGAGGTGTATCTGTCCAACCAATTTGCAGCCCATTAGTGAAAATCACATCCAGTCAGAAACAAATGGACTATTGGTGATAGAAAATAATTTAATCTTACTTTTTCAGGCACATTCAGAATGGTTTGATCCAGAAGTTGTTTGAAAGTTTATATTTAATCTTCACATCAATATTGTCATGACTGATGGGAGACTGGGGATAGCAGGCAGGAGCTGGTAGCAGCTGCAGCCCCTTCTGTTTCTTGGAAACCAAATGGGTGAAATGAGGAATTCTCAGTCTTGTTGTCCTGGGAATTCAAAATGTCTCTGCCTTGCTGTTGTGATCTGTCAAGGCAGGGAATTTGTCATTCTAACTGACATAAATTCTGAGATGATGAATTTAGGTATTTTGTTTTTCTTGAATAAAAAAAAAAAGGGGTGAGAGGAGAAGAAAGGGAGTCAGAACAGATTTTGATTTGTTTACACTGTAAAATCTATGGATTTGGGCTTTATGCTTCCCATAACAGAATGTTATGAGGGTTTTTCCCCAAATACTTTCCTTGTTTGGCTTGTCTGGGCTGATTGCATCCAAATGACCAGATACTTTCGAGGTCAGAACTGCTTCCAGATTGCTTTGTAAACTTTAATACCATCTGTTTATCAGCTCTCAAAATGTGAGAGATGAGTGGATTATTATTTACTGCTCATATTTGCTTACAGTCCTTGGTATTGATCTTTGCTCAGGCCACCAGAAGAATCTTATAAGATGAAGAATAACCAGATTTCATATTGTTTAATAAAATTTTAGAAGTTACATTGACTTAAATTTGCATTTGCTTAATCTCTCCATGCTTGGCAGCCCTGTTGCTGAGGTACTTTTCAGTTATGACTTTTCCATGTTACCATCTGATGTTTTGTGTGTGCATTTTTTCTCTCACAGCAGGTGTCTAGGGCAGTTTGATTTGTGAAAAGGGATATGTACTAATTAAAAAAAAAACTATTTGAAGAGCTGAGAGAAAGCACTAGTATGTAGATGAATGTGAGTCACTCCAGCATAGTCTCGTGGAAGGTTAAATGATCAGTTGTATTAGAAGATGCCATCTCACTGATCTGGTGTTCAACTAAAATGACACTATTTGTGTGTTGTTGGTCTTTTTATTTAGAAAATAGTAACCTTATTTCATAATCACAGGACAAAAGCCGTAATCTATAGTTTATATTTAACTCAGCCATTCATCGAACCTTTTACCTGCCATAGGAGGCATGTAACAGTATATTCAAATGCAATCGTGTCTCTGATGGTATTTTAACATCTTTTAACATCTGATAAAGAATAAGAAGGTTTTTTAAAAGAGAAAATAGATGTATCTAACCAGCATTACTCCAGCATTTCACCTCAAACATAAAATGTTCTCTTGAAGAGGTGTGATGATAATTAACATCATCACTGCTGTCATTATGAGTGCCTTTGCTATTAATTTCATAGGATATGTTAAAAATACTATCTTTAGAATTGCTATTCTTACTTGCCGTGAAGAGAGATCTTCAATTTTAGCGTATATGTTTCATATGTTACAATATAGAATTGTACTGTAGTTGTTGCCTGCCTCCAGAGAAACTTCTTAAAGAAACCTTTTTTATGCTATTTTGCTCTGTCTCTGCTTTTTCCACGGCAGCCTTATTTCTGATTCACGGTTGGCATTGTCCAAATGTAGAGGCCTTGTAATGTCCATGATCATCAGCCATTTCATCAGGTTTTGGAAAGGGAGCAGCTTGGCAGTCCTTTTCAATCACAAAATTGCACTTAATTCTTCAAGGTGACCTTCATTTAGAAGGTTCTTTTGTTAGTTTTGATTCATGCATGCAGAATATAATTTTTGCAGTTCTTTCACTCTTCAAGGCTTCCAAGAAGATGGGATTTCTGGGAAACTTCTCTCAGGAACTGCTTGCTCGAGAGCTGCACTTTAAGCCCATTAATACATATTATACCTACTGAGAAGCTTTTTGCCCTTTTTGTTTGGTTTAGATTATACCTGTCAAACTACATTTCAGATGCTTTTGCTTTTTTTCCACTGTCAGTAGAACAAAGCCTCCTTTGCAGTCTGGTCTTGAAGGCTGGATGTTTAAATTTTGGTGCTGGCAAATATTATGAGCATGTATTTTCTGCAGTATTTCACTTTGCAAAAACAAGATGAAAACTGTTTAGAATTTCTAATCTAACATTTAGCTATATTACACCTTAATCAAACACAACAGAAAAGATCAATACACTTTTGCCTCAAGTTAACCCTGAGGTCAGTGTATACAAGAAACTGGGGAATGAAAATTATCTCATTACCAAGGTAAATCACTTAGCTTATAAATTTTTTATGAAAGGCCATTAATGAAGCTACAGATCAAATTTAGTATCTTCTACGCTCACTTCTGTGAATTTTTTTGCAGTCTAGAAATTAACTTAAGCAGTTTTTAAAATGTGTCAGGGTTTCGGGTTTTTTTCAGTTCAGTAGGAAAATAAGTACAGACACATTTTTCCTCCTACAGATCTTCTGCTCAGCAAGATAAGTGTTTGATTGAAACATATTGTCTGTTCCGTGTGCATATTATAAACTATGCAGAACACTTCTGTCGGGATTTTGCCAAAAGGGTGCTCAAAATTATATATTAATAATGTGTCTTAGTTTTGTTATTTGAACTTAAAAATTAAAGCTTTTGTCAGGTTCTGCTGAGGTAGAATCATTTTCTGTACAACTCAACTTTCTGGTTCAAGAGATTTGATTATTGCAGTACTTTGGTTGTAAAGAGAAAAATCATTGAGCAACTTACTGGTGCAGAATAGTCACTCTCACTTCTTGGGTGACAGCAGCCCTCAAACAGGTTCTTTCTTAAAAGCAACTGTTTCTATTCAGGTGTTTTGTCTTTATCCATGAGTTTTCTATGACTTTGGTCTTAGCTGCATGAGAAACCAACCATTTTTTCTTGTCCTCATGATGACAATGTAAATGAGATGGCATGTCCAAAGTGACTTTCCCTACTACTTCTTGCCTGGTTTGCTGGCAGGTTGTCTGTCCTACAGCACAATCTTTAGCTGTGACACTTTTCTGGTTGCTCTGATACAACAGTGACAGCCTTTCTGTTAGATGAGGTATCACAATCAGTTTTTGTCCTCAGGTGTTTATTTGAAAAAAATTGGCAAAGCGGCACAGGACAGACAGTTCATTTGAAGAAATGCACTTTTCATCTATTTTCTTTTTTGAAAAGGGTAAATGTTTCTTAATTTTGCACTGCACTGATGTACCAAGAGAATAACCAAGCTAAATTAATTGTAAGAGATTAGGACCCTGGTACAAAGCCTTGGTCTGCTTTAAGAGTAGAAGGTGAGGTATAATATGCAGAAACCACCTGAAAAAAGATTTATACAATTGAAAAAAAAAAAAAAATTGGGGTTGTTACACTCCAAGTTGTACACTTGCCAAGCCATAATTTTTAGTGTGGGGTTTTTCGTGTTGTTTTGGTTTTTGTTTTTTTTTTTTTTTTTAGTGAGTTAGGGTTGTTTGTTTGGGTTTTTTTCCTTGAGAATGAAACAAAACAAATGCATTTGATTGTAAGTCGGCAGGAACACTTATTACATTCAAAATCTTAGAAATATTATACATCAGGCTAATGCCTGCATGGGTGAGGGAGGCTTAGGGGGCATGTAATGTTTGTAATCTTTTTATTTATAAGTTTTTTTAAAAGATGACAGCTTTAAAAGCAGTTATTTTAAGGAGATAGCAGATAGCTGACCTCTTTCCCCTGTTGCAGCTGCACTCTGAGCGTCACCCTGGAGCAGGCGATCACGCTGGCACGGAGCCATGGGCTGCCCCCTCGCTACATCATGCAAGCGACGGACGTCATGCGCAAACAGGTGAGGTGCTCGCTGTGGGGGAGACCTGCTGTCGTCTTAGTTTGGAAAGACAGATGTCTGCCAGGGAAAAGCTGGAGCTTCCCTTGGAATGGAGAATGTAAACCCCCTCCATCTGAATTTTTGTAATTTTGAAATTAAGGGGGTTTCAGGCAAAGATATGGGAATAGGAATAACAGTTCTTTACTAGGAATATTAAAAATGTGGTAGTACAGAAAAGGAAATGAACAAAAAAGAAAAAAACACTGACAGAGTCAGAACATGACCTGACACCCTGTTGGTCAGGGTGTTGGTAGCATTCCAGTTAAGTCCTCCTGGAGTGATAGATGTGGTTCTGTTAGAGTGGAGATGATCCTGTAGAAGGGTCCAATGGTGGTAAAATGGGTCCAGTCTTCCTCTGGGAAGCCAGTGGAAAACAGGTTGTCCTGGTGTTCTGAATCTCAGATTTTATCCAGGTAGAAATCTTGGCTCCTCCTGCGGGGTGGAGCGTCTCACAATGGGATGATATAATTGTTTCAGTCAAGTGGTGAGCCTTAATGGCCCATTAACAGCAGATATCCCCCAGAGGGAGGATGGGTCTTGGAAGAGATAAGAACACTGCCCTACCTGGTTTTAGCAGCTGGCCCATTAATAGAAGACACCCGCACCCTCCCTGCCCCCCGGCGGAGCTATGAGGAATGGGTCATAGAAGAGATAAAGGAAAAAAAAACAACACCTCCCCAACCAGTTTCAACAGATGGGAATGAAATACATCTTGCATTGAACCCAACACATCTATGTGCCTCCAAACAACACATGTAGTCATCAGTAGCAATGGCAATGTAATTTTGTTTAGAAAAATTATAGCACTGTTTTATTAGATGAGAAAAGATGCACTATAGGAGAACTGTGTAATGCAACATAGGAGAACTGTGTAATGCAATATAGTTAATAATTGACAGAGATTTCAAAAAATATTTCTTTTTTTTTTTAGTTTTAGCAAGAGGGGGAATTGTGGGAATATTGTGGGAACTGAAAAAGCAGAGGACTTTCACAGCCTTGCAATAAGCTTACATTTGAGGTTTGAAACAGAATTGATGAATTTTAGGCTTTGGAAATATTTGGAGTATCAGAATTTTTAATGTAATAAGAAATATGAAACAAGCACATATTGTTAGATATAAGGTATATGTGTAGTTTTAATGATTGATTTATGCGGATGTCTGTGAGCTTTTAAAAATTTATATTAGTCAGAAAACTTTTAAAAGGCCTTGTAACACAGAATTTTGGCTGCTGTTGGCAAGATGTGAGCTGTTGCCATCTCTCTTGTCTCACCTGAGACATCTGTCTCATACTGAGACTGATGTTGCAATAAAGCTTGTGGAACATCTCCTGGCAGCCCAGTCCCGTCATTCAGAAGCATTAAAATCCAGCAGTCATCAAACAGGAATGACTTGACCAAGCATTTTTTAACCTCCATCCTAATGTTGTGCAGTGTCTATTTGAGTTCTCTTAGTTTGGGTATATTGTTGTTTGTGGGTTTGTTTTAATTTTCTTCCCTTATTGTTGAAGGTGTTTTATTTAATTTTAGCACCAAACCCGGCCATTTTTTAACCAGTTGTTTCCTTTCTCTTATTATTTTACTAAATGATTTTTGTATAGTAGCTGCCTTGTTATCACCTTATATCAAAGTAATCTGTTGAGTAAAACAACCTTTCTTTTAATATATATATATGATCGATAAAAACAACTTGAGATTATTAACTATTGTCAGTAAAAAGTGACTCATGCACTGAATTAAAGGGAGGTGTAGAAGGGAAGGAGGGAAATAAATACCGTTCTTTTTAACTTTCCAGGCAAGATTCCTGAGGACAATGTTCTTATTACAAAACAGTGTTTTTCACTCTTTGGTTATAGTAAGATATGAGGATCTAGAAGCTGTTGAGGATAGATAACCACCTCAACATGAAAACTTGGCACTAAGGTATGCCAAAAATACTGGATTAAAAAGTAATATCAACTGAAAATGGGGTATGCACTCTACTGTATTAGCACAACATTTTCTAGAATATTTTGTTATCAGAAAATACATTCAGAAGTATGTATTTTGGAAGGAATTCAAAGGAGGAGCATGAATGGTCCAGAGGTTGTTAGACAAAGCTTATAAACTGAAGATTAAAGAGCTTAACCTGTTCAGTTGATGAAAGAGAGGTTGAGGGGGGACTTAATCACTCTGCGTGCACATGGAACATATATCCCAGCCTGTGGCAGCTTTCAACCTTACAACAAAATCATAAGCAAAATACAGGATGCACTCAATCTTGAAGTGAAAAAAACCATAATTAAATATTGTAACAATTAATCACAGATAAGACAAGGTTCATAATTTCTGGGTTCTAGATGGCACCTAATTTATTCTAGTCATTAATTTTGCTATGTATTTTGTGCAACAGTTGCAGTAATGAAAATGATTAAAAAGCTGTACTTTACTTCTAACTCACTAGAGGGAAAAATATATGTAAGCTTGGTGTGATCTTGAGTCTGTTAAAGCAATTTTGTGGATAGTTTGAAACCATAGATTCCCATTAGTTGTATGTAAGAATTGTTGCTGAGCATGGGTGACTCAGAGTATTTAGTCTCATTCCTTTTTGTATTGTGCTTTCACTTATTTTGGTGCATAAATTAAGTTTCTGTGGTGAATAAACACCCTCGAGATTCTTGAATCAGGTCATGTACATCTGCTCAGGAATTACCGCTTTAACTTGACTAGAGAAGAAGGCTGCTGCTTTATACAGATGAACTTGCGTATATAGGTTGATTTGGCTGTTTCTGCAGTTCTAGACAAAAGACAGACCTGTGTATTTTGCAATCAAAAAATATGGTTGTTGGGGTTTGCATAAATCTACTTGTAGGATGTGTTCTGTCAAATTGTACATTTTCACAATACAGATCTAGGCCATTTAAAAATGCTGATTCATTTTTGTATCTTCTTCAGTTTATTTAATGAAAATGAAAGAAACTAACTTGGCTTTGAGCAGCGATAGCTATACTTGCTCAAGTATGGATGTGAAAAAAGGCCTTTTGGTGAGGCTACATTCTTTGAAGTAAAACAGCAGGTGATCAATATCTGTTAAAGACACCAATATCTCAATACCACACACAGACACTGCAAAAAGGTGTGCTAGTATATCTAGAGATTTTTCACACATTCTTTCTCTTGCAGGAAACCACTGTGGCATTTGGTAGGGTAATAACCATTTGTTGTAATTTTCAATTAGTCTTGGAGTTCTGTAGTAGAAATATAACCCTCCATTAAATTCTAAATGTTTTGGAGTAATTTTGACAATGCACGATGGTACTTTCTAGAAATCTGTTTGGATTTAATGTTCAAATCATCTGTAGGACTTAACTGTCAGGATAATTATGCAGGCCATAAAACTTGGAAGAAAAAGGAGTCAAAAGGCTTCTTGGGGCTTAATGCAAGAACATTTAGTTAAGGGTTAGTGCCTTTTCCAAATAAAACAAACAAACAAAATTGTTATCCCGTTTACACACTAAACCCTTTGTGGGATAAAGATATTAGCCACAGGGAGGTACAAGTCAAAGGACATATATTCCATCTGTTACTCAGCAGCATTAACTCCTATCAGTATCAGCTTTCCACAAGAGGAAATTGTCTCGACTCGAAGCTGATGTGTTTTCCAACTTGGTGTACCAGTACTGAATAACCGTAGACACCTGATTGAATGGATAAATTTTTGGATAATAATAATGGTTTTATTTTTTTAATTGAATAAGGTCAAGATCATGTTGAACAAGACTAATAGTAGCTTCAACTGTTACTGTTGTAATGTTCAGAGTAAATGTCTTGTCAGCTGTTTTAAGGTAATAAGCACTTGGTCTGTGACAACTAAAGAAAGGAGACCAGCTTTTGTGAGAGCAGGTATAAACTCGGGTCTGTGAGATGGCTTTAGTTAAGTAGTTTTGATTTATTAATAAAATAGAGAAAAATTGTTGAAACATCACAACTATCTTCTGGTAATTTTTTTTTTTACTGATATATATACTCATGTAAACATCTGCATGCAAAAAATACTATGTCAACCATCCTGACAGCAGTGTGACTTCAGGATGCTGCAGAGTGGAGAGGACAGAGGCCTAGGAAAAGAGCTGCAGGAGGGCAGAGAGCTCTGAGGAAAAAAGGTAACTAAGAGGCTGATAAACAGAAAAGGCCAGAAGAGAATTTATGTTGTCTTTTAAGTGACTAATCATGCTTTTTTAAAAGTATAATGACAGCACTATATTTTGAGCCCACCAGGGAAAGGACTATGTTAGATCTGTTGTTTGCAAATAGAGATGGGTGCTGGGAGATGTGGTGGCTGGAGGCCGCTTGGGGCAGAGTGATCATGAAATTATAGAGTTCTCGATATTTGGTGAAATCAGGAGGAACACCAATAAGACTCTTACACTGGACTTCTGGAGGGCAGACTTTGGGCTGCTTAGGAGATTTATTCAGAGAGTTCCTTGGGAAGCAGCCCTTAAAAACAAAGGAGTTCAGGAGAGATGGGTGTGCTTCAAAACAGAGATTCTGAGGGCACAGGAGCAGACTGTCCCTGTGTGCTGAAAGATGAATCGATGAGGTAAACGTCTAGCCTGAATGGGCAAGGAGGTTTTGAAGGAACTTAAAAAGAGAATGTATCATCTTTGGAGGAGGGTCAGGTCTCTCAGGAAGTATTTAAGGGGACTGCTAAAGCATGTAGAAAAATATTAGAGACACCAAAGCTCAATTTGAACTTAATTTGGCAACTTTTGTAAAGGGTAATAAAAAAATGTTTTTACAAATACGTTAACAGTAAAAGGAAGGGTAAGACTAACCTTTGTTCCTTATCGGATGAGGGAGGGAACATAGTAACTGCAAATGGGGAGAAGCTGGAAGTGCTTAACGACTGGAAGTGCTTAACAACTTCTTTGCCTCAGTCTTTAGTGGGACGACAGCTTGTCCTCAGGACAGCTGTTCTGTCAGGGAGCAGAATGGTCACCCTGTAATCCAGGAAGAGGCAGTCAGAGAACTGCTGAGACACTTTGATATTCATAAATCTATGGGCCCAGATGGGATCCAACCCTGAGTGAGGAGGGAGCTGGCAGATGAGCTTGTGAAGCCACTTCATCATTTACCAATTTCCCTGGCTCACTGGAGAGGTTCCAGATGACTGGAAGTTGGCCAGTGTGACACCCATTCACAAAAAGGGTGGGAAGGAGGATCCTAGTAATTATAGACCAGTCAAGCCTGACCTCAGTACCTGGCAAGATAATGGAACAGTTTATTCTGAGTGTCATCACACAGAATTTACAGGATGGCCCGGGTATCAGACCCAGCCAGCACGGGTTTAGGAGAGTCAGGTCATCTTTGACCAACCTGATCTCCTTTTATAACCAGGTGTCCTGCCTGGTGGATGCAGGAAAGGCTGTGGGTGTTGTCTATCTGGACTTCAGCAAAGGCTTTGACACTGTCTCCCACAGCACACTCCTGGATAAGCTGGCAGCCCGTGGCTTGGACAGGAGCACTCTGTGCTGGGTTAGGAACTGGCTGGATGGCCGGGCCCAGAGAGTGGTGGTGAGCAGTGCTGCGACCAGCTGGGGCCAGTCACCAGCGGGGTCCCTCAGGGGTCTGTGCTGGGGCCAGCTCTGTTCAATATTTTTATTGACAACATGGATGAGGGTATTGAGTCTTTGATTAGTAAATTTGCAGATGACACTAAGCTGGGAGCATGTGTCAGTCTCTTGGAAGGTAGGAGGGCTCTGCAGAGAGACCTGGAACCATTGAATGGATGGGCATACTAGTTCATATGGAAGAGTCCAGATTGATGGTGTCTCAGAACTGACATCATCATTCCCTGTGCTCTGGTAGTACCAGTATAAAAAGGTACAGTATAAAGTCTAGAGTCATGTAGCACAGTTCTCCCTCTCACATTATGCCCATGTGAGACAGTGTCAATTAAGAATAGAATAGGAGAAGTATAAATTAGCAGTATCTTGAAATAGAAATGGTATAATGATGCTCAGTGGTGCCAACAAGGTGTCATATAGCAAGTTGCTAGCGATTCTTGGGGGCTTTTCCTCAAAAGAAGTAAGAATTTGGTGGTTTTAAGTAAGGTCTAATTTGTGTCCCAACTAAACAATAAATTACATGATTATATAAAGCTAGGCTCCTTTTTAAATCAATGAATTTGATTTATTTTGTGAGCAAGATACTAAAATTGTCTAGTGAATGATGCAAGTAAAAATAGGCTGGTTTTGTTCTCAGAGGTAGTGACAGCACTGACATCCAGGATCAGGGTGTGATTAATTTAGATAGTTTTTGCAAATATATGCATATTCTGGCTCTCATGTTAATATGTGCCAGTCTCAGCAGTCTGTCATGGTGAGGTTTCTTTATTATGATAAAATTTTAGAAAACAGCACTGAGAAAAGGCCACTGAAGGCGCTGAAGGTCTGGACACAACATGTCTACCCGTGAGCACCATCTATCCTTACATCATTTCTGACAGATACTTGTTTTATCTGTTTTTAAACCTCCAGTATTGGGGACTCTTGTCCAGTGCTTCCCATGTGGTCTGTTCCAGAGTTAACCATTTCATTAGGATGCTTTACTTTGTGCCTCATTTAAGTGGCTTTTTTCTTCTGTTTTTTCCCCTTCAACACCCCTTTTCTGTCCAGTATGCCATAAACTTAGTGACCAGATTTTCTTCCCTATTCAGCAGTAGAGTTTTAGCATTTTGATTGTTTCCAGAAATGGGGCATCTAGCATACTCTGGCCCATCTGTTCCTGTGTTACCACCCTCATCATAAAATATTTCTTCCTCATATCTATTCTGAATCTACCTTTGTTTAGTTTAAAGCCATTACCCCTTTTCCTATTGCCACAGCTCCTGCTAAAAAGTCTGTCCCAAATTTGATTATCATTTCCCTGATAAGCCGTCACTTGTGTAGATAGAAGAGATCAGTTTATCTGATCTGTCATTTTTCAGTTGTGTTTTCTTAACTAATCATTCTTCCTATTCTCCACTGAGCTCTTTTCAATTATTTTATTAAGGATGAGACGTAACGCTGAAAAATTATAAATAATTTTGTGGGACTTTATGATTGAGCAATAAAATAGTAGATCAAAATCAGTGTAGATTACTCATTAAGTGAAGAACAGTGTGGGGGAAAAAAACCCCTAAGTTCACATTCAGAATAATTGACTGTGAGCTTGCCATTCCATTTCATGTTCAAGACCTCAGGATACGAGGAGAAAACATCAGCTCAATTGTCAGCAGTTACCAGTAAAGCAGAAATTATAATGGTTTAGGCAGGGATAGATGACAAAGTAAAACTCATGCTGTTATGACCCTGCATTTGGAATGATCTGATGTTCTTATCCGTTCCATAAGGATATAGCATAATGGAAAAGATTCAGAGGAGGTCAGAAAAAAACTTACCAATGGTTGGGAAAGGTTTATAGACAGAACAGACAGAAAGACAAATTAATATAGGACTGTTCAACTTCATGTAGTGGGATAACAGACTTCTGAAGAACATGTATCACAAGTAGGGACTGACCATTGTCCTCACCAGTGCAGAACTAAAAGCATCAAATTAAACTGTCAGATTTAAAACAAATGAAAAGAGTGGAAAGCTGGAGAGGGACTTTTTACAAGTGCCTGTAGTGATAGGGCAAGGGGTAATAGCTTCAAAGTGAAAGTGGGCTTAGATTGATTCCTTATTTTAGAATAAATTTTAGACATTGGGTTTAGAAAAATGTCTTTACTGTGAGGGTGGTGAGGTACTGGAACATGTTGCTCAGGGAAGCCATAGGTGCCCCATCCCTGGAAATGTTTGGGGACAGGATGAATGGGGCTTTGAGCATTCTGGTCTAGTGCGAGGTGTCCTTGCCCATGGTGGGAGATTGAAATTAGATGATCTCTAAAATTTTAGCAACCCAAACCATTCTCTGATTCTTGAGGTAGCAAGCTACGGTTGTACCAACGATGTGGATCTTTCACAAAGTTAGTGATGTGTCTTTATTACTGAGTACAAAATGAGATGGGAAAGAAGAGGAGAGAATCACTAAAGTTGATTAAATACATACTTGTTGATGAAGAAAGGAAGTATTGAATGACTAATGACTGAATTCCGGAGGAGTTTCTGGGGAAAGACATATGTTTGTCATGTAGTTACGTGCCTTTGCAGTTGTTGGAGACAATCTTACTTTGATGCAGCTATAGTAAAATAATTTTATATTCTGTCTTAAGTTTTATATGTACTCTAGTTATTTTTACTATCTTTATTACGATTTTATTGCCTTAAAGAAATGTAAGGACGCAGTACATTTTTGTGGAACATGTTGATTTACATACAATCTGAGAGCCTATTTGTATGTAAACAGCCAGCCTTTTTCATATGCTGTTTCAGCCCATGATGGTGAATTCATACCTTGTCAATTACCTGTGTACTTGATTTCAGTTAAATGAAAGGTCTACTCTTACTCTATGTCTGGAACCAGTTATTATATCTATTTTACATCATGTGCATCTGGCACTGCAGCTCTGTTAGAAATATAAATTATCTTTGATGCTTCCCATCAATCTAAGATTACGCAGTAAGAAATCTGAGGTTATATATTTTTATTCTCTGTTTTTTTGTCCTGAACTTACATAGTACCGGAGAAATAAATGGAGAGTCAGTATATTTATTATTGACTGAACAAGTAGTTTCCATCTCCTTTAAAATGATAGAAAACACAGTAAGCCTAACAGATATTTCTTTATTATGACTACTTTACATCAAAAAAAGGGAACTTTGAGAGCTAGACCTCATCAATCAAAAAGAAATTTTACTAAGTTCTTTGATATGTGTAAGCTGGTATGTTTGCAGAAGAGGGTGTTTTGCACACAACAGTTCATGGTGTATGAATATTGTGCATGTTTTATCAATTTCCTCCTTGCTAGATGAGTCAGTGAGACAAAACTACTTTCACTATTGTTTTTGAAAGGATCAGTGGAGGTAGAGAGAGACCAACTTTTCTTTTGTCCCTGCTTAAGGGATGTTAGACTAAACAATCTCAGGAGGTTCCTGCCTATTTGTTTAGGGGTGGGGGTTTTTTTCTTTTTTTTTTAGTTTGGGGGTTGTTTTTTGTTTTGTTTTTGGGGTTTATTTTGAGATTCTCTGATTATAAAGGAAGATAAGGACCTGCATTTTTCTAATCATTACTTAGTGCCTGAGTTTAGGCCCTTTTTTTGTTAGTTTTATTTAGTATTTTCATAGATAATAATCTGTAATATTTGTTTGTTTAAAAGTTCATAGGAAACAAGTGATGTGTCAGAAAAGAACTTTATCTATGACTTCATCACAGAATGGTGACAAAAATCAAACAAATTGAAACAAGATGTGTTTGGATTGTTTTAAACTCTAAATGTCAATTTTTTGTGATTCTTTTTTAAATTAGCAAGATCTATACGTGTGCATTTATTTGGTGACAAGCGGGAAGATTTTTGTTTCTTTATTGCTTTAACTTGTTCCTCACCTTAAAGGATAATAGTTGTCTTGGGAGATGAAACATTTGTGTTAATTAATTATAATCAATAGTTATGTTCATCTACAAAGCTCAGAAAATTTCTGAATTTATTGTGGGATAAATGAAGTAAAATTGTTGTTCTTCTTCCACAGGGAGCGAGAGTACAAAACACAGCCAAGAATTTAGGAGTGAGAGATCGAACGCCACAGTCTGTGCCACGGTAACTGATTCTTTGTGTCCTAGACCATGGTTTTGTCTACTTTGTGCCAAATTCAGTCCTAGCTGCTCTAAAACTAACAGTAAACATTGACTATATCATGAACTAGCTGGTAAGATTTGGCTCTTAATATAATCAGTTGCACTCTTAGCTATACAATTATACTTCAAGTGATTAGTTGCTGAACTAACTACGCTATGTAGCACTCAAAACATGCTCATTTTCGAAAAATGAAACCTAGTTCATGTTAATTATGAAAACACTGGAGTATGTTCTTCATTTGGGTAAATACTCGTCACTAGATCCATAACCCCATTTTAATGAAATACTGTACCTCACTATCTCAGCAAAATCATGTTCTAGTTGCATTTGGGGATGATGTAGTCTTCCTTTGTCTCTTTCTGAAACATGCATTACAATAAAAAATGGGCTGTTCTATATTTATCCAGCTTTTTAATGTTGTAATGGATTGCAGGTAACTGGAAGGTTTCTTTAAAAGCACAATACTTATAAATAAAAATAACCAAACAACCATGTTCTTAATTTGATCTTAAAATTGTTTTAGTAATTCAGAACTAATTTAAACTGGGTTTTACCAATTTGAATATAGTGGTTTTGTTAACTAAGGAGAACACATTGAATGAGCTAGACAGATATGGGAAATACATAACAGATCCACTGTGGTGTTTAAATTTCAGTAAGAAAACAGGGAATTAGTAAAACCTGATAAAGATGAATATGTGAATGATGCGATTAACTTAGAGGCAGTCCAGGACCAGAGATCCCTGATCAGCTGTCTTGTCTTGTGCGAATCCATGGCAAAAAAAGTATGATTTCGTTACACTAAAAGCCATTAAAGCATTACTGGGAGAAGACTTTTCATATTTTGAACAGTATGATTTGGACCTTAAATTAACTCCTTCATGACATAATTGTGGAGACAGCCAAAGAATTCTTGCAACCTAAACTTTTCCCATCCGAACAAGACAGAATACTTATCTAGATTTCAAGCTTTTGTGATAAAGGAAAAATCAAGTTCTCAGAAATTGAAACTTAGCAATAAGATTTTTTTAGCATTGCATCTGTGGAAAAAAAAATCTGCCTCTTCCCAGCTGAAATGCCCACAATGTTGCACTGAAATGCTGAAGATGGATTATGTGAACATAGAATAGACTGATGTATCCGGCAGTCTTGCCAGTGAGCAGCAATAGCAGTGTCACAGGAGCATCCTGAACCTCTGTGGCCAGGGCATTAAATGCACAAGTCAGATCTGTCAACAGCAGGATGCTTTAAATATCTAGCTGAACAATACTATGATTCTCAGTTCTCTGCCTTGAAAGCAATTTTATAATTGGTTTCATTTAACATCACTTGACAGGGTTCCCTTGTTTTCTGTAGCTGCCACTGTTTCTGTTTTGTATCACCTCAAATAGTTCCATATACATTGACCTAGAACAGGCTATTTCTGCTCTATAGCATCTTCAGCAACTTTAGATCCTTAGGGATTTATGCAGCCTTATTGTTAATTTGCTTCACAATTCTTTTAGATCCCTTGCTCTGAAGACAGTATTAGTGATTACCGCTATAACCTGAAGAATACACAGACCTTAGTACTTGGAGCTGAGGTTTTCTGCACATTGCTCCATAGAAATTAAACAGTGCTACAACATCATCAAGTATTAATCCCACTGCAGTTACTCTAGATGAGATTCTGACTGTAATTTTCTGTCTTCTGCCAGCGTTGAATATTACTGCTTTGTAATGACAGCAGAATCAAATAATTCAACCCCTGTTTCTTCTTCTCTGCTTCCTTGTCTGTATAAAGGTCAGACCTTATCCTCTCATCAGTATAAAAATGTGAGATGTATGTACATTGCCTTATATATGGCAACAACAATATGCCTAACAGATATTTTGGTGTCTCCACCATGTGACCTTGAATGATTGTGTTTTCTGAATCTGCCGTATTACTATGTGGAAGAGCCCAATTATCTTCAGAACACATTATGGTGGAGACTTCTCTTTGTTATTCCTTCAGTGATACTTTTTCCCTGAGGAATATGTGTAATCTCCAAATGAGATCATGTCTATGGCTGGTTCTAATTGCTGTGGTTTCAGAGGAGATGCTGTATGCTGGACAGGAGTACAAAATGTGGGGTGTGAGATCAGAATGAGTGCCTTGTATTTTCAGTATTTCTATTGTTAGGGTAAAGTTTCAAACACCTGTCCTTGCAAACCAAGTCCTTGCGAAAGGGATTAATAGAAGTCCAAAAACCTTTATAAAAGCAGTGGCTACTTCAGTCTGTACTGAGGTAGTCATTTGAACCAAATCTAACTGCTTTTGACTTCATCCATGAAGAAATACTAGAGGGGGGAGAGAGTTTAAAATCTGCATGCTAGTGCCACATGTCTGACACCTGTCTGAGGTGCTTCAAATAGCATCAGTTCTTCAGGGAAATATTTTTAGAGTGAGATTTGACTGCGCCAAGACAAAACAGAACTGGAGGCAATTACATTCATCAAGCAGCTCTTCCAATTGAGAAATCCAGGGCAACAACTGATAATAGGGTTAATGAAGGCATCTTCAGTGCAGAAATACGAAAATTTGCAATATTGAAACGTGTTTTAACGATTCTACTTTCAATGTAAATAATACTTATGAAGACAATTTTATTAGCTTTACATTGATGGTATTAAACTGAATTTAATAGTATCTTTTGTTTTGCAGTGCAGAAAGTTGTAGATGTAGTTTATGTTCCTTAAATTTACTCATCTTAATAATGACCAGGTTCTCAGAATAATAATTGCTTTGTTTTCTTGTCATTGTCAGATTATACAAGCTGTGCCAGCCACCACCACCTGTTGGAGAAGAATGAGGAGATCTGCTCCAGAAAACAACCCAGTAATGGTCTTCAGGATACTGGGACTATATGACAAAAATCCAACTGCACTGTAGCAGTATGTCTCTGCAGCTTTGATAAATAAGAGAGAAAAAAAAATCTTTTACTCAGGAAAAAGAAAGAAATACCCTGAATATTACCTACTAGCATTGAAAAATGTCTTCCCAAAAGCATTTCTGAAATCTGTGCACTCCAGCCTTACACTCATAGGATAGTACTCTTCCTTGGGAATTTTACACTGGAATCAGATTAATTTGTTGTGTCTTGTTCAGCCACATGATAGGTATAGCCAGCAGCTTGAAAAAAATAATCTTGTTTAGAGGGAATGTCTTCACTTGTACACTTTGCAGAATGTTCTTGTGTTCTTGTGGAAGCCTAGATAAACGAGGCTTGATAATGAGCATGCACTTCATATGGGACCCTTTGCACTTGATAAATCTTTTTTTCCTGCCACCATCATAATTTCTTGGAATGTTGACTTTACTGTTTCAAGAATATAATGTGAGGTTTAAAGATGGAATGCTCATTTCAGAATTGTGTTTAATGACTGCAGGCAGCTGCTATGGATGTGTGCTTGTAATCAGTAAACTCAGCCATGTCTGAAGTAGTGCTTGTCGCACTGCTTTGGAAGGAGTGCCTACATGGCATTAGGGGTGCCTAATGGTGTGGCATATAAGGTAAAGTTCTGCCCTTTTGCAGCTGCCTTATAATGAAGGATGAGTCTGACTTTCATCCATTGTTAGGCTGTTTCAGACTCTAATAGATTTTTTTGCATTATTACATCTCTGCACTTCAGAGTTTTCCAGTTGTGTATATTCTTCTATAGCACTACATTAACAAATCTACATAAGGCAGAGATGAGTCAGTATTGTTAAACTGGAAATGACTGCTTGAAGTTCAAGTATAGTTTGGGGTTTTGATGTTTTATGCTACCATTTTCCACATTTTGACAGAATGGTTTTGTATAGCATCTCAGTTCTTTGGAGTGGTAATTGTTATAGATTTATTTTGAAATTTTACTAACTGTTTAGAGAGTCCAGGGAGAATTTATCTGCATTTGGCTGTTCTTATGGCCAAAGAATTTTCAGAGAAAATGCCCCCAAATGAGGATTTCTATATGAACATATTAAAACAAAAACTGTATTCTGAAATATTTCTACTTGTAGCACTAGCTGTGTATTCCATTACAGCAAGACACATACTGTCTGAATAAAAATTATTTTTTGTACAACAGCGGCCTGTAGTCATGCTGTAGCAGTCAAACCTCACAACATAATTTTATATATGATCTAAATATTTATGACTCTATTCATCTGCAATGACATAAGTGAGAATTCAAAGGGATCTGTACTCTTGAAGAGAGCGGTTTTTTTTTAATAGAGGATATTTAGGGAACTTGTTACTTTTCTCCAAAGGAGGAACTAGAGCTCCTACCTTTTTCAGTATTCTAAATGTTTTTACACAGACCTTAACTTTGCTAAGATAATAAATATTTTTATATCTCTACAAATATATATGTCTGCACATATATGTACATTTCAACACGTATATATTTATGTAGTCGTATCAATAACTAGTCCTACCATAAATAGAGCATTTTTGCCGTAAACAAGGACAAAGACATGCAGTAATGAACACTCCAGTAACAACTTCACCTTTGTGCTTTAAAGTTTACTCTCTTTCATAGTTACTGGAAGCTATTGTACTATGGTTGTTTTGATTAAAAAAACCCCTTAATACACAAAAACAAAATCAAAATTTTAAAAAAAATATTTTTAAAGGCTTTTGTTTAGCATGATCTAATGCTTACACATAAGAAAGAGTTATGTTTTCTACAATTGCTGTTCTAGTCAGGATCTCATACTTTCAGATGTGTTTCCTTCAGAGCAGCTCTATTGGCTACAGTAATTCCTGCTCCAGACAAAAGCGCCAGTTTCTTAGTTTCTGCTTGTTCAGTTTCTGCTTGTTCAGACATCAGAAGTACAGAGAAGCCATAAGCACCTCAAGCCAAGGGTGTGCCAGTGTCAGCCCAGCTCTGAGCTCACATGAGGTTTGATTTACTGTGAGGGAAGTCAGCTGTCGGCTGCATGGAGCTGCTGAGCCTGTATACAATAAAATAACCTAGAGGACAAAATCTGTTCCATGTACATGCATTATTGTAACTAGTCATCGCTTTTTTTTATATAGCATTGAAAACGGTAGGAGTGCAAATACTCCAAAATAGTCTCCCTGTATAATATGGTAATTCCCTGTTTCATTTTGTTGTTGAAATCATGGGATAACAGACATTTGTAAGGGATAAATAGTTATAAGCTAGTCACTGGACAAAATTCTTCAGATGTTGTTTCATGAGTGTGCATCAGAAATCTTGACCTCTTGTTTTGGTATCTAACTTTTGGTCTTTTATTCTTTTGTGCCACCTCTAGAGACAGTTTTCAAAAACCTATTCAACATTATGAGTTGTTTTGGTGACCCATACTGCAAAGTATAGTGTCTATTTAGCCAGGTATCAAAGGAGCTGCAAAACTTAAGCCCTGGTTTTGTGAGATTACAGATAACACATAAAAATATGATTCCACAGTAACACACAAAATCACAAAATCAGTTAGGTTGGAAAAGATCTCTGGGATCATTGACTCCAACTTGTAGATCCAGTCCAATCTATTTTCTGAGGAACTGGGGCACAAATGGCCCACTTACTGTCTGTTAAAAAGGTGAGACCTGATCTCTCAAAATGTTCTTCAGTGGCCTGTATAAAACATTCTGTAGTGTTTCACACAGAAATTTCTGTGTGTGAAATCTGTGTAGAATTCAGATTGCTTTTCTTGTCCCTCTGCTTACAGAGCACACTGCACATTCTAACACCATCCTATTGATTTCTATTAACATTAAATGGACTTTAATAAGTCTATTCTTAAAATATAAGACATGTTCATTATTAAAGCTGTTTATCTTGTTTGCTATATGTATAGGATGTATTTATTCCTTATACAAGGTGCACTTGCAGAGTAAAAAAAAAAAAATATATATATCTATTCTCATCACAGTATGTTTATCCTCTCATTAAATTTTAAACTCACAGGTGACAAGAAGAGACGACCAAGAGTGATGATTTACAAGAATTGTATCACCTATAGCTTCTTAAATCTCTGTTTTGACAGAAATGGGTTATGTAGCCTTTTTTTACAATGTGTTGCACTGGTTTAGGGAAAGCATTCTGTATGTAATTTTTACTTTTTCACTCAAGGCAAGTGTAATTCTTCTGGGAATAAATTCAAGAACCTAGAGGCATACATTACAAAATACTACTATGATTCAATGCTAGCCTGGGAAGGGAGGGTTACAGGCCAAGGAACAGCTGAGTTGCCATAGCATCCATGATTGGAGAAAATGTAAATTTTAAGTAAAGCTTAGGATGTTTGGCCTATCTTTCCAACTATCATCTATGAATAATAGGATGTTAAACAGTCTTTAGTCTATGAAATGGCCATTGATTCAGTCTAGTTCCCCGAATTAGTTATTTTTAATATCTATTTTCCTTGTAGATTGTAAATGTAAATAAATATAAAAATGTATATAGGCCAGTTTTTCAATGTCAAACTTTGTGTTTAGAGATCCACTTTAAAGTCAATGTTCCTGCTGTCAGCTGAAGCAACCAACCAATTTCATGTCCACTGAGATAGCTGGAATCTTTAGTGGCTTTTTGGGTAGATTTCACTGGGTTTTAGCAAATGCATCAGGTTTTTGGATTGGTTTGTGTTTGTTTATTTTAATGCAGTCAGTAGTGGTCAGAACTGCTCTTGTACTGGTTTTGAGCCAAAACAATTAACCTTCAGTCAACAAGGATTTATAATAGTCATAGTTAATTTCATTTTTTAGAATCCTTTAATGGAAAAACAAAATGAACCACTTCTACTGATCTGTTTTTAGTGAGAGAAATTCACAAGCAAATGTGTTTTATTAATTCATTGTCAGATGTAGAGTGTGTGTGTGTGTGTATATATATACATATATGTATGTATTTAAGACAACTGCCTGAATGTGAGTATACACATCGTGGTCAAGCATGATGCTCAGAAAAGGAAAGTGTCTTTCATTTATTCCATTTAAATGAGAAAATCAGTAACTGTATTATATATACATATTGTTCCATACTCTTTGCTTTACATCTCCTTCATGGATATGTCTGCCGGTATTTTACACATATTTTGCTCCATTTTTGTTTAACAGTGGGAAAAGAGCTAATGCATTGCCTTATGTATTTTAACTTTGTACTTGATAAATGCAGGTAGTGCTTTTCTAATTGTACTCCAACAGTACTCTGGCATTGGTAAATTAGATGTGCAGTACATACCTGACTCAGGATACCTGGATTTTTCATCATTAAGCTTTTGAAGTATAAAAAGATACTTAACTCATATTTTTGTATGCTGACAGTTGTGTAGGGTTTTTTTATATACTGTATATATCAACCAAGTTTTCCTAAAGAAAGTTTATTATTATTAATGTTTCCCTTTTCCTGCTAGAAGATGTGGGTTTATGTTTTCTTGTTATGTATGCAAAAATGAATATACAGCATGCACAGTCATGCAGATGTTAACACCGGTGAGAAATTTCAGATTGTCCAGAGGGTAATCAGGCTTTTTTCCCTTATGTTCTTCTCTAAAATATATATATCTCCATACTAGAAATCTGCTTTAGAAATAACTTCTACATCAGTTTCAAAGTCGAATATAGTGTTCAAAGTAGTTGGGACATTTCTGCAAGTACTTAGATTTGGACTTTCATGGGAATATCCACGACATCGTCTGTGTGTGTATGTGTGTCCTATCTGCAGTACCATACACCAGATTTAAAAGACTAAGCAGCCTTATTAACTTCTTTACACCCTGTATATAGTGTATGTATTTGGTTTTACTTGTGTTACACTTTAAAAATGAACTTAATTTCTGCATTGAGTATTGCACACATTTTTCAAATTAAGAATATATTTTGTAACATCTCATTAAGCACAAGAGACCATTACTGCTTTGAAATATTATTTGTAAGTACAGCCATACACAGAACGTCTCAGTCAGCTTTTGTTTGAAAACAATCAAACTAGCAGTTCTGTGGGTAGTTAAGTTTGTTGGGAGTAACCTTTGGAAATAAAGATCCTTGGAAGATGGATTTAAATTACTTTTTCCTTTATTTTGTAAAGTGCCTCTGTAGCACACTGAATCAGTTACTATATTGATTATGGGTGAAACTAATACTGTGTACTTTTAGATCTATGGTTTATTTTTTTAGTTACATAGTAAAGACTGGAATGGTAACAATGTATTACAAAATGTCAGAGGGCAATAAAACCATTCATAATATGGCCACGGCAAACCTCTTTATTTGTAAGCAAGAAGTAAATTGGGAGGGAGGGGGTTGAGGGTCTTTGGCCCTTTCATTGTGCCTGCCTAGGAATTCCACTGCAGGAGAACAGAAATTAAACTTCTAGAAATAAATGTTTAAAATAAGAATCTCTTCTGCAAACCCAGGCCCAACTGAGGCTCATTGCTGGTAATTGAAATATATCTTTATAACCACTGGAAAACTGAAAGAGCAGTAGCCCCTGGCTTTGGGCAGCTGTACTTTGTGAAGGCTGGAAGAGACACAAGCATGAAAATTGCTTTTTGGCCCTGTGGTGCCATCACTGTTCCACAAAGCTCTGAAATACCCACCATTTCTGCACTTCTTTGTCTGAGGACTTTCTGCTTACTGCTCTGCGCAAGGGTAATCTGCCAAGCATAGTGTGGAGTGTTGTACTCCTTGTGCCAACAAAACACCAATAAATGACTTATTCTTTAGGGGGATCTTCTGGGATGCCAGGGGGTTGAGGAGTTTGCACTGTTTCTTTTGTAGGACTGAAAGCTGATGAACTGTTAGACCTCACAGAGCAGTTGGCTCTATGTGAAGTGAGTCCTGATTTCTACATAGTTGTTGTGATCAACAGATGTTCAGGACTGAAAGGAACAGTGGAGACAGGACCAAAAGCAACTACAATTACTTTTTAAAATCCCTTTTGTTTTCCATCTTATGCAAGCAAGGAGGAGGATGTAAGTATTTCTGGATAACTAGACTTGAAAGATAGATTTTTTAAATTTTTTTTTTTTTTTTTTTTTTTTCTGTCTGTGTATTCCTCTCTCTAATTTTGTGAGGGAAGGCAGCCTGGCATGTTAGTGTTCAGCAGCAGAAGTGACCACAGGATTTCAACTATGGTCTACTTTTCTACCATTACAAGTGAGGTTTATTTTTTCAGTGCTCCTCATTTCTATGGTCTTGCTGCCATGAATACCTCAAATAAAGTCCAAAGAATTCTTTTCTTGATCGGGGTACACAATGGGAATACATAACACTTTGAAACAACTGTTGAGAAAGATAATCAATTACACCTTGGTTGCACTTTAGTGTCCCGTAATTTTGCATCTTTCATGAGAAAGTGTTGCTATCATCATGATTTGAAAGTCAAAAAGTCTGCAAAGGCACTTATATGTCAAATGAGCGCAGTGTGAGTCCATGATTTCAAAAAGATGATATATCTTTGCCTCCCATCAAAATATGTCTGCTAAGCTTTGACAGTAAAGACACTTCCTTTTAAATGCTACTCATAAACTTACTTCTAGTGTGTATTTTATTGCTTTGGAGATTTTTTTAATACCTCATTATGTCATGCAGAAACAGGATAGATGAAGCTCATACTTAGCTTATACTAATGAATTGGAATTGCTAACAGTTACTACATTCTTGCTTGTAGAATCTTAATTCTCTGAAACTACTTTCCCAGATAGTACTTGATTCCCTGCCCCCTCCCCTTCCTTATTTTCATATTCATTTTGCTCTGTGGAACTGCCAGGATACTGAGGACACTAAAATTCCCTATTTGCCCAAAACAGTGTCATCCCTGCACTCACTGGCCATGTATTCTGGGCAGCATTTCAGATCAGGCCTGGGCAGCTCCTGTCAGCACCTCGAGGGTGAACCTTGAAACTTGGGCTATGGGTAGCTTTGTCCCTAGTCCCATCTTCTACTCTTTGTGGTAGGACTTTCTGTTTACAACCTGAACCTGCTTCAATATTTTGCCCTGTCTAATCATCCCTGGGCTATCAGCACAGCTTTTTGTTTCCCTGGTCCTTTCGGGGGGAGGCCACTGCACTGTGCTCACCCACAAGTCCCAGCTTGTCCTCCTTCAGGGAGTGGACCTGTTCTTGCTGCTCCCGTTCCCAAGAGGAATATCCAGTGCTGGTACAGGTTTGTCCATGTGTGACATACTCCTGGCTTATGTTGTCTTGAAGCAGACCAATGAATTATGTTGATGGGGAGGTGGAAGGGGAAATGCCCATTTCCAGTCACAAGGGAGGCTTCTTCCATTCATTTTAACCTTGGGACTAAAGGTAAGGTACAAAAATGTCTGTATCTCTAATTTGGGAAAAAGATTTGAAAATGGATTTCCGGAATGTAATCAGGATTGGAGAGGGGGAAAAAGACACTGGGTACTTAGGAGGAGTGTAAGATAAGGCAAGTGCTGAGCAGTGTAAACACAGCAGTGGAATGTCCTGAAGATCTGGCTTTAGTTTTTCCCAGTATTTAACACAGTTGATGTTTTATAAACAACTGCATGCTTTATAGAAGACTCAATATAAATGGTTAGAATTTTAACTTATATCTAGATTTTTTTTAAGTTCTAGGTTTTAACTAGGCATTAGTTATTTAGAGTTCCTTATCAGGGCAGTAGAGATTTTAACATCTGGAATAAATAATCTATGTCTCCCCTTGTGAAGTATAACAGCCTCTAAAACTAGGAGGAAATTGTATGGGATATATTCTGGGAGCATAATCAAATGAAAGGAACACCAATAGGTTTTGATTCTGCTTTCATTTAAATGAATAACCAAATTTTCATTGACTGGAGAGAATGAATCCATAATACCAGCACTATTATGCCAGACCCAGACTAGCTTGAATGGCTGTCAACGTGTTCAGTTCTCCTAATTAATGAAACTATTCATGTCTCAAGACAGAAAGCTTGACTGGAAATGAGAAGCAGACCACATATAATCAATGAGGTTTTGTCATCATCCAGCCATAGAGTAGGTCTAATCAAACCAATACAGGACATGACTGCAAGCAAATGAACATCAGCACTGTATTATCTACAGCCAGTGCATCATCACAAAACTTAATGACAAAGTATCATCCAGATTAAGACGGAAATAATGTCTGATGCTAATCAGTGCTACTTGCTCATATTGTAATACATTTCAAAACATGTTGAGTGGCAGCTGAATTCAAAGTCAAGACAAAGTGAAGCTTGATTGAATGCTTAGCAATATATTAGATGTTGTTCCGAAATAGGAAAATACATAAAGCTTTTATACATTAAGAAGTTGAGTAGGTGTTTGGAATTTTGACAGCACACCCTGGAAAATTAGTAGCTTGGAGAACAGGGAAATAATTACAGTCATGTGCCAATTTTAAAGGACATTTGTGGGCCTGATACAGACAGAACAGACAGTAGGCTTTAATTTCTGGACTAATTCCCATGACTTTGACAGAAGGCATTAATATTTGAAATTGTAGCATAGGATAAGATTACGTTATCTGGGTATTCACTACACAGCAGTCATGAGGAGAAAGAGAATCTCATTTAGTCTTAGGCCTTATCTTTAAATAAACACTAATCCCCTACCTAATCATAACTCCTATTTTTATATCTAAGGTGAGAAATAATCTCTCTACTTTCTTCAGTAACAAAGCAATATATTAAATGAGATTTTAAGAATTTTCCCCCCTTTTTTTATTTAATAAACTCATTTATTCAGCTAGATGACATGCCTTTCAGAGGAACAGTAGGAACTAATATTCCAGTCTCACTGATCATATGAGCTTATTGTGCCTTCAACACCTCTGTTGATGGCCACAGTATGTTTGGAGCTCCCTGCATGAGCATTTTTCTTAGTGGTGAGCAGTCAGGCAAAGAGAGGACTGAAGATGGAGGTGTGACTGAAGTGCTTTCTGCTGAGATTGTGGTAAAAATGTACCCTGTGCACATTAGTGTTCTAAGATCTATGATCTAAATGACCTTATAACAAAAAACTCAGTTTGGTGTCGTGAAAGTAGAATATGAGCCTTTCTGATGGTCTTTCATATATCTGACTGCCAGAAGAACAGGGAACAGATGTTCTGTACCAGCTAAAATACAAACTGGACAATCTATATTGTATTTTACAATGAGAAGGGCAGGAAAAACAGTGGAAATTCCTACTTTCTCCCTAAGTATTCTCAACATTTTTTATCTGCCTTAGACCACATTACATCAAAAGAATTGGGGACATATCCCTCATGATAATCAGAATTTCAGTAAATTTCAAAGCAGTTCAAATTTTTTTTCCAGAGAAGTAGGAAATTTGATATAAAGTGAGGAACTCCTTCTACAGTTCTTCTACTGAGTTCTATTTCTGTGTTTCAAAATGCTAATAATCCCTGTGAACCTTCCTTAAAACAGACTCAGTGGGGAGGACAAAGAATAAAGCAACATGGAAAAGGGACTCTGCTCATATTCAAAGGAAAGAAAATCACAGATGCTGAGGGCTTTTAAATGTGCTGAACCACAACCATTTTCTGTTTCATTCAGAATTGGTTTGAAGCGTGTCATGGAGCAGGGCTTTCAGTGCAGCTGACAGATTTTTAGAAGTTGTGATACATGGAAGCAGGTCTGCTTTGAATGTGATGGGGTGAAATGGAAGAAATGTGTTTCTCTTTTGCCCTTCCTGTGAATTTGCAGTTTGTCTCCCATACAGGACTGTTTAACTACGCTTTTATGGGAAATGAGACTTTTTGTCAACCTAGATTTTTACAGTCTGCTGAAGAATAATTTGCTTTCTGCATCCTGCAGTGCAGCTATGCAGTGTTTCAACTACTGCAGAATAGCAGGGAGGAGTTAGATAGGACAGACCAGAGGAGGTGTTGAGGTGGTTCTGCCTCGCACTCTTGTTACTCCAGTGCAGAATATCTGTAAATATCCTGTATAGCTACAGCAGGAGAGATAAAGAATTTCTCCTTTTCTAAAGGACAGCCAGGCCACTGGGGTGCAGTCCTGGGATAAGCATGTTCACAGGAGTGTATATTGTTTAGCTTGGACTATAAACTTTCAGTTGCCAGGCCAAAATCTCTACGATTTTTATACCCTCATTTGTGTTAGATGTTTTAAATGTATGTATTTGGGATCAGGTCTTCTTTGTTTCAGATTCCAGAAGCACTTAGACGAGACGAGACTGCAACCAATTTGCCTACCAGCCCCCTAGGTGTACCTGGCAGAGCTAGAGTCACTCAGGATTTTTTGTCAGTCAGAAGGGAGACATCTGGAGATTCTAGAGAGACTCACAAACCATTTTGAGCAATATTGACATTATGGCATAGGTACTGAAATTGTAGTTATCTAAAAGTAAAACCAGAAATTGTGTCATGTTTCCTAGAGGTGACTTGGGGCTGGGTTATCAGAGTATATACATATACATACATACATATATATATATATATACACACATACATATATATGTATACACACACACACACACACACACACACATGTATATCCAACAGGTGTTAAGATATGGATCATAACTTTGGACTTTGATTCTGATGTGCAACCTGTCTTTTCCTCATTTAGGTACTGGTGTCAACAAATGATAAGTGTCCAGATATATCCATCACTCTGAGAACAAAGCTAATTCTCCTGTCCATTAGCAAGCTCCAATAATTTTACAGTTAATGCCTAAGTTCTTCTGGTTTATTGCAAGAAAAGTCTTAAATCCTTTTTATGAGGCATTTGTATTTGGTTACCTAATCATAAACACAAACACTAGTTAAAATTTCTGAAGCCTAATCCAAAATATTTCTATGGTAGTTAGGCATCAGAATGCTCTTAAAAATCCCACCTGGCTATCTGCACTATTTCTAAAGGACCAGCTTTAAGAATCTCATCTAGATAGCTAAAAAATGTAAGATGAATGAGGTAATATTCATGGTGTCATTAACTACCTTCAGAATAGGAGTGAAGTACCAATTCTTATAAACAAGCTTGATCTTTCACTTACATTTATTACGTATGCACATTTTTTCATACTCACATGCAATTCCAATATATAACTCCATTCACTACATATTTATCTAATTTGGCTTGAGTCATTGTTGAGAGACCTTTCCCCTTCACTGCCAATCCCACTGTAAGGCAAGTTATATTTAAATGCTTACTGGCAAATTCATCAGTTATTCAAAGATTCTGGTTTATGTTCAGAACTTCCTCTTCTCTTTCTTTTAAAAATATCCCTCAATATATGAATGTCTCAGCTAAACACCTAATGACAGGCTCTCTGACCAGCTCCCACTTACTGTGAACCTTATTATTCATGCTGCATTTACAATACCGCAACTTCCCAGACGCATCAACTATCCAAAGATTTTTAAAAATTGTGCATAATCTGGAAAATCAGAAGTCAAGTCAGTTATTTGTTGAAACATTAGAGATAGAACAAATCCCCAACTAGTTTTCCTTTAGGATAATGAAATGCACCATAATCATCTGAAAGTATCACTAGACAGTTGTCATATTTATGTTGTTCAGTCCTTTAGGTACTACATCATTCTTAGATCCACCTGGAAATATTACATATATTTTCCTTATCCTATTGCAAGGTTGTAATGAAGTTAGGAAAGGGGTATAGTTCATTACTATAAAGGAATTAAGAACCCTTTTCAGATCTAACATGAACTTAAGTATTTACTTAGGGTAAATCCCTAATTTATAGAATCTGTTCTGTTTCAACATCTGTAGAACATAAATAATACTTTTCCCTTGACTTTTAGGGTTTTCCCTTTTCTCTATATAAAAGCATTCAAATGCAGCCTCCAAGCATCCCTATCCAAGTTTTTGATGCTCTTCATGCCAACCAACACTTAATTCCTCATATTTGCACCAGTAAACTGCTGTAGTCAACTGCCTGCCTGCCTGCTTGCTGGCTTTGGGGCGTGCCCAAAACTACGCAAGTCTCAACCACAATCTAGTAATCTATTTAACTTCTTTAAAAATACAAAGTAGACATTCTCCTGCATATTTCACTAGCCAGAGCTTTGTCAGAATACAAATGTCAGATCATAGCTCACATACAACCTTGAGATTGAGGTAGTCTAACCAGGTCATCCTCCAGGGAATACAGCCCACATGTGTGTTGATTTTACTATGAGTAAAGCACTATATACAGAATGTGGAAGAGTAAGATCTGCATCTTCTGGACTCTCCGGAGAATCAGTTACTTTTTAGAGGCATCAACTGAGAGAGGGACTGCAGTAATTAATCACTCAGTTCTTTTGGCAGAGGCTTCTAGGAACATCTGAGCCCCAATTATTTCACCACGTAACTACAGATTATTCCTATAAGGGCTTTCAAGGACCAGACCTGCCAAGTCAGGCACTTGTCAATACTCTTCAGGCTACTAGGTTAGTATTTATTCTGAAGCTATCAAAGGAGAAGCTATGCAATTTGCTGAGTCTATAATTCTGTTGGTGATAATTAGCTCTGCTTTGCCCTAAATGTTCTAACAAATAGGTCAGGTGCAAAAAAAGAAAAAATGTTCAGCAATATTTCTGTATTCTGTCTACATAGTGGGTTAGAGAAGTAAAGTTTTGCATCAGTGTACTAATAATTTAGTATGGTGTCATTCTCTAAGCGTACAGACCTTTTTTTCCTCAAGTACCTCCAAATCAAATTAGCTAGGATTTGGCAAGGAAGAAGAGAGCAGCTGAGGAGGAAGGGGAAGTAAGTAAGCTGGTAAGATGAGTAAGGTTTTTAGACAGAGGCCATGCTCAAAACTCAGATCCAATGGCAAAACCTCTTTTGGCTTCAGGTGCCTCTAAATGAGCCTTCATTTGAATGAGAAGATGAGAGAAAGCTCTCAATCTGACAAATGAAACTGCAAGAATGATCGGAGTGGCAGTATAAAACCTTTCCAAGTTCAGTTCTTACATTTCATTGGTCTTGGAACATGAGCAAGTACAAAGAGCATTGCATATTCAGGAAAATTTTGACTTGAATAGGGTTTGGATTGAATTCAGGGTGACTTTTTTTCTCAAAAAAATTGCTAAGATAATAGCTTTGTAGTTACTGTGTAGTTACTATGATTTGGGCTGAGTAAATTTTATAAACTGTAACTTTGTAATTCTGCAAACCCGCCCAAAACTTAGGTAGAAATTTCAGTATGGTTGGATTACAAATGCAAACGCAAGTGATGGAACAAAGAAATGTGAAGAACAAGAAGTTTTGTGTACTGAATAAAACTTTAATTCCAGGTAGAGGTGGGTCTGCTTCACTTATATTTCCTTTCTGTTTTTTCCCCAGTAGATTTTGCGTAACATCAAATAGTTTTACTTGTTGGAAACAAAATCCAGCAACTTTTTTTTCTGTGATAAAGAAGATATTGAGAACGTCCTTATGAGACAATGACTATTGACTACTGAAAAACATGTATTACTAAATATCTGGGATTGAAATTATGAAAATTGTACATAGGACTGACATGGTTAATTTGAAGTGCATTTCTATATTTTTCGTGAAGCATTTTAAATATCAAGGGTCACCCTTTCTAGAAAAAACAATCATGATAGCTTTTCACTGTTGCACAGTATTTTCAAAATTCTCAGACATGTCTGCTCCTACAGATTCTACTCCCTGAATGAAGTTTCCTGGCTCAAGCTTAAATTAAAATAAGCACATGAATAAAAATGTAATTCTTACAGGGTTTTTTATTTCAATGGTTGCAAAAGCAAGTAATACAAACGGAAGCAGTTGAGCTGTCACATCTTGTTATCCCTAAAGGAATTTGCAGGGTTCTATATTCAGGTAAACTGTATTAGTTATAGTTTCTTGCCACCTATCTCAGGAAAAAACCCAAGGCTGGCATCTTAGAAGCTGTGAACAGGTTGAAAAATCATTGTAACTTGTCATTTGAGCAGACTTGCTAAGCATTTAAATAAAGCCGTAAGATGGAAACTGCATCAATCGTTTCAGTTTTTCAGACTTTATTCAGAAGTGACTCCTAGAGCTGAACGTTGGCTAATGATTACCAGAGCTTTGTTCTTTAGGGACAGCTACAGACATCTGAATTAGATTGGTGTTATCGCCTCTGGAAAGGAAAGAGCCTGAATTAGGGAGTTTGCAATTCCCATGGTTCCAGAGGCAAACACAGCATCCTTCTATGGGTTTGCCTTTCGTGCAGTGTGTTAGCAAAGCTATTTCTGCTTGGCTCTGTTGAAGCACCAGAGAAAGGGGTAGTTAGCTTAAAGAGTAGGTGTGCTCGGCTCTGACTCATTAATGTCTCTAGTAACTCTAGTTTTATGACACCTTCTTGAAATACTAGTCATGGCACTTACCCAGAATGTCAAGATGTTTGTTTTGGATGGAATTTATAACACAGAACTGAATCTGGATTTCATCATGGTCCATGGCCTCTTACTGGATGCAGGAGTCATTGCATATCTAAATGGAGAACTCGATCAAAAGCTGCTTAAGACTTGAGCAAAAAGGAATAAGATTTAGGCCCCTAATGCTTTTATTCTGAAAACAGACCACATCAGCCGAGTTCATGAGTCTCTGCAGGGCTGTGTTATTGAGAGTCCAGAGTACTTTACCATAAGCTTTCATATTTAGGCCTACAGCAAAAGAAGCTTATTGAGGTAAAGCTTTTTGCAGCATGATGGCTATGAACATAAAACCAAGCTACAACTACGTCTGCCAGGTTTTTCTGGTAAAATGAGTCACTGTCAATATCACATCTTGCATCTGTGTTCTGCTATAAAGTAACAACACTTTGAATGCTCTTAATGTAAAGGCTTTTTTTTGCCAGACAGAAGGTAGGATTTTCTTTGATACTCTAGTATTTTGTTAGATTTGTCACATTGAGAAGAAGGTTTATGTTTTGTTTTTTTTAAAAAAACCCTTCCTTTTCTAGAAAATATACATAGTAATAGGGGGAAAAAAAGCTTATGTGGGTTTTTTATGGGTGATACCCTTTTGTGAAGCAACTCCATGTACTTTAAAGATCTTAGAAGACAGCAGCATATGCTCATTATGATAAAATTTTGAGAAGTACAAATAAAGAGAATTTCCATTGATTTCATCCATATCCGTACAGCAGAGAGTTCTGTCTTGGTGAAAAACTGAAGATATAAGGCATACTGTCTTACTGAGAGACCTCCAAATTCAATTGGTAAAAGAAATAATGTAATTGAACAGTTTAAAATATAAAGAACTTAACAGAAGAATAAACTCAAATAATAAAGTTTTCTATCAAGCAATCACAGAAATGCATCCTCTCCTCCAAAATAAGATTCTTCTAGAACAAGCCTCATTAGGTACTTACTGTATCAATTTCTGTAAAGAAAAGTTCTATAAAGAACAGCTCATTGTGCAAAATATTAGCCCTAACATTTTTTTTTATATATATCACCAAGCCTTTCATGAAGAAAGCTGCCACCTTGTACATTTGAGATCAACAATGGGACAGAATCAAACTAGGATGAAAGTTGTTTCTGCCCAACTTTAAAACAATTATGTACTTTTGTAATGTGTTTTGCTTTACTTGGGATTTTGTTTTAAAATATTTTATCATTTTCAAACTATACTTCATATCATAGATGTGAGCCAAGATGTCTACAAACTGTAGAATGTACAGCAGAAGAAGACAGGGTTGGAGCACATGGCAGACAAGGTGAGGTTCAAGGATTGGCACATAGCCATGTGAGGAGGGGTTACAGAAGAAAAGCCAGATTCTTCAGATAAGTTCAGAGTTGAAGCACAAGATGTGATGGTCACAAGATAAAATACGGGACATGCAGAATGATAAGTGTAACAGGAAAAAAACATACACCACCTCAACCCCTGGCACATTCTGCCCCAAACAAGCTGTAAAATCCTGGAGATTTTCAACACTCAGCTGGAAAACCATAAGCAATATGATCTAACTTTGAAGGCAGCATGGCTTTCATGCCCCCTCTGACCTAAATTACTCTGGCTGCTGAATCAATTGCCACTAGATGAAGCCCTCAGCCACCCGCATGTTCCTTCCAGTCACGCTGACCCCACACTGGTGGCCAGCTGGTCAGTACAAGCTGAGGGCTGTAGACTCCACAGGCTTCCTGTAGGTGCTAGATGTGAGCCACAGACTCAGATACACCTGCCTCTGAAAGCTCTTGCTAGGGGTGTTCCACCAGGAGTATTCAACTAGTAGCACTGCTCCTCTGGATTCAAACTTTGTCTTTGGGATGGGAAGCCGGGCCAGAATGGTGTCAAACTGCTCAGTGGTTGGATACCTGGGTTTCGAACACCAGTTGTTGCAGAAAGTTTACTGTCTACATAGCAATGGCTCATTCTCTGCAATGGTGGAGACTCAGGAAAGACAGATAGACTTCAAATGGCATGGACTCTTGAGCAGGAAGAGGAAGAGGGGCAGTAGCAGGCAGCAGTTACTTCTGCACTTCAGCTGGCAGCTGTGGATACCTCTGGCTGTGCTGCTTCCCTGATGCTTTACAGGCGCCACGTGAGCAGCCTCTGTGCAGGTGTGAAGAGACGCAAGGTAAGGGGTGTGCCAAGCTGCACTGCAGCGGCTTGGCAGAGTGGATGAAGCCAAGGTGCTCCACAAAGACCTATCTTTAATTTGTCCTTCCCATAAGTAGTTGGGCTCTTTGCCCTTTTATAGATCTCAGAGATAATAGAGACATATATTTACGTTTTTTTCCATGCCAAGAATGTGAATATATGCCACTTATCCAATTATTACAATTGACTTCAAATGTGCGGTGAATGTGTCAGCAATTTCATTTAACTGTCAGATGAAAGGCAAAAAAACAGCAAAAAAGATTGAATATAATAGTTTCTGGATAAAACTATTAGATAAAAAATAAAGTAGAAAGGTGAATGCCATTTTGAAACTAATACCACATTTTCAGGCCGTCTCAAATATCCCTGACATCTACATGTCAGGAGCTGAGAGATTTCATTTTCTGTAGTAAATACACTTAGAAAAAGCATAACAAAGAGCAAAAGTAGGAGGAGCAGGGCATTCCAGACTATAAATTATAGTCAAGGACCATCAAATTGTTCCATACAGTAGTTACTTGAACAATGAATATAGCATGACTTTTTGCCTAAGTCAGAATACCTTTACTATAATAAAAAGTTTCAATCCAAGAACATGCAAACAAAAGAGCTGTAACAAATCTTCTAAGTTTTTAGGCCTGGATGAGAGATGGAGAACAGAATCCCAAACCAGAGCTTTAAAAGAAGATAAGGTATGAGTATAAATATAAAAAGTATTTGAAAACTTCGTGTCGGGGGCTTTCCCCAACATTGAGGTGGTTTCAGGGTCCTTTGCTCCCCTGCACAGCTCCGAGCCGAGCCGAGCCGAAGAGACGGAGTTCTCAGGTTTAGATTTTTCAATGTTGCATACTTCGTTTATTGTTTCTTATCTTACAATTTTCTCGGAGTCTGACAAGATGTTTGCAGCTGTATGGATTCCTCACGTCTCCCCCCGAGCTGGGCTGTCCTTATCTTTTATACTAATTGTTACGTATTTCTTGTTTACTATTTCTTACCAATGTCTATCACTATTACTAAAAAGGTCATCTTTACTTTGACCCAATCCTCACTAACTACTTTGTGCCACGTCAATGCAGCAATGGAGTGAGGGAAGGAGAAGGAGAAGAAGAAGGAGACAATGCCCCAGATTCTCCATCTTGTCCCCATTTACTTTAATGCTAGGAACCTAAAATTACTATTTTCTCATCCTGTGATAAGCTAAACTACTATTTTTTCACATTCTTGTGGCCTGTAAACCTTCTCTTAGTATAGGAAGTTTTTCCCATGGACTGAAATCAAAGCCAGTGTCTCTCTGAGCTCTGGGCTGGGGTCCCAGACCCCCCTGCCCAGGTCCCTGACCCTCCAGGGCAACCAAAGGAATGCCCTGGACTCCAACAACTTCGTTTTCTTTGCTGTCAGTAAAAATAGTTTACAGGATTCCTCAAGGGAATCCAGAGATGGAAATCTGGCTAAAATAAAGCCTCCTCATGAGGACTGTAAGACTCTGCTTCCTCCCTTTTTGGAAGGGTCTTTGTATTCTATTTTTAATTTTTCAATAGGTGACTGAGATACTGATGATAAAGTATACATGTTTTCATCCAGTGTAGCAACCAGTGACAGCACAATGATTCAGAGAAACTTAGAAAGCCAAGAATAAGCATTGTTTTCTTGACTGTTAAATATTCTAAAGAAAAATGTACTTTTTTAAAAAAAGTGGTTTACTCAAGTACACTTTTCTGTTAAATCTTTTTTTTTTTTTTTTTTTTTTTTTTTTTTTCCCCAACCAGAAACGAAGCAATTTCTTCTTTGTTTCCGTTTTGGGGTTTTTTTGTGGTTTTTTTTGGTGTTTTTTTTTTGTTTTTTTTTTTTTTTTGTGGGGGTTTTTTTTTTTTACCCCCCCCTTTGGGGGGGGGGGGGTGGGGGGTTGGTTTTTGGTTTTTTTTTTTTTTTGTTTTTTTTTTTTTTTTTTTTTTTTTGTGCAGACTTTCACACTGCAAATCTTAAGGAGTGTTACACATATGGCTGAGTTTGCCTTTGGTCCACAGAATGGCTTAAAGGACATCTCAAAACCCTTTTAAAGCCTAATTTTCAAGTTGTTATGACATTCTAGTGTGAACCTGAGCTTCCCCTGACCCACAGCCTGGTAAGGAAATTCAGTCAATGTTAATGTTGTATCATTTGGGGGTTTGCACATCTTCTGGCATCAATAGAAAAGAAAAGCTCATTCCTTACTTTCAATGTTCAAAGTTCTATTTTGGAACTGAGAGTATCTTGTCATGTAGAACAAACATAAATTTATGTCAAGAGCTACCATTACCACAGAAGTGTTTTTTTTAGACTTGAGTGTAGTAATTTTGTTTTAGTTTGTGTTAAAGTTATGCAAAATAGAATTAAGCGTGAAGATACTTTTATCTGCTATATATAAGAAGGCATTATCAAAATCAATGAAACCACTTCTGTCTGCTCCAAAATGTTATTTCATATTTAGCACTTTGTAACACACCTGTGTGTCCATTGCAGGAGTAAAAATTACTGTCTGCCATGGCTTTTGGGAAGACTCTTGCCGTCTTACCTGCCAGGATTGGATTGTCTTACCTACCATAAATTGTGTAATATATAAGATCTAAATCCAGCCAACTGTAGATTAGGGGGAAAAAAAATATGGAAGGTCTGTGTGAAAGGTTTGTGTGTTTTCACTTTGTGTAAAAGTTGTAATTGAAAATCAAAGGAACTAGAAAGTTCCTACTCACATTCTCCTGTAAATTATTAATAATAGAATTAATTATAATATTATCATTAATATTTATTAATTAATATTAATAAAGAATTATTAATAACCAGTGAAATATGGAGAATTTTCAAATTAACTGTGCTTTGGTGTTATTTTTTCAAGGCATTTATAATCAGACATGGAATCTTGTACTTTTTTATATCGTCTTTTTCATTCCTCAGGCTTCATAAATACAGCCATATATAGACACATATGTACACACATGTACATAAATATATGTGTGTATGCACGTATTTAAATATGATCCTTTCTTTTGCATTCACCTTGGCTTTTTTTCTTTTCCATGTGTCCTGTTTGTCTCTGTGGCCTGATCTCACATTTCCTGAGATGCAGATCACTCTACTCCTGACAATTCTGGGCTCATGAAGCTCCAAGTTCTGTAAATTTAAGTACATATATAAATACTTCCAAGGAACAAGGACTTGGTTGTCTCTAGGCACCAAAATATAAACATCTGGATATTACTCCTATTTAATTTTGCAATTTCCATTACTTCTATTACAACAAGGGTAACTTAATTGCCTATGTGATCCTATTGTGCCTGTTGACTCACTTATTTGATACTGGAAATACTATGCATCACGTCATGTGGATTGCCACTGAATTGTAGCAGGCAATTTCTGTGCCTTCTTTTTTTGCCTTGTGTGTCTTTATCTAGGAGTTTCTAACCATTCTGAATTATGCAGTGAATCTTTTCCTGAACAAAAAAATTGTTCAATTTGTCACCACTTTTTAATTACTGAGTTTTCCTTCTCATTTGTAAATATGTTTGGATATTTTATATATTATATGATGTGGTTTTTTTCAAAGTGTCACTTATTCTCCAGATGCAGAACTTGTTTGGCTTTGCTATGTAATACCCCCATGAAAGCAAAATCTAACTGCAACTAAAAGCATTGGTTCTGTTGAAATGTCATATATGTACATTTATATGTCTTTTAATATGTTTTCTTTGCATAGAGAACACTTGCCTTAAAAGATTTTAAACATTTTTAAATTAACATATATGCACATTAGAGGAAATGCATACATGACCAATGAAGTTGAAGGTAGTAAGTAGTTATAAATTTTGGCCATGTTATCTGTTGGAGTAACTACCCAAAGGAGACACTGAAACTATTTAGTAAATATTGTCCTAGAAGTTTAATCCTACTTGAAAGAAAAATCTTTAAATTTGTCTCATGATTCACCTTTCCAGTTCTGATATTTATCAGTAGTCTTCTACCAAATTCCATAAGCTAGTTATTGTTTTGCTGTTAGGTTTACAGTGTATTCTCCGTCATACTCCTCTAATTCCTGCCTTTACTCAGCACAGATATCACCTTTGTCCACAGGAATTCCTGATATATGTGTGAGTGTAAATTTTTATTATATATGTGAGTGGTAATAATATTACTTAGATAAAAGCCTTCCGAGGAAGGAAGCTGAATTTGGTCAGGAACTGGAATCCACTCTTCACCTCACAAAGCCTTTGTGCAGCAATCTAGTACTTTCTAGATAATTTGGCATTAAATCACTTCAGATTAGTTCTCAAGGTGCAAATCACTAGCTCAATTAAGGATTTTCGATGAGCATCCCAACCTGGTGCAGCCTGATCTAAAATATTTTGTATGAGCTGATGAGATCACAAAACAAGAACTACTGTTCATTCCTGTCACCACGTAAAAAATACAATGACCATATACAAAGGAAAGCCACAAGGACTTGCTAATTACATTAAATAATTAAATATGAACATATGCATAATACCATCTCAATAGCTAAAAGTTGCAAAATAAAATACTCATTTGTAGTAGAAAACTATAAGAGTAGCTGTTCACTGTGAATCTGAAAGTTCATGCTGACTGCCAGACAGAGGAAAGGAAAGAGGGAGACATAGGGCAGAGAAAGTTTTTTTGGATTTTTTTGCAGTGACAGTTATACTTGTGAATGCCAAAACTTTCCTACCTCCTGGCTAGCTTCTGCTACATTCTGTGGATGGAACACACAAACTGCCTCATGCATAGACAAGAAGAGTTACTGTTAGATGTGCTGACTGAAAACTCTTAGATTTTAGATCTTCTTTAATTGAAACTTTAAGGTGTTTTGCATATTTCTATTGCAAATACAAATGTGTGCTCCATTGTAGAACTGGGTAAGACAAGGCCAATCCAAGCAATCTACATCTTTGCCAAGTCTACATAGCTGCAGTAGTTTTAGTAGTTGTTTACTCTATATTAACTTATAAAAAGGGATAAAACTGGAGTGGAAAGTTCACATCACCATTTGTAATGCATTAAGCTGCACATTTTTGTTTTATAAGGAGAAACATGTATACCAAAGACCTTTACTACCCCTCAACACATTATAGGAGGATTTCTACTTAGCATATGTGTTAGAAATTCCTAACTGGAAAAGATAATGCCTTTTTCTAATGCTGGTAGAAACTAACACTTTTATTTTTCTGTGCAAATGAGGCCTGGCAGTCTCATGGCCTAGTCTAACACAGAAGAGGAAAACTCATCTTTCTAGAATCCTGACCCAAGAAATTTGAAATTTTTGAAAAAACTAAAAGCTCTCCTGCATTATCTAGGAATGAAGTTCAGGTGGACTTATGCAAAGTGCTGATAGAAAATACAGCACCACAGAAATGTCTTTGTAACAAGTAGCAATTTTTTTCAGCTGGATCACACTTTTGAAATGTTTCACAAATGTTTTAAATGTGATTGTACTGTGGCTGCCGCTTAGCCAAAGCATAGGGTAGCATTTTAAGAATCTTTTGGGAGGCATATTAATATCAGACTGCAAATTATAATCATGGTTCATTGTATAGAATGTATGTGAAACCTATTTGATTCCTAGTCTGCCACTAGAGAATTTTTTATCTATATGTCCCAATTTCTCATTTTTTTGTCCAAACGGACATTACTTTTGTCATTAGGATAGATCAACCATTGTAATTTATATCTTCCCAAACCTCAGCTCCACTCCATTTATTAAAAGCATACTAGCTCTTCTTGCGGCATGCATTTTGCACATATTTTATATCTGATTTTATTGTAATCACTCATTTCTTAATGTTCTTTCAGGTCATAATCTTTTTGCTCTGCTTGGCATGCACCTTGGACTATATCCAAAATAGTCTCTGATCTTATTTTCCAGTAGCTCGTATGAGAAAACACAATTGATCTTATCCTTTAGTTCATTGTCAATGTTGTATTCCACATAAATATTTTAGTCATCCTATAATTTTTATTTCACTTACTCTATATATTTAATGGAAGCTCTAGGACTTGTGTAAGACTTGTCCTTTTACAGGTCACTTTTATGTCCAAGAAATCTACAAGCTTTGCTTTTCCTGCCCTCTATGATCAGTGCTAGTGGCAAATCTTACTCTCTGCAATTGTTGAACTCTAAGAAAACAGCATTATTCTTTCATCTCTGAATGAGTTGGGAGATCTTTTTGTCCATTGGGAACATTATGTGGCTGGACACTGAAGTCTGCATGTGTCCTCACACTCTTGACTTTCTGTATGGGTATAGGGCAAGGCTGATTTAAAGCCTATAAAAAGAAAGAGTGTGTTTTAGGGCTCAAACAGGTCCTTCATCCCATGTTCTCCTGTCAATTCTTTTTGAAATGATACTCTGATTCCTTCCTTGCTCCCCTGCTGAGCACTGCTGGCAGTATGGCTTTCTTTAATCCTCTGTAGGGCTCTTAACTCCATTACCACACACTGCCACTTTATCCTTTGCCTCGGAGTCTGAGGGCAGAATTTCATACAAGAACATTATGTCTTAATCCACTAATTTTGATGTATATAAGCTTCTCTTTCAACAGTCTTGTAATTATATTATGTTCTCATAAAATAAACTACAATTACAGTCAATTTCCTGATCTAGCTTCTACACAGACCAATTGCATTATATGTCTTTAAACATATTGTATGCATTTGCATTTTTGATGCGTTGTTTTTCAAGCTTCTTGAATGTGAACTGAAATGAAATTACACTGTTTTGTACTTCTAAAGGAAAATATCTTCTTTCCGTTTCCTTCCTTTTCAATGCACTGCTTTCTGTGAACATTTAAACTACTTTATAAATACTTAAAGATATATTAAAAATATTTGAAAAATAATTCTCCTGTTCTCTTTAAGGATTATCTTCACAAGAGGTAGAAGTAATTTCAGTGTCTTTCAGAAATTTGAACCAGATAATTTTGAAATATAATGTTGTTTTTCTTTGTTTGCTTGCTTGTTATTTTGATATATTGAAAGGAAATCTAGAGAAGATGTCCATATGCTATCCAGGTTTTGACTTGAATGTACTTGTATAAAATGGGGGTTATGATGGAAAGGGGTTTCATATTTGAAACAGCAGTTTATTCAGATAGCAAGAAACATTAACTGGAAGGATAATATTTCTTACTGCTAATTTACTTTTAAACTAAGAAGAAAATTTTGTTTTCATGAGATTTGGCTTTGTCATGAAACCGATTGTAACTTGTTAACTCATGCTGGTGTATATAATATTGGAATCTATGTTAAAATGCACTGAAATGCATAGAAAACAACTCATCAATTTGGACCAGTCAATCATAACTCTATAAAGAAAATATATTTCTTCATAATGTCATTATGGTAATGCATAATGAAACAACTAGACATTCATTTGTAAGCTAAAAATAAATAAACATTTTGTTGGGATGCTAGCAAATAAGTGATTTGGAGAAATATCCCAAATATTAATATTCCAATGAATGAGGCAGAATATAAACTTTTCATCATTGCAGACAATGGAACAGGTAAATGACGACACAGAGGGAATGAGTGCAGTAACCGAGATTGAAACATTCTAGAAAAAAATGGTGAAGAAAAGGACCATTGAAGGATTTGAACATCAGTGCAACTTCAATACTAGTGCAGAAGTGAATTGAACTTCATGATGAAGGAGGACACTTGCAATGCATTAATTCTTTTCATAGAGCTGCTATGAGACAAATTATTTTTTCTGACTTAAGGACCTTGAGCAGAAAGGCAGAAATGGTGATTCCCTGAAACAAAACTTTACCAGTAGTTGAGACAGAAGAGTAAATTAATAATTTCCTGAGGAAATATCTCCTAATGTCATTGGAACAAAGTTATACTGAAGCTCATTAACTTCTTTATAACTGAACTGAAACATCACATCTGCAGAAAGTGCCAAACAGAGCAGAAGTATCTTTAGAGAGACTTCTTTAAAGATAAACAGAAGTATCTTTATTACAAATGTTTCAGCATAAAGGAAGTGAGAAGGACATAACAAAGTCTAAAGTAACTAAAACTGATATTCCTATCCTTGGAACCCATGTCAGTGTCTGGATTGAGAATAGTTAGGGTCGATCCTGGGATACAGAACTTTTTCAGTGGCAGGAATGCTTCATATATGCCAAAGAAAAAAGTAGAAGAGATAGTGGGGTATGAAAGAAGCCTTTACTGACTAGATAGAAAAGTAATTGGAAAGTAGGAAAAGAGAGAGAAATACTGTAGGAAAATGCATTGTCAGTGAGCATCTGGATTATTTTGTGTGATGTGCTTAGGTTCCAAAAATTAATAATTATTTCTTTTTTACCCCCACATTTTTATAGAATTTGAAGACCATCCTTACTAATAAACAATAAA
Source organism: Hirundo rustica (assembly GCF_015227805.2). Classification (NCBI taxonomy): domain Eukaryota; kingdom Metazoa; phylum Chordata; class Aves; order Passeriformes; family Hirundinidae; genus Hirundo; species Hirundo rustica. The sequence goes on along the minus strand of NC_053450.1, from coordinate 34,494,810 downwards.
GAAGTAGATAATGCACTTATCTACTCTGATAGAAAATGTACTCATCTATTTTGAGTAACTCTTGATAATAGTCATAAATTCTAAATAAGAAGTGAACAGGGGGAAAAGAAATAGAAAAAATATGAGTAAGATGGGTACTGCATTCCTGAATGGGCTTGTGGATAAATTGTTTAGCAGAATGTTCACCACCACCTCCATCTCTGTATCAGTCCTGATAACTATCTGAATAGATTCTCCAAACCTTTTGAAATGTTCCAAATACCACTTTCCTAAAGCTCAGTAATAGCAACATGTGTACAAGCTCACAATACGTTGACAATAGTGTTACCTTTCTTACATTTTCTCTGGTTTGAACAGATTGCTCATTCATGCTTCTTTTTCCTCCCTCAAGTGCAGCATATTGCTACTTACAAAAAAGGCTGCACCAACAAATTTGGCAGAAACATAATTTTAAAAATTCCTTTCAAAGCTTTAGGTTTTCTGTTATTTTTACCCATTATCTTTACTGTGGAACTGATACTGATTCATAGTCTCTGTCTTGCAGGTGGGATTCCAAATCTCTTGGAATATTTTCCTCCCTTCCCAGGTACAAGTAGATAAATTTGTCATTTTTGGCTAAACTGTCATCATAGCATAGTACAGCAAGCTTGGCAGATATCTTTTTCTAATGAACCATGATACCTGGTCCACCACCCTTTCCACATTCTCCCGCAACTTAATGTGATACAGTACTTGAATCTAGCACTTTTCTCACTCACTCTGCTCATGGTATTTATATAGATACACACATACCTCCCTTAGTGGTTTCCCTATCAGTTAGTCTTTATGCTTCTCTCCATGTTTTTTACAGCTTCTGTGCCATCATTTAGACATCATCAAAAAGTTGTTATATAGATTCACAGTATTGTGAGTATTCCTGTTTCTATTTAAAAAAATCCCTCCTCTACAGAATTTACTGAAAAGCCTTGAAAGCCAGAAAAATTGTGACAAATTTCTTATGCATTGAAGTCCCTAAATTACAGTTTTGTAAATCATGTACAAATGCTTACCTAATAATTAGAAAATAGTTTTTGCAGTAAAGAAAGCCACTATGCTAAATTTCTAGAGCACATTATGAAAAACCCACATTAATTCTACATGAGTCAATTGGCCTGAATATTTCAAACAAAACATTCAAGACTGAGTTCACAAATCCAGCGAGAATAGAACTGTAGTCCAATTCATGTAAACACTCTAGTAAGAAGATTTAAAGCAGATCTGCCAGTGATTACAAAAAAATTAGAATCTTGACTCATATAAAATCCAGCTAATAGTTGATTGCAGTATTGTTTATAAGCATTGAATTAGTATCTCTATATGTAGTGTGTATTTCCATGGGTTATTGTTTTGAGGGAAAGTTGGTACCAACCCACTTCTTCTTTTTTATATACAGTCTGGAATTTTAGTTTCTTGATAAGAACATGACTCAAGCTAAAATGTTTCTGTGAAATAGACAATATATTCCTGTATTTGCATGAAAAAAGTTTCCAGCAAAATAACTGTCCACATATTTTCATAAAAAAGCTTAGGCACATAGTCTCCAAATGAGCCTTTCAATTTTGCTGCAGATAATCCTTTATTTCCAAATTGTTTAGGACAATGAAGCTTATGAAATTTAAATTGCTTTATCAAGTGCTAGAAAATTAATCCTAGATTAAATATACATTTTAAAATGTTATTAGGGATGTCATGTCACTAATAACAAGCCAACCTTTTCCCTCTATTTTCAGAGAGGAGACAAATTCAATTACATTTTTGCTAATTGCCTGATGTACGTTCTTATTGTAATGCATATTATTTTATATGTTTCAAGTTCATACTTGCTAGTGGGAGACAGCTGTATGGCTAAGATTTGGTGTATCAGGTGGAAAATACAACTCATCATCAGCCTGTGAAGACCTGTGCACACACTGCTTTAGGAAAATCAGTTGAAACTTTCTGAAAGCAGTTAGATGCAAAAATGTTAAACATCAATTACTTTCACAGCAGAAATATCATTCTCTCTTTCCAATTAAGCAAATCAGTCGTGATGAAGTAACCCTGTGTCCAGTATTTTCCATGAGAAACAACCCAAGGGGATGTGTCCCAAGCCAAGAATTTTTCCACTTTAGAGAGAATCAGATGTGTGTGTGATGGCTGAAACACTGCCAAGGGCAAGCATTCAATGGCACATTCAGTCCAATGTCCTTGTCTTCCTCTTCAAGGACTCTAATGGGCATTGGCATTAATATTTCAAGGACTTCCTCTAATTTCACATCCTTCCAAGTATAAGCAGCAATCATCTAAGGAGATATTATTACTGAATAGTTGCTCAGCTTCCTACTACAGGAAATTAAATGGGATCATTGCTAGCCTCCCTCTTACTAAAAACCAATACATACCTCTTTGCCTGGATTTTTGTGTGAAGATAAGAATCTTTAGGTTAGTAAATTTTCCATTTTTAAGCTCTTGTCCCTGGATATTGTCTTCAAATCCAGCTCTATTAAGCCTGGAAAATAAGATACAGCGGTATTGCCAACTAGTATATTTTTTACCGCTACTCCTTTTTTTTTTTTTTTTTCCCCTCCTGACTCTACTTCCTGCAATCAAATGGCTATAGCAGAATCTTTGCCTTCCTTATTAAAAGGAAGAGTTACTAGAGATCACAGCTTTGTGTCAGGAAAGTGGGCAGAAGAGAAGGGGAGTTCAGAGGCCTTGAAACTGAAATTTAATAGTTTAAAATTTATTTCAAGGTATCTCTTGCCGATTTTGGATTAGAACTGCTTCTTTTGTTTGTTTGTTTGTTTGTTTTTGTTTTGGTTTGGTTTTTTAAGTGTTGGAAGACAACATTACTGCTATGCTCATTTAATACAATCCTGTTCATTCTTAGGTCTGTTCTGGTAATAAAAACCAGCCTGCAAAACAGCCTCCTGTATATTTGGGGGATTCCTGATGGGTAATGAGAATTCTCGACTAGTCTTGCATTGTTGAGCAGAGAAATCAAAGTTGTATAGATAAAAGCCAACTCAACCATCTGAAAATCAGTTGTCCTAAACTTACACTGGTTCACTCACTCTTCAGCAGCTTTACCTGCTTTCAGTAGCTTCCCAAATGAGGGTCTTACAGGCATCTAAGGCTTGACAGCCCTCCTAGGCTAGTTAGCTGTGACTGATCTCCTCTGATGGCCACACCTCCTTGCCCTTGAAAACGTCATCATCTAGCAAAACACTTCGAATATGTTTATCTTTAGCACCTGAAAAACCTAACTTGGATGTATGTTTTCAGCTAATAAAACATGCTGAAATGCTTGGTGGTTCAGAGCCTACATAACTTTACCACTGCAAGTAATTAGGATACAGTTAGCAGTACAAACATTTATAATAATTATGCAGTGAGTGTACAAACATATTATAGGTTTAAAGACCCTTAAGTAAACTTGCTGTCTGAATACAAATGTAATGGCTGCAGCATGAAGCAGCCTTGCCAGCTGAGTCAGATACAGCACTTGTTCATGGCCATGGCTGAAATGTCCCTGCAAAGCAGTTCACTATGCAGTAACCTATGTTAGAACAGTATGATTCTTTATTCCCCTCTAGTGGCTGGTCTGCATAGTATTAGTTACTAGTCGAGCGCTAGAAGAACTAGATCAGACTCTTGGGACAGCAGGACATGCCAAAAGGTTTTGCTTCAGTCCCTGCTGCCATCCACGCTACCAGAAAGCCAATAGTGCACAGAAAAATGGTCTGTGCTCTGGCAGTGATACAGAAGGAGGGGAAAGGAACAGTTTTTGAAGGGTTGAGGTTTTATGTTCTTGGTCGCTACCAAGTAATTAAATTAATAGTTTTATTCCTCAGAAAGGAAGAAGATTGTAACTGTCAGTATGTGTTGCAAGTCTTTTATTTAATTACTTTAGTCCCTGGGCGTCAGTGAAGCCAAATATGAACCTGGCCAACCCAGGAGGGTACTAAGAGTTCTGAATAAAGCCTGTCCGCAGCCTTCCATAATGCAAATAAAAGTAAATTCTCAGAGCATATTTGTCATTGAAATGTATTTAATATATACAGCCAACTCTATTACCAATATTCTCATAAGCAGTGCTACTTATGTGTTATGTTAATGTGTAGCCAAACAAAAAGAAGACAACCATAAAGGCGCTAAAAATGGATATAAGCTGCACTAAAGGCTTGAAAGAGTAGTGATTTCCATTAATGGTTGGATTGCTAATATGATATGAGCTAAATTCTTCAAGTTGAGATGGATTTTTTTTCTGAATAGGATGAGAGCATTCCCAAACAAATAATTGGAAGCAGGAAAGTGAACATGATACATGAAAACAAATTACAGAATACATCTGAGAATAAGAGGAGTCAAGGAGGTAGACACTCATCCTCCTTAAGCACAGTGGGGGTTTACGAATCTTGGATTTCCCAGTGATTTGTTCTTGTCCTTACTGAGAGCCTGAGGATAATGCAAACTTTCAAGCTCCCAAGAGCTCTTGCCCTCCAGAGAACAGGAAATCCTTTACCACAGAGGCTGTCTGTGGTCAAGATCACAATGTATAAAAGACAAAATACCCAAACCACAGGTTCAATCCTCTGTGAGAATGAAGATGCAAAGAAATCCTTGCTCTTTACAACAAGCTTTGGTCAAGTCCAGATTTTGAAGCTGTAGGTCTCCTGTCTTGATGTGAATAGAAAACCATACAAAGGATATTTGAGGTTGCTTAACCTCAAGCTTGTGCATATATTATCATTTACCGAGTACATTTTAAAAACTCTCCACTGATAAAATTAAGTGTATAAAATCATCCCTCCAGTGATGTTATTCCCAATTCTGTCAGTTGACTTGATATGGGATAAAAGGTAAATTGGATATTTCAGCTCAATAGAGTAAGATGCTTCATTTTCTTTTGAGAACATGACACCTGAGCAAATCCATTTTTAGGGGAATACTAAATAAAAAGCAAGATGACAGGTTTCTAGGTAAGGAATTGCTAGACCATTATTTTAAATAGCTTGGAGCACTGCAATATTTAGCCAGTGTGTGTGTGCATGTGTGCTTTTATAGAAAATTTTATAACACGGGTTTGTAATGTTCCAAGGCCGTGCTTTGGCAGTAAAAAATAATGCCTCATTTATAAAGTGCAGAGATTTTATTCTCCTGGATGTAACTTCAGTTGCGTTTTTTTAAAAGTACAAGGATACTTCAAGAACTGCATTTAGTCAGCTGTTGACTAATGGCTCTTAGCTCCTCATAAGCAGATAATGACTTTGCATAGAATATTAAACTCAATAGAAACAATCTCAGTAACAGAAAAAGAATTTTTTGTTATAGAGTTATTACATGAAAGGAAACATTGACAAACCAGAAAGATTTCTAAGGAAAACATCACCAAGTTTTGATGAATACTACCTCTTTTGATGCGCCTGCTACTTTTTCTCTAATTGTTTTTGAAAGGTTTGTTAAGGAATTTCTGACGATTTTTGATAGCTGAAACATAAAGCACTTAATGGGAACTAGAAAGTCTTTTAAAGGTTTGTAATAAATTCATATATTGTCACTATATTTCTCTTAGATTGTAATGTCTCTTTTGTACTCCAGATGCCATCTCAAAAAATAAACTTCATACAGATAATATGGATCAAATTTTAGCCAGAAGGGAAAAATTTGTTGACTTGGCACTCAGTATTTGTGACCCACGGAGTATCTTTACAGCCAGCCAAGTCATCAGTTTTCCTTTTCTGCTAGGCAGTGGCAGCTCTGACTCCTGAAGAACACCTTTGCATGTGAAGCCTGGGTAACTTAACTCTGGCAATGATGAATGGGTACTGCAACTGACTGCAACTTTGAAAATTCAGTGCTCAGCATTGGAACTGCAGCAAACTTATTCCTGAAAAATGGATGGCAGGACTGAAATGATGTAGAATACTATGGAATTATTTAAAGGGTCCTTACTCTAGCGAAGTCCTTGAACTGAGTAAGACAAACCAGAAACAACCTATCAAAAAATGCACACAGTTCTCTTGAAGAAAAGAGTGAAGTGTGAGAAACCCACCATCATATGATGGTAAGAAGCAGTGAGCTCAGATATCACAGGCATAGACACAGGATAAGAACTGAATAGACTGTGGTCATGAGCATCTTAATATTAGCCCTGTTCTTGTGACTCTTTCTCCTTGTTTTTGGGAATCTTGTTTTGTGAGGTGAATGTATCTTAAAATTGGGATACTTTTCTTTTTTTGATGCCTGTGTGCAAATTCTTTCAGTCATTTCTGTTCTTGCAGTTCACTGCTGAGTGTTCTGTAGATCTGCATCCTGTATACTGCTCCTGAAAGAAAAATATCCATGAAATGAAACCAGGACCATTGGAAAGTGCAATATAGAGACTATATTTTATTACTTAGATTGTAAAGTAATTTAGTGTTCAGTTGCTCATACAAAAAGGTTGCTGAAAGTCATAAAAATTCAGGCATGCCTAAATACCAGTAATTTTAATTCAAGAGATCTTTTTCCTTTGGTATTAAGATGAAAGTTAATTTTAAAAGACTGTATTAATACCTGTTTTAAAACTTAGAATATCTTAATTAATTTTTAATGTTTTTCTCCTAACAAATAAGAGGACAGCAGAGACATATCCAACTTTCTGTGCTTATTTGCAAATCACATGTATTTATTGATTGCTATCTTGGTGTGGCACATCCTAAATCTCACAACAGTTTTTGTGCTTTCTTGGCAAAAAAGAGAAAAGAGTGAAGTTCCTTTTCCTCTTATACCATGTCACTCAGCCTGTGCACTCTGCAGGAGATGCCTGAACTCCCACATTTTAGCAGTCAGAAGGCTTTACTGTCAGGGAACTGCTGAAGACCTTCAACTAGGTAACAGTAGCATGAAGCTCTTGGTAAGGAACTGTGATCATGTCTCCCTAAAGTACCTAATCCATATCAAAGGATAACGCGTCATTTAAGTCTCATGGGAGCTGTGGGGGTTACAAGAGATATCTGTTTAGAAAGCTAATTCTGCACTTGGCCTTGGAAACTTTCCCAGCCACAGCAGAACTGCTACTGTGTCTCTCAAGCCAACTGGAAAATCTAGATTATATGTCTGAGTGAGAACTAAGAGAAGGAAAAATGGTCTAGGGAAAAACGAAGCAAGAATGACAATGGACACCAAAAAAATCCACCGTCCCTGGTAGATATTCAAAGGTCATCTGGACATAGTGCTGGGCAATGAGCCCTAAGTGAGTCTGCTGTAGCAGGGGGCTTGGACCAGTCCCTTCCAACCTCAAGCATTCCGTGATTCAGTGGGAGGAAAGAAAAAATAAACCAAAACACAGAAATCCTCAAAACTCTCAGGTTTTGACAGTGAGATTTTGGCATCTATCTAACTGTATAATACACAACCATAGACAGTTATCTTTAAAACCTCATTTAATAATTTCTCTCTTCTATTCATATTGCTAACGGTCTTGTTTCTTTTTTTTCAGTCCTCTTCCTGGTCTACACAGTGACAGTTTGCAGGTCCTGATATGGCCACGTCCCAGCAGGTCTGGAAATGCTGCTACTTTGAGAAATCAGGCTGTCTAGGGCTATAGAAACGTATGCTCTCATTTTTGCATCATGGGAGGGGGCACCATTTTACAAAGTGGGAGACTTTTATTTATTGGAGCAGTCTGGGTTCTAGTGAGATTTATGAAATTTTACAAGCATCCCCACTGTATGGGAATCATTAGAGCTGTTGTAGAGAACCTGCATCACTGGCAATTACCCTTATGATTGCATGATCCTCATTAGGCTGATTAAACTAGCTTAGCACCATATTATTTAAGTGGCACCAGGCAGTACTTTGCTGAAGAAGATGAACTAAAACTCTGAGCTGATATGAATTTTAGAAGACTACCCACTAAGAATTCAAATAGAAAAATGTGCCATTTTTAAGTGACTACTATGGAAACAAACACTGCCTCAGTAAGACTGGGATGAGCACATTCCAGCAAACCATTAAAGAATTCTACAGGCTATTGCTTACACTACAGGATGCACTGCAAACTCTTTATCATACTTACACCTGACCTCCTTCTAGGTAGAAGCTTGAGGTTTAGGTCAGTACGGAGGACTTTGAAGTCAAACAACAGTCAATGGCTATGGGAGTGGAACTCAGGATTTTCTGACTCCTGACAAAATTCATCCTTACCTTTAGCGGTTTCTGAATCAGGAGATGCTTGTACTCCTGCATTTGCAGAACACTGCTTGACTGGGAACAGGCAGCCTGATTCAGCAGATGTGCTAAATGTTCCCAATAGTCTCCAAAGCTGTTTTGTGTCTTCAAAACAAAAATCCCTATTAAAATAAAATATATGTATATTTTTTACCTAACAGGTTAATGTTAGTACAGCAGAATCAGTTATTGCAGAAGAACAGAAGTGTCAAACCTCAAGAAACATGTTTTTGTTTGTTCTTCTCTAAATAGAGAGGGAGAGAAAGAAAGAAAGAAAGAAAGAAAGGAAAAAAAAAAAAAAGCTGGTTATGATCCTGCTTCCAAAAATGGTGGGATACTAATTACTTGAAGTGAAGACAGAATAAATACGGATCCTTTGATGTACCCATTAACTCACTACTCTCGGAAGCCAGCTGAATATTTCTTATTTGCTCCATCGCGTTTTGGCCGAGCACCCTTCGCTGCTTGCTGGAACTCAACAAAACCCGCGACCAGGATGCACTTGCATAGCTACTCCAATTGTTCCATTAAGATGCTCATTGTACCTAACTGGGAATTTCATTGGCATCATAAGAAAGGTGGCATTTTAAGACTTAAAGATAATTTAAACAGAAATTAAGGAACAGCGCTGGCTGTAGTCCTTGCAGCTCCCTTCCCTGCTGGCAGCGCGACTCCTTTCACTCCTCCGCGACCTTCCCCCCCTGAAGTTTTCGCGTGCCGCTCAGGTGCCTCACGCCGGGCGGCCCGCGGCGCTCACCCCGCCCGGGGGACCGGAGCCAGGTGGGAGCTCCTCAAACGGCGGCAGGAGGGGGGGCCGCGGCTCCGCCCGGGGCAAGCCCGTCCCCGGGCGGGCAGGGGAGCGGCGGAGGCAGAGCAGCCCCCGCCTCCCGCCCGCTCTCCTCCCCCTTCCCCCGCTCCCGCCTTTTGTGCGCCGAGCCCGGGCGTCAACGGGCGCCGGCGGCCGCGGAGCTGACGGGAGCCCGCGGCTATCGGCCTCGGCAGCGGCGCTGTGGCGAGGGCGGCAGCGAGAGCCGCGGCCGCTCCCGTCACCAAGGCGCTGCCTGGCACAGAAACACAGACAGAGACGGACTGACACACGCAGCGCGGAGCGGCGCGGGCTCGGGGGCCGCCTTTGCAGCTCCTCTCCTCCCTGCACCGCGTTCCGCTCCAGGCAGCGCCCGCCCGCTGCTCCCTGAGGGCAGCCAGCCCCGCGCCCACCTGAGCGGGCGACTGGCACCCGGCTCCCTGCCCCCGCCCCCAGTTACCTGAGTTAGCTCCGTCCCGGGGACTTCGGCAGCGCCTCCGCCCTCTCCCGCTGTGGCAGCCCTTGTGCAGCGGGGAAGTGAGCCGCCAGCAGCCGGAGGGACTGCAGCCGCCGACGGGGGAGACGAGCTCAAACCCCCGCCCCCGGGGTCTTCATGGCGTCTCACCAGCAGACCAGGATCCAAGCCTACCTGGAGAAGAATAAGATTGGTCCCCTCTTCGAGGTAAGGTGCGCTCTTGCCGGCCGGCTCCTTCGCTGCGGGCAGCGGTGGGGGCGGGGTTGTCCCCACGATGGCCGCGGCCCCCCGCGCAGCCCAGGTGAACGTAGGGGAGAGGATGAGTTTGAGACGCTGCTTCGGCAGTGCCGGCACCCCTCGCCCTGTCCTGCCGCCCCGCGCCACGCGTGTACCCTCGTGTCCCTCCTCCGCGCCCCTCCGAGCGTCGGTGCTCCGCGCAGCCCTCCCTTCGCGGCTATCCCGAGGACGTGCCCCGTTTCTTCGCCCCGCCGCGGACGCGCCGCCCTCTGCTTCGCACGATCCCGCGCGGGTCGCCAAACAGGTGCCCCGCGGGCCGAGCCCTCGGGGCCGCCCCCGCCTCGCCCCGGCGGCCGCGGGACAGCGGCCCGGCCCCGCCGCCCGGCCGCGGGCAGCCGCGCAGCGACCGCGCACCCGCCGTGCGCTGCGAGGGGAGGCGGCGCTTCCGAACCCCCCCGGCTCCAGGGCGGCAGCGCTGAGCACCGAGCAGCGGGCATCGGGGCGCGGCACGGCCCGCGGGCGAGCCCCGAGGCGCTTCCTCTCCGTGACCGGCCAGCGGTGAGGGACAGGTGGGTGCCTCCCGCCGGGAAACGCACCCTCTGCACCGAGCGCTCGGACAGAAGTCTGTCCTGCGAAAAGTCCGTGTCGGTGGTGTTTTCTGAATTTTTTATCTGCGGTCATACACCGTGTTTTTGCTACAGATTTTCCGTTTCCTTGCAACGATGCTCTTGCAGGGATTTGTAGATGCACAGATGTGCATATTTGACTATTTCAGTACCTAAGCTGTGAACACTTAGAATTTGAAAGGGTACTAGAGCAATCGTGATTATTACCATTTAATCATCCTGTTTCTCATGCAGTTTTAAGCATCTAAATGCACATATATTATGCACTGCGCTCTGTCAGTGTTATCACAAGGCACAAGTCTCTCTTTTTCAGTATTTAACTTGTTCTCAATCAGGCTTGATCTGTGTAAAATCTCTTTTATTCTGGTGTGGTGGATGCCTCATCTTCAGTGTATATTTTGCCACCGCCCCATAAGAAAGGTTCAAATTTTGTTTGAAAATTGTTCATAAGTGGTCTGGTTTTATATTTTTTTTGTGCATGGGCTGTTGAAATAGACTGTACTGGTTCACTGCTAGCAGTGTTAGATACTTCTGTTTTGCAATAAATAAAGCCCCATTTGATGGAACAGTAACTGGATACTAAGGAACAGCAGGTGATTTTTCTAGTTAAAGAATTCATAAACATGGAAACATTTGAGTGGTTCAATTCCTGAATAAAATTCTGTTCAATCAGCTGTGTTGCTAGGTCTACCTACATACGTAGCTGACTCTTGTTTATTTCAATGGGAATTCAATGGGAATGCTTTGGAGTTCTTCAAGAGTTAGGCTCTTGACAGCTCTGATTTTCTTCTAAGTTTCCTTAACCCATTGGTTTGCGCATTAAAATTCAAGTGAACTACTTGACATCTCTGTTCTGAGTCACTGTGTTTTAACCTAGTTTCTCCATAGTATAAGATGCTTATCTCTATTTGGGTTTTTGTAGGATGTTTTAGTTATCAATAGCGGAGAGAAAGATTAAGAAGTTTATTTGTTTCAGCATTTCATGTATCACTACATATTTCAGTAATCATTGCAATGTAGGAATTTTATTGTGATAGAAAGAATGTGAAAGGCTCTTTGCACAACTGTGCAGGCTGTCTACAGGTTCTCAGTGCACTCCTGTATACAAGGAAGACTTTTGGTGTGAAATCCACTTACACCTGAACACTAGTGACTGGTTTCAAGATCTAGGATTATGGCATTCCTGCAGCTGTTTGCAGTTAGTTTAGTCCATTACACTGGGAGGAAAAAGATCATAAGTCTCATCTCCTCTACTTCCTGATTGGCCATTTAAAATCCACTTTCATTTTTAATTTTTTGATGTGCTTTTTGTTCTCAACAATTTATTGAAGATCTGCAACCTGTGCTTGATCTTGTAGTCCGTAGAAAAAGGAAGACAGGCATTTGAAGTTGATAGGAGTTGATCAAAGACTCTGCACGGATGAATTTTGCATTCTATACTAGTATTCCTATTAGATGTGCTTTGTGCTGTTTCAAGAATACTATGTGTTCACAGTCAGATGTAGTCTCTAAGACGTCAGTTTGTCGTGTGTCTAAAAGTTCTGACACACTGCAAAAGGAGACCTGTGCTTCATCTTTCATCCAGGAACAGCTAGCATTTTTTTATACCGCTTCTGGTCTTTTCTTATACCACTGATGCTGATTAACCATAACTTGTCATGATTGACAGTCAATCTTTTTTTTCTCCAGGGAGTACTAATTTTCTAATACCAACTCAGAACAGAGTGGACTTGGGTTCAGTTTTCTTCAGTGTTATTTGCTGAGGAGGTTATGACTGTAATTGCTCAATATATGCTTCAAGTCAATGTTTCAGGGAATGCATGAAAACATACTGGGTAGCTGAGGGCAGTCACAGGAATGAGGGACATGGAGAGAGAACCTGTGAGCTTTCTGAGATGAAGGCAGGGATAGTCATGCATAAACAGATTGTATTTCATACTTTCATAATGAATAATCAGCGATCAGGGTGACTTTATACCATTGATTTTAGACAATTACAGAGGCACAGAATACTGATGGATGGAACAGTTGGCGGTGTACTGAAGGTGAAGTACAATTCCCCTGCATTACAGTTAAGAGCAGTAGTTGTTCTTGCTAGTAGGTCATTGTGTTCCAGTTGCTTGCAGTTCTTGGTTGTGACTATTTTCTCCATTCTGTCCTGTATTTGTGGACTTCGGTTACAGCGGTTAGGGATTTTTGTACTTCATTAACCAGCAGTACCTACTTAAGAACATCTTTGCTGAGGTTTTGTGTGGTTTGACACTTGAATTATCTTCCTGATTTTTGTGAAAGAGAAGTGCTGTCACATGAGATGCAGGAAGACCTTAGGCTCTGCCTTGTATAGAAAGTTGTTTCCTTCTCTATAATGAAATGTGAAGAGCAACCTCCTGGAGGAAAAATTAATGAGCTTAAGCTGACTCAGCAGATCTTCTACTGACTACCAGTATCTGTTAACACATAGTAGGAAGCCCTCTCCACTTAGCTATGAATGGTTACTTAGCACAGATTAACTTGATTCCAAGCATTTTTACAAGGTAAATTCTTATTTATGGGTTAGAGGTGGGAAGGAAAGTAGGCAGGAATTACTGCGTACATCTGAGACTGTGTCAGTTTTGAGGTTTAAGACAGGTTGCAAAACAACTTCAATACTGCAGCCTCATTTTCCCTTTTGAATGTAGGTCCCCAAGTCATGGTTTTTCAAAACTGTTATTTCTCTGCCATTTCATCTTTCAGGTGCCCAAGATTTTTGCAGGTAAGATCTCGGGCCTGTAGCTCAGCTTCTAAATACCCCAGGGCATGTGGATGTTGTTAGTGCTGACAGTAACATCTTAAACTAACCCCTTATATTCTGCCAGGTTTCTTGAGCATCCTTACCCTGTTCTGTGTAGGTGTTATGGGTATCTTTTATTTTTTTATTTTGCTTTTGAAAGCTTAGACATCTTTCTGTAAGAGATTGTTGGCATCTGAGAATATTGTGTTTAGACAACGAGTTTAGATTTGAGGAATGCCCTTTAGAAATGCCTATTTTCTGGGATTTTTGTGGCAACACATACCATGGCACTACCTGATTTTTTGAGATTTTTTTCACATTAACTTGGAGTGTAACAAGAATTTTAAATATGAATTATTTCTGTGATGAAGCTTCTCTGTTGTTTTTTTTTTTTCCTGTCTTTTTAAAATGTGAACAGGAGGTATGTGCCTAAAATTGGCTGGGACAGAGTATTCAGGAATCAGCACCCACTCATTTCTGTCTGAGTGAAGTATTGACCCACTTTGCATTTCAAGCATCCAATCCAACAAGTTTTTTGTGTGCTAATAATCTCAATGAATAATCCTGTTGCCTGTATCCGTACATCTATTCATCTGTAAGACTGTATCTCTTTAACATTCAGTTATGTTTTCGTTTGGGCAACCTGACAGTTAGTTTCTGGGAATTTGAAAGCTGGATAAGCACTCTTAAGAACAGATTGCAATAAAATTTCAAGAGCTCGGAGATAAATTTAGTGTTTTGGATTTTTTTTTATTTCTAGAACTGCAGCTAAAAAGCATCCAGCAGGTACGTTGTTATGCAAACCCAGAACTGTAATTTATTTGAGTTATAAAAAGCCAAAATAACTCTTCTCAAAATAAACATGCCAAACCCCTGGTTATCTAATATCTTTTTCTCCAAGTAATGTGGTATTAGAACAGTAATTTTTATTTCAAACCACATAAAGGCTTCATAATAGCACCCTTAGCTTTTTTATTTTTTGGTTTAGCAGACATAATTGCCGAAACAAATACAATAAGAAACCTTTTTTTTTTTAAATCTGTGATGATTTTTCTTTCTCTAAACGTAATAATAGCATTTTTGGTATATATTATGCAGTAGTGTCCATTATATAAATAAAATAACTACGCTTTTCACTTAAACCATTTGGTGGTGAACACTATCTATAGTGCATCTTATGACTGACTTAGTCAAAGTGGATGAATTTTCAGACTGTCTTCTGAAGCAGTGTTTACCCTTGGTTCTTAAATATGCAAAGGTAGACACTGTCAGCTTGAATGTCTTATTAACCAGTTCATAATTTCTCACAGTATAAAATTATGTTTTAAGTTGCAATATCTGCAATTTCAATGATAGAGATACCCTCAATTTGTTTCTTTTGAGGTTGCTCAGATAATATTTTATTTTGGTATTATCGTTAATGGGTTAGATGCGGTTCCTAGCATGAAAGGGTCTGTTTCATGGATTACACAAATGTATGTAGTGAAGCATTTAATTTCAAGCAGCTAGATGGGGCCTTTGAAAGGCTGAGTTTGTCCGTACTTAGACATCACAAGGATCATTTTAGGCACTAACTTTAGTGACATTGTTTCAGCGTGGCGGTTCCTGTTGCAGGGGGGCCAGTATTAGTTGTTTTTCAAAGGATGTGTGGAAACCAGCAGTGGTCTAGAAATGCTGCAGTCTTGCCCAGCAGTGGGTAGGGAATCACATTCAAGTTCTAGTTTTTATTTTTGTTGGTGTCTGTTACAGTAGGGTGTTATTGTAGCCTTAATGCACACTGAAGTCAAAGACTTATTTAAGGGGAATGTAGGTTAAAGGGAAAAATGGTGTGGAGATGTCCTTTGCATTTTGGAGAATTCATCATATATTCTCATAGTTTCCTTAGATAAAATTTTGTTTAAGGGAAAACAAGTGAAAGATGCTAATTAAAACTATAGAGAGACCCTTTTCCATTAACAAATGCTTCCGTAAGCAATGGATTTGTGCTTATTACTCGGCTTTTGTGGTGACCAACAAAATGCAAATGACAGAAATTTCCATGTGGTTGAGGCAGTCATAATTCTACTCTACTGTAATATTAAGAAAAAAGTGTTCCCAAATGAGGAAAATTATATTGTCTTGCTACCTGAGTAGATAATCTCTCAGCATTTAAAAGGAGTTGGATTTTATTCTTCTGGGAATTTGTCTGAAGTTAGTTGAAGACTTTAAAAGTATATTGGAAAAAGACAGTGAAAGTTATCATAGATACAGGTATGCACTTGTGTGACCAAGAACATAGGTAGTAGTCATATAAACCTTGTTTTCATAATGGCAAAAATATACGTTGCTTGAAATGGAAAATTGGGTACTCTTAATTGCTTCTGAAAAAAAACTTCTTCGGCAACAGACACCGTAATAAATAAAAAATCCAAGTTGTATTTTAGATGCAATTCTTCCGGTTGGAAGAATTGTATCTAAAATATGGAATGCTAAGGCAGAAGTATCATAACAGCATCCTTTTATTACATTAATGTTTCTAAACTCTCAAAATGACAATTACTTTATTTCTTGAGAGGGGGAGCAGAGGGCATA
The DNA here is from genome assembly GCF_015227805.2 of Hirundo rustica. Classification (NCBI taxonomy): domain Eukaryota; kingdom Metazoa; phylum Chordata; class Aves; order Passeriformes; family Hirundinidae; genus Hirundo; species Hirundo rustica. The sequence continues at coordinate 34,479,094 of NC_053450.1, read as the reverse complement.
ACTATCTTGCATCAAAAAATACCTGGGAAAATGAGAAGTTGTTCTCAGTTGGGTTGCTCTCATCATCATGTACCAGCAAAGCCTGGCTGCTTAGTGGTAAGGTATAAAGGAAACAGATATGATATTTAATTATTTCTGGCAACCCATCTAATAATTAATCATTCTGGATCAAAATAAGCCCATTACTACTGGTCTTACTTCTTTGTGATTTATCACATTATGGAGTAACTTCAGAGTTTTGGATTACATTAACAGGGTTGTAGTAAGTTCTTTGATTATTTTGTTTCTTTTGATAATCCAGTCTTTTTGGTACAACAGATCAATGTGAAGTGGCAAATATAAAGTAAAATACTTTGACGGTTTTAACTCAGCCAATAATTTTTTCTAACATGTTCTTTGCCCTTACTTACCTATGCTTTTCCAAGTGGGCTAGATTCTGTCCATACTCCAGAGTCAGCATAGTCTCAGCCTTCTGTTTTTTCAGGCGCTTCTGGGAGGGAAGGGAACAGCTTAACCAGCATTTTTGCCACATGGGATGTGCTATTTTACTGTTCTGGAGCAAGTGGGTTTCTTAGTTATTTGCTTTATCATGTCATTGACTAAAAAGAAACACCTAGACAGACACCTGTTGTTGATGTTTCTTATTTTGAAAGTGGTACTTAGTAAATGGAAGCTAGAAACATAATATTTAAATTGAGTTAGAAACATGATATTTGAGAGTATTTTAATATCATGTTCTTTTACAATTTGCCTCTTATTTTGATTGTCTAATCAATATTCTTTCCTTTTTTCCCCCGATGTTTTTTATTCTCACTTGTGTCTTTCCATTTGTCTTATATATGCAAATAAAGAAGTGGGGACTAATTTTTAATTTTCAATTGTCTAGTGATTATTTTGGATTTTTTTGTATGGTGATTTTTAATATATATCTTAAAATCTGCTGATATTTTATTTTTCTGGGAAAGCATATGTGCTTTTGTATGAGTGAGGAGGGATAGAGATACTTTTTTACCTCTGGACTACAAGAGGTGGCTGGAAGCATTTTTATGTTCACCAACTTTTGGAACAAACACTACCCACACAGTTGAGTGTCTGTAGTTACTCAGAAAACAATGAGGTGTTATTTCCTGTACTGGGTGTTATCCCCCTTGCACAGCTGCACACTTTTTCTCCTAAGAAATGTTGTATGAGCTGTTAGGTATGACAGAAGGATAGGTTCTATGTTAAGAGTCTTCTCTGTCTGAAACCATAAGATGTGGTTAAAAACATTTTCAAATACAATTGTTAGGAAACCCTTGGCCTCCTGACTAAGGCAGTGGGCTGTCTCACACATTACTAAAGGAAATAAAAGCAGTGCACAGCTGATAGGAGAAACAAGGATTACAGATTTTTGTCCTAGGACACAGGTAAAGAGCATGAGCACGTGAAATGCACACCTATGCCTTTGCCAAGACAACCCAACATCCAAATCTGCTTTTAGTATAGAGGATAATATCCTTTTTAAAAGCTTGCAGCAGACACATTTTAGGTGGCCTTAACTTTTATGTCAGGTCCATTTGCTGTGCTGTGTCAATTCTCCTTTGTCTGCTCAGTTTCACTGAATACTTATTTTTAGTTCCATCTGTAAATGTTCAGGCAGAATCATTTGGCTGTAGTTATGATGACCCTCTGGTTTTTCTCTTCTGTTGATTTGGGCAGTTTTCTTCCCTTATTCACATAAAACTCAAGTAATTATCTTTGCCTTAAACATGGAGTTTCCAGTGAAACACCTCAGATTTTGGGATATATATAGTGTATATAGCACTATATGAGGAGATGTGTTACAGTTATGAGAAATGCGCATACAAAATTAAGAATGCATGTGCATTACCCATGATAAATAGAAGGTTATTTACATTAGCCACATCTTACAAAATTTCTGTTCATACAGAGAGTCAAAACTTTTAGTTGTGTATTTATGTGAAATATCCTTTCTCCTTCCTCATTTTCCAGCTCCCTTTACCAGCAATATTCAATAAATGAAATCACTCTATTCATCTATGATATTTCTCTATGGTGTCTGGTACAATATACTTGCTATACAGTAGCTCTTTTGTTGGCTTTTGTAGGAGCTACTTTCTGGGTAGGAATCATGAGAGTTTGGGTCTTTCAACTGTGTTGGAGCCTTTTTAATTGAATCTTTCCTCCTTTCATAGTTTGTTTTACTCCAGACACTCTGATGGTTTAGTATTCAGGACTATGGGCTTTGAGGCTGATTTAATAGCCAGTTGCTTCAGGTCCTGTTCATCTTCATTTCTGGCTGCACATTCCTGCTGTCCTTGTTCCAGAAGTGGTGGTTGTGTCACATTACAGTTACCCAGTTTGGGAATATGAAATAGAGGAAAATGAAGTCTACAAAGAAGTAAAAGTTGTTCAGTGGGCTGAGCTCAGTGGGTCACCATGTAGTCTGATGAGGAATGTGACATTGACTTGGGAGAGAAAATGTAGGTGACCTGAGGGTGAAGGGAGGGAGGTAAGGACAATTGCTTTTCTCCAGTAACAAGCTACTAGGTGGGCATAAGACATCTGCAAAGCTAGTCTGCTTGTTAGCTTCATATGGATCTTTTCTTTTAAAGGTGAAGATCCCCATAGGTTGGAGGGGGATGTCATGGAGCCCGGTTGATTCTGTGAAGGAGCAGAAGAGGGAATTGAATAATTAGGGAGGATGGCTGAACAAATTAGGAGGAAACAGACCGTATGAGTACACTGAGCAGGAGCATGAGGCACGGGAGGGGATGAGATGAAAAAGATTAATGCTACATTGCCAGTGTGTTCTTTTTCTTTTCTATTTTATTTTTATAATCTTAGTCCCTAGTGTCAAATGGTTACCTGGAATGTGTACTTTCTTTTTTTAAGGAAAGGTTCTTGTGCTGGTGGTTGCTAACAGTATAACCAAAGAGTGACAAAGACAGGGGAAATACAAGAAGATATAACTCACTATGTGAAGATTATATTGTAAAGAGTATGTATGTTTTGCAGTGTCTGACTCACATCTCTTGTACTTGATCTTGGATATATTAGGCAGGGATTTGCCAGAGAGTTAAGGTGTCCTTAGCACCACTATTAACCCTGACTCCTGTGCCATGAACTCCTTCATTAAGAAGGAGCTACCCTACAATTTGACAGGCGTTGTGCCTCTGCTGACATTTGTATGAATGGAGAGGTAAATGGATGATTGTGAAATATGCCTCTGGTCAGGTATCTATATCAAAGAAAGGAATTCTGAATGATCATAAGTTCCATGTTCCTCTTGGTGCCCTAATGCAGAAAAGCTGCTTTATGTTTTTGATAACAGAATTCATCCTGGAAGTGTAAATAAGTGGAAGCAGTCTCTACTGGGGACATGAGAGATGGTTTGTAGAATGTGGAGATGTGAAATACGATTCACAGAACCGAAAAGGAGGGGTAGTTTCAGCTGTAGGTGACCTTTGAAGAGATCCTGTGGAAGCAGTTGTGCGTAGGCCAGTTAGGAAGAGAAAGGTTCATGATGCAGATGATAGTTTCGTAGAGAGGGAATTGGGGGCTTTTGTGTAATTAAGGTTATTATTTCATTTGAAGGAGAAGAAAAGAGAGATGGGATAATTTCCATGACTGGATGTACATGAACTGAAATGTGTGTGCATGTGCATGCTCTATGAAATGCATACAGACACTGAAACATTGGAACAGGCTGGAGAATCCTGTGTGTGGTGGACAGAGATCCCATATAAATGCACCGGGTGTTGTGTGTTCCCATTCAGACACATTGTGTTAATTGCACGTGTCCACTGCATTTGGGTATGACATGCTCAGTACACCCAATGTGACCTGGGTGTTCATCCTCAGGATTCTGAAGAGTCTTGCCTTTCCTCTGTAATGAGGACAACACAGAGATGTCCAGGAAAGGAGAAGACCAAGGTTTGCAGATGCAGAAACTCCCTTAGTGAGGAATATGAACCACCACCCATAACTGTGTTGAGGACATACTTTCGCATGACGTAGAAACCCCAGTAAAAAAATTTAAAAAGGTGTTTCAGAGCTCCTCCTAAGCATGTTATGGTTCAGAGTAATGCCATTAGATAGTAATATCTGTGGTCTAATATAAAGTGTAAGACAGTGAAGCTATTTGGAGACAAAGGCTGGATGTAGACTTACCAATAAGGAACAATGCAGAGAGATAAACACAAAAAAAGTCTAAATTAGTAGAGCAACTGATTTAATCTTGATTTCTTGGTCCCCAAAGGAGGAATACCTGAAAGAAAAAGACAGCAGGGGAGAAAAAGAAACTCAGGAGAATTTATTTTATTTTATGCTTCCCAGTGATAATAGAAAAAAAGATTAGAGAAATGAAGTTGGCCAGAATGAAGATCCACTTAACATTTACTGAAACACTGAAAAAAAATTTAGTATGAAGAGGAAATAAAATATATAGTAGTTAGGATACTAAAATGATAGTCAGTTATCTGGCTACAGTTCCTACTTCTGCTGATGCTGTCCTGCTGCATTATCATGTATTATTTTGTGCTTGTGTTTCTCCTTCCTTTGTGTAGTTTGTCTGCATAGAGCCTGCAAACCCCTCTGGTTCCTATGGTTTTCATATGGTTTAGGAGTTTTCACAGCAAGGCCCTGAGCTCATTATGGGCTTTCTGCTTTCTCTTTCTTTATGCTGCCTTAGTGCCTGGTAGTGCTATTAATCCCATTAATTGGTGCCACACAATCAAGAAAAAATTGATTTCTGCCTCCTCCGCTGCTCAGTGTGGCAATTCAGAGCGCTGACAAGTCTCAAGGCTGCAGTGCAGTCCATGTGAGCACGCTGTATTCCCACAGGGAGCCCTGTTGCAGTTGGTGATACCCTGATTTACAGGAGGAAGGCCTTCACTCATAACCAGGCAGATTTAGTATAATGTTAAATAAAGAGCAATCAAATCATCAGGAAGCTTTAATTGGACAATCGCTGTCGGGGTCAGGAAGTTATTTTGCAGTCTCGGAAACAAACAAAAACGTACACCAGTGATTCACAGACATTGTTTTCTAAATAAAAAAGCATTAGAAAATCAGATTAATAATGCTTTGGCTGTTCATAAAAATAGCTCTACAGCTCCAAAACCCTCTCATCATCTAAAATCACCCAGATTTCAGCTTCTAGAAATAAAGTGAGTTTTAGTTGCCCAAGCCATTGCAGTCATGATGGTAGAAGTGTCTGATGAGAAATGATGGGCCTAACTCCAGTTCTAGGTATAATTCAATTATCTGTTCTTAAGAATTACTGTTGTTACCCATAGAAAGTCTCCAGCTGTTAGTACAGCAGTACCTCTTTAAATAACCACCTAAGGCTCTAGCTTTCTTGTAAAATGTAGACCTTTAGTGCTTTGTTTGAAAACCTGAGCTAGAGGACAGCTCCTGGATGTTGCAGGTCATGTCCCTTGTAGGCTAATGAGGACATGGTGACTAGGTCCATAGTGACAGTTTATATGGAGTATATAGTCAAAGTGCAAATGACATTTTCAGGAAACCTACCAGTTATGTGTATGTGTTAAAGTTACCTTGTTTGGGCTAGAAAGTGACTTTAGTAAATTGATACGTATGATATAATTATTAGTCCTCATTTTTTTTTAAGTCTTTAAAATAACTTTTTCCGGTACTTTTTCTTTCAGGAAAAATATACTTGTTAGCTTGTATTTTTGGTACACAGAGACTGATAATATTTTTTTTCTTACTTCGTAATTACACTTTGCATAATATAAAAATGGTTTTATTATAGCCATCTTATGTGTATCTTAGCTAATCTATAACTTACAGGGTGGAAAGTGTATCTAACTTATGTCAGCTAGTATTTATTTAGCTGTCCCCATTATCTCAGACCTACTTTATTTGTGGGCATGATAGAAGCGTCAGCCTTAAGGCTGCGCAACCAATGCACTTGGCCTGAGAGGTCAAATAGTGGTATCTGACATCCTCACATTTCAGTCTTTTTTTTGCAGCTTGATATTGACAATTCTCCATTTTCAACTGCTCTTTAGGTGTGCTGTGAGTTCTTTCACATTACTTCCTTAGGTGAGGGTTTTTTTAAGGACTTGGACATGCAAGCTAGTTCTAATTCTGTTAAACATGCACCTAGATGTAACCCATGGTATATATACTGTATGTGGTCAACAAGGTTTAGCATTTTTCCTTATACAGTTCAATTGTATGTTCACTTTTGCTCATCAGTTGTCTTTTGCTGAAGAATTCTTTGCAGGGCATGATTATGGAACACTCGTCCTCTAAAGACGAAGTGTCTAGTCTGAAGGAAGTTCTCCAGTGACTCTTTCTGTTCAGAAGTTAGATGTGGAGCACCTTCCTCAAGGTGCTCCACAATAGGCAATACAATTGTGGAAAGCAGGGAGGTAGAATGAGAGGCTTTTGTCTCTTCTGATGGTGGTCAGATCTCTCTCTTTGATTTGTGACATATTAATGCACTTGTCCACTGGTTAAGGCACTTTTTTTTTTTTTTTTTTTTCTTTTTGGTGGTTCTTTTGTTTTTGTTTTAGGTTTTTGGGAGGTTGCTTTTTTTTTGTGTGTGTGTCTTGTTTTGTGACTCTAGTAGCCAAACCTGGGTGAAAAAAAAGAGCACCCAAGTTCCACACAAGATGTTTTAGTTGTGTCTAGGCACAGGGAATTGATTTTGGGTTGTGGATATAAGTTAATGCAGGACTGTCCTGATACCCATGTTTAGATTGAATTTTTGACATTACATACTACAGGATTAAAATAAAATAGATTACTTCTTAAATGAAGAAAGCTAAATATTATTTAGGTATCCGTGCTGTTCTGAATATGACTACTGAATTATGCCTGACATTTTGTGTCTTTCCATGCCTTGGGAATATGGCTGTGTCTTCTTTCAGGATACATTTCAAGATGTTCAAACGGAATGTAAAGTATTATTCTTCCTATATGTAGTTAAATCAATTGCCTGCTGCAAGTCTCTATTATCTCCATATTGTATTATCATCTTCTGGCTGTAATGAGGAAAAGGTACCGTATTGTGATAGAAATTGTCTGGACATATTATGAAGAGACTTGCCTGCTGAGTTTTCAGTCTTATTCCAAGGCAGCACACAGCCAGTAAATGAGGTGAACAAGTAAATCTGTGCAGAGGATCTGGGACCATGCATTTTCACCAGGCTAATCTTGGTGCCTGCTTTGCAAGCATACGTTTTCCATCATAGGAGCAGCCAGCTGGCAGCCTGGTGTTCATCTTCAGTAGGTGGTGTCATCTCCTGGGCTCAGACCTTGGCCTTGCCAGGTGTGTGTGTTTGGAAACCTCAACCCTGAGGGATCTGGTTTCTGGGAGAATGCCAGACAGCGTCCTGGAAGTGCTTCCCCAAATTACAGCCATTTTTAGATGGAGACAGGCAGAGATTGTAACTTCGCAGGGCTGAGGCAGACCAATGAACCTGGTAGTGCTAGTGGGAAGCAGTTTGGGAAGCCTGGAAGGTGACTGGAGACATGTAGAACATGGGTACCTCTGCACTCAGTGTTAACATTTCCTTTCCTGTGTAATTTTGCTGCTGTGTCTCTCCTACCTGATTCTTCACAATTCTACATTCTAAACAGTTAGCATTCTAAACCCGTATACTTCAAGCCTGCTGCACTGTTTAGGTCAGAATGGACCACCTGCATGTCTTTTTCCATACGTTCCTAATCCTCAATTTTTTAAATTTTTTTTTGGTCTGATTGTTGTTGAATCATCATTCTCAGAAGTTTCTTTGCCTTAAGTTGTGGAAATATCTATTTTAATTTGACCTGAAATAAAAAGATAATCCATGAAGGCAGACAAAGTTAGAAACCTGTCAGAACTTTGCAAAAAATGTTAAGAGAAAAAAAAATCATTGAAGCATTTTCTTTGTCACCTTGGTTGTTGATGAGGAAAATCATAGAGGTAATGTTGGCTTAACTGACAGATGATAAAAATCCATATGGAAGCCAGCAGAGGTGGAATTTGCTTCCAATTGAAGTGGAATTATTAAGCTAACTTCCTGGTTGGGTCTGAAGATAGATTCAGGTACAGTGATACCTTTTAGAGATGAAATAGTTGCCAGTATCACGTGGTAATATTCAATAGATGATAGTACACAAAATGGAGAAAGATCTCCAGAGTATAAAAACAAATTAGTCAATATTTCTTTTTTATTAGTTAACATGATTATTTAGATATTTACTGGAATATTATTAAATTATGCATTTATAATCAAGTTTTGTTATATCTGTGGACTGAGCGTTCTACATGGCAAAAAATTCTTGTATTCTTGCATTGAAAGAGACCAATTCTTTCATTCCAATTTCATCGCGGGGTTAAGTAGGCACAGCTTGAAATAACTTAATATAAAACTGTTACTTGTAATAGTAAAAAAATTTTCTAGTTGCAGTTAGAGAAGCACTGAGTGTGAGCAGTGTTGAACCAAACTGAACATGATTAAGTGTTCTCAAAAGCATTTGAGAGCTTGCAGAGAGTCTGCAATGCAGGTTATCCTGACACGATACTGCACATCTTGTGTTACCTGTGACAGGCAAATCAGTGTGACCTGTGGGGGGTGGGGGAATAGGATACAAGTAGTTTTAACTCAATCAAGCAACTGCTTGCATGTGAAATAACCTCTTTGTGTTCTTAAAATGCTATATAAAAAGCGCTTTTATTAGTATTATTTAAGGAGTTCCAGGCACAACTACAGTATATAAATTCTACAAATATATTCTCTTTGTATTTTGTTGTAGTGAAAAGTAATTTCCAGATTTTTCCACGGCAATAAATTCTGACCTTTCCAGTTCAGAAATCTCTGTTGTATTGATGCATATTAAACATTTAGTTCTATTTAAAAAGCTGATTACAACATTGGTATGAAGTCTTATGAGACCAAGTCAATCTCTCACAGATAAATAACAGGAAATTAAGATGTGTATCTGAATAGATATTAACCTATTCAAAGTGTATGAATAAAACTTGTAATTATACTGCATATTGCTCATAGTTGTTTAGTTGCTGTACTAAAGGAACGTTTCCAAATGACAGGATTTAAGTAATTTCGAACAATCAGGGGGCATGCGTTAACTTCTTTGACATTTGCTTAGTGAACATTACTGGAGCAAATTTAGGGTTAATTTATGTAGGCAGCTGAAGTCAAGGTAATTAAATCTATCTTAGAACTTCCCCACTCTGGACTCTGATATCTCACATTCTCCATTTTGTGTCACTGTAATTGCTGGTTATTATTTGAAGTTCCATGTGAATAGTTTAAAAATTCTTAGTCAAGATTAAAAAATAAGTGAAAGCAATTTTTATAATAATCTTAATGCATAGAAGTTACACAGAATATTTAATAACTTTGGCTATACACACTGGAATACACAGTAGAATGTTTTAAAACATCATCTCACATTTATCTTTCTATGTAACTTGAGTAAATCTAGTGGTGTAGTAATGCAGAGTTACTGGGGGAGTGTTTGGGAGGAGAAAGCAAAGCACCCGAGAAGTGCAGTGGTTGCTGCACGCATTTTTAAAATGTCTATTATCAAAGTTTTCCATGGGATGCTATTGAAAAAATTTCCATCAATCTTCAAAATCTTGCATTTACCTCTTTTTTTCTTTTTGGAAGGCTTCCAGAAAGGAGGAAGTGTTCGTAATTCTGCAGTCGCAGAGCAGTGATCTATTTCATCGAGGCATTTTAAACATGCCCATGGCTTTATAATTATTTACTTCTCAGACATAAAGAATACCTAAGCCTAAGGACTTTGCTGAGTCAACTCCTTAATATACCAATTGTTTTTTTCATATATGGCCTTCTCCTGATCAGCCCTCATAAACCCTTAATAACCCTTTCAATCGTGGTACTGTACTGGGTCTCACAGGGACTGGATTTTCTTCACAGCAAGCCTGTATGTTGGTGTATTTCAGATTTGTGACTGAAAAGTGTGGGTACACCAGTCTTTTAGCTGTTACTTAGCAGTGATTGCACAGGCTCAAGGCTTTCTCTGTTGTTCTCTCTGTCCACCACAAGCAGGCCTGGGGTGGGGACAAGCTGGGAGGGGACACAACTGGAACAGCTGACCCAACCTGGGCAAAGAGATGTTGCTTACCATATAATGTCATGCTCAGCAATTAAACCTGGGGAGTAAATTTTCTGAAACAGCTTGCTTCTGGACTGGCAAGGCAGTGGGAGGTGGTGAGTGGTTGCCTTAGTATCGCTTGTTCTTTGATTTTGGTTTTTTTCTTTTCACTTTCCTGTGGTTATTAAGCTGTCTTTATTTTGACCCATGCATTTTTCTTGGTTTTGCTCTTTTCGTTTTTCCCCCCATCCCACTGAGAGTGGGAATAACAAAGTGGCTGGTGTGTGCCTAGCTGCTGGTTGGGGTTAGCGTACCAGAGGCTGTCACAAAAATACCTGCTACTTTAGTTTCTAGTGTTACCCTTCCTCAAAAAAAATCATGTCAGACAGGTTGAAGTAAAATCAGTGAAGCTTAAACTGGAAATATGATGAGGTTTTTTGTTTTTTTTTTAACAGTTGCAGTACTGAGTAATTGCACATGGTGGAACAAGTGATTTCAACTTAGACCTTGAAAATGAAATAAGATTACTTCAGCTGATCAGAGAAAGATCAGGTCCAGTCTATTGAGTTAGCTTTCAGGTAAGGCAGTGATGTGCAGTCAGTGTTGTTTTATGGCTGTAATTTAAGTCCAGGTTGTAATAGTCTTTCCTAGTCTTTATCTATGAGTATTTCTTTTGATGTAAATCCTACAGACCCTTCAGAAAACCAGCAGTTTTCATTTTCTTTGGCTGAAATATGAAGTGCAAGTCCTGAGGGCAGAATTTCAGTGGTTGATAGAGTGGATGGAAACTGAGGAAGGATTCTGAATTACGCTTCAGGGAAATAACATGAACTACCCTCATTTGATAAATCCTTGCTGAGTTCAGATAATGATATGGTAAGCATAATTCCACAAGTGTGAGATTGTCATGCAGAGATACAGGATTGCAGAAAGAAGTATAAGCTATCATAGGAAATCTTTGTGATTTGAAAACTAAACAATGAGAGAAAATGTGATAACTGTTGCCATGATTGGCACCTCTGAGAGCACACCTTAAACCTTTTCTTCTTTTGATGAGAATTACTTAATGTTTTAGAGTAACCTAGTAGCAGTGACTTCTTTCTTGACGTTCTTGGAATACTTGAATGAGAGAAAGGAAATATTTCAATACAGTCACAAATTGAAAGTGTTTGAAGCTATTTTGTGAATTCATGAATGGTAAAATAGATTTGGGACAATGATATTTGAAATACTAAGATTAGGAGAGGAAAAAACCTCAAAGGATAAATTAGTGAAAAGATGCAGTTAGAGGTTCAGATAGATATTGCACGTTATAGTGTGTGGTGGAGTTTGACAAAGTGTCATGAACTTAGTAAAACTTTGAAGTTGTCTACCAGACCCTGTCCATTCCTAAGTAAGATCAATGATGCATATTTTATCAAGTGTTGCATGCTTGAGCTGGAATTATTTCAGATAGAGCTAGTTCATCCAAGTCAGGGAACTGATATGATCTGCAAAGGATTTATAGTGGAACGAGCCTGCTGTTTCCATTCTGCTCTCCACAGTCCCCCTAAAAAAATGGTTAGTATCATAGCCCCAAAAATTGGTGCAGATATTTAGTAGATGAACACTTAAGAAAGACAGCTATTCAATGATTGTTTTTAGACTTCCTCCTGTTATTCTCATTCTGTGTCTCATACTTTAGCTTTCCCCAGCAATGCCACCTTTAGGGGAATTTTGATTGCATCGAAGCATCAGAGCCACCATATCAGCTTTGTACTTTGATTTTACTTCTATGTCCAAAGTAATTTCTCTGTGGGTTGTGTTCCCATGCTATGTATGACAGTCTTGTGGTATTAAATTTAACTTCACGGCTGTCTGAAATGGCATCAGTGAGGTTTTGAAAAAGGAAGGTGTTGGTTGAAAATTTTTTAGTCAGTTCCAGGTAAAAGTCTGAATATTCTCATGAGCAAGCTGAATAGGACTACTATTTGTTCTCAGTTATTCTACCACGGTTAGTTTGAATCAAATAGCATGGTACAGGCATCTGAATTTTATTTATATGGAAATTTCTGTAGGATTGAATAATTTATTTTATAGGGAGATGTGATGATCTTTCCATGAACATAAAATATGTTGAAGTCCATTTCATTCATAGTTTATAATGTGATTTTACTGCTTTTAATTAAAATTTGCTCAAGAATATTTAAAGTCTGTCTATTTTGCAAAAGAGGGATGCTGGTATTTTTCATTTATTTCTATAGAAAATAATCTTTTTTTGGTAGAAGCAGTCATTTAAGCAGTCATTTCTGCTCTGATTTAAGAATTGCAGACTCTTAATTTAGGCAGTAAGAATAATGTTAAAATATACTTTAAAAATTATTTATTTTTGTTTCCTTGCTTGGTTACTGCAGTAATCAGAGTGGAATTCTAGCAAAAAAATGTCAGTCATTAAAAAGTTTCTTAAACCTACTGTCCTTCCACAAGTTTCCACTCAATTTTATATCTTCTTTGTTCACTTACAGCATGTAAGAAGGGGTTAAGAAGTCTAAATTTAGATGTCTGTCTAAGTGTCCAAGCTTCACTGTATTCAACGCATATATCTCCAATAAGTCAGTGGAGCCAGGAGAGCAGTTCTTCTTATCCTAAGTGGACATAGTCTGGCTGGTCAGCTGGGAGACATCTAGCCCCTCATGACTTTTATTGACAAAGTCACTACCCACATTGCTGTGAAGACTTGCTGTATTTAATTGTATTTAAACTTCTAATTTAATCCATGAAAAAAGAGCATAACACAGCCAGAATCTGTGCACGATGTGCCATAGTCTATAAAAGTCTCTACAGTTGAAATGTGATTGTTGTATAGTTACTGTTACCAATTACAGGGCAAGATAGAATGTCTCTTAATTAACTTAATAACCTGATAGGTACATTAAGACAGGGCTAATTAAGACATTCTTGTAATTGGGCCTATGATTAATAGACTGTGAAGACTGTTTCATTTGTATTAAATGCATGGACAGTTACAAGGAAATAAAAATTTGAGTCTTCATTGACTAGCTAATAGAGGATCTCAGGATAGCACAATAGTGAAAGATACAAATAATTCTTTATAAATTATTATTTATAAATTCTGTATATTCTTTACAAATCATTCATACAGTAAACCACTACTTTAGACTTGGTGTTTTTTTCAAGATCTTTTCCAGCCTTATTACACTTGCATGAATCTCTCATGGAAATATCCACAAATGAACTTTTACAAGTTATTTTTTTTAACCATTTAAGTAACATAGTTCAATAAAACTAATGCATGTAGGAATATATGAAGATACCTTTACAAGGTATGAAGAAAGAAGGACTGGTTTGCACAGTGCAAGTGAGAATCCTTGAAGCAGTTAACTGAAAGGGCTTGCTGTTCTTTCTCATTCTTCCTTCACACAAGGCAGAGCCTAATTTGGGGCAATATAATTGGGAAGCAGCAGAAACTGATGTATTAATCAGAGTACTCTAGTCTGTAGTAACTATGGAAGTTTCCTTTGGCCCCTTTTCTGTGCTCCAGGGTGTCTCGAGGGTGCACAGGGAATTCATAGTTACTGACTTCTGAACGGCTTCTTCACCTATTAAACAGCTGGGAGGAAGAGACTGTGTGGAGTCCACTGATAGAAGCAACAAAAGGACATAGAGTGAAAGGAAGACACAGCAGTGGAAAGAAGATAGGAAGAGAGAGGTTATGGATAGTGAGCAGTTCATTTGGCAGCATGGAGACCCAATCTACCATGGGTTTTTATTTGTTTTTATAAGGCATGTTGTGCACAGAGCAACAGACTTGCCTTATTTGAATTGTAGAAAACTTAGTCATTTGAGCTAGAAATGTGAAAAGTATAATTAATATTTTTAAGAGACTTGTCTTAAGGTGTCTTTCATTTCTGTTTTTATGAAGAGTTGAAACTTACCTGATGATTTGTTCATGAAAAAATGAATCTCAGTTTCAATGATCTTGCGCCATTTTTGCTCTGCTGTTAATGCAGAGGCGTCTTTGGTGAGACTAGTTGGTCTTTTCCCTATTTTTTTTCCTTGTGAAACCTTGCATACTTAGCACATTGTGAGTCAGATCAGACTCCTGCTAAGCAAAAAGGAATTTTATTTTTGTACCTTGTACGCTTCAGTTTTTCTTATTTAATGCATCCACTTTTGTCATCTTCTTTTTAAAGACATTTCAAATGTGTGAAAGTATATTTAGAGTGCCATGTAGTATGTTATTCCTCCTGTCTGTTAAGATGTCACCTGAGCAACAGATGAGATCATCACAAAAGCTTTCTATCATTTAATCAGAAGTTTAAATTAGTTTTGCTTTAGAATGGTGCTAGAATGAGAATACCCTTTAGTTGACATTCGTAATCTGTAGTATCTTTTCACCTCCAGAGAGGTATGTGGTTTTACTTAAAAAATTAGGTGAGCATTCACTATGTACAGTTAATGTTATACAGTGAAGCGTTGTGATTTTTTTTTGTTGGGTGGCTTAGGTTTGGCTTTATGTTTTTCTTACCCCACCAACCCTTCCACTTCACGACATAGCCAAGCAACTGAACACAGGCAGCTGGCATATTTCCATGTAATTGTCAATTGGCTGGGGATGACAAAAGTCTCAAAGGAAACGTGAGCTTGAAGAGCACTGGTTGAGACTTGAGCAGATGTAGTTGTGTCCCTTGATGAACTGGGTGGCAGAAACTGGTAGAAGGGCAAAGGCAGTGAGGGTCATGGACCTGTGATCGTGTTTCTGGGATGTCTGTCAGTGTGTGCAGAAGGATATGGAAGAGAGATAACACCTTCAGCATGTGAATGTGAATTTACACAGATTATGTGTCTGAAGCTATTGTTATTGGAGTGGAGGTGTTCTTGGCACCTTGTCCAGAGTTCAGGAACTCCATTGAAAGTGGTAAATTGGAGATGGCTTCCAAACCATGCTTGAAACAGCTGGAGAAGCAGATTCCTAAGAGTTTCTTTTCTCCCCTTTTGCAGTGGAATACTTTAGTAAAGAGCTTTATCTTCCTAAATGTCAGATTTTGTAACCTGGGTCGCCTTTGTGTTCATTTTAAGTTGCATTTACTTTTAATTATGTTTCTGAGAGTGCTTGAGGCAAATTAATTTGAAGCTTATTACACGAGTAAGTAGGTTTTTTTCTGAACTTCACATTCTTCAGTTTATGAGGATTTCAGCAATGTTATTTATTTATTTATTTATTAACTTTAGATGTACAGGATTGGTACACATTAAATGTGTGTAAACACGTTCATTATTTCAGATAAAAGTAGCCTCTATATACAGTTCTTTAAAATTTAATAACTGCTGTCTCAGAATAGGACTAGTTATTCTCTGAGACAGCACAGAGCTCTGGTCTTATTATCAATATAACAGTAGGTACAAAAAGTGGTCCTTATAATGGGATCTAATTTCACATCATCTTGATCTTTAGGTTTTTTGCTACATCTCAGAAGAGGTAAGGAATCCTGTAATCAGTTTTATTTTTTTAGATGCATTTCTGCTACTTAAAGGCCATTTCTTCCTGTTACAAGCAAGTCAATTATGTCAACAGTCAAGTAGCATTTGTCTTATATTGATATGTAGGCATTCTAAAATTTCTCATTTTTTTGTATTAACTTTTTCAATATTATGTTAAAATTGCAGGGTATTACTAATCTAAGGCAAAAATAATTTTCAAACCATGATTCTAAGAAATTTTTCAAATTACAAGTCAGCTGTAATAGACTGGCACTTTTCCTTCAGTAATAGAATCCTCTTCAGTGGAATTACTACTGCTATTGTGGTCCATTACAAGCACTAGATTACATTTTTCCATTGTCACTAATTCTGCATTTTGGTAGGGAAAAGAATAAAGGTTGGCTGTTAGTGTTGCCAAGCAACTAAAATATGAATTACTTAAATTTCTGATTTTTCTTGTGTATCGGAGGGTTTCTCCTACCTTGGTAAGAGGCAGTCTAGATGAAGTTACACTCCATAGCTTCAACAACTGTAAGATTAGTAAGTAGCTTAATTTCTCCCTGTGGAGTTCCAGTTCAAAACCAAAGACACCCAGGGTTTTTCATTTCACTGTGGATAAGTATCAAAAATGACATCACAGAAGACTGTCTTCACAAGACATGAGAATGGGAATATTTTCTCCTTTTCGTGGACAAAGAGAACTTGCTGTGCCTTAGTAATCCTGTGTTCA
This sequence comes from Hirundo rustica, assembly GCF_015227805.2. Taxonomy (NCBI): domain Eukaryota; kingdom Metazoa; phylum Chordata; class Aves; order Passeriformes; family Hirundinidae; genus Hirundo; species Hirundo rustica. The sequence continues at coordinate 34,462,779 of NC_053450.1, read as the reverse complement.
TGTTTGCTGCTGTTTGGTATGCATCTTCTGAAGTATCTTTTCCCAACACACTTAGCTGATAATAATGCTAAGTAACTAGCAACATTTGAATTTATTTTTTTTTTTAAAATGAAAGTGTGTGGAAAAGATGAAGTGGGGATAGACTTAAGTGTGTGTAAGTTGTGCTAAGGCTTATGCTTGGGGTTAGATGAAGAGAACATACATGCTCTGAATAATTTAGCTGTTCTGTTTTTTTTGGGGGGGTTTGTTTTGGTTTTTATTTTTATTTTGTTCTCATTTTGTTATACATTCCTGTACTTTTTTATTTCTGTGGAGCTTTTTCATTTTGCAGCGGCAGCCACAGATTTTCCGTAGAACTACATGGGTTTCAGGGTCACCTCACCTGCCCTGAGTCATTTGTTTCCTCTCGGAGCATATGCACAGAGCAGAACCACAGCTTCTTTCTGGATTCCTAATGTGTTTTATGCCTAGGAAGCCAGAAAGAAGGCCAGCAGCAATAATGAAGAGTGTTTCTATTTGTGCAGCCCTGCACAGCCGAGGTGCAGAACAGCAGTTGGATAGTACCAATGCATGACATAGAAGGTGCTTTCCGGTTGACATTGGCTTTGTATCCATGTCTGCAACAGTGTAATAAAATATTTATTTCTATACTATAGTATTTTTGAGGACTTGCTTTAAAAACCATCTACTTGTTTGGTCAGACTTTGGAGTTCCCAGATATAAATGCATATTTGAACCAGACAATTGTTCTATGTCTGGATGACATGAAAAATTCATGAACTTTCCTGATGCCCCAGTTTCCAATGAGAAGAAACTTGGATGTATTGGTCAGAGAAGAGCTACTTGCAGCTCTGAAGCGGTGCTGGTTCTAAGTGGTTAAATGGACAATATTACTGTTTGGGGTAAATTTGAATAGGTAACAGGGATGGGCTTTTTTAACCTCTATTCCAGTGGATAAGAGACTGTATAGGCTGAGAACACTTCAGATATGCAGGACAAAGCTAGGAGTAGTTTGAGGAGGTGGATGTTCCAGCTGTTTTCTTCAAATTTGAAAACAAACCTTTCCTTTATAAGTGCACATTTTCTTTTGGTAAATACAGGCTTCATTTAGATGCAATATCTCACTAATTTTTTTGTTTTGGTTTAATTTTCTAAAGGAGTTGATGACCAAGCTGATAACAGAGACACCTGACCAGCCAATCCCATTTCTAATTGATCATCTTCAGTCCAAGCAGGGAAACCGTGGTCAGCTTCAGAGAACATTGTCTGGCTCTGCTGCCCTCTGGGCAGAGAGTGAAACATCAGGTATGTTCTGTGTGCTGGAATGGGCTGGTCTTCAGTATAATCTTCCTAAACTTATGTCTGATTTCCCGAATGCATGTGTACCTACTGAACATGCACTGCTCTATGGTTTTGAGCATGCAGACTAAATCCTGATTGTCCAGCAGATACTGAATTTAATATACATTGTTGTCTGTCAGCTCTGCCTATGCATCTATCATGTGAGTATGGATCAGAGTTACAGAATGGAAACAGTCCCAGTCTCAGTGAGAGAGGTTCCCTTGCTATCCTCTTTCTTTGTTTTCCTTTTTTCTCCCATGTTTTATTTGTGCCTGAGATTAACTTCTATTGGGGTATTTTGCTTAATAATACATATTTTTATATACCTGTCATCCCAACCCTTAATGAGGAGATGCTATGCTACTTTATGAACTCCAGTGTGAATAATTTATGATTGTAAATCTTCAGAAGCATTAAAATAACATTCTGAAATAGTATCTGCTCTGATTGTAAATAGAAATCTTGGTTTTCATTTTCTGGTACAAGCTACTATTACAATATTAGTTTTGTATTTAAAAATTGGCTGATGATCTGTTTCAGACTACAGAGCTTAAATAATTGCTGATAGCCAATTAAATAATTGCTGATAGCCAAAGTGTTAATTTATTGACTAATCAACCATTTATATCAAAGACACAGTTTTAGCATAGGCAGTAAAACATCTACCTAACATGGACATTAAGGACTTTTTCATAACAAACCCCAGGCATTTTTAATGAAAAACATATTAATTTCTAAGTTTTGATATTTAAAAAGGTGGAATAAACAGAATAAATATAAAAGAAATCAGAAATAGGAGAAAAAAAATCAGCTGTCTTTAATTTGGATTGATACACCTTGGGAGTTTTTTGATTAATTATTTGTTAAGTCTTTGAAAAATGACCCGACAAATGTAATGGTTATCTGATTTGATTCTTTTAACAGAAAATAAAGGAACAAGAAGAGATTTTAGAAATTATGATAAGCCTTGGCAGGTAAATGCAAAAAAGCCTAAAAAGTCAAAGAGCGACCTTGCTGTGTCCAACATTTCTCCACCATCACCGGAGTCCAAGTCATGTAAGAAAGCTTCACTACATTAATAATTTATGCAAACTTTCCAAACTATAATGTTTTTTGTTTGAATATGGTTTAAAATTGAAAGCAAACTGTGAGCAGGTGAAGTGCTTATATATATGTGTGTATATATATATATATATATGCTAGAAGAGTTTGATTCTTGCCTTAATCTCACTTGAATTATGAATATTTTATAATGCGCTGTGTTGTCATCTGTAGATAGAAAAAAATTCAGGATAGAATGATTAAAAAAACAGAGTAATATCTGGGTATCATGTGCTATTTTGTGTTCAGATACTGATTATGGTTTGATGTTTTAGTTTACGTTGCCATTATGCGCATGTAAAATCTGTTCTGTTGATAGTGCTCCTAATAGAATTTTTTCTGTGTGTCAGACAGTTCAGAACTATGAATTATGAACAAATACTGTTCAAGGTATGGGAGTAGTGTCAGCAGAACAGGTGTACTGTTCTGAGAGTTGCTGAATGAATCTAAATGTACACTGAAAGAAATGGCAGAGAAGAAATAGAACAACTGAAGAGAATATTGTCAGCTACCTCTAAATATTAGTGAAAATGAAGACAACAAGCCTTAATGAAATACACTTCCTCTGTACTGGCTATTGAAAAAATCTGATTTTTAAGCTTGATTTTTAAAGGGTTTTTTTCCCACAAATGAATATATCTACAATATGCATACATATGTAAATATACTTACACACCAGGGAATTGTTTGTACAAGATTTCTCTCCAAAATAAATTGAAAAATGATATTTACTTCTGTTGACTCTTGTAGCTTTTTGATATTTTTATAATAGCCAAATCTTTATAACTCTTGAGTGTGAGTAGGTGTACCAGATGAGAATAGAGATAGTATACTGCATTAGAAAATTTGTTGTCTTTCCTCTAAAAGCAAGATGGGAAAGTCTAGACTTCAAAGGAGTCAAAGGAAAATTGCCCAGCGACCTCACTAAGTCAAAATATTACACAGCAATGAGTAAAGTGAATGATGATATATTTTTGCAGTGGAAATTCACTGCTTTCGAGTGATTAATAGTCTTGTATGGTTGTGAAACATTCTTTACTGAGAATAAATAACTGCAACAAGTAAAAATACCTGTTAGAGGTACCTGTGTCCCATTGTACAGTTTTTTTTCAGAATTATTTTTTTCTAGAAATGGAGCATTTGTCTCGTTCTTCTTCATGAAGCACATTCCCTGCTTCAAAAACACTCAAAATTGATCATCAATTCTACTGTACCTCCCAATGGGTATATGAATTTTTAAGTCTGTTCAAAAGAAGCATGTGGATTTTAATTTATTTTCAAGAATAAATAGAGACATTCAAATAAATGCTCACAGTCACTCAGTCTGTGTCTAATCCAACAGATTAGCTGGATAACAGCAATTTATGGAGATCCACTGTTAGCAACAGTGGCCAAAAGGTATTGTGAGGTCTTCCTTTCATCGAACTGTGTTCCTTCCTTCCTTCTGCTTTGTTCTTACTTTTCAGACTCTGTGGTATGCATCAAATAACTTTAATGCCATCTCCTAAAGATTTTCAGGTCTGTCATTATCCCAGATAGGAGGGCTGATATCACGTCACTCTCCCAAAATGTGAGCCTACTACAAGTTTTTTGCTTGTTGGTCCTTAGGTTGTCCCATTAGAGGGACAAAGAGGAGATTGGGCATTCTAAACTATCAGGTCTCATGTCAAACAAGGAAATATTTTATACATCCATAAGGTGACTGGGGTCAAGGATCTGTCCTTGTGGACTGAAGGACACTTAATAATATTCTTCAGTTAGTAAGACTTACTCTCAAGCTAGCCACATATAGAAACAGCGTGTGGGAGCGCAGCTTTGCCTACAAAGGAGGTAGAATTAGGGTGGGCTTAGTGCAACTGGACTTTCATAAATACATGGCACTACATGAGACTGATTTTAAGCATGCTGAAAGGGGAGACTAATATCATTGCAAGGCCATTCTGTCATCATTGAAAGGTCATAATGATTGTGGGATGTTCCTGATGATTAGAAAAACGCAAATATCTCATTGATTTTGAGGAAGGGCAATCTGATCAGCCTAACTTCATGGTCTGCAAGGATTATTGAGCAAAATTTCTTGGAAGGTAGCAAACTTTCTTGGAAGGTGTTCCTTGTCACAAGGATGAAAATGTGTTTTGAAACGTCAAGCATGGATTTATGAGACAAGATATGTCTGATCCTATCAACACATTTGCCCTCCTAGATGAAATAATTGGCCTTGTAACCAAAGAAACAGCTATTGATGTTTCATACTATGACTTTAGCAAAACCTTTGTCAGCTTCCTGTAGCATCCTTATAACTCAATTGATAAGATATGGACTCAATAAGAGGTCAAGATGATGTATGGAAAGTTGACTCAACTGGTGTATTCAAGGGATTGTGATTAGCAGTGCAAAGTCCAATTGGAAATTCTGTCTTTAATGGCATGCTCAAGGAACTGGTTCTGAGATTGATGCCATTTAAAAGAATTTCCTAATGCCTTGGATTATGAGATAGACTATCTCTTAGGCTTGTAGATGAGACCAAATTGTGGGAAGTGATTGGTATTCTGAATAGTAGGACTGCTATTCAGAGGGATAGGACTGAGGAATGGGCTGAGAGGTACCTCTTGAGGTTCAACACAGGCAAATTCAAAATCCTACGTCTTGGATGGAATAACCCTGAGCAATAGTATAAACTGGGATCTTATATCTGGAAAGTAGCTTTGCAGAAAAAGGTGTGGAATGCTGATTGACAAGGACTTGGAATATGAACCAGCTGTGGCTGTGTGCTCATGCAGTGCTGAAGGTGACCTGCATACCAGGCTTCAGTAGCAAGAGTAAAGCCAGCAGTGTTTATTTTTGAGGTGGCATCTGGAGTACATTGTGAGAAACAGTGGTGTACTGGAGCAGATCCTGTGGAGAATGGAGTCTGCCAAGGTGATGACAGGGTTGGAGCATGTGATGGACAAGAAGAAGTTGAAAAAAATTGGTTTGGTCATACTGAAAAAATGAAAACTCAGGGGAGATTTCATTGTAACCATCAACTAGTATGCTGGAGGATGGATGAGAAGGCATAGTTAGATTTGTCACCTCAAGAGTTTTTAGTGAAAGGACAAGAGGAAACAGAATTTATACTGAAAAGGTAGTCAAACACTGGAACAGTTTGTCCAGAGGGGCTGTGGAATGGCCATCATGAGGTATATTTAAAACTGAACTGAATAGTCTGAACAATCTGCCCTCAATCGACCAGTCCTAGGGCACCAGCTTGGGCTAGAAGAGTTCCAGAGGTCCTTTCCAGCCTAATTATCCTCTGCTTCCATGCTTTGCTGTTTATGCGCTTCCATTTTTCTTCCATAACACTGATTTATTTAAACCTTAATTAATCCTGTTGTTTTTGTTACTTGTACCTGCAATTAGTTGTTTCTGTAGCATTTCAAAATACTTTGTGTATTTGAACTACATTTTGTTTTAGTTGCTATCACAGAGGTTAGTTTCAGGTATGTGCCTTTTTGCCATATCTTGCTTCTCTTATTTTCTGCCAAATAGATTAATATTCTTACAATAATCGATATATATATATATCTATGATTGGTATATATAGATTAATATTCTAAATGTTCTTTTGACATTTCTTTCTTTCTGATTTATGCCAAAATCAGCGGGTACCATGTAGCCCTTCAACTACACAGATCAGCAAGCGTGTTTAGAAAGATTTCTGTCCCAATGTCCACACCATATTCCATTTGTTTTGTGTCTTCAGCTTCTACCTCTTGTACTTTTTTTTTCCCCAAAGCATCTCCAAAGAGGTAGTAAGAAATCATCTGAGAAAGAGAAAGCTTTGGACATGCTGAGACCTAAAGATTTACTCTCAGATTTGTGTTTAAAAGAAAAGAACAAATCCGCACACCCAAGGGTCTAAAAAGTACTCCCTCAAACTGCCAAAACAACCCCCAAATTTAATGGAGTTCATCAGCTCTATTATGTTCTGTTTCAGAGTTTTTGTCTTGTCGCCATCTGGTTCAAATGATCCCGAGCTTGTACATTTACTCAGAACTGTTCTTTTATAGGAATCTTTGTGAACATGAAGGTATTTGATTAATTTAATTAGGATTTTTTTTTTTTCCTTCAGCTTAGTGATGTTGACTGCAGTGTGCATTTTATTCCTGCACAAATGTCTTTTCCTTATGCTTCCAACTTTTTTACTGGAAAGATACCTCCACTCCCTCTTGCCTATTATGATGTCAGGTGCTCCTGCAACACACAAACAAGTGTTAATATCTACTCCCTCTGACCACTTGTTTGGCGTGTGCAAAAACAAAGTTAAGCAGAAGCTGCTGCTGTTGTCTGGCAAGGACGAAGCTTGGAGCTAGGGGTGTTTGTATATAAATGAAATGTTTAAATGCTCACATTCTGTATCTGAAGAAAAAAAAGAATTGGAAATTTCAAACTAGTTTGTTAAACAGACTTTTTGTTTCCCAGCTAGCTACTTTTAGGCAATGTAGGTCGACCTCTCCACCACCCCCATATTAAATCAGATCACAGATCATCCTTTCATGCTGCTTCAGTTCGACATTCTCACCGTATCCCATATGCAAGTACAATGTTGCATGCTTCTAGTTGCTATTGGTCAGTCTAGGACTGTAGGCCATCATTCTCTTAGCCTTTTAATATCCAGATACTCTATAAACCAGTTTGCATTTATTATCAAAGAACTCAAATCTGAATGCTATTACAAGATTTACATTCATGAGTAATTTTGCGTTCAGTTATAACTGTTTTTGTTGTTTGAGATGTGAGATGGTCATACAATGCATTAATGAAATGCTAGATTTGATGAGCAACTGGTCTGATTCTGTCTGCAGATCAGATCATGCATTGAAAAGACTTGTATGGGTAGATAAAACCAGTACTGATCTCATACTATCATCCAGTAGAAAATAAAGGTGCTGATTTGTGGCAGAATTCATAGCACATTTGTGAATGAATCTAATGTGCATTTATGGCCAGGACACACCACCAGAAAATCAGAAATACTGGCAAGTGTGTCTGTCCAGTCTCCTAAGATTAGATGGTGAAATCTTAGCTCCATAAAGGGAAACTTTACATCTTTCAATACAAATTCTACAATGTAGATGCAGTAAATCTTCTGAATTGTAGGCAAATAATTCCAAGAGGAAGGGTTATATAATATATAAGGCTCTCAAAAGAACAGATATGAGGTTGAGGTGGGTTATGTGATAAGAGATTTGAAATTACTGATGCAATTTTGTGGAATGAGTGTAAGAAAGAAAGAGGAAGGTCAGAGTATAATGAAAGGATTTTGCTAAGCATGTAGTGACACATGCACGTAAACAATTGATGACAGACTTCATGCATAAAGAGGAGGATCATATATTTGAAAAGATTCCTAAGAAGCGTCACATGGTGTTTGTACAATTCTGAATGCTTCCAACAAAGCCATTCATTTGAAAATTACCAGTGTTTGTTGATCCTACAGCTGAGAAGATAAAATTTTATATTTTGAAAAATTCTGTAAGCAAGAAGAAAATTAACTTGAAAGAGCAAACATGTGCCATATGATAGTAAATAGATGTTGTTTTAGTATCCATTCCTTATTTGAAAGACTAGCTAAGTAGGAAGAACCGTCTTCTCAAGAAGTAATAAAAAATTTCAGTCAGTTCTAATTCTGTTTAGCTTCCTCTGTTTTGTTTCTTTAGAATGAGACAAATCATTGTTGAAACAAATTGTATTGAAACATAGAAATAATTTGTGACAATGTAAGTATTTTGGTATCTTTTCACTGAAGTACAACGTGGTTCAGTAAAACACAGCTGATTGTACATCAGCATGCAAAGCAAATTTCCACCATAGTTTTGACTGATTTCCCACTATTCATCTAGTGAGCTGCAGTCCAAGCTTCCTCTGTTTGTGAGACATTTCTCTGAAATTAGCAACCAGGTCACTGTCTTGAGCAAGTGTTCCTACTTTTCAAGAAGAACAATCTTGAGACTTGCTTTTTTCCTGATGTGAGTTGGTCCATATACTTGGCAGTTACTGATTCTGGAAGCTCCACAGCTGTCAAGTAGAACATTTGTACATTTGCTTCATCTCGCTTCTGTCCCATGACAAATTTTGCTTCAAAAGTGTACGGTTTCTCAAAAATCCTTTTTTATTTTGAATAATGTGTTTTGTTTCAAACTGACATGGTATCAAATTCTAGCTTGTGGAAGTTTTCTGTAACCTGGAAGCTCCAAGGTTTGGTCATCTTTTTTATGTGGTTTTACTATATTAAATTGTAGCCTGTTTGTATTCTGGTGATACTGTTTGGTGTGGTAACTTCAGCATAAACATAGAAAGAAAAGTCTCATACTGCTAGTGAGTGGTGCTGTGGAAAATGGTGTTGGCACACGGAAGGGTGATGGTAAGACAACTGCAAAAGGCCTCAAAAGGAGCGTGTGATCTCAATGTAAAGTAAAGGTGGGTGAAAATAGAGTGAACTCTTTATAGAATCTCTTTTCTAGTTTATTAAAAAATTGTATTTACAGGTAGTAACAGTTTTGAAAAAATACTAGGTAGAACATTTTGTTTTCTGTAAATAAAAAAAGGGTGAGAAATGCTGAAGTGCTGCTTAAATTGTATATGCTACAGTCTGTGAATGGAGTTGATTTTTGATACACAAGAATTTATGTAACTTTCAATCGACTTAGCAGTTCTTAAACCAGGGAATTGTAAAATAATGTTTGAAATACATAAGTGTCAACAAAAATTGCAAGCTGCTCATCTGAGTGGAGACTACTCATGCTCTAATAACTTAAAGCCTGTATGTATTTACTGGGCACCACTATAGCTCGTTATTTCCATTGTCCTGAGAAGGAAATACATTAGTTGCCTTTTTTGAACACAGAAGAGAACAAGACTGACTCTCCTCTTGCTCCTCTCTTCCCTTCTCCTTATTGAGGGTTCTTGTGTCCCTTTCCTTCTAGTCTTATCTCTGTCGGTCTTTTTTAATGTCTCTTTTGTCTTCTGTCTTTGAAAATGTTTATAATTGCAGTCTAATATAATAACTTCCCTAACAGCCAGGTTCCTGAGTGGGTATTACAGATCAGGATATACCCTGGCTTGTCAGACCTTATATAGATGTCTGTTTTGAAGATGATTTGGTTTATGTCTGCAGTAGGTAGAGTCATGTTATTTGTGAAAGAAGGACTTCAGCATAACATTTCTTTATCTGGAAAAGGTGACTATTGACTTAACTCCACAAGGAAAAGTTGAAGTGGATCTAAAGTGGAGCAGATTGTATATTCACATAGAGGAAAGTCAGCATTTAGGCAAATTTCAATACCAAGTTATTTAATTTTGTAATAGCTACCAGACTTGATGTCTGAGCATGATTTCCCCATACCATCATAAAAGCACTCTGAAGTTTCAAATTATCATGAAACCACCTTTTTAGCACAATCTGTAGGAATCTGTAAGTTGCCTTCTTAGCATGTAGTGAAAATGATGTTTATAAGCCTAGATTAGTTGACAGCTGTCAAAATAGTAAACAAAAATTTTGAAGCTCACCAGGATATATTGGATATTTTGGGCTTTTCTTTGAAGTTATTTTTAAGTAAATGGTCAGCAACTGGTAGAAATGCAACTGGTCCTTTCTGGTGAAAAGGTGGACTAGACATCATCATCTTCACACCAGCATGGTAATACTGTGTTTGGAGACAACCCAACAGTTGCATTTCATGACAAAAGCAGCAGCTCACTTACTTCTAAACACTGGCAAAAAGAACATGTTAAACTGCAGTTCCAGAAACAGCATTGTTGTTGTTTTCATTTCTACAAATTGTTCAAAATGTTCACATTGTTCGGTGAAGCTCTGGTCATCGTGCATCCTACATATCTCAGACAGTCCTCTTCGTTGTAGTTAAACTTAGCTCAGCAGCTGAGATACTGCTATTTCAGAATTAAAGGCTTTGATAATAGATAATGAGCAGCAGATTGTAAGATCAGGTCTGTGCTTCCCAAATGCTGAGTTTAAGTACGGAAATGAAGATTAGAGGCTGTACAACATGAATGATAAGGACTTATTTTGTTGTGCTGTTTTTTATGAACTGTGTTATCTACACTTTATGGTTTTTGAAAAAGAAAGAAGTTGTTTTAAAAGCTGTATCTAAAATACTTTTTTTTTTCTTCTTGATAAAATAACTAGCAATGCCAAAAGTACACAGTTACTCATTTTTGTTTAGACATTTTTTCTTATTGACCCCTAGGCCACAGAATTCTATTTTGTTGTAAGTGAAATACCATCATGTGTCATAGTTTAAATACATTTTTATTGCATTGATTTTATTATTTTCAATTATTAATGTTAATTATCCAGTTTACCAATTAATTCATTTGCAAGAATAATTCAGGTATGCATTTGTTCATAGATGTTTGTACTTCACATTGACCAAAGAAAATATTTCCAGCAGTTAAAATAAAAGGATAGTTAAGTAATTTCCACCCAAGATACTTGAGCTTGTAAACTCACTGTGCAGATTTTTTTCTACTGTAGGAGTCTGAACTACCAAATCTAAACTTCATCTATATATCTGTGTATATTTAGTGCCAAGGTCAATAGAGCATCCTAAATGGGATTGGAAGACAAAACCGGAGAACCATGATTTTGATGAACTTAATCATATTCTTCAAGAGAGCAAAAAGCTTGGAAAAGCCCTTGAGAGTCTGTCTCGCAGTAAGTTGATTGATTTTAGTTTTTTAATGTAACCATGCAGCCTGAATTGTAATTTGGAAGCATATATCAGGAAGGTGGTCTTCTATTCCGTGAAGACCAAGGTCATTGACATCAGCAATTACACTCTTGATAAGGTTTACAGATTGTCTAAGATAATTCTAAACTGAGGAGCTCTCCTGGAAACTGAAACTACTACCCCTGCACCACTTTTTTTTTAACATTAGTTTTCTACCAGTTTAGTGAGCTGAATTAGCTCATAAAGAGATAAGCACAAGAGGCTGATTTAATGAAAATGGTGGGAGCATGCAGCAAGGAGATTGCTCCTTTGTGTGGTAGTTAAATGGCATTAACCTTTATAAAACCTTAACCTCATTGATGGAGTTCAGATCTGCTGTTGAAAAACATTTAGCTATTTTGTATCCTTGATTTCCTTGATGTAGTTTTCAAAAGAAATTAAAATATTTTAAAGCATCTCAAATACTCAGAAACATGAAATACTGTTATTTTGTAATAAACCCCATGTATTATCCCTTAAATACTCATGTAATGAACAGCTCTGAGGATTAGTGGATATGATCAGGAATAGCTTCTTGGTTGTTTTTTTTTTTTTTAATTTGCTTTCTTTCCTGTAGAAGAGTATTCTGAAATACATTTGTGGGAGCAAATACTGCTAACAACTTTTAAAGTATGAAATGATAACAAGTAGTCTTTGCCATGCTACATGAAAACTAGGTGTGGCATGATCTGGGAGATCGTGTGTGTGAGAAATTTTTATTTCTTCTCTCATTAAATTTTATCCCTGAAGTTCTTGATTCACTGGAGAATTTATATATAGTGAGGTCAGAGACAGCACAGAATGAGGAAAGGAAGATTTGTTTGGCAAGGAATTTTGAGATTCGGCATTTTTCCAAGTTATGCCAAATACCCCAAACTAGTTTTCCCAGATCACACTCTCCCAAATGTTTTAGGTTAATCACCATGATTATATTATGAGCAATTTTCAAACTTGTATTATAGTAGTAAAGTTACAGAGCTTTTTTGAGATACTTTTCTAGTAAATTGGTCTATCTGCTTGTAAGGAACTAAACCAACTCTGGTCAGCATCTCTGATTTGCAGCCTCTCTGTTGCCTGAGTGTGATGGATGTGAATGTAGGTTTCAAGCTTTCTTCCTTTAGAGACTTGTAGGGAAGCTATGCACAGGTACAGAAACAATTATTTTGAATTTCAGAAAGAGTTATTTATTCACTCTCTGGAGATACAAACCAATCAGATTGTGATTGGATGCCTAAATCCACTCTTCAATCCTACATCTTTGTCTTTCCTTCAGAATATTGTGAAGTTTCCACTTTTTATTTCCACTTTAGAAATATACCTATACTTCCTTATACCTAAAATAGATTTTGCACCATTCTGTACCTCTCCTTGCCCCCCCACGGCTTTCTAACGGGAGTGTAAAACTCTGCAGCTCTTCTGGGTCCTACACTTGGACTGGGTGAATGTACCTGTCACCATTGTTGGAGTCTGTTTTTTGTAGTTATTTCACAAATGAAACATTCTTCACTGTTTCTTGCTAGTACTTGATGCTTTCTGGTGGTTTGTCAAGATAATAGGGAATTTGAATCCCATCCCCCAGAGTGCTTTAAATCACTCACAGCCTGATAATAAGTTCACTTTCATAAATGTGCTCTCTATCTCTTCATCCAGATCATTAATGGAAATATTGTCAGACCTCTTCATGATCCCATTTCAGATCTGACAACCAGCCCTTGAAAGCTACTCAGTAAGTGTGTTTCCTCCCACCAGATGTTTTTCTACCTTGCAGTGTTTTCACGTAGATTGTAATTCTCTATTTTTTTTACTTCAGTATCATCTAGGATAGTAAACAGAGTCTTATAGCTGGAGTATTTTGCATCTGCTGCTTCTTCTTTTCCACTAGGCAAGTTTCCCAGTTGAGAATGCAATTAGACTAATTTGATGCGATTCATTTTTGATAAATTCATGTCAGCTCTTTCTTACTGCCTTTCTATTCCATTATTTATTTAACAGTTTTTTCTATGATTCTTGCTGTTGTCTGATTAAGGCTTGGTGGTTAGTAGTTCCCCACATCTTCCCTTTTTCTTCTTCAAAGATATGTATTTGCCCTTTTCTGTCCTCTCTGTTCCTGAAAGACAGCTGCTAATGGATTAGAGGTTTCTTCAGTTAGTTGGTTAAATGCTTGAGAGTGAATTTCGCAAGAGTCTGCTAACTTGAATGTATCTAAATCACCAGCATATCTTTCAGCTTCCCTTGTCTGGCTTGCAGTTTTTTCTCTTAAAACCACTATTGTTAAGCATCTGGCTGCAATTGATTTTTTTTTTTTTAGTAGACTAAAGCAGGGAAAGTATTGAACACTGGGAATTCCTTGTATCATCTCTTATTTGCTTTCCTTCTCTTTGATGTAATAGTTCTGTATTTTAATTTGTTCTCCTTTTCTAGTGTATTTATAGTATCTTTCCTTATGGCTTTTTATGTTCTTTTATAGTTGTTAGTTACTCTGCACTTTAACCTTTTTTTCTTGTTGGTATCATTAAAACACTTGCATCAGATTAATTCTAAGCTGTATATCCTTGTTTCCAGGTTTTGTACTTCTGATTTTCACTTCATTTCAATAAATAAAAACGTCTTTGCTATTATTTCTTACATGTCAGCATGATATTAAAAAATCAAAATGAAAAATGTGAAAATTTTGTAAATAGAGAAAAGGTAGAATTTTGAAAATAAATTAATTTTATTGTTCTCACAGAGATAGAATGTAGATTGCACATAGGAAATACCTTAGGAGGCTTCAATGAATAGAAGGTCTAGGGCTTTAAAAAGTGTAAGCTGCATGAAACTCATTCTGTGCTGTATGCAAACAAACATCGCCTGTGGTGAATTTTAAAAAAGCCATCACAAGATCCCATGTCTACCTCTTCTGATGCTTGTTTTGGGCAGGCTAGTTAGTGCTTTTGTTTCTACAAGCATACCATGAGTTTAATGCTGCGTTTGATACTAATCTTATTTTGAAGTGGTGTGGGACAGACACTGGTCTCAACAGCTGAGTACACAAGTGATCAGAACGTATTATTAATGGATTTTTACATCACTCTTTTTTCCTTCAGTATTGTAACAGTGAAATGTGACACATGAAATCAAATGTTTGAAGTGAAATAAATTTTCCATCAAGTCTTGGAATGTGTTTACATTTTGAAGATAAGCTTTGGATCTTTTAGTGAGTTTCCATGACTTTGTTGCCTGTTAGGCAGTTGACATAGCCTCTGAATTAAATTCTGGTTTCTATTGCTTGATTTACTATGCAGTCTAGATCCCTGCTTTGAGACAAACTTGTGCACTTCCTGCGTATTATAACTGCCTGTAAGATTTGGAAGGTGAGACTCAGGCACTTAGATGTCTGATCTCTTCTATATTCAGTCCTAGTGATTAAAACTGAAATTGCTTTTATTTGGACCCTTTCTCCCAACCCCCATCAAGAATGAATACTTCTGTGCTTTAGTAGGTCCAAGAAACCAACAAGTGACTTCACACTCAGAGTTAAAAGTATTTTAACAGCTCTGAGAGTCTGGAGAAGATTATTTTTGTAATTATAGTCCAAGTGTAGTGGAGCTTGCTGATATAAGTGTACTGTTTTTCAGAGGCTTACCCACATGGGAGAGCTGGATTTTCTTTGCTTCGTCAATCAGCTGTATGTCACTGAACTGGATTTGGAACTATCAAGTCATCTATTTAGGGAAGATTTTGTTTTATAAAGCAACTTACATGAATATACTGCATTTCCCTTGTGCACGTTTAATTTTCTTTTATTGCAAGATCTCCTGCCTTTGCTGCTATCATCCTTTCCTGTGCTGATCGTAAGGAAGAGAAGTCCCATCCTGTTTCAGAAGTATGTTCTTGTATTTTACCTTCTGGCCCGTTTGCCTTTAAACAGAATTAAAACCTGTATAGCTAAGGATCTTGCTAATGAATATGCCTTTGTCCTTCCCCCATTTTCTGAGGATGGAAAAATAGATAACAAGAGATGGAAAAGAGTGAATTATGAGAGTTTTGAGTAGGGGAAAATTGAAGACTACATCAGTGAGATCATGCTGCAATTAGGTGGAAAGTCTGCACACTTAATGAACAACTTTGCATCTGTAATACAAACAGTTAAGGGTTAGGATGCATACTGAAAATGTGTGCATATTGAAGGTGCTGGTAACTGCATTTGATGAAAAAATGTCTTCTGCTATGAGATAGGTACTCTTTCATAATCACAAATAGCCTTTTAGCAAGGTAACTGACATTTTGTTAGTGTATTCAGGCCATGTGTTCCCCTTCAGATCAAAGGGGAAGAAACAAATTTATCTTACTTTGAATTCAGTTGACATTCTAAGGTCAAAAAATGGTAATAAGTTAACATTAAACAAAACTATTGGATGATCAATCTGGGGCAGTTTCAGGGAATCCCAGAAACAATGGTATCTACGTATAACCAACAGGAGAAAAATCCTCTTTTGTTTCTTAGCTTTGAAGGGGAGTAATCCGTAAACAATCAGTAAATGAGAAAACCATGGTTTTCCATCTATTAGGAGATGTTGCTGGAAATCATAATGAATTATAGAATCATAGAATGATTGAGGTTGGAAGGGACCCACCTCCATCCACCACCAGATGGCATCTGGTCCATCACTACTGCTCAAGCAGGCTCACCTAGAGCCAGGTGTCAAGGCTCTTCAATACCTTCAAGAAACAAAGATCTCCAAGTCCCTCCAGAGTATCTCAAACAGTTATTTATCATAATGTTAGAATCAGTTGATGTTGTTTATAGTTAAGAAAGGCAAGCATGATCTTACCTCTTTAAGAAAAATAAAAATAGTAAAACGTAAAAAGGTATGTTCTGTTTGTATTTTACAGGGAAGAATATAAGCAACAAGAGTAAAAATCTCAGAACTAGAACAGAACAAGTTCTAAACAAAATCACAATATGTTAACAAACTGCTAAAATCATGTCCTCAGTTTTGTAGATGAACCTGCGAGTATGTGGGATGTGAGAAGATTTATATATACATCATGAACTACTTCAATGTATTTAGTAGTCTCTGACAAACACATTAGAATGGGGTTTCATTTAGAAGCTCCTACACTGTAGGAAGTTATTAATGACTTACATTCCAGTTATGGAAAATGAACTTCAATTGAATGCCACTAACATTTATTGAAACCAGGCATTTCTGATGGTGGTCATGATAAGTGTAAATGCGCATCTTCAGGACACGTAATTAGACTTCTGTCAGTTGCCTTTATGAGTGGCATTTTTTAGGACATAACATGTTAGTGTTTTTTTTCAGTTGTATATAGTTGATGATCTGAAATTGACCTAGAGTCGGCAGAGATGACTTCCCTGTTATCAGTTGATCATCTAGTCCTAAATGTGTTCTGCTAACTGAACCACAAGACTAGTCATCATGTAGAGGATTTTTCCCTCCTCTTCAGTCTGAACTTTAAAATCATGTTATTCTTACATGAGATCAATGTTTGTGATTTATTTTGAGATCAACATTTTTAGATAAGCTCAATCAAACCTTTAAGGAAGATAATTTTATCTCAGTACTACAGCTGTTATCTGATACTGCCTTTGCTCATAAAATCCACTTGCTTTTAGTATGATGTATGGGTAATAATACAAAAAATGTTTTCTGAGATTGAAAGAGGAACAATATGAGCATAAATTTACTCTTCAGTTATAAACTGGGGCTTGTATGGCCAGGAGATCACTGCTACTTTAGTTGTAAATATCTGTTTCCTGTAGATGTTTTAATGACCTTTGTGGAGGTATTTGCCATTCTGGTCCAACTTCCCCTAAGTTTCAGGCTTAAAGTCTCTTTTTGAGTTACCTTGTCCTTTTCTTAAATATTTGGCTTGCTAAAAGTTTCTCTAATACTATTGCAGAACTGGGATATGTGTGACTATCATCTAGGATATGGAACTTTCTAGTTCTTACCTCAAGGGGGTTGGCATTTGTGAGGCAGCAGGATGTGAGCTATGACTCTGTCCTTGGCTACTGAATGCTGTGGGCTGCCTATCTTAACTCCCCTATTGCAGGGTACACCTTCCCCTAAATAGTTCTGCAGTTTTGATTCTCTTCTGAAATGACCTTGACTTAGGAGAGTTTCTGGGACATGCTATTTGTTGGGTACTTTGCATTTCATTTCTCTGTGTTTGCATAATTCATTAGTCACTAAACCTGATCCTGAAACCTGTATTCGCCGTTAGAGCCACTAAGAAATTTGGATATAGATACTCTGCAAGTCTAAAGCAGAGATTATTTTGTTAGGAATTAATTATTTTTGTCTTTTTTAAAGCCAATATAAGGAGGAGGGATTAAATCCATGTTTTCTAGATAGTAACTTTAAGATGTATATTGTGCTCCTATGTTGAAGATGACAGTTTCTCTTGTTTTAATATGGCCAAGTGTTGGGAGGAGTATTATCCTTGTTCAAGATGTCCTATTATCCTTGTACAAAAAGTTTAAAGTTGCTGAATAATATGAGGACATACGCCTCTCAATGGTAAAAACTCTGAGGTTTCATTTCAAGACGCCTTCAGAGAAAGTCTCTGAGTTACTACTGGAGGAAATACGTCTAATTTTGAAAGTGGTAGGTAAAGGAGTATTATAAGAATATCTATTATGACAGTCAACGACAAACGTATTTTAAAGTTCCTGCACAGAAACAAGTGAGATTTTTAGGGTTTTGTGTACTTTTTCTGGGGGAGGAATGCTTTGTTCGGTGCAACCATTTTATGTCCTTTATAATCCAAGAATGCTATGAAATAGTTTATGTTTTCCTTGTTTTCAATACATGGTTCATACTACAACATACAGTGCTGCCTGCTGCAGTATGGCACAAGGTTTTGCCATGGGAAATGCAAGTATATCTAAGGACCGTCCCCCCAGTAAGAAGAACATAAGCTTCCCCTAAGAATTTGGAGTTGGAGACGGCATTGAGGCAGTGAGCTGCTGGACAGTTATATCATGTATCATCAGATACATGATATAATATTTCTGTTTGTGTGTCACTGTGTCCAGTTCACGCTGACCCGCGCGACCACAGGCTAGCTCAGGGTCTCACTGTGGCAACGTGGTAAGATCGGAGCGACAGGCTAAGTGTGCCGCTTCCTCCCTGTGGGAACTTGGATCCCACCATCAGCGACGGGCACGTAGATGACGTAAGTGACCCCGGCAGCTAATGAAAGGCGGACTCTCCCGAGCAGGATGTAACGTAGGTTTATTGAGGCAGAGGAAGCGCGGGGCTCTGCACGCTGCACCTGCTGCCCAGGAGAGACCCCGAGGGCAGGCACGCGGCAGTTTTTAAGGGGGGGTGGAAACGGGGGTGGCGACAACCGGTCAGCCAGTCACAGGAATCGGGGGGTTAACCAGGGGTGTGAACTATAGAACTGGGGACCAACCACGAAATGATGTGAGGGGTCTCCCGGGCCCCAGCCTATCACTCGGCACCCCTCCCGGAGTTTTCTAGAAGCCAGGGAAGGGTCTCCGAGTGACAGACAGGGCGACCACAAGGAGAGAAGGGGGGGGATTGACAGCGACAGGTGCAGAGAAGGAATGAATGACAGAAAACGTCTGGTTTTACAGTAGACAAAACAACCAATGCAGAACACAGGGGTATACAGTAACCATTATAAAAATAACTTAAAAATCTTACAAAAATAACTTAATAACTTAATAAAACCAATTCCCACACCACCACATTTGTGCTCAAAGCTGCAGGATTAATAATGGTAGAATAAGAATGCTGTTTCTGTCCTGGAGTTTGTTACAGAACCTGTGATATGCACTATGAGGTTGACAGTCCAGACACCCAGAAGTTCCCTGGCCTAGACTGATCCTGAGAATGAATTTTGTCAGGTTAGTCCGAGTTGCATTGGGGTTGTCTAGTATGTCTGAACTTTGAATGTCAAAAGCTATGTGCCAAATCCAGAAAGCTTTGTTTGGCAGGTAGGAAAACTGGCTATTGGGACCTCTGTGGCCATCTTCTGGATGTTTAGGAAAATGCATAAATATATACTAGAATATTGAGTTTAATGTATGCCAGACTACCATTATTTAAATAGTAGCACTTTATTTTCTTACGATTGGGTGTGCATAAATCTCGGGTGTACATTGTGCCTTTAGAAAAATGCAAGTCTTAAAAGAGCTCCTTAATGAATTTTTATTTTGTGTTATTTCTTCCTGTAATTATTTAAGGACCACAAATAAAAGCATAAATGGTAGATATCTCTAAAGTTCCAGAACATTAATTCTTACCAAAACACCAGATCTGTAATTTCAGGTGTGTATATCATATGAAAATATTGCCAGATTTTAAGCTACTGTAAAGCTGATCAGGAATAATGCAGCAGTAAGGCATTTTATGCCTCCCCATTTCATAGAATCATGAAACAGTTTGAGTTGAAAGGGATCTTAAAGATCATTTAGTTCCACACCCTTTCCAAGACCTGGGGCACCTTTCACTATATCAAATTGCTCCAGGCTCCACATAACCTGGGAATGCTTCTAGGGTTGGGATATATCCCATAACATCTCTGGGCAACCTGTTCCAGTGCTTCACCACCCTCACAGTAAAGAATTTCTTCCTAATGGCCAATCTAGACATAGCCTCTTTCAGTTTGAAGCTGTTATGCCTCGTCTTATCACTACATGCCCTTGTAAAAAGTCCCTCTACAGCTTTTTGTAGCCCCTTTTTAGGTACTGGAAGGTGCCCTAAGGTCTCCCCAGAGCCTTCTTTTCTCCAGGCTGAACAACCCAAACTCTTTCAGGCTGCCTTCATAGGGGAGGTGCTTCAGCCCTCTGAGCACTTTCATGAGTCTCTGGACTTGCTCCAGCAGGTCCATGCCCTTCTTTTTGTTGGGGGGCTCCAGAGCTGGACACACTCCAAGTAGGGTCTTGCAGGACTTGAGCAGAGGCAGAGAATCACCTCCCTTGACCTGCTGGTCACACTGCTTTTGATGCAGCCCAGGGTGTGATTGGCTTTCTGGACTGCAGGTGCACATTGCAGAGTAATGTCAAGCTTGTTGTTTACTGACACTCAGAAGCCGTTCTACTGAGGGCTGGTGTCATTCCATCCTCTACCCAGCCCGTACTTCTGCTTGGCAATGCTCTGACCCAGGTGTAGGACCTTGCATTTGGCCTTGTTGAACTTCCATGGGGCTGGCACAACCGCCTCAGCTCTCCGGCCTGCCGGTGTCCCACAGGATTGCATCCCTTCCTTCCAGTGTGTCAGCTGCACCACACAGCTTGTGTCATCAACAAACGTGCTGAGGGGGTGCTTGCCCCCACTGTCCATGTTCCTAATAAAGATAATATACAGCATCCATCCCAATACCATCCCCCGAGGAATGCCACTCACCACTGGTTTCCACTTTGTCACTGAACTATTGACTGCAGTTCTGTGGAGTGTGGCCATGCAGCAATAACCCTCTGAATGATCCACCCATTAAAGCCATGTCCCTCCAGATTAGAGACAAAGATGTTGTATGAGCCAGTGTCAGATGCCCTGCACAAGGCCACGTGGATGACATCAGTTGCCCTTTTTCAAAAAGACCTGAACCTGTGTGGTGCCTTTTGTTTTGAAGAATAATTTTATGCTGTTTAATTGAGAACATCAAAGTCTAAAAATCACTTTTTGTGATCGGGATATGCAAAGCAATCACACGAGAGACGAGAGATTTCGCAGGGCAGAGGGTTCCTCCGAGAGAGCTCAAGGCTAAGCCAAGGCGGAGAACAAGGCGGAGAGCCCTCTGCCTGTTTATTTCTTACTTTTTATACATTTGTGGGTCTGGCTGAAGATTGGCTTCTGGAGTTTTCAGCCCTTAGCTGAATGGCCAGACCAACCGTCAGTTACAATTGTTTTCAGATTAGAAATATGCAAACAAAGGACAGAGAATGAAAAACAAAGGATTTGTTTATGTTACATATGTGGGAAAAAGGTAGAAACTGTTCCTAATATTGTGCAGAAGCTAAAAGGTCTGACTCCATTTTATGAACAATCAAAAGGCTTTAAAAAACTCAGAAAAACCAGGGTGACAACTTTTCAAAGAAATAATATCACTGAGTGGAGACATTAAGTATTGGATAAGTATAACTCTTCTGCTAAGAAGTGCACATGCAAAAGTGAAGCATTTAAAAGACTCATGGAATTGTTAACGATGTTCCGTTTACTTTAAAAAGAAAGTTCGCTTGTTGGTAAGATAGAAATGAGGCAGAATGTCCTAAGGAGAAAACCTGTGCTGTAGAAGAAACTTATTCTAGCCTCAGAAGGGTTTTATTTTATTAAAATGTAATGCAAATGTTTTGAGAGGTGACTTTTACATCAAAGAAGATGCTGTAACCCTGTATTGATCTACATCTTTATTTCTTCATACTTACCATTGTGCTGCTGCGGGTTGTCATAGGGGTAGAAGACTGGGAACAGAAATCTAAGGTAGCCACGTAAAGAATGGTTTTAATAATCCATGCTAATTTTAAGAGGCATGATAAACAAATGATTTAGTATTTTAAATGTAAAAAATCTGTAAAGTAAATGGCTAATACAGCATGAGATACACTTTTTAGGCAACCTGCTTAAAGTAGACATGATAATAGTAATTAAAGTATAATAAGCTTTAATAAATTACATTGTTATGATGCCTTAGGAAGGCTGACCTGAAACAGAGACTGGACAGAGCTAGAAAATAAGATATTTATTGAAAGGCCTCTGGGATCCACCTTGGTCAAGACAGAAGCCTGACCAAGGCTGCACCCAGGGTGGCCACCAAAGAAAGATGGCGTCGGGGTCACAAGATCTTACATTTTTTATAGGTTTTGCTCCTTTTGCATATTGGGGTTTAGTTGTCCAATTACAGCTTCAGATTGTGAGGTACCATCCTTCTTGTTCCTCCCTTCAGTCCACCATTGTTTGTGGTTTTGGGCTGCAAGTTGTCCTTTGTCTCCAGCAGGAAAAGAATTTGTTTTGTCTACCTACTGTGTGGAGAGAACTTACTGGCACTTAATATGAGGCTCCGAGCTGCATCCCTAGGCAGCACAGAATCTGAAAATATGAAAGCTAAATCTTAAGGCATCAGTTATTACATTGTTTTTTAGATATATTTCATTTAATCAGAGCATGCCAAACCTTTCTTGCAATCAGACAGTACATTGTTCTTCCAGTCCTCTTCCAAAACCAAGCTAGTGACAGAATTAGTGTTCCAGTTGAGAGAGGCTGCGCTAGCATTAACAGCCCCTCTCCAGATTTGTTGCTGATCAGAGATGGCAGCAGATGTGGCTGTGGAGTGTTTCTGAAGGACTGTGGAAACATGTTCGTACCAATTATTTCATTGTTCAGCACGCTTCTAGCACAGAGGGTTGTTACATCCTAAAGTAGAAACAAGTGCCCTGAATTTGTCTGTGTAATTCACCAGACAGCTGAGTGGGCTGGATACTTGTGATGCCTGATCAAATTTCAGCACCAGTAATGACTTATAAAAGGGAGGATTTTTTAAAAAACATGAAATTGGCAGCTAACTACCTAAATAATTGCCACGTTAAACCTTGTCCATGAGGCTCAGCTAATGGTGGGGAGCAAATTTCTTACCCCTTTACTTGGAATGGTTAGTAAGAGTGGTTGGTCTGTTGTGTAGCTGTCAATCACATTATGATATAAAACTATGGCAAATGTTGTCTGTTAGAAACAGCTGCTGTAAGAAAAAAGGTAAATCATACTCCTTTTTTTCTGGAGGATTTACCTCTGACATCAGAAGACCTCTCCCAACAAAGGCAGGAGCGCAGTTTTAACAGTCCCCTTCTTAACTGCTGCTCGGTGTCTTGCAGCAGGGCAATGATGATGCAGCTTTAAAGCTTCCATTCTCTACATTCATCATCATGCCACAGTCAGGCTTTAAATGCTGTAAGCTGGGTGAACTCAGAAAGAGTTGTTCATAGTAACTTTTATTCTAATAAAGCCGTAGGATTTAAGGTTGAATAAACTAGATGTGTCAGTTTTTCTGGTGTTAGGAGTCTTTTTGTGATTAGAATTAAGTTTTGATGGAAGAGGTTACAGTTTGAAGAAGTGACTAAATTGTCAGATTAGAATTTTTTAGTGTGTGGACATTTCAGATATACCTATAAATGTTTTGCATAAAACTTCAATGTTGTTTCCGTTTAGTAGCTTCATGGAACGGGCTTTCCATTTGCCTCTAGTATTCTGTGATTTTATAATGCTGTTTTCCTATTTAGAGTATATAAAAGATAAATGAAAACAATTATAGAAAGGGCAGAGAGCATAATCAATTACTTCTTGTCACCTATACAAAGAAGTGACAAAAGAGGGGGTTTTTTTAAAAATGCTGAGGTCTGGATACTAGCAGTTACGTGAACCAAAGATAGCAACCGTTGTTATAATTTCTTTATATTCAACTATTTTAAATAGTCTGTGTGTAACTTGAAAATAAAGTAAATGACAGAAACCTGTTTGACTTTGGAAAAGTCATGAGTCTGCTAAGGGTTAAGAAATTAACAGAAATCCTAAATACTTCTGTACAATAATGGTGAGTATCTTTAGTTGTGTTCTCAGGACTTGGGATTAAGGTTTCTTCAGGTTTTTGTGGGTTTTTTGTGGGTTTTTTGTGGGTTTTTTGTAGTTATTTTGTTTTGAATGTTATGGTAAAAATATGCAAGAGTTTTGATTTTTTGAGGAGTTATTTTGTGAAAAGTGGAGTATGTATTATTCCACCTGATGTCTGTACCTAAAAAAAATGATGTCACTGTTGGGATTTTCTGTCTACTGCACACAGGGTGCGAATCCCCCTCCTCTCAAAGTCGGCCAAGACATTCTGTGAGTTTGGCAATTGCAAAGAGAATTGTTAAGAGTTGGGCACATATTAGCTGTGATACAGTAGTGTCTTGGAACAAAATAAGTGTTTTTACATCCAACATTTTTGGGGGTTATTTATCTTAGTCTCTGCTAATGGAGTTGTGTTATCAGTGACTAAAAGAGTACTGTTAATATTAATGAGGCTCAAGCCATAACAAAAAGGTCTGTGTGACTGACATTGTAAATATCACCTCCAGAAGAATCACTGTACTAAGATTGCTGTAGCAAGCTTCTTAAAAAGTTTCTTCCCCAGAATCCTTTTTCTTTTATCTTGATGCCACCTTAGAGAAAGAGCGAGCTAAAAAGAGTTTGCACGTTTAATCCTGTGATTGCAAATATCAGAGATTTCTAAATTTGTATTTATTTTGGCAACATGTCCTCAGAAGCTGCTAATTCTCTACGTGCTTTTCCAAAAAATACAGTTCATTTTAGTATCTTACTACTCTTGCCAATTTAGTAAAGAAAAAATTTGGGGCATTCTGGTCAATTCAATTTCTCAGTTCAGTCCCTTCTCTAAATTCAAAGTTCTAGGGAGCAATAGGACTTACACAAAGCATTTTACCTAAAGCACATTCATTTAGATTGTGGATGTTTTAAAATTTTATGTCTTACATGTAATTTAATCAGAGAGGTTAGCAGAGCTTTTTTAGTGAGACATATAGTAGTGCATACTGTTTTTTCATTTGCTAGTTTGTGCTTTTAGTACTGATCTTTGATGGGCAACATAGGCATGTGGGTAGTAAAAAACATTTGGCCTTTTTTTGAACAGATTTTTGGAAATGACAGGATTACCTTTTATATTTTCTTTTACCATACTTGAAAAAGTATATATTTTAAGGGGTAAGCCAACACAAGATAAAATTGCCCTTCTGTCCACTCCCAAGTTACAAATACCCATTCACAGGGATATGTGAAAGCAGAAGAAAATGGTATCAATCTTCAATATGAGGAAATTAGCCTGTATCATAACCAAATGAACTATATTAACATTATGGGAAACTGCTGAGAAGAAGTAGTTTGACTGTTTGGAGAGTATATGTGGCTGTGGAATGGATTGATCTTGGTTATACAAAATGCATTCATGTGATAGAGAGCTGGTTGATGTTAGCCAGGTTCTCACAGATGAGGTAAAAAGAAGCTTGAATTAGGTTTTTGCTACCTTCAAGAGTGCAATTATCTTTTCCCTAGAAGATGTCCATTTGGGATTGAAGAAATTCGTAACGCCTTAAAGTCTGGTTGATGCAACCTGGTTGTTATACTCTGTGGGCATTAGTGTTGTATCTGGGCTAAATATTAGTTTGAAGTTATCAAAAACTGGTTAATTGCAGTGAGGGATAGAAGGATTAGTCAAAATGGATCTTTTTCAATTTAATCCACTTTAGTACTATTGAATTACTGTAAATATTTATTTAACTCCTGCCATATTACTTATGGGTTGATGAGGTCTTTAAATTATAATTGCAGTTCTCTTAGCACTTTTCTCCTTTAAAAACAGAAATTGCTGTAAGGAATTAATGTAAACTGAGAATTAGCCAGAGTTAATGATGAAAAGCACAGTCAAAACCCCCAGAGAATTAATGTAGTTATGGTATACCAAATAGTAAAGACTTATATATGTGTATGCTTATATATTAGCTAAAAGTGCTGCACTCTTCAGTGTGATTTTAGAAACAGTAACTAACTCTCAGCTGATAATACATATTTTGCGACATCGTGTCCTGCATTTTGTCAAAGAAGGTGTCTTGATAACAGGATATGAGTTAGAAAACAATTTTCAAGTGTGCGTTTTTCCTGTGTATGTGTACTTCACTTACTTTCACCACCAGGAAAAGCTTTTCTTTGGTTTCTGAAGTTCTGATCTGGAAATATTTCTTATCAAATCTCATAAGAATCTAGGAGAGGCTCACTTCCACTCTATCATAATTTTCAACATGGTAGCATTACATATATGATGACTTGAGCGCAGTTTGTGATATACTGATATTTGTAAAAAGTTAAAAATTCTGAGACCAACTCTGCATATTTAAGGTGCTACAGAATCAAAGTAATTGAAACATGACGTGATGGAAGCAAGGATAGGAAGCTTTGGGCAGGCATCTGCAGAAAAGATGAGCAAATATACATGTTCTTGTTCAGAAGATTTAGGAAAGATTTTGCATTCTATTGAGAAATTTTGCTTTATTCTCTGAAGTTCCACCTGGTTTTAGAGGATCATTTCCACTTTGTATTGTGAAGAAAGAGGGAAGAGAAACATCCATATTGCCCCGTAATTGCAGCATAATGTGTTATACATGCTGGTCAGGGCAAGATTTGTATAATAATGTGTCCATTGGTAAATCTGATATTGCTGATTTGATTTTAGAAAACAGATAGAAGTATGCTGAAATTTGTTGTCACTTTACTGGCACATCTGCCATTTTAATTTCCATCATTTTTTTGAAAAGTCATTTTGATAATATTGCAGCTGAGGAAAATGAAGAGTGTATTGTTTCCAGGCAATTTCACTGACGAAACAAAATATGATCCATTGTATGGTACAGCAGCATGCAGAGAACAGTATGTATAGTTTTCAGATTTAACTTTACTTCTACTTACCATAGTAAAAGACGTGTAGAAAGCATTTTTCTAAATATTTTTTTAAATCTGTTTTGTTTTCAGGCATTGCTATTTCTGATGAACTCGAAAAGGTAAGACTGATAAGAGATGTGTCATGAGCTGTACAAAGAGACAGGTGATTATAAGGCACATGCCACTGTCCTGGCATACACACATCTGTTCTATTGGGGTCAGAGGAAGTTTGGGTATGGAAAGCTCTATGGGTAAGTACAGTATATGTGCATACATTAAGATCTTGGCCAAGGATGGGCTGTCAAGTAGGGAAAGAAAGGCCATTGAGTTTAAGAGACTCTTAATGAAACTATGGAAATACTTTTGATCTTGACACCATATTTGCTTAATATAGTCTGTTGGATTACTTTGTTTACTTTTGGAAACATTTAGCCTTGAATACCTTTTATTCATTAAATTGAATTTTGCATTCCCAGATGTGATTTGTGAGAATATTTAGAAATTGTTTTTACTGCCCAGATTTACTCAGGAATGCACAAGGCATAAAGATCAGTCTTTACCTCCTTGCTGAGCACAAAAGTGGTCTCTTCTGACCATTTCTGTTACCTTATACGGTTAACATGAATTTTAGTTCCAGATGTAATAAATTCTGCATTGA
This sequence comes from Hirundo rustica, assembly GCF_015227805.2. Lineage (NCBI taxonomy): Eukaryota > Metazoa > Chordata > Aves > Passeriformes > Hirundinidae > Hirundo > Hirundo rustica. The sequence goes on along the minus strand of NC_053450.1, from coordinate 34,435,456 downwards.
AAGAGCAATCAAGCTAGGTTTATTTAAGTACTTATGGAAAGAGAACTAGTTTTTCTTCCCTTTTCTCAGCAGTGAGCAGCACTGTGCTTCTAGAGCCAAGAAACTTGCATTGTGTTCTTGGTGTCAGAAGCCATTGCTGTCAGGAAAACGCATTCAAAAGGTACACAAGACACAGGAATAATCCTAATATAGAACGCTTTTTATTTTCACATAACTTCCGTTTCTGCTGGTAAAATGAGGACACAAATCCTTCTGACACAAGTGCATATAAAATACCTTCACTGTGTTCTTCAAGGAAGGCCAATTAGGTAAGACTGATAAATGTTACCATGCAGTCAAGTGCGTCTATGGCTGCCATTTCCAAACGATGGCCTAAGTCTTCCCACTGCTTCCATAACTAGGCTCAGAAATGATGGTAAACACTGGTAAAAAGTCCTTCCATTAGAACCCTCCCCTTTAAGAATACTTATGAAGAACTCAATTTCTTGTGTTTTTGTTGTTGAAAAAATGCTATAAGATACTCTTTGAAGGAGGAAAAAGACAATTTAGGCTAGAGCCTGGTATCACATAATTTTTACATATATGTTTTAGCAAATAATTTCTGGTTGGTTTGGTTTTCTTTAAACTATGATGTCTTGTTGTTCAAAAACATTAATGTTTTTTTAATTTAGTTAGTTTTTAAATTTAGTTTTTAAATTCAATGTGAAAACTGAGATGGAGAACATAATTGGGGAATTTCCACAGGATCCAGCTTGAGTGAGCAGTCAGGGGTTTTTTTGTTACTATATACTATATTTTTTATAATTTAAAACTGGAGGCTTTTTAAAATAAAACTTGGAATTAGGTTATATACATTCAGTTAATAGTTTGAATGTTCTTGAAGTCAAAAGCTATTTGTACTATAAATAAAACCCCAAACAATTAAACTCTTTGGCATGCATCATTTGTGCAGTACTGCTTGAGAGGCTTTCAGCATAGATTTAGAGAGGAAGAGTGATTTTTTATCTTCATGGTCTTTAGTGAACTTCATTTCTATTTCTTGTTTGACTCTTTAAGGATTTTTAATTAATGTAAGGTCTAGTCTGTGTTAAGAACATAAGCATGGCCAGGACCATTCTGTGGAATCCTGCCTCCTAGGAATGATCCCTTACCCAAACTAATTCCTGATATGTTCCTGTGACTTGTTTCTATATGTATTATTTGTCTTGGGCCAAAGTAAGCTAAAGACAACCTGATAATAGTTGTTTAAACATTAAACATTAGTATTTAAACATTAGAACTATTTCACCTGAATGTGTTCACAGGTGATTTTATTCTTCAGGTATATAGGTAGTCAAGTTTTAATTTTTTAATACATGCTGATACTAGAGCTTCCTTATCAGCTGTAGCAGCATTTAATAATTTTTGAAATTACATTCATCTATGGTTTGGATTAACAATTTAACTCACCAGGTGCATGTCCTGGGTCTGAAACAGCATGGCCAAACTTGGCACTGGATTCTGTTAAAACATCAGCATCGCATAGGTGTTATGAGAGACATATAAAACTCTACTATATGCACTTCCTTGCTTTATTTTCCTGATGAACAGGAATATTTGGGGGAACTAAGACTGTGACAGAGGCCATAATTATGCTGTTTTATCTGTGGTTTAGATTAAGAACCTAGAGAAAACAGAGAATGCATGTGTATACTTCTTTATTTTTATTTTGGATTGCCTTTTTTTTTTTTTTTTCTTTTTCTTTTTCTTTTCTTTTTAAATATTTCTCTCTTGCTTCAGTAGCCTCCAGTTGCAGGAGAGTACTTAATCAGCTTTGTTGGTTGATGTAACTCCTCCTCCAAGTAATCCAGTTAATTGGTTAGTTGCTCAGTTACTCAAGCATTTGGATTTGGAAAACCAGTTTGCTCTGAATCCCTTTTGTGAAAGAGTGTTTCATTTAAATGGATTCTTGTCAAATATCTGGTTGTATTAGCTTTTTGTCAGTAATTACATCTTTTGTCCAAGACAGGGAATGAGAAAATACAGGAGCACAAAGTCAGTCTTTCAGTCAACACAGAGTCTTGCAGTTTGACACAATCTTCTAAAATTTCTGAGTTCACTGGTAACCTTGCAAAAAACCCCAAAAAAGTCCTAAAATTACTGCAATTAAAATAGATTTATTGTAGAGATCACCTTCTTTTTTGTTTACTTCAGCCTTGCAGAGCTTGGTGTTCTGTCTCTCTTGACGATTCAGCCTCTGTCTCTAGGCCATGCAAGCTATGTAAAGTCAGAAACTGGCACTGCAAGTAACACTGTGTGAAGAAAGAAAATAAGAAGGGATGCCGTGTCAGTCACATATTTTAAAACTAAAACGCAGTGCTAATGTAATACAAATTTCTGAACTGACTCACCCTTATTGCCACTGAACAGAAATTATTGAAGGATTTTAGGAAACTGCATGCTTCCATGCATAATGTGAAGGGTTTAATGTAAACAGAGAAGAGCTTGGATGTTCGTCTTTTTTTATTATTTTTTTTGATATTCACAGAGTTCTAGGCTGAAAAAACTCTAGAGAAAAACACTGAAGAATGAGACCTGTCATTACATTGTGACATTTGTCTGGAATTCCAATGATATCTTTCAGTCACTTCAAACACTAATAATGGGAGACACTTAAGAATTAGATGTCCAGAGTTAGACCCAAGTGAAGATTGAAAAATTCATAGTAGATTTTGACCCTCAATATTTAAAAAAAAATAAATCTTGCTGGCTAGGGCATACTTTCTTTTTATATGTAGTATTCAAAAATGAAAACAGGTTACAATTAATAAAAGAGAGGAAACAACTCTTTTTAAGTAACAAAAATAAACAAATTTCTTCTCATCCCAAAGTATTTCTCACTATGGGGATTCCCTCAAAACCCATATCAGAAATGAGGAATACTGAGCTTTTAAGTGATGCGTAAATAAACGGATACACAAGTGTTGTGCTCTCAGGTAGAGGTTGCATCCAGCAAGCACATCTCAGCCCAATGTGAAGAGGAGAATCAACTGTCTGTCAGTCTTTCCCTTCTTTTCCTTTTCTCCACATAAAGGAAGCTTGAGTGTGTCACATTGGTAGCCACTGATGTGGCTGTGGATGACACCACCATGAAATAGTCCTCTTCGTTTTAGTGCAGATTTAAATACCTACCTGTGCTGAAAATATTTCTGTGCATACTAATGTCACTGTCAATCTCTTCTGTTATCTATGGGTGAATATAAATTGGATATCAATTAAGATTCTTAAGTTTATATGAAAACAACCAACCAAAACTCTAAAATCTTATTTCAGAACAGAATACTTCATCTCAATATTTTGCAGCCTTTGAAATAGACTACCAGATAAACATCCTGGTGTTCTGAGTAGAGCTGTCTCTGATTCTCTGTTTGGGGTTTTCACTGAGTCTGCCTATATAGTTGAAAGGAGGACAGTCAATGGTCACTGAAACCATAGTGTACAAATCTAACACAATTCAAAAAGAAAAGCAAGGTGAGACAGTGAAGCAAAGCATGAATATGTAATGTAAATTACATTTTTGTTGAGTATGAAAGTGCTACTTTATCCCTAAAATGCCTATGAAAGCAAGCATAGCAAGGACAGTCACAAAATTCATGTTTTACTTATTCATATGTTGATTTTGCAGTGTGTGGTGTCAGGAAAAACTTATGAGCAAATTTTTAGGTGTTTTCTGTTTTCATTTAAGGAATTGAAAGCTTTTAGCAAGATTGACAGTGCAAGTTATTCTAACTAACTAGTTCCAGGAACAATTTTTATTAATTATTAGCAAATATCTTAGGGAGAAAGTGAAGGGATAAAATAGCTAGAATAACAGGAGTAAACCTCAGAAGGGGCCAGATGGTTAATATTTAAAATAATGTAAGCAACTTGTGTAATGAAGGCATTATGGACAGTGAAATAATATTTTTCCTAAGCACACAAGGATTGTCACACCTGTGAAAAGTTACACTTGTCAAGTGCCCAGAGGTGACTGTCATCTAGTCTACATTACCTGACTATGCCACAGCTCCAAACAGATGCACAAAACATGTATTTGTAAGTACATAAAAAACCCCAACACCAGTGGTTAAGTATCCTAGAACATCTGAAGCCATGGATTCAGTTTTCAATGGTCTTTGCAGAATTTAGAAACATTGTGTGAAAGTGAATTAGTCAAGTGGTGGACAAATCTGGACAGAGGCATAGTGAGTGGAGTTTGGTAAAGCACTCACAGGCACATTGCAGAAAACAAAACAAAAGAACAAGGGTGAGTGAGTCAGATCCAGGACCTGGGTCACATTTGAATCTCAAAATAGAGGTTCTTATGTTCAGCAAAATTGCAGCATCTAGACAGAGGAGGGTAAACATATTCACATTGAAAGCACTTTGCAGCTGTTAGGTTTTTTTAAATTATTATTAATTTTTTAATTTGTTTGTTACTTTCATTTCTGTAGAGGCCTCTACTTCAAACTGCTTTTACTGCATATTTTTCAATTAGGAGGAGATTTCAAAAGTTGTTTGTTTTTAGGAAGGAGAGAAAATATGGTTTCTAGGCTACATAGTCAGTGTGCTGTACCTTTTCCAGATGCTTTTTGTTTGGAAAGCATTCTTTTATGGCAGGAGTATTTATTGAGGCGCTAAGTTAGGTAACAGCCAAGGATTTTCTTTCCTATAATTTTCACTCATTAAATGATAGAAATATATCTCTTCTAATTAGGCACACTGTGTTTGAAATGTCTTTATTAGCCTATAGACAGTTTAATTAAAGAAAAACAATTATTCCTATCCCATAATTTAATTTTTTTTTCTGGTATACAGGTGTGTTTTTTAGTTTGACTGCTGTTGTACATGACCCTTTATCTACAACCATTCTAGTAAAATTGAAAACAGAAATACTCACTGCATCAGAATGCTTTTTCATACAATTTAAGGACAACTTGTTTCTTTAACCTAAATTCTTAATATGATAGTGCAAATTATTGCTATTGTTTTGACTATGTCAGTTACATTTTGCTTGCTTCTTGTAATCCTGTCCAGTTTATTGTCCTCCAGTAAGTGGTTAAAAATAGTTTCAGAAATGCATTTTATTCAAATGTTAATACCATTTTCAGAATAGAAAGATACATTATGTAAAGCCTAGCAGGGTTATTTTTAAAATGCAAAATGCAGATATATTTATTAGTTGTGCATTAATTCATAATGCAAATAAGAGTGATGCTATTAATCTACAACAGTCTTTTGGCTGTTTTGTTGGGGTTTTTTTTAAATACAAATGGCCTTGTGTTGCTTAGCAGAACAGATACACTGATGGTTTTAAGAGTTGTGCCTTTATTAAAAAAAGTGATTTTTCTACAGTTGCAATTAAAAAAAAAAAAAAAAGTGATTTGAGGTATCAGGGCAGCAGAGTACACAATTATTTCTTGGAATTTTGTTAATGGGGAACTTTTTCTTAGTCCATCATTGTTTCTGGGTATTTTGTAGCCCTCTGAAATGATAATGCAATGTGTTGGTTTTGTACTTTTTTTTTTTTTCCTTTTCTTTCTCTGTTTACATCTACAGTTGGGAACAAACGGTGCAATGTTTCTTTTTCTATTTTTATTTCTCTTCAGGACACAGCAGGTTTTAACACCCCTCTTCTCAGACCTCGTGTGATTGGAGAATGGATTGGCCGTGAAGAGAATGATGCAGACCCTCTGGCTGCTGAGATGCTGCAGCCACCAATACCAAGAAATAAAAATGAGCAGTGGGACAGTGAGGATAGCAGCAGTCCTGGAGGAAGGTGGGTTTTTGATCAGGCCTAGAAACTTTATATTTTGTGAGACAGAGCTGTCCTTGTTACAAAAATTCTATTTCAGAGGGCAGAGTGCTGGGCTTTTGAATTCCCATGCCATAGCGTGGGCACATGCAGAATAAATAGGAGTAATTTATATGTGGCTTTTTCTTATGCTTTTCTATATGATTAACTTAATACCCATTTGCAAAGCTATGGATTTATTCACATGTGAAAAGCTAAGTGTATTTTGACATGGTTGGGGTCCATTGTGTAATAATGTTGTGATGCTTCATTCAGATATTTCATGTGCTTCCATCTTTCCAGGGCTGGTAGTAGCTATTTATTAATCTTCTTGACACTTTGGTGACAAATCTGATTTTCTCATTTAAAGGAGAGATAGACAAGGGAAGCAGTATCTCTGTTATTTTTAACTGGACTTCCTAAATTAGCTTTCATTTCACATCTTAGCTTTTTGGTGTTAATAACAAGTCTTTCTCAAAGAGAAAATTTTCTTCTCTGCAGTACATAATTTCTGAAGATTTATTGTCCTTGACTGAAAGAGTTTGTGCTTCAGCTACATGGAAGAGATTATATTACAAGGAGTCCATTTTCCATGGTTTAAAGATATGTTTATTAGAGAAGGTTAAATACTCACAGCCTTGCTTTAAAAGGGATTAATGTCTTTCTTTTTAAGTGTAAATCTAATGCACTGACTCTGTTAATTGGCTTAAACACCTACGTTTCTTCCTTAGCCTTGTAGCGTATCTCCTGGGTTATAACTAGTACTTTGACTGCAGTAGACACCTTTTTCTCCCTTTTTTTTAGAAGGCAGAAACTCTCTGCTTTCCCTCTGAAAAGATCTAAGCTATTCCTTCACTTCACATTCTTCCATGTACCTTCTACATTGAAATTCACCTCCCTGTCACACCAAAACTAAGGCGTCACTAGCTGTGCTCTTACAGACTGCATTCATTAACTTTCCTCACGTCTTGGGGATATTTGCTATCCATGAGTACTTCAGTTAATTAGATTATCGTGGGGGCTGCTGCAAGTACTACTATTTCAAAGAAGTAGCAGCATGTAGTAATGATCCCTCAGCCAGACCTTGGACAGGACTAACACAACTCAGGCTCTGGGTCTCTCCAGTGCAGTTCCTGGGAAAGTAATGGAGTCAGCAACTGGCACTGCAGCTTGATTGTGCAGGCCTGGGTTTCTTTTTCCTTATTCAGCAGTCCAGTAAAGGCATTGAATAAAGATCTGTTCCATGTCTCAGAGCAAACTGAGGATATTGTATCCCTTCTGTCAATAGAAAGGAGAGAAATAAGCATCTCTGTCTAATTTTCAGAAGGGAGCAAAGAGTTCTAGTTCTGAGCAGCAGAGATGATTCAAAGCAGCACATTTTTCTCTTTGTAGAGGGTGGTACAAGCTGTGAGAAACATCACAGCTAATGCTATAATTAAAAATGTGATTAATGGCTTTGAGAATAGTATTTGATGAATCTTTTTGAGTATCTTGACAAAATCAGGTTGCCTGGTGTGTGAATAAGGAGAATATAGGGAACTTGACTCCAGGAAAGACTCATGGGATACTGATATCTCTCTTTTTATAGGTGCATTAAGTGCTGAAGGCCCATTGAAAAATATGTATTGCTAAGTGGGAGTACTGATTTTCAGTGGAAATGAGTAACTGTTAAATTACATGCAGCATATGGATTTCCATTTGGATGACTGATTTTATGTCTGGGATAATTCTTTGCTTCATTAGCATTTCATCAGCTATGTATGGCATTTGTATGCCATTTATAAAAATCATGTTTGCAGTCTTGCAAAGGAATCATAAAGTTGCAGAACTTCAAGATAGTGGTGATACTAAAATTGATGCCAACTATAGTTTAAAAGACCCATGTTGATAAAGATTCATCTGAATATTTAATAATAGTTCACCAATAACTGGCAGTTGCTTCAAGGTCTGATTTAGTGTTACTGTGAATTAAAGTGCTTTTAGCAGAATTTTGGAATTGGCCACATACCAAATGCACAAGACAAGTACTAGGTAATAATAACTTAGTTTTAATGTAGCAAACAATTACATCTAAAAATAGTGGGAAAAGTTATGTTTTGCTCTCAAAAGAGTGATGTTATCAGTTGTAAGAAAGTTTGGCTATGTCATCTGTATTTCAGTAATCTATTTCATAGTTAATGTAGCCTTAAATAGGTTACATTTTGTAAACGTAAGTTTCATTTTGTCAAATGAAAGAGAGGGCAATTTGAAAAATCCACATTCAATGTTTCAAATTTTATCTTGTTAAATTTTATTTAGCAACAGTTTTAATAAAAAGTGGTAGCTTATTGCTTACTTTTTATCAGCATTTATAGGATAAGCCAGGAAACTCTTAGAACCAATTATAATACTCAGTTAAAATATAGGAATGGAAAAGTCAGAACTGTAATTGTTCCATTATTTCCACATCACATGTTTTGTTTTACCTGTGAGTAAACATAAGGATATGGTACATATATGTAACACTATATGAGTATCCAAAGGATTAGACATTGACAAATCATTGCAGAGTGAGTGCTGTCGGTGTGGTGTGACAGAATCACCATTTCCTGCTGAAAAATGTGCGTTCCTGTGATGATGAGCTACAGAACCAGGCATGTCATATATTTGAATGGCCCAGTAACTCAAAAAAAGGGGAGAAAAAGCAACTGAAAGGACAGGTGTTACTACTGCTTTGACTGGGAAAGACAGTGTAGCCAGTCTGAGGTAGCTGTATTAGTAATGTCCTGTCAAGTGGATGAAGGGTCACCTTTTTGTCCTTAACGGTCTGGATCGCTACAGAGGAAAGATTGTGTTTGTCACTGGCTTTGCACTGCTCTCTGTTGCCACTATAAGGAAGAAAGGCAAGGTATTAATAAGTGCTAAGAGACCATAGAAAAGTGCTGATGGCAATCCTGCTGGTACTGAGCTCATCTTTCAGAAATTTGAACTCCATGAAAATAGGATTAAACTCATTTTCAAGTCCGTGTTGGTAGTTTTCTACAATTTCTTGGAGGAATTCTGAGAAGATGCAAGGCTCTTGGGACTCTTCCCCCAGGGATGATGTATGTACACAATGGGGAATTTGAGTGGTTTTTATTGTGATACTCTTGTCTCTTGGAGCATGAAATGAACTAGAGCTTGCAGAGGCCCAATCCATAACCTGAGGTCCTAAACTCAAAGCCTGTTCTTCATCCCCAAAGTACACTTTGTCTTATTAGTGTTTATCTTTGCTGGAGAAATGAAAAGATTGTTGATTATACTAAAAATCATACATTTGCAACAATTCTGCCTTCCTACAACAGACTGTAAGGACAGTCCGAGGTGTTGGTGGTACGCTCATGAGGTGCCCCTCCTGTGGGGCACCAAAATTCAGTCTGTTTTGTGTTGATACAGTAAGGAATCAGAAATGGCAAACTGTAGTAAGTCCTGCCTTAGATCCTTCTAACATCTGTGCAATTCCAGTCCTCTGTTATTACGGTCAGAGACACACCTCAACAAATCAGGAAAATTGTTAGAAATATAAAGCCCTTAATCCTGTGGGGTAATGGTATCAATATCACTCAAGGAAGCAGTTCCTTGTTGTCAGCTTTTTGCTGTGGATCAATGCCTTAGCAATACTGATTATTAATTGGCATTCTGATGCTCTATACCTGTAGCTTATTTAGACATGATTGGTGCACATAAAGTCTATGGGAAATTTCCCAAATTCAATCAAATCTTTATATAGAAACTGAAAACACAAAATGTCTTAGAACATTATGTGATGAGTGATGCATTTTGAAGAGAGCAGCAGTAAGAGAAAGTTGTGCTTTCCTCCCTCACAGCTTAAAAATGGAGCCAAAGACCAAAGGATTAAAACATCAACAGCAGCAACATAAGAAACTGCTGGCTGCCATGCTTTCTCAGGATTCCTTTGATTCTGCTCAAAGCACAGCTCCATCTGTAACCGAAGAAGACATTGACAATGAAGATGATGCAATGGAACTACTGGGTAACTGCAAAAAATTATGTGTATTTTCTGAATTTTTTTATTATAAAAAATCAAAAAGAGATTAGGCAGAAACTGCTCCCTATGTTTGAAGCTAAAGTATTCAGCAGCTGTGTGAAGGTTCATTATGGTTTAACGTGTAACTTTCAGGAGAAATGTAAGGCAGACCATAAATGTGTGTGAATAAACTCCCAGCTGCATCCAAATTCCATGAAATCAAATGCTTTAGGTGCTTAAAGTCATTAATTTGGTTTCCTACATAAATCCCTTCCAGGTTCTACTTGCAGAATCTATTTCTGTACAAGGAACAGAATCCGCTTCACTCACTGTCTTTCATCTGGTTCATCTTTTTCTTAGCTGTATCACAGTTTTAACTTCAGTAGATTTTTTTTACTTAATAACTATACAAAGCTTATGTAATGTGAATTTGTAACCTCTTCAGAGGATTTGATTGTAATTTTCCACTAGACTGTATTGTATCTTAAATCTTAAATTGCACTCTAGAAGACTTGATGCTCACTGCTGCGTCCCTTCCCTAGAATTACTAATTGTATTTAACTAATAATAGTTCTAATTGTACTTAATAATTTCTTTTTTGCTATTTTTCAAAGTTTCAGTGTATGATACTTAAATGGCAGTCATGAATTTCAATATTTGTTCACAGTTTCTGCTCTATGGAGCTTTATTTGGGATCAAAGCATGGGAAATTCACCATCTCAGAATAACTCAGCTTTCTTGAATTTATGAATTCTGGCATGATTTTTTTTTTCGGGTTGGACCTTAATCTAAAAATCAGGAAAACACATGCTGCTCTTTTTGCTTTCTATATTTCTGTTGCATCCTTACTATAGTCTTCAAAGAAAAACAGAATAATTGAGGTTGGAGGGGACTGCTGGAGGTATCTAGTGCAACATTTTGCTCAAAAAAATCAGCCATAGCAGGTTCTTTTGAGTGGATTTTGACTCTCTCCAAAGATGGAGATCCTATAACATCTCTGGGCAGCCTGTTCCAGTGCTTTACCATGCTCACGGTTAAAAAAAAAAAAAAAAAAAAAAAAAAAAAAAAAAAAAAAAAAAAGAAGAAAATATCCTGCTTAATTAATTGTGAATTAATAAATAATTACCTTTTCTTTTGCAGTAGTTTTAGTTTTAATATGTGCATTTGTTTTACTTGGAAGAAGAGAATGGCCTGGATCACTCGTTATTTATCGCATACAGGATACGTTTTTTTGTTAATTTCTGTGTAGCTAGTGAGCAAAATGTATCCAATAGATGTACAGGTCTTTTCTTCCAGACACCTGAATCTCTGAAGGTATCTGAAACCAAGAAGGCAGATTAAGGATTTTTCTAGTGTCTTGACATTTGGGTAGAAAACTGTACAAACTAGTGTTTTGGAGTTTTTTTTTAATAAGTACTTGATCGTAAGAGTTCATTCTAGTTTTGTGCCATGCAAAACCTGGAATATTTTTCCATCCTGCAGTTCATCAAAACTGGCTAAGTTTATACAAAATCAACCTTAAACTATGAAAGGTCATCAACAGGACTTCCAGTTTGGCTAGGGTGTTATATAAATGAATATGAGATTTTGAGGTAAAATCCTGACATATTTGAGGAGTAGTAGCCGTGCTTATAGTGACTGTAGTATCACCATGTTATAGTAACAACCACTGAGAGAAAGTTCAATATGCACATCTTGGTATTTAAAGTGCTGTGCTTCTGAAAAACTGGCTTTTATTTTAATTCTCATTTTGAAATTTGCTGACAGTATGTGTGTTATATTTGGTATAATGGTTAGGCTACATTCTCCAGAACTGCTCAAATTTTGAGAGTATGACTCTGTTTACATGGGAAGGATATTTTAGTTTTCCTTTGAAGGTAACATAAAGAGCTTCAGTTTCTATCAGCAAATACAGGGTTTTTTCCATTGCTACATTTTCCGTGTCAGTAACTGATACTGCGACTGAATTTTTTTTAATGTACCACGTGAATCCATTAACTGATTTGATGCATTTTGCACAACTTACATGCAGTATAACTAATTTCAAATCATGGCTTTCTGCCATCGCTGAATTGCAGGGCATTGTTGTATATAGATTAGATTCTCTTTGATTTGTTCTCCTCAGTGTTCAGTATTCTTTGTTTAGTCAAACCTTTCTTAAAAAATTGCAAAACTTCATGCTCCTAAGACAGTATTCTGGGAAAATAGTTCTACTATTTATAGCAGATAATTTAAAGTGTACGCCATATTTAAAATGCAGAGCAAAACCATGCATCTTTAGGTGTATTCAAGAGAACCTTTTTCAGAGTTTGGGTGATTTATTTAGATATTAAAAGTATGAAGCTGAGTTTTTGCATATTTTCTTAGAAAAACCCCCATCTCCTAGGTGACTCAATGAACGTCTTAGCTAGAATTCTTTTATATTATGAATAAAAGAAACAATTACATTGTTATCCTTTTCAAAAGAAGTGTATGTGCAAAAAGATAAGATACATAGGAGTGCTGTTCTCATGCTGGTGACTTTATAAGTGTGTTCAGTTAAACAGGTGTCTAAACTAGATTAGTGACTGATAACATCATAGTGGAAAGGATCTTCTTGACTTCAAAAAGCTGAGAACTGCAATTGTTAATTCACATGTGTTTGTAAACGTTAAAAGGTCATGCAATTGATGTCTGGGACAAAATTATATCAAGGGACTCATTTTTTACACATCATAATGCCAAGCATTGTGTTTTGTAAATCTAATCAGGAGCTGATGTTGTTCTTTGAGAAATTCTGCGGCCATTTTGGCGTTCTGTGACATTTGGTCTTAAGCTGTCTCTCACATTTGGCTGAAGTCCACTGAGACTTTGAAATTATGTTATTCCCTCAGTATCTCACGTACAATGATGTACATTGGAGAGGACGGGATTGTTATTTTCTCTGAAATTGCTGTGAATATTGATTATACAGTCACCAAGGCATGAGTTGTTTGGTTTTAAAAAATCAATTATTTGACTAAGTGTAAGAATATAATTGTTTAAGTGTATTGCTGTGCACAGACATAAACATAGTAAAAGTATAAGGATCTTTGTAGCACACTTGGACTTAGATATACATTGTTACAGTTTTTACTAATAAGAAGATGAGAAAGACATTCTGTGTTGTTTTACACAATAATTGTAAAGAGAACAAGTCCTGTGGAGAGCAGCCCAGGAAACAAGGGTCATTTAGCCTGGAGAAAAGGAGGCTCAGAGGAAACCTTATCGCCCTCTCCAGCTTTCTGAAAGGAGACCAGGTGGAGTTTTCTGTCTTCTTCCATGTAACTAGTCATAGGACAAGGCCACAAGTCATGCCAGGGGAGATTTAGGTTAAATATTAGGGAAAAATTCTTCATGGAAATGTTTATCAAGTATTTCAACAGGCTGCCCAAGGAAATGGCTGAGTCACCAACCCTGGAGGGATTTAAAAGATGTGTAGGTGTGGCACTAAAGGGCATGGTTTAGTGGTGGACGTGGCAGTGCTTAGGCAATGGTTGAACTTGATGATCTTAATGGTCTTTTCCAGCCTAAATGATTTTATGATTCCATGATATTTAGTCATAATGCTCAAGCAGCTATTTCTTGGTTTTTCTCCATCTTCCTGTGTGTTTATGGTACTAAAAATGTTACCCTATGTTAACAGATGATATGCAGTAGCTAACTCTGCAGTAGTTAACCACTGCAAAGGGTACCCAGGAAGTTCACTCACACAACTGTGGTTGAAGTGATAACTGAAGCCCATTTCCTGCAATTGATGCATATGCCAGTCTGTGTGATTCTGAAGAGTCTCTCTGATTTCAATGTAAATAATCTTATATCTGAGATGAACTTAACTGTTTGGAGCATCAAGGACTTGTAAAACCATCTCTTCTTAGGAGGTGGTTTCACCAAAATAATGCTTTTTTCCCCATAATGTATAAATCTTAAGTGAAAGTTCGGTGATTGTTTGCCTCACGTTTATTATGTGTAATTCCTTCTATACAGTAATGAACCAGAATCTTTAAAGATAGAAATGCACTTCAATTAGTAATAAACTTTTTGATTATTGCTTTGGGAGATACCTGATGTGTTCTCTGTGCTTTAATAATTCTTCTCATAAACTTTAGATTTTCTTTTTTCTTCAAGAGCTTTCAAATATTAATTATTTAATCGTTGTAACACCCTTGAATGGTTGTCTGGTGATACATTTACATTTTTTAACAAGAGGAGATGAAGAGAATATAGTGGAAATTGCTTTTGCCTGAAGGGTGAGACTGTAGCTCAGTGGCTGGTAGTCTACCTCTTAAATATCTGTGCTGCTTTTCTAATGAGCCTCTGTGTCCTTAATGAAAGGGTTTGCAATCTGCAGTGTTTTCAGTACATTTCCTCTGGTTTAACAGATGCTCCTCATTTCCTTGGTTCCTAAAGGTCTTTGACAACATGCAGGAAAAACTGACTCTGGGCATGATAAATTTTACTAATACTATCAACAGGTTGTTCCTTTTTGCTGATTTTCCCAGATGAACAAAACATTCTCCATTATGTGACTAGAATACATAATTTTTCAGAAAAGAGACCACAAAGCCCTGGGAAAGATGATGTGAGTTGTACTACATCTTCAGAACAGTTTTCTGGCCTGTAGCCTGTTTTGTTGTGATTTAAGTAGAATGATTGTGTGGGAGAAAGATGTGTGAATCGCTCCTAATGTTCGCTTTCAATGAGTCTTCTGTTTTTGGAAGCTATTGGGAAATCGGCAGAACTGCCGGTGGGCATGTGCTGTGTAGGGCACAGAAAATGACACCCTTGGGAGACAGGAGACCTCCTCTGCATGCAGAGACTGGCTGTGCAAAGTGTTCAGTGGCAGATAGAGTGCACTGGAGCCAGTGTGTGTATAACAGATGTCCTCTAGAAGAGCACTCGGGCTCCATCAGATGAGGATTTAAGCATCTTTTTGTGGCAAAAGTTCAGCAAATATCATATTCAGATTTTCTCCTTTTTTTCTGCAAATATATAAAGTCACTGAGCAAGAGAAATGTGCAGGTCTACTTAATGTCACTCATGGAGTTCATTGATTTCACTTCATCTTGTGGCCCTTTGCCAAGAGACAAACATCTGTGAGAATATTTTAGTTGATCTGAGAATAGGCAAAGCTTTAACTTGCTATTCAAAGAAGAGGGATTTGGTGTTTAAAATCCAAATAGAATCCTGCTCTTGCTATTTACTATGCTTAATACTAGAGGTACTTGATGTTTAAATAGAATTTTTAGACTGACAATAAATTTCAGTAGGCTAAGTTCTGTTGTTTGGTTAAGAGTGTATTTATAATGTTAGAATATGTGACTAAATGAATTAGTCACATATTGCAACACTTGTTGCAGCTCCTGGTTAGATAAGCGTAAAATGCGTTGAAAGTGAGGTTGATTGTGCTTCATATTGCTATGGGGAAAGTAGAGAGAGAAAACCAATTATAGCTAGAGATACTAGCTTCTCTTGAGTTGAAATAAGTTACATGAGCTAATAAAAAAGCTTCAAAAGAATGATTAATTATCAAGGAATAGATGTGTACTGAAAATAATGATGTGCAGAAGGCTAAAATATCATTCATTTATAGTTTGTAAAAGAAACTAAAGTTTATTTTAAACCTGTACCTAAACAAGAGTGAAGAAACTGTATGTCCACTACTAAACCAGGTCCTATGCACCACATCTACACATTTCAGCCACTTCCTTGGGCATCCTATTCCAATGCTTGACAAACCTTTCATGAAGAAATTTTTCATAATATCCAGTCTAAACCTCACCTGGCATGACTTGGATCATTGTTCTGTCACTTGCTGCATGGGAGAAGAGCCCGACCCCCATCTGTCTACAGCGTCCTTTCAGGGAGTTGTAGAAGTGATAAAGTCACCCTTAGGCAACCTTTTCTCCAGGCTAAACAACCCCATCTTGCTCAGCTGCTCCTTATTAGACTTGTGCTCCAGACCCTTTACCACTTGCCCTTTTCTGGATGTGTTCCAGCACCTCAGTGTCTTTGTTTCAGTGAGGCGTCCTAAACTGAAAAAAGGTTTGAGGTAGGCCTCACCAGTGCTGAGTACAGAGAAACAATCACTGCCCTGGTCTTGCTGATGGTGCTATTCTTGATTCAAGTCGGGCTGCCTTTGGCCTTTTTGGGCACATGGCTGTTTCATATTCAGTCAACTATCAATCAGCACTCCCAGGCTGTTTTTCACTGGGAGACTTTCCAGCCACACTGCCCCAGCGTGTAGCACTGAGTGGGGTTGTTGTGATCCAATGGCAGCATCCACCCATTCTCCTTGTTGAGCCCCATACGTACCATTGGCCTTGGCCCATGAATCCAGCCTGTCCAGATCCCTCTTCAGAGCCTTCCTTTGGCAGATCAACACTTCTGCCCAATTTGGCATCATCTGCAAACTGACTGATGGTGCCCTTGATCCCTTCATCCAGATTATTGCTAAAAATATTTAACAGGACTGGCCCCAATACTGAGGCCTGGAGAACACCATTGGTGACCAGCCACAAGCTGGATGTAACTCCGTTCCCCACCTTTCTCTGGCCCAGTCATCCAGCCACTTTTTCATTCGATGAACAAGTGCACTTAACCAAACTGTGAGCAGCCAGTTTCTTCAGGAGAATACTGGGGAAATGGTTTCAATTACTGAAGTCCAGGGGGACATCATCCACAGCATTTTAGTTGTTCACTAAGTAGGTCACTCTTGCAGAAGGACATCATGTTGGTCAAGCAGACACGCTGCCTTTCATAAACCCATACCGGGTGAGCCTGATCCCCACGGACATGAGGTTTTTCTTTGTGTGCTGTGTGGTGGCTCTCGAGATGATCTGCTCCATCACCTTCCCTAGCACCAAGGTCAGGCTAACAGACCTGTAGTTCACCAAATCCTTCTGTCTGCTTTGAAGATGGGTGTCACATTTGCTAACCTCTCACATTTGCGTGTCGATAAAGTATCTTTATGTACTTGCCCTGCTCTTGTGTCATCCCTAGAAATGAGATATCCCTAGGATGCTGCATAAATTGATGTCCAAACTACTTTGTACTACTTTAGGACACTCAGGTTAGTTTAGACATAGTGGGGAAATCATTCTGTAGCAATATATCTAAGGAAATCCAGGAAAGGATGTAATTAGTTTTGTGCCTGGATCTGTTTTAGTCAGGGTGCTGACTCTCCAGTACTGGTAATCGGCACCTCCATTCTCATATACTTTGTATGTATTCTTTAGTTTACATTGAAGCTCAAAATATGAATGTTGGAGTTCACAAGTTGGTCGGGGAGACCTGGCCCACTTGATTGACTAGTCTCTTTGCTAAACAGCTGCCAGCTCCTGAGCAATCGCATTCTCTTTTTAAAGCGTGCAGGGAAAGAAAGTAGGAAAAAAAGTCAGTTACAACAGTCAAACTTTTAATTTAGTAAGAAATTACAGGATTTCTTCAATTGGAGATTCAGAAAAGAGCAGGGGAGCTTTGTGAGCTCTGGTGAGGACTCTTTACTATTCAGTTAAAGACATTTGAAATCAGTATTTTTGTGCTGGGAGAACAGTATTAATCTAGAGCTATCTGGACAATTCGGGGAGGTGACAGCAGGATGAGAGTTACTATGATTACTGGATTTTGGGTATCACAACCCCATAGAGCTAGTGTTTGAACTGCTTCATTGAATTCCTTGGCTTTGGGGCTCTACTGAGGTGAGATTGTTCATCCGATTAATAGGCAGGGAGAGGGCTTATTCAAAGAGACATTTGTGAATTTAATTCCTATTGTGAAGCAAGGATGTGAAGGCAAGAAATTATGTCCAAACACACCAGAGCTTAAATGTATTTTTCTTGTTAATATGTGGCTGATTAGTGTCAGGTTTTTCTGAACTGCTGACGTATCAACTTCTATGAATAAATTGTCCTTTATTTTATATACAGGTAATTTGCTCACAGTAAGATAATTACTGCTGGCAAGAACATTCAGTGAAGTATAAATTTAGCAGGGTTTTGGTGGTTTGCCATAGAAATATACATGTGTATATATAAAATCACACATATAAATTCTAAAAAGGAAATAAAATTTATTTTTTGCCAGAGTATTTCTTAGTTTTTAGTCATGTTTATAGTAATGGACAGAGTTTGGCATATATAACAACACAAAGTAAGAATTGAAACAAAATTAACCAAGACAGAACTATGAATAAAATACTTTAAAATGTGCTTTTCTGTCCATCTTTCTAAACTAGAATTTATTGAGAGGGAGGTGTTGAAAATCCATGTAGAAAAACAGATTCTACTGCCATATGCTGCAGAACACACAGCAACTTTTTCAAAAATTCATATTATGTTTTTGATGCATTAATTACTTGGTGAAGCCTTTCCAGTTGTTGAAACTGTAATTTAATGCCATTTGTGGAAAATAAGTGTTTATTTACATTTCCTAATGGATAGATGTTTTACATTTAGGTACAATTAGGGAAAGGTGTATGAAATTTCTGAAAATTACTATTTGTTTAATTTGATGCACCCAAAATAAGACAGTTCTGTTGAAATACTATGAATATCTTGTCTACTTATGTAAGTATTATGATTCAAAACTTGTTATGTATTGTTTCCCGGTATTTTATACTGTATTTGCTTTAGTTTTTCTGGTTTTGGTAGTTGAGTTTGGCACTCCAAATGTGTTTGAGACATAGGTTATTTGTGGTTGATTCCTAACTGGTGTATTAAAGTATGTTTCAATTACTGCTTTTCTGCTGATGTTAATTTATATTAGTGGCTTACATTAAGAGTTAGATTTGAAACTATTTAGTCTATTTCCAGAACTGATAATGTATGCCATGCAAAATGTTCACCAGAAGCATTCATAATCAAAATATATAATTTTTGCAGCTTCCTAACATTAGAAGCCTAATTTCACATGATTTAGTGGAATTGTGCTGGCACTTGTCAAGACGTGAGCTTATATGCTTCCTATGTGGAGCACCGTGACTCTTTAAGGAGAATTTTATGAGAAACTAAAAAGTTGTATATTAAACTGAGAGCTCATGATGCTCCTTCCTCTGTCAGTAAAGAAAAGGAGAAAGAGATAAGAGGGCATATTAATGTTATATCTCAATGTAGTTAGATATATGAGAACTTCAGCTACCTCATATGAATAGATTCTGCAAGGGAACAAAAGAGTATTTTGAGAAATAATATCTTCAAGTTGTTAAAGAAATTGAGAATCACGCAACTGTGTCCTAGTCTCAGAGAAAGAGTCAGCATTTAGGTGACAAGCCCTGAAAAGGCTCAAACTGCTTGAACCTCTGACTTAAAAGTGAAAGCTAAATTATAAAAGCTGAATGTGTGGTTCAGATACATAGCTGTACTCAAAATAGTGCAAGGCCCAAGCAGCTCAGAACACTCAGTGACAGTAGAAAGAGTCACTTCTTCATACTATGCTTTATCTGTTTTCTACATCTTTCTGTGTCTTGGTAGGTTAGTTAAATTTGTTTCAGTTTCAGGTGGAGTATGTAATGGAGCTGAGCCCAAGTATGGAAGTGCTAGAATAAGGCTATGGGTAAGATTTTATGCATGCCATCACAGCAGTGAGAAATCAGGTGTCTAGTACATTGCTCTCATCTCTGTCTCCTTCTCTCAAAAAAATGTCTTTTGATGTGGAATGTGGCATTTGATTGCTGTGTGCTCAGTACATTTTAGGGTCTTCATAAAATGTAGTTTTAGATAGTTTGCCTTGAAACAGTATTTCTCCTGTTGTTTGAAGTTAGGTAAAGTGGTTTTTATATTTACTGTTTAGGTGATACTCTTAGCATACCTCTTTGCCCCTAAATCACTCATGAGTTCATTCTTGTATTAATTATTCCTGTTCTGCCAATAGTATGGGAAAATTACACAGAGCTAAATTAAAATTTATTCCCTGAAGGCTGATTCCTTGTCTCCTTTCATTAAATGAATTCACCAAATATTTTTGGCTTTTCTCTGGGTGAGAAAGCTATTGTTTCTTGCTTATTCCAACAGACTGTGTATTTGGATTTCAGGATTTCCTACCTCATCTACCCCAAATACTTCCAGTTAAAGATAAGGTGATGTAAAAATTGTGCACTGCTCCATTTTCCTTTCAGTGGGGTTTTCCGTTACTGGTTACAAGGCAATGCTTTGTGATGGGTAGCAAATCGTATGATAAAGTAACACAGTTACCATCAAAATCTGTAGCAAAAATCAGTGCTCAATAAATAGTAGCGAATTATCAGGGAGAAAAAAAACCCCCACAGTATCTACACAATCAGTTACTAAAAGCCTTTTAATTTTGGCTTGTAAGGTTAGCATATGCTGAGACTTGACGTCCAGTTTAGCAACTGGTATAATTCACAATTGTCGCTGTGGTTTATTGATGCAGAATTAATAGAAGGACTATTCAAAATATATTGGTAAACTCTGAGTGCCCAAGTTTTTGAATCACAGAAAATAAGTAGGGAGTGCTGACTGTGAGTTTGTTACTTTGGAAATCGGACTGAAATGTCTATGTTACACACAACCAATATTTGTAACTCCAGAAGACTGATCACTTAGTTGTTAATATATAGTTAATTATTTGGGTTCAGATTCACAGATTTGCCATGTGGATTCGTAAGTATGAAAGAATGAGAATTAGGTGTATGATTATATTGAGAAGTAATTTGATTGTAAGATCTTTTCTCAGACTGTAAAACTGCCATTTTTTAGTGTGAAGCTTAGCAAAATTAAATTGGAGTTGAAAAGTACTGTAACAGGGTGGGGGAGTAATATTACAGCTTTAGTAACACATTCTTCTTCACAAGGGGTATATTTAAAAATAACTAGTATTCCCATCAGAAACAACAATAAACTAGTACATCTGATATCTCATGTATGTGTGATATTGTCTACTAAGAGTAAAATAATGAAATAAGAGGAAGTGATTTAGAGAAGAAGTGATTAGGAGGATGAATAGAAAAACAGAGCCTTATTTTCCTTTTTCCTTGAAGCTATTTAATTTTATTTTTTTAAAAAATGGGAAAACCTCATGAACAGAAGTGTGGGTCAAACGGGAAGTTCAGGTTTCCTGAGTCTTCAACTACTGCAGCAGATCCATATACTTTGATGTGATGGGATATAACACTTTTGAGATAAGCAGATGGTAAAGTAGAGGTGCTGCCTTTTCCATGATTTTCACATTCACTTGTTCTTACAGCTTGTGTTTTGTTAAAATCCTAAGGAAATAAAAATGAATGCATGGACTAGTATACAGGATGTAAGTTGCGATAGCAAAGAGATTGAGTAAGTTATGCTGCGGCAAGTGTAGCAGCTAGAAACAGGAGATATCCCTTTTAAAAGTGTCCAGTATTTATCCATTTATCCCTTTTAAAACAGTCCAGTCCTATCTATGGGTTGAAGAAGAGAGAACTCAGCTTCCCAGAGCTGAAGTGGAGGCTCCTGAGAGGAGCCACAACCTTTGCTGAGGTGCACAGCAGGAGAGTGAATGATGCTGGGCAGAACTTGATACAGGCAAAAATCTGATTCACAGAATCGCAGAATGTCTAGGTTGGAAGAGACCTTCAAGATCATCGAGTCCAACCCATGCCCTAACATCTCAACTAGATCATGGCATCGAGTGCTATATCCAGTCTTTTTTTAAACACATCCTGGGGTAGTGACTCCACCACCTCCCCAGGAAGACTATTTCAGAACTTTATCACTCTTTCTGTGAAAAACTTTTTCCTAATGTCCAACCTGTATTTCCCTTGATGCAGCCTGAGACTGTGTCCTCTTGTTTTGTCTCCAGTTGCTGCCTGGAGAAAGAGACCAACCCCCAGCTGTCTACAGCCACCCTTCAGGAAGTTGTTACAGAGTAATAAAGTCAACTCTGAGTCTCCTTTTCTCCAGGCTAAACAACCCCAGATCCCTCAGTTGTTTTTCATATGTCTTGTTTTCCAAGTCCTTCACCAGCCTCGTTGCCTCCTCTGGACACGCTCAAGCATCTCAACGTCCTTCCTAAACTGAGGGGCCCAGAACTGGACACAGCACTCAAGGTGTGGCCTCACCAGTGCCAAGTACAGGGGAAGAATGACCTCCCTGCTCCTGCTGGCCACACCATTCCTGATCCAGGCCAGGATGCCATTGGCCCTCTTGGCCACCTGGGCACACTGCTGGCTCATGTTCAGCTGCTGTCACCAGTACCCCCAGGTCCCTTTCCTCCTGGGCACTGTCCAGCCACACCGTCCCCAGCTGTAATGCTGCAGGGGGTTATTGTGGCCAAAATGCAGGAGTTGGCACTTTGACTTATTAAACTTCATCTTATTGGACTTTGCCCATCCATTCAATGGTTCCAGGTCTCTCTGCAGAGCCCTCCTACCTTCCAAGAGACTGACACATGCTCCCAGCTTAGTGTCATCTGCAAATTTACTAATCAAAGACTCAATACCCACATCCATGTCATCAATAAAGGTATTGAACAGAACTGGCCCCAGCACAGACCCCTGAGGGACACCGCTGGTGACTGGATGCAGCACTGCTCACCACCACTCTCTGGGCCCGGCCATCCAGCCAGTTCCTAACCCAGCACAGAGTGCTCCTGTCCAAGCCACGGGCTGCCAGCTTATCCAGGAGTGTCCTGTGGGAAGCAGTGTCAAAGGCCTTGCTGAAGTCCAGATAGACAACACCCACAGCCTTCCTGCATCCACCAGGCAGGACACCTGGTTATAAAAGGAGATCAGGCTGGTCAAACATTACCTCTCCTAAACCCGTGCTGGCTGGGTCTGATACCCGGGCCATCCTGTAAATTCTGTATGATGACACTCAGTATAAACTGTTCCATTATTTTGCCAGGTACTGAGGTCAGGTTGACTGGTCTATAATTACTAGGGTCCTCCTTCCCACCCTTTTTGTGAATGGGTGTCACACTGGCCAGTTTCCAGTCATCTGGAACCTCTCCAGTGAGCCAAGACTGATGATGAATGATGAAGTGGCTTCACAAGGTCATCTGCCAGCTCCCTCCTCACGCTGGGTTGGATCCCATCTAGGCCCATAGATTTATGAATATCCAAGCATCTCAGCAGTTCTCTAACTGCCTCCTCTTGGATAATGGGGGGACCATTCTGTTCCCTGACACCATCTACCAACCCAAGAGAACAGTTGTCTTGAAGACAAGTTGCCTTCCCACTGAAGACTGAGGCAAAGAAGGCATTAAGCACTTCTGCCTTCTCCTCATCTGCAGTTTTGAAGTTCCCTCCCTTGTCCAATAGAGAACAAAGTTTGGCCTTACCTTTCCTTTTACCATTAATATATTTGTAAAAACATTTTTTATTATCCTTTACAGAAGTCGCCATTTTAAGTTTAAACTGAGCTTTGGTCTCCCTAATATTTTTTCCTACATGCTCCAGCAGTCCCCTTAAATTGTTCCCAAGAGACCTGACCCTCCTTCCAAAAATGATACATCATCTCTTTTTGTTCCTGAGTTCCTCCAAAACCTCCTTGCCCATCCAGGCTGGATGTTTACCTCATCGATTCATCTTTTAGCACACAGGGACAGTCTATTCCTGTGCCCTCAAAATTTCTGTTTTGAAGCATGCCCAGCTTTCCTGAACTCCTTTGTTTTCAAGAGCTGCTTCCCAAGGAACTCTCTGAATAAGCCTGCTAAATTAAGGCCAAAGTCGGCACTCCAGAAGTCCAATGCAACCACCAGATCTCCCAGCACCCATCTTTATTTGCAAACAACACATCTAACATAGTCCTTTCCCTGGTGGGCTCACCTACCAGCTGCAACAAAAAGTT
This sequence comes from Hirundo rustica, assembly GCF_015227805.2. Classification (NCBI taxonomy): domain Eukaryota; kingdom Metazoa; phylum Chordata; class Aves; order Passeriformes; family Hirundinidae; genus Hirundo; species Hirundo rustica. The sequence goes on along the minus strand of NC_053450.1, from coordinate 34,411,839 downwards.
AAATGTATTTTTATATAAAAATATATTTATAATTATATAAATAAATATATATAAGAAATATATAATATTATTAAATATAAAGGGGAAAAAATCGGTGTGGATACATAACTGCTGAAACAGGTTGCCTAGGGAGGTTGTGGAGTCTCTGACCTTGGATGTTTTCAAGACTCAGTTGTTTAAAACCCTAAGTATCTTGGATGATGCTACTTTGAGCAGGACAGTGAGCCCTGTACATCCTGAGGTCCCTCTGAGCCTAAATAATTCAGTAAATTGCCCGTAGAGAGGGCCACGACATGTACGCTGTACTCCGCTTGTAATATACTCAAAATGAGATCATTAGAAACTTAATGTTGATCTATATCTGAGTAAACTACTGTGCAAATAGATGCTTTACCAAATAAAACACACAGGCTGAGACAAAGGGATTAGGTCTAGACTTCAGAGGGAAAGTAAGATAGGTAATGAAATAGGATACTTTCTGTGTGATTAGAAGACATGCAGTGGGGTTTAAAATATTAGATGTTTAGATAACCTGTATAAGAATTATATCTGTCATGCAAACGTGCATGAATGAGTTCTGTATTTCCTTATTCCTCTCACATCTGTATTACTTAACATAAAACAGCAGTTTCAAATCTGGTAACAAGTATTACAATCTGCACTTCCAACTAACCAGTAGCTGATTGGCAGTTCAGTCATCTAGAAGGGGCATTCATTTACTGATGAGAATTTTATGAGCCCTCTAGTATTGCTGACATTCTGTCAAACCTCATGGTCATGTCCAGACCCATGGGGATAAAAAAGAAGCTGCAGGCTGATTCAAAACCACAATCTTGATTTTGCTAAAGAAGAAAATCAGGTGAGAGAGTTGAAGGGTATTGTGCAGTTAAAACACATAGAAGTAAATGTATTTTTGTGCTACATTTTAGAAGTTGAGACACTAAAGTAGTTAATATTAAAATTATACAGATAGAAAGTTAATATAAAATGACCAAGACAAGTAATTACAGCGCATTTACAGTTGTTTACCTTTCCTGAGCCTTTGAAGTGGACTGAAATGCCTGCTTGAAATTATCTAAATAAGTGGTAGTGAATGGCTTCCAATTTTTTCTTTCTCTTCAGAACAAGTAATTTTAAAAAATGGTAGCAGGCTTTAAAGGTTTATAAGTAGCTTAGTAGCTGTGAGGGAAGTAACAGGAAGTTGAAATACGGATGTGAAATGCTATGAGTAAAAGTTAGTAGAAGTAATAAATTTTGCCCATTTAGCTCTGAAAGAACACCTAAGTGATAGTTTTTATGTGGAATAGGAGAATGACAGATGGAAAAATGAGTCCTCTGGGCAGAAACCTGGAGGCATCCCAAACTGTGTGATAGAGACTCATATTTAGATGGAAAGAAACAGTTCCTACAGGTTAGATGAAAGTTTATTATTAACCTATGGGCTCCACACAGAACAATCCTAATGGAAAACAAACAAAAAAAATTTAAAAAAAAAAAAAAAAATCGGTGAACAGTCAGTAGAGAGTGTATGAATTTATTTAGGTACAACTGGAAGCTTTATCTGGTAGAATACAAGGTGATAAAATATGGGTGTATTCGGTGCAAGGAAGCGTTACAGAACTACACATAATGGCAGATAGAATCTCTGTAGACAGTCAGCAACACCCTCATGTTTCCAAAATCCCTGACAGAGACTATGGATAATGCATTTAACCATGACACAGGTGAGGAAGCAGTGTTATTTAAAATGCAATGAATATAATAATTTAAAATGAGGTATTATGGTGACCCACACAGAGGAGTCCTGGTTGTTGAACAGGTGAGAGATGAGGTATTAGTATCTTACGGAGAGATGCAGAGTCACTGCTCACTGCTGCAGTCTGTAGAGGAGCTACAACATTCACATCTTGGGAAGTGAGAAGAAGCTACAGGAGTAGGTGAGGCTACTGCTAGGAAAAGCGTGTAGGAGCCTGAGTCATAAACATCTAGTCCCTTTCCACTGCTGCTTGGTGTGGTCAGGATACTTTGGAGCCTCTGCATCAGTTTATGTTGTCTTCAAAATTCATTAATATTGTCCTAATATTGTTAGAACTTATATTAATTTGTTTAGATTTTTTTTTAAATGGAAGCAGACTTTGCAAACATTCAATTTTTTCTTCAAATTTGATGAGATTTAAGAAAAGAAATAATCCAAAGGCAGAAGAAACTTCTGATGGATAAGCAATATTTTCCTTCAAATCAATAATGAAAAAAACAGGGCCAATAAAGGAATCTTCTATTTCAGTATTGACCAAATCTTAAGATTTTTTGCTTGCTTTATACCGATTTCTTACAAAACCAGGTCCCCATTAATTTCAGACAGTACAATGAATTCAGTGGAACCTTGTTTAAAGGTTTTTGTTTGGATGCAAAGTTATCTCATATCCTGAGTATCACTCTAGCACGAGTATTTGGACTTGGAGAAAATGAGTTGCTCAGAAAGTCATGGTTTTCTCTGAGAATGACTGGGATAGGCTTCATTTTCTGCAGTACGCCTCAGCACCGACTCAGTCTAATGCTTCTGCCACTTGAGACAGCCTGGAAGAGTTTCTATTTCCAGAAAGGAAATGTTTCCTGTAATGCACTGGTAATAGTAGGTACAATGACCTTGCATATGCGTCAATGAAAATCCTGAGATGTGACCTCAGACACTTTCTGCCTACAGAGATGAACACAGTTCCAGAACTGGACTGAGGCTTCTGAGGTAACTGATTTTGGCACGCTGGTTCCAGATACTGCTCTGCATTTGGGACTCTGTTTCTCGTTGGTGCTGCAGCGATGTCTTTATACTGCACCAAAGATTTATACTCTGAAGACTTTATAATTGGGATACGGTGATTGCTGTTTACCCTGAAATTCCAATTAGATCATGGGAAATTTTTTCAGGTGGGACATCTGTCCGATAACTTTAGACTTTATGGGAATCTGCACTGTTAAACACTGTGCAAAAATGTGAATGGCAGTGGGAACATACTTCGACTTCGCCCTGTGAGCAGGGTCGCTAAAACAGACTGTTCCTTAGTGCATTTTTACTCTAGTACATTGTATGAACTGTTATGTCCGTTTGCACTAGGATTGGCCCGTTCGGGCTGAGCCTGTCATTCTTGTGTTCTACAACAAATTTCAGTTTATTTTAAAATAACAAGCCAACATAATAAACATGGTTTACTAGTTCTAATTACTCGGTGAAAGTATCCGCTAAAATAAAGAGCGCAGAGGTTATGTTCCTCACAGACCTGGTTCCATGCATTTTATAGTAAAAATATGGATACAAAAGTGAGCGTTTTGGGTAAGCAAGAGAGTGTTTCTGCAGTTTACAGGCCTGGTTCCGCAGCCTGGTGGATGGTTAGGAGGCACGAACGCTAGCGAGGCGATGCGATGCCGCCGAGCTGAGCTGAGGTTTTGGAGCGACGCCGGTGTTGTCGGAGGGCAGCCGTGCCACCAGGGGGCGCTGGCGCTTTTCCTTAGGGGTTGATTAATCTAAAACGAGATGAGATTTAATCTGTTTAAAAAGCGAACAGAGTGCTTCATGTTGAAGGAGAAAAATACCGTATGGGCAAGAAAACGGGGCGAAAAAAGGCACAGTGTAAACCTTTAGTGTTATTTTTCCATTCTATAGTTATCAGAAATAAAATAGGTGCTAAGAGTTGCATGGAAATTCACACTGAAGACTGCATATGACTACAGGAACTGATAAGCAATTTTTAATTAGTGTTCTGTGGTCCACAGAAACTTTTTTTTTTGTGGATTTTTTTTGTGTGTGGTTTTTTTTTTTTTTTTTTGTTTGTTTGGGTTTTTTTAGTGAAAATGGATTTAAAAACTCTCATTATAGAAATATGCATCAAATAAAAGTAATGTACAGAAGAAATGAGAATCAGATTTAGTTTTAACTCCTTGAATTAAAAAGTAAAATTTTCATAGGAGAAAGCAAACATCTTACTCTTCTATATAATCAAGAAATGCTGAATGTGCAGCAAAAAAAATTAGGCATTATGGACCTCTATTTAGCCTGCATTATAGTGGCTATTTAAAACTGCACAAAATTGTCCTTTTTAACAAAATGTCGGGGGTTTTGCTGAATTTCCTGGTCTAGGTCAGTGGTCCTGTAAGCCTGTCACATGATTCAACTAGTTGTACAAATTTTGAATATCTGGTTTGTGTCACCTTGATTAATGTAGAAGCAAGTGAACTCAGAGAGCAACACTTGTCAAAATATGACAGAAACGCATCAACAATCGTTGCTCATAAAGAATGCTACCACCGTTCTCTTGTATGTGTAATTTATCCCAATTTTTGTAAATCTGCTGGCAAAGCAGTTATTTAGGTATGGGGAGGGAATAAATGTGTAGGAAGGAGAAGACCTGCTGATGTTCAGTTAGGGTTTCTGAGTTATGTTTTTGCAAGAATAGATACTGTTGCTGTGATGAATTTGAACTTCATTTAATTTTATTACATTTGTAATTAGCTTAGCATGTAGTTAATGCTAGACGTACCAATGGTGACATTTAAATACTGCTGGAAAATGATTTATAGATCAGGAGCATGACATAGTATATGATATAATGTGCTTAATCGAACACGTGTACAAAACTACAGTTACTTGTATCAGGCTAAAAGAACAAATTAATGTGGAACAAAAGATACGTGAAACCTGTCATCAAAATGGCCAACTTTCATTCGTCCTCCTGCCACAAAATTAATAGAATTATTCCTGGTTTTGCTGCAGTGATTATTGTATCTTTTTCCTCAGACTAACATTGATATTATTTATATGGAACATTTTTGTTAGCAAAATAAGGTTTAAAAATACCTTGTGTGTACGGGCCAGAAAAATAAACTCTTGAAAAGAAAATATGAATGTATGGAACCTAAATAATGGGCTCAGTATCTCCAGCTTCAGTTGTTTAAATTTTAACCAATTTGATACTTTCTCTTTAAGATGAGTTTTGCTGTTCATATAACTTCTTCTTAGTTTGTGTTCAAAAGACATTGCAATGGAATAATAGGGACAATTTGATTGTTTTAAATTTTGATTAAAAGTGTGTGCAGTTTTTGCAATTACTTTATGAAGTGTATGTTGATCACTATAGAAAATAAGAAGTTAGTGCTACAGCTGCTGTCAAACCCCTCCTACTGAACATAAAACAGAATTTGTTTTCTTCTATGAGATTGTAGGTCAAATGTCTTTGCTCCTCTCCAGCAAAGAAAATTTTTCATTGTGTATGTGTTGCTTTCTCTTTTCCAACTTTAATTCATATTTTAAGTTTGTAACTCACCTTTTACTTCATTAGAATCATGTGGGAAAATTGAATTTTAAATGGTTCTAATCCTGACACTATTTTTCTGGCAAGTTGTTTAATGTGTGACTATTTAATAACTCAGGTTTTTTTATTTTTTTTTATTTGTTTATACAAAAACCTATCTCAAATAATTGACTGAGTTAAGTCTGTTGAAAGAAGGGAGAACTTGTGGTTTAAATAAAAAACCCCCTAATGCTTCTCTTTATGTCATAAGGGAAAAAATAGTTTGTTTTGCAAATTGTTTTGTAAAAGGAAACAGCATTGGGATATAATCACCTACTTTTTAAGAGGTTCTTGCTATAAAATATTAATAGAAGTTCTTGCTTTATGAAAGTGAAAGGCTCAAAAGTCTATAGGGTAAAAGAGAGTGCTCATAGATTCTTCTTTTTGTGTGTGTGAGTGATCATTTCCACAAAGAAGATTAGGGGAAAAAACAAGCTAATGCTATTCAAAAGATGCTTTTAAATAATATCTACTTCTAGAGCATAGGCATTGCTCATATTCCCTTCAGAGAGATCATATCTAATAAGCTATAATGATCATTATAAACAGATGTAGGCATAGATACTGCTACTGAAAACCTTCACTAGCTCAGCTTAAACTTTACTGTAGAGAGTATTTACCTGAATCTGTGATGTAATTCAACTGTAATTCCTGGGAGATAAGAGTGCAGAATGGAGAATAGTGTGGATAATTTTGTTGGGGCATGTCATATATTAACTGAAATGAGTTACAATGAGCAGGAAAAGAATGCAAGGTAAAAGAATGGCATAACTGTAACTTAGCTGGCAAAAAATATAGTGAATTAATAGGGATTTACTTTTTGACAAAACTACAACTCCAGAATACTTTCAAGTATTTTCAAGTCGCTTTGTAAGCTCTGTCTTTGGTAAGTGAGTTATCAAACACAGGACTAATTTTTTTTTTTTTTTTTTTTTTTTAAGGTGTGAATAGATGTAATATGACAGGATGTTTCATCACAACTTGAGAAATACTAGACATAGGCTTCTATTGCATATGTCATTTGAACTCCTTGTTAGAATTTATGCTTAGAATGTCATTTGTAAATATATGGTTCCACCAGCTCTTGTTCTCTGAGCCTGTTTCCAGCCGAGTCCATTGTTGGCTTTTCTCTCCATTTGCACTGCATGCTATCAGTTCACCATGCCTGGTGAAACAATGCTGGCAAGTGTCCAGCAGAACAAACAATGATTAGCTGTCCAATGCTGGAGCCTTTGAAAAGAATGTACACTGTAGAGGTAGGATATTCACCAGGTAGGATACAGCTGTCAGTATCCCTGTATAGTAGGCAGAGTAAGCTGCTAGCCCTAAAAGCCTTTACTAACTTGGGATAAATTTGAAGTTTTAAGGCTCTTACAAGGACGCCATATTGACTGTGTTTTCCACAGAAGTGTCAATAAGATGTCTGATAGTAATGAAGTACTCATGGCTTGCCACAAAATTTTGGATTCCTGCTTCAGTGTCTGAAGTCTAAGAACTCCTTGGTAAAATAGATACTTAATTATCTTAACATGAGGAGACATACTTTTGTGTTCCTTACACTTAGAAATGATAAAACCATTTAACTCAGGAATATTTTCTTGGAAATCTTTTGAGAGGTACAAGAAATAAGGAAAAAATAAGTTGAAATTGCAAGTATTCATCATTATTATAAGAAAATGAAAAACAGTTATACTGCTGTTCAGGAGTTGAAGGGTTACTTCTCACAAGCATCTTTATTTTAAGTAACTTTTTCAGAGTGATGGGTGAAGTAAATCTGCAGAATCATGTTCTTTATTTTTCAGAAAATAAATGTGAGTTTTTCCACCTGAAGTTTAGCATATATTTATGTGAATTACCTCAAGTAATCTCCATAAAAAGTCTATGATGCAGATATATATGTATGTATATATAATCATAGAACCATAAAATTATTTGGGTTGGAAGGGACCTTAAAGATCATTTAGTTCTAATCTCCGTTCTGTAGGCAGGGACACCGTCCACTAGACCAGGTTTCTCAGAGCTCCATCCAACCTGGCCTGGAGTACTTCCAGGGATGGGGCATCCACAGTTTCTCTGGACAACCTGTGCCAGTGTCTCACCACCCTCACAGGAAAGAATTTCTTCCTAATACATCGTCTAAATCTGCCCTCTTTCATTTTAAATCTATTCCTCCTTGTCCTGTTCTGTTTACATGTTCTTGTAAATAGTCCCTCTCCATCTTTCTTGTAGGTTCCCTTCATGTACTCAGAACAATGCAATTAGGTCACACTGAAGCCTTCCCTTTTCCTGACTCAACAATTCCAGTTTTCTTAGCCAAATATTTGGGGTTTTTTCTGTGACTACAGGATTTTGCTTCTTTTTTGTTACAAATAATAGAGTATTATTAATTAATTGCCATGCAGGTGAATATTGTTGTAATATTGCAAATTTGAAGTCAAGAATTGCAGTGTAAGAATGGATGTTGCAGCATTCTCATAATTTGTTGCCAATAAAATGGTAGAGCATTTCCTGTGAGAAGCACTTATATCTTTCTTCTGTGTTTCCCTGAACCCTGGGGATCACTGAAACTGGCAGAGTATTTTTAAATTTTTAAAGTTCAGGTTTGAAATTTTGGCATATATGAATCACATGCTTATTTAGACATGCCTCAAAGAAAAAGTGTGAATATTAAGGTGGAATGAATAGCAGACATTGGTTTTATTATTTTCTCAAATGTTTTCTTCCAAGTAAGGAATTTGTTAATCTCTTTGTGTGAAGTTGCCTGATTCTGCTGCTGCAGGCTGCTGAAAATGGCATTCTTGACAATTTCCCAGCTACTCTTAGTGGTGGAAAAACAAGAATGTCATTTTCACAGGGGAGCCGCTGGGACCTGCAAGATCTGTGCCTCAGGGGCAACCCCTCTATGGGCTGTGCAATTACAGGCCTGGGCCACCTCGCTCAGAATGGCTCAGATTTTGCAAGCGTGGTGTATGTCCAAATCTGCAGTTAAGGAACAGGGTTCTGATGCCGTCTGCAGCGTGTAAACCTGATCTTCAGCTAGAGCTCTAGCTTGTTCGAACTGCAGGCTTCCAGCTCCTTGGAAATTCCCAACCACTGTACTCTGAGAGCTGATGCTGACTGCTGCCCAGTAGGCTTTCTCAGGATGGTGGGATAGCAACAAGTAGGTTCCAGCAACAACATCTGTGAGGAATTCCTACCAAAATTATTGCTGCTGGGTAAAAAAAAGCTGGTGTAAATCTGTGCTGAATGGGGTAGAAATATAGCAACCTGGTATTTTTTTGAGTTAAATATGCTTAAACATGGACATCTGAACATCAGTCTTCCACTGTTAGTGTAAGCTCAGTTGTTTCTGAAATATATGTGATGATACTCAACTAGAACTAGCATGAATCATGTCCGAAGTACAGAGCAGGTAACCCCAGCCATCTCTGTCAGCTCAGAATTGTTTTTCCTAAAAGGAGGAATGAGCATCGTGAATATTGTTGGTGATCATCAAAGTAGATGTCTGTTTTCAGTGGTCCAGAGCAGTTGTGCAATTCTGACAAAGCTTGTGGTCTTTCTACCTCTAGAAATGCATTGCTTAACTAACAGTATGGCAAATACTTCTGTCTGTGGTTTTACATATTTTAACAGGATGGGCTCTAAGCTATTGTCCTTTTGCATGCTTGGTTAACAAAATGAGCTTAAATTTAGAGAATGAGTAGTGCTTGTACCCCCTAGGCATTGTATAATTTCTTAAAGGCAGTCTGCCCAATACCGAATGAACGGCTCTGGCTCTTGGCTGTGAAACAGATTATGTTTTCTTGGTGTAGTCAGGCTCCATGAAAGGGAAAGCTGCCAGCATTTACAAAACCATTTAATATAAGGAATGGCTCTGACACAATTGTGAAGGCAAGGCAAAACCACATTTCTTTACTATAATTTTTGCCACAGCATAAAATTTCTGAGCCTTTAGAAGTTGCGCTTTGACGCTTGTTGGTGTAATGTTGCATTTATGCAGCATTTCAAGTAACTTCTCTGTGAAGATTAGTTACAATCACAATCAGCAGAATTCAAGAACATATAATTATGTTCGGTGTTTCATTGTGAAGAGGTCCATTCTATTTTGCTGGCTTATTAAGCTCCCCTGATTAAAAACAAATTGTCAGTGTATATCAGAATCCTTTTTTGCTCCCTGCAATTCAAGGAATAGTCAAGAAGGTGTTTTCTTTAGTGTTACTAACATCCCTTTGGTGATAGGTAAAATAACAGTTTTATGTCATCTGGTATTCAATGTCCCAGAGTCATAAATTCATGCTGAATATTTTTGAACAAATACCTTTATTTGAAAAATTTTGGAGCCCAGTGCTGGTTTATTAACCAGCATCTTGTGTAGTAAAAATAGAAAATACAATTTTTTAAATAAGTGCTTATTTTGCATTAAAACTAAAACTAAAACTAATTGAATTTATTACAAAATTTGTTTGAGAGTATGAACAACTTTAAAAGAAATTATTTAAATTTTTGTATGAATTTACCTTTGCGGTTTGATTAATTTTTAGTTAGCTGCTTACTAGGTTCAGTTCTGAGAAAGAAGACATCAGAGAAGTTTCCATATAAATATTTCAGAACTTCACATAAGAAATACATTGTTAGGACGTGAGCTATAACATTGCTTCTGAGGCTAATATTGGTCTCAAACACTAAATATTTCCTTATTGCTTCTCTTTCTCTCAATATTTAGTAAGCCAACCATTTGAGTATAGGGATTTTTCTCTGCTTTTGAAACGTGTGTGTTAATAGTAATGTCAGGTTTGTTTTTCTCCTTAGAAAGCTACAAAAAAGTGATGTTCCTAGTGACTAGGCTTGAGTATCTTGTCCTTTGTGAGTGTGTATAATTATGATTCATGAAGGTGTTGGCAAAATATTGGCTAGTAGGTACTTAATAGGGATGACTTACTTGGACTTTTGTAAAAAACTTTTGCCAAAATCTCAAACAAAAGCATACTAAGGAGATAAAGTAGTCATGAAGTGAAAAATAGAGTGCCGTCATAGATTAATAGCTACCCATGTGGCAAGAAAGCAATAACTAATAAATACATTAAGCATTATAATATTTATTATTTTAGCAATCCAGTAGTGATGGGTACCTCTATTAGAATGTTATCATTTAATGGGAAGTGGGTAATAAGAGAAGTGATATTTATGACACTACTCTAAAATATCCAAGATGGTCAGGGCCAAAAACAAGTGAAGAATTTTCTAAAAATTAACAATGTTATATTAGATATCTTTTGTGGCTGAGAAATGTCCATGGACAGATCAGAAAGAATGATTTGTCCTACTGCTACATTCTTCAGACAACTAAATTAAAATGAATGGTTGCGATGATATGTTTGCAGGCCCACAACAGCTGTGAACATAAAAGGAGCCAGATACCTTTTACCCATGCTATCAGGTCAAAATATTAACATTGTCTGCACTGGATATCCTGCTTTCAAGTGTCTTGCAGTTGTTTGTGTTTGTATCCAGTGAGCTATCCCCATCCCAGTTTGGTATAAAGTCTTTCTGTTCTAGGCACCCTCATCTCAGAGCAGATATAGCAGAAGGGAAGGACATTGGAAAATTAGAGGGAAACAACTGAAGATGGACAGAGGTTGAAGAGTTTTATAGATAGCAGATTAGAGAAGGAATGAAAAAGGACATGCAAAATCATTAGTGAGTATAAATTGGTTCTTGTCTGGCTCCTGACAGACTTGCTGCAGGAGATTGTTGGCTGGAGTTGTTGCCACCCTCAGCCATCTGCCTTGCCCTTTGCCTTTAATAGATATGGAAGCCCTCAAGGCAGAGACATCTGATCTGCTTGTAAATCAGCTTGTGAATCACTTATGTTTTCAGCCCAGTGCATTAAGGAAAGCTGTTTCTGCCTAGGAGAGTAGCACTGTCGGGCAGAGGAGGGAAAGACGGTTTCCCCTGGTAGCAACTTCAGGCAGGGCAAATCTGCCAGAGACTTTGTGTATTTGAAATTTCAAGGACTAAAGTTTACTACTAACCACTGAAAGCTGATAAAAAAGGAAACACTTGTTTTACCTAGGGTTTATTTTAGTGGAGAAATTGTTCACAGTAGCACAAGTGATTTTAGCGTAATGTAACCTGATAGTGATATCCCCTGTTCATCGTTTTTCACCCGATAAGTTTTCAGCCCATTTTCCAGTGAGGCTGTTCTTGTGTGGACTTAGATTGTTTTGCAAGTTCTGCAACTCTGTCTTTGAGTTCTAGCCCTTTTAAATCTACTGCCAAATTTCAACTGAAACTGACAGTTTTCTAATCCAGGAAATTTCCTCCAATTCCCTGGAAATTGGTGTCTGACTTGAAGACAATCTCATTGGTACCATCCTGAAGCTTCAGTACAAGGTAAAGAGATACCACTGCAGATTGATCACTGTTATGGGTCTGAAACAAACAATGCATCTGCTGACTTGCTGAAGCAATTTAGGACAAGCTGTTTGAGTTAGTGAAGGTGAGGAAAAGAAGAAAGGTGAGCAGGATTACTAGGGAGAGGATACTCTTAAGAAATACGGAGGGAAACAGCGGGTATTAGCATAAAGAAATTAATGAAATGTAACAAAAATCCCTGAGAAGTCAAGATTCACTAGGTTTGTGGCTCACAGAGTAACTAATTCTACCTTTTTTTTTGTATTTTAATTTCCCTTCCGGGCTGAATTTTAATTTTATTAGATGTTGCAAAGTGTGTGCTTTTACCATTCAACATGACACCAACTGCAAGCCTCAATTTAAAATTTAGAAGATAAATGTAATTTTAAATGCTGCAAGCAGCAAATAATATGCAAAGCAGTGAATAACATGGCAGAATGCAAACTTATTTGTAAAGTTACCTGCTCCTACTTGAAGACAGGATATTAAACTTAGACTAAAAAGCTGTTGCTTGGCCTGGCATTCTTTTTATGGTGTATTACAAGTGAAGAACTTCTGAGTGTTCTTTTTTATAAAATTAAATGGGAGTGGAATACTGGCTGTAATTGCTAAAATGAAAAAAGCGGACAGAGGAAGAATAAACATGGAGAAAAAGAACAGAGGGAAGTAGGAGGTAATTTATAGCTAAGTACAAAAGGAACAAATGTGGCTTTTCAGAAGGGGAACTTCTCTGATATTTTCAGAACTCAAAAAAAAAAAAAAATTAGAAGAGAGTGAGATTGAAAACAAAGAAGTAAATAACTACACTTCAATGCAGGTCTTCAGCCCACCTAAAATTGCAAGTATTCCATTTGTCTGCTTTGATTGCTGTCTTAAGAAATTACAGGATACAACTTCTATCAGGTAAAATTAGGAGTACTGCGGTAAAAGTTGTGACTGCCCTGCAAAAAAAAGGAAACACTCCGTCAGGTACCACTACCAGTGCCTTCTTTCGTAAGTGTGAGCCATTTTGAGCAGACCAGGAGTCTCATTAGCCTTTGCCATGGTTCACAGGGTCACCGTGGTGCACAATACCTTGGGCTTGCAATTTCGCTGTAGTAACTGCACTACACCTGCTAGCACCAAAAGTAGTGCTGCTCCCAGCAGTTCTTGCATTTTCTTTAATAACCCAGCATCATTCTTTGTGAATATACTGGCAGTAGGTGTTATTGTATCAAAGACATTTTGACTATTAATGTATCAATTATGAAGAAGGGAAAAATGTATTGAAGGCTACACTTCAGGAGAGGTGTCAGACTGGAGGTCTGTGGAGAGAGGAAGTATTCAGGATATGAGAAATTCACAAAGAGAATGGTTATTGAAAAGATAAATTGGGGTAATCATCACTTTATAACATCACAAAATAGGAATGCTGGAAAAGAAATAAAAAATAACCCAAAGGAGCATTTCCGCTGAAGGCTGTCATCAGTTATCACAAATAGCTACTGTGGACCCTGTGCATTATTAGTGAGGACTAGAAGGGTGAGGGAGAGACAAGTACAGTTAGAATGCACCAAGTAACAAGTCTGTTTAAAAAAAAGCATGGCCATGGGCAAAGATGAGGCAAGAAAGAGGAAATATGCTAGATTTAAATATAAGGATCCAAATTATCTTTGATATTAGATAATTTGAAGTCAATGGAGTTGTAAAAAGTAAAAGTAGACACTGGAGGCTGTTGTATGTAATTGTTTATTATTGATTTCACTTTTCTTGCAGTCAGAAGTGTTGTTTGAATCTAAATGCCAATTTTTGTCAAATTTATCTTCTAATCTTTTGCTTTGGAGTTGTGAAAGTTTTGATAATTTCTGTATGTTTCTCTGTATTTTACTACTGCAGTGATCTCAAGTTAATACATACAATATTTGTGCATAAACTAAATGCAAAGCAAGAGCTATTAAAGTAAAACTAAAAAAGGAAATTAAAATCCTAAATTAAAATAAATCCTAAAATTAATTTCTAATATATACAAAATATAGGACTATAGGATTTCAGTTTAGTAATCCAAGGAAAATAAAAATGGTATTTTAAGGTAATTTAGTATTGCTGTCTTCTTTAAAGATGCTTCCTGGTGGTTATCTTCTATTTTAACTTAAATAGCAAGACATTACCCTGTTTCAGATTAACTGTTTTTATATCTGTCTTGGTTTTGAAAGACAGTTGTCTACCAAGGAAAGCTAGAGCCTCCCTTGGAATGGACAATGTAAACCCCCTTTCCTCCAAATTATTATAATTTTGCAATTAGGGGCTTTCAGGCAAAGATATGGGAATAGGAGTACCAGTTCTTTACTAGGAATATTTTTAAGAAAAGAAAATACAAATGTAGTACAAAAAAAACCAAGCAAGGAAGCAAACAAAAATCCTGGAAAACCCTGACAGAGTCAGGGATATGACCTGACACCCTGTTGGTCAGGCTGTTGGAAGCAGCCCAGATAAATCCTGGAGTAACAGATGTAGTTCTGTGGAGTAGAGATGGTCCTCTAGAAAGTCCAGTGACAACGAGATGGGTCCTGTCTTCCTCTGGGAATCCAGTGGAAAAACCGGATCCCTTGTGTCCTTCAGTTCCAGTTTTCATCTAGCTAGAAACAGTTGGTTCCTCCCCCACTGTGTGGAACATCTCACAATGGGGTGATGGAATGTGTCATGTCATTGGTGGGCCCTAATGGCCCATTATCAGAAGATGTCCCCTTGGAGGATGGAGGGGTGGTGAAAGAGATAAGAAACACTGCCCCACCTGGATTTAATGGCTGGGCCATTATCAGAAGACATCCACCCCCCTCCCCCCTGGAAGGGTGAGAGAAGGATAAGACATCTCCCAAAAACCAGCTTTCAACAGGTGAAATAGAATGCACATTTTTAGGTTACACAATCTAAGAAAATATCTTAGACACTGAGTTGAAAAAAAAAAAATTAAGCTGTATTTTAAATTCAGCTTATCTGATTGCCTGTTTAAGGGGCTCCATGTTTGGGCAAAAACCATCAGAGAAGATACAGCTGAGTGAGTCTGAGCTGAGCTCAAAATCAATGCAGCAAGAAAAAACCTTCAGAGGGATGAGCTGCTTGGCCCTGCTCCTTGTGGGCCACACAAGCATGGCTGCTGGCATAAGGATGGGCAAATTAGTCAGCTGACATGTGGCACAAGAAGGTCTGACTTTTCCAGTGGCAGCACAGACTTTTTTTAGCTTGAACTGATTGTGAAACTACTCCTTGAGTCATTGAGGGCTTTGAACAATTATTGGCACAGGGTGCACACTTGGAGTAAAGTGCTGGTTCCACTGCAGTAAGATCTGAATTTAGCCACTGATGCATATAAAGCCAGGGTTTTGCTGTGAAGGGAGTGTGATCATGGCAAGAAAGATGGTGAGTCACCTCTGGAAGAATATGTTAAAATGAGGCTGGAAATGGTTAGCAAAACACTGAGATGTTGAGCATCCGAAAAAGAAATTAAAACTTAATAGGTTTTGTGTGTATGTGTGTGATGTTAAATGCATAAAGTTTGTACATTCCTGAACTAAACAGTAGAGGTTACAGTTTGCCTTTGTGACAGAAGGACTGTTGAACACAAAGGTTCTGTTTATTGACTCACTGTTTTCTAGGTTATATTGATGTAGCCCAAATTTCTTCTCTGTAAAGAAATGGTATATTTTTGAAATATCCCATAATGAAGGAATAAAATATAAATGAAAAGAATTATGGTCCATTGTTTTTAATTCTCTTCAGAGAAACTTTACAGTCCTGGGAATAATTAAATATAAATAAATATGCAAATAATAGGATTTGTCAGTTTTGATTTTTAACCAGATGCAGAGAGACAAATCCAATTGTGTCTTCAAAAAGATTTCTCCCTTTATTTTATTAAAACCAGAAGTTACAAGGAGAATGTTTTATTTTTAATATGACAAGAATAAAAACTTGAAATGGTGGTGTAAATGAAACTATAGAAGAACAAAATTACTCTTAAAAGCAAAATTCATAATAAAACAAGTGATAGTCACATATTTGCCCTTTATATCATAAGTAAACAACGTACTTTGTCCAACACATTCCTACATTATTGCAGAATTTTAAAATATTACTGACTTTAGTATTTTTCCATTTTGAATCTATAAATGCTGACACTGAAGTATGAAAGTAATGCTGCATGTAACCCTTCCATAGTCTTCCTTCAGGTTTCCTCTGGTGAGTAATTTCAGCTTCAAGTTTGTTCAGACAATTAAAGTATTGTCCATTAGGCTAGAAAAAGTAATATTTGTATTATATTAAAATGCATTTGTTGTTTCAAATAATTATTACAAATCATTACGTATGTTTTGTATGAAATGCAAATGAAGGCTAACTAATTTTATTTGCATACATAATCTTTTGCCCAACTAAACTGAGAACATGATGCTTTGAGATTGAGAACATAAGCCATGCTTGCCATGTGCATGTTTTACAGTTTTCACGTGGAAATATTCCTCTTGTTGCTTGTAGATTTCAGAGCACCTGAGGGCGAATCGGCTGGTTTCATGGAGACAAGAGTACTGGGTGGATGTCCTGCACATACCTTACAGAGAGCTTGCCATTCACTGTGGTAGCTCCCTGTTATAATGCAAAGTGACTAAATAATTATTTCCTTCTTTAAACATTGAACTGTGAACCAAAGTCTTCATTTCTCTCCTACATGTAGAAGAGAAATACAGTCCATACAGTCACTCCTAATTAATGCTTGCTTTAATTGTTTCCTCTTGTTCACCTGCCCCATTTCTAAAAGATTACTTTGGCACATCACAGGAAAATGCTCTTTTTTTTTGACATACAGATTACTCTATTTTCATTTAGAAGCTGAGTGAATCATTGTCATTTTTATGTATAATTTAATTCCTGTTTCAGACTCACAGATAGTTGCTTAGAGTATAAATGACTAAAAGTAAATGTGAGTAAATGTCTGTGGAGAAACAATTCCTCAGAATGTCACAGATTTAATTATTCAATCACTATCACCTAACTGCAGAAGTACTCTAAGTGATGTTGGGGATAAAGAAGACTTTTCAAGGTGTCTGACAATAGTTTCCAGACCTGTTTCTCCATTTGGCTGTATAGGGAAATGTATCCATATGGGGGATTTTATGAAATGGTTTTCATGCTTACTTGGATGTCCTTAGAGGGATAGGAAAATCTTTTGACATATTTGAATATTTCTCAGAGGAACTTGTTTTCCTGATGTTTTTCAGGAAATGGGTAGCAACTGGGTTATGTAAGTCCCAAATAATTAGGCTGAATTTATCATTGTGGAGTTTTTTAATGAATATTTGCACAATTATTTCATAAAAACAATACCTTTTTTCTGGGTGAAATTTGTTCTAAATGTATGTCTGGTTACTGGGGCAAAATATTGTTAATGTCTTACAGAGCAGTAGTTATTTTTTTTGTCTTTGAGTATTAATTTTCTATTGATGATTTCAAAAGCATTGGTAAAATGGCTTGTATAATATATTTGCTTAAGGAACCTAAAATCCTCTGTTAAAATTTCCAAATTCTATAAAAACTGTAGTTATACCACCAGTGACATGGCAATTGTCTTTCTGATAGCCTGTTGTTTAGAGTTTGTATGAATTATATAGGTTTGATTTTTTCACATTAGCCATAATTTGTAGTTTGTAAATGAGCAACAGTTTGCCAAGAATTAACATCATATTGAATCTTCACACAGAGAAATGCTCCATAAGAAATAGAACATTAATCATACGGGGGACTTTCGCTGGTGTGTTAGAAAGCTGTTGGAAGTGTTCGAAGCCTTTTGAAAAGGTCCTGAGCTTCTTAAACTTCTTAACCGGACTGTTTTGAAGTGCTCATCTGAGAAGGAACTTTGATTGTACATAGATAATTGGAAAGGTTATTTGGGAGCTGAGGAAAGTATTTCTGTGGATATGCTGAAACACTGTCAGATGTTTGGAACTGCTTCTTGTGTTTTGACAAACTTGAGGGGTGTTGAGTTTGGAGGAATACAATTTAATTGATATGACATAATTTTATGATGGATCAAATATGTGTGTACACTAGTTTCAGTATAATATTTGTGTCTGTAATATGGAAATTGATAATTACTAAGTTTTGAAAATTTCTTTGAGCCTATGGATCACCTTTCTAATTTGTGTTAATTTTCAAAGTAGCAAGACTTCTCCATTAAGTCTGCATTCACTTAAAAAGCTGTACCATAATATCAGATATAATTTAATTTATGTGCATTACCGAATTTCAGGAATTTTAAATCAGATGAGGAAAAGGTCGTAAGAAGGTAAGACACTGTGTTGATAACAAGCCTGATTTTAGCCTACTTCTCATGTTCAAGCTTATTTCCAAGTTCAATCATATTAGATTTTAACAGCTTGGCATTACTCAGTTACATAAGAAAAAAATAAAAGGTGATGATTACTTGCCATGTGTAATACTTTTTTTTAAAAAAAATGAAAATTGTGTCTTTAATGTGGTAACACATAGTATTAGAAATCATATGTTGGTAATATATTAGGAATGCGTTTCTGAAGATGTGAATATTCTCATAGAATCTCAGTTTTGAAAAACTTTGGTGTCTTGAGAAAAGCAAGAAGTGAAATCACACTAAATTTTAAGGCCGTTAAAGCAGAAGTGGTGAGTTGCAGATGGGGTATTATTCTGTTAATGTAAAAATGATATCTTGTTTTCTTTTATTACTGATGCTTCGATAAACTTGTTCATGTTCTGACTTGTTAGTGTTACTTAAATACCAGATGCTTTTACTTGTCGGGTTATGGCTCTGGGAGAAGGGCTGAGCCTAACTGAATATGAAAGCTTGTTTTTGTTGGAGAAGGTGATCCTACTTCCTCCTCTGTTCCTTCAGGCAGAGCTGTAGGCTCTTGTTGTTTTCCTTTAGATGGATCATAATGCTTGTATTGAACCCTCAGTGTGCCAAGGCAGCTCTGCAGCTCTACCAACACACTTGCAGAAGATTCCACCAAAAATATACTATTTACTCTACATATATAGTATTTACATATACATATGCATTTGTACCAGAGTCAGGTAAAAATCAAGCACTGATATCACTGGGAATGGTAGAAAGGGGTAAGAGCACAGTAATAAATGGGACTTCACCACTGGAAACAAGCTATTGGAATACAGAACTACATCCTTAGTGACTGCAGGTTAGCACCTTCGAGTTTGACCTCATTCGTCCACCATCTGAGCTAACAGTAATTCAGGGCTAGTGAGGTTTGCTACTGTGTAAACTAGCTACTTTGCGACTGTGCCTGAAGATAGAAAACCATTAATTACTTGGCCTTTTTTATTTGACCTAATTTTCTTCTTGGTGCAGTGCTGCCTGTTTCCTTTTGGCTTGAAATAGCTATTTTCTGCTACTGGGGTTTTTTCTTTATTTTCTCCATTCTTCCTGTTGATATGGTTTGTACTGTGACTTTGTCTTTATTTGATTTTTAGGTTTTCTATCAGTCAAAATGCCTGCCGTCTAGGAAATTAGCACAGATGGTTCTTTTTGAGAAGGAAAATATAATAAATTAGTCATGTATCTTCTGTGATACAGTGTAGTCTTTTCTGCTGCCTTCCTCCAGCATATGATGGTTGTGCTTCCTAATGTTTTGTGTTTCCTTCACCTTTGTTTTTTCACAGCTTCTAGAGGAACATTTGTTATCTGATGCTGAATCGTCTTTCCAGTCTAGAGTCTCTGACTCCCTCTTAGGCAGTGATAACGTAGATAGAGTAGTTAGCCTGCAGTTTTTATCCTCCACAAGAAAAGGACATACTGTGACTGCCAGGGGATGTGGTTCACATTCTGCTCCACTGCTGTGGACTTCAAAGTTAAAGATGTCTCAAGATCTACCTGGCTTTTACACCTCTCATAGTAAAGACCTAAAACCCAAAAGGGAGAAACTTGAAATACTTCAGATAAATTTTCAGTCTGTTGAGTCATAGAAAATTCCCCTTGAATTCAGTGGAGTCATGATTAACATTAGTGTGTTAACGTTAGAAGCGGAATTGTCAGGTAAAATTTTCTGATTAATTTTCAAAATGGTTTTAATATTCTGAAATGAGATATTCTGGATCATTATGTCATTCATATCCAGAAGATAAAGTAGTATTGAGTAAAAGCAAATGTATCTCTGTGATGTTTAAGATACTAGGCTTGAACTAACATTGCATGACCTAACATGCTGTAAATGCCTGATTTATTTCTGAGGCAGTAATCTTGTCTTGCAATATTCAATGAAAGTGTAGCAACCATATGTGTTATATGTACCACTAGACCATTTTCCATTTCAGCCAGTTCTTTGTCTTGCATTGCGGAATGCTTCCACAAGCATTGCAGCAAAACAAAAAACCTAATTTTCTCCTTTCCAGACTGAAAGCATAAGCAAACATAACCCAACTGAACTGAACTCATAGGTTACACAAAGCAATCTAACAGCAAAAACAGCACCTATACAACATCTCCAACTGCACGTCTTTCAGTAACCTAAACTTTCTTTAAAAAACATTTATTTCTCTTTATTAAAAAAAAAGAAAGAAAAATATTGGAAAACTGTGTCGTATATTTGAAATTTTATTAAATGATTAATCTATTGGATGTGTGGAATGGTTTTGACATACCTACTAGTTTATCTGCTTGACCCAATTGAGGAGATAAAATTATAAATTTTTTTTCTACCCTCTTTGGAAAGATGTCAGTGGTATGAATTTAATCAGTGAATGAGGAAGAGCATGTACTGTCAGCTGTGATGCCATTGGTATGCTGATGGTATCCAGCTCAGTGTCTGCTTCTTGGAGTGTAGACAGTGCAGTCTTCCAGATGTCCCAATGTCTGGCCAAAATAAGGATAGTGATACAAACCAGATGGTTTTGTCTCAAGACAAAGCAGAGTTGATGCGAGCTGATGGAGAGATGGGGCTGGAAGACATGGCAGAGCCTCGGTTGTTGGATGCCATGCTATACTTATTTTCATCCTTCATCCTGGATTCATTGTTAGCAGAAGTAACAAGGAAGGCAGTTTTTCCTTTGCAGCTGGGCAGAAGTTGAGGAGCAATAGAAAAGATTCACAGTGTGTTTCTTCTAGTTTTTCTAGCCAAGAGCTTTGGTGGTTATCATAGAATTACTTACGTATTACTGTCTCAGTCAGGACTTTAACGCACTTAGAGCTCGCTAGGAACTTTCACATACAACATATGAAATATCTGTTGCTGATTGTGCCCATGGATACAGGGAGTTTGGAGATTTCTTTTCTTTCTCACTGCCTGCCCAAACTGTCCAGTCTGAGATCACTGATATATGAGTCCCAAAATTAACTGGAACTTTTCTAGCACAAAAGGTGCAATAGTGCCTGCCTGAAAGTTACTTTTCTAAAATGGGAGATGTGCTAGTTTATCAGTAGAAAATTTAAGCTGTATAAGCATCTTGCTTCTTACTTATTGTGGTTCTCTTTCATTAAGAAAATTCTCAGAAGGACAAGTAAAATGTTTGACTATATTTGGAATTTATTAATTTTAATTAAAAAAAAAAAAAAAGAAGCTGGGGAAATAGAGATTTTTGCACTGTAGGAGTTCTTGATGTGTGTAGGTTTATGAAAGAGAGCAGACATATTGGCTCTCCAGAAATCTTTGGACTAACAGGTTTTTTTTTTTTTTTTTTTTAAAAAAAAAAACCCTCTTGGAAGGTTCAGTGTTACTGGAAATGTTTGGTGTAAGATAGTTTATAATTTTTCTGCTTTGCCTCAACTTCCATTTTACTAAAAGGTGTATGAATTTCCACTGGCCTCTAGACAACCTAGCTAGGATTAATTCAGCTAAGGGACTTAGCAGCTTAAGAGTAACTTATGTGGCTGCAAAGAAATATGAGTGCACTGCTCAGTGCAAAAATTGATTCATAAAATGCTAAACAGGATAACATTTTCTTAGACTGGATTTTCTTAGAAAATGCACTGTAGTTGCTCTGTTTTGTGCGGAAAACTGAACTAATGAATTATTAATCTTAGCTCATATTTGTAAAACTTCATATAAACAGCATGCAAATTATCATTCAAAATAGACTTAATAGAGAAAAATGTAAGCAATAATGTAATGTGAAATTCAGTGTTGCAGTTATATGTTGTAAGGCACATCTGTACTACGTTAACCACATGCATTTTAAAATATTACGGCTCTCTCCCCTTTGTTAAAAAATAAAACACAAACTGAAACCTTTTAAATATACATTTTTTCCTAATGCTTTGATATTTTTGTTATGATTGAAGAAAAACTTAGGGATTTAAACATGGCTTTTTCTAATATTATGAAAAAGGTTTTTTTGGTGGTTTTCTTTGAGAACGCAGAGTTGAACTGTGACCCAAATTGCACATAACTATAGTGGTTGCAGGAATGAGTGACATCAGAATTGGAGCTAATTAGAAATATTGATCCAAACTTGCTTTTAATTTTAAAAGTTGCTCTACTTAAAGCTAAAGTGGGAAAAAAAAAAAAAAAAAAAGGAAAAATTTACCAAGGGAAAACATTAAAAAACATTCCTTTAGATGCCTTCTGAACTCCAGAGTTTTTGGTGGTTTTGTGGTCATATCTCATTATGACCTTTTTGAGGTTCTGTATGATTACAGTGTAAGCACAGGTGTACTGTTGTGGCAATTGCAATAGTGCATTGTAGAATGTGATGTAGCAAGTGAAATATTCTAGATTTTGTTTTATTGGAAATGTAGAAGTAATTAAAATGTTCCAAACAATACTAAATTCTCATTAATGTGAAAATAAAGTTTTTGAAATAATTCATTAGCACTGAATGAAACTGCCCAGCTGATAGCTTAGACCAATGATTTTGAAATCCCTACTGGTAAGGAGCAACAATAGTTATTTTAGTCAGTTATTGTTGCTGAACTGGTGGGTGAGCAGTTGTTATTTGGTAATATTAGATTCTTGGATTATCGGTAGGGGAATGATAACAGGGCACAATGCCAATTATTTTCAACTATGGACTTTCTCATGTAAATAAAATGAGACCGTAATGTGCTCTGCTTCATCTCAGAGACACTCTCATCTCCTAAGACAGTGTTTGTCAGTCTTGCCTGCAAGTTACTTGTTTTCAGTCATAAAAAATTATCACACCATGTGGAAAAAGGGAGAATAAGCAGGAGGCCTGTGGGCCAGTGCTTCATGTACTTTTCTAAGATACTGAAGTGTTTAATGAAACTATAACATCTTCAAGACTGCCTCCTATGTTAATTCCAATCCCAGCTGGGGGAAAATAAGGAAGAGAAACTGAAGAAAGATCCCTTCCACTCTTGCTGATTAAAAGTGAGAACTCAAATCAGTGAATCATTGTATATTTCAGTACCCGAAACAATGCTGCTTTCCCTACTCCCATGTTGGTTTTGTGGTTTTTAGACTATGGAGTGAGATTCTGCCAGGTTGACTCTGACAACTGATACAGGTAGAGGTAGGTGTGCAAACTCAAGGTCTCAGCAGCATCGTGTTTCAATTGGATTTCTGTGCACCCATCAGTGAAGGCACAAGTATTTAGGGATTTACTGTCAACTTGAGATGCTTCTTAAGTAAGATATCTTCAGAATATTGTGTTCAAAAATCTTAGATACTACACCTAAGGAATGAAAGTCTGTTGATGTATTTATTTAGAATGATATTTGTATCAAAAGTCTCTGGCATGGGTCTGAACTAGGTGAAATTGTGGTATTTTAAGATGTTTATGGGAAAACATCTTAGAACTTATGTACCGGACTAACAGCATTGTCCACCCCATGACCTTGAAAAAACAAAATGAGGTGTCGTGTAGTTAGTGCACTGCAGAAGCTAACTCCAGTTTTGCATCTGTTGAAACAAATATTTAAAATATCTTTTCCAGGAGTGGAGCATCAGATATTCTACGTTCATGACTGTTCCTTATCTGGAAGCTTAATTCCTGCTTGCACCAATATTTAGTTAGGAATTAATGTGTTCTTTTTATTGGAATCTCTTGATATCTGGCAAAATAATTCATCTAAAACAAAGAGGATTGGCTAACATAATAAGACACATAAAAGTATGACATATAAACATGCTTAGATTTCACAAGCAGAACTTCTGTCAGCAGTAGGATTTTGTTGATTTGGGTTTTTTGTGTTGTTTCTTTGTTTGGTTTGTTGTATTTTGGTGGGTTTTTTGGTTGGTTGGGGGGTGTGGTTTATTTCAAATGAGATTAGTGGAGTTTATTAAAAGTCTGTGATTCAGCCATCAGGCCTTGACAAATCAATGCTATATACAAGGAATACATCAATGTCTACTACAATGCAAGAGCACTACCCTGAGGAATTAATTGCTTCAAAGAAAGCTGGTGCACCAGAATTTCCTGGTGGCATGCAAGAACATAAATCAGAATTCATTATCTGAATTTTTACTCTCACATGAAAACATTTAGTGCTTTTCTTAGTATTAGACTGAACAGACTAACTGAGCTGACATAGACTTTTTCCAGCTTTGAACCTTATACTTCTTGAAGTACTCCTGGGAAATTATTATATGTTTTATAATGGAGGAAGAAGACAAAAGTGACTGGATAATATAAAACAATACAGCATATGTTCTGATTACCTGAGCCTTGTGGGCAACTAGGCTTGTTTTATAGGAGTGTGTTTTATAGGTGTTTTGCCTAATAAGAGCTCTGTCCTTAAAATGAATGGTGTGCAAGCCTTGTAAGTGTTTGTAAGATGATTCCACACCCTGTCATCCCAAGACAATAGACAATCTTGCACAGTTTCTGGAATACTTGGAACTAGTCACTGCCCCTTGCCTTCTCACCATCCCTTCCTCCCAAAAAAGAAAGGAAGTAAATAACTGTGAACAGTGTCCTGTTTAAAAACATGACCTTGTTATTGGGCTATATTCTTACTTAGTTGAAGTAGGTAGCTTTTCCCCCCCCTCCCCCTTTTGGTGAATGTTTTCTATTAAAGAAAAAAAAAATCACAAAAAATTAAGCTTAGCACAGCATTATTAATCTAGAAAACACCTGGTTCTGTGCTATGCTATATTATATTTGTGATCTTTATCTCACTTTGAAGTATTTTTGTGTATTGTTGTGGCAAAGCATAAAGATTGCAGCTGTGTGAATTCATTTTGGTAAATTGCTGATTTGAGGAAAAGGTAAGATTCTTTTTGCTTGGTTCGCACATAGTTTTTTTAACACACAGAACATATTTAATGGAAATTGCTATAGGACCGAAGCTAGGTCTTCACGTACCTTTTTTAGAGAACAGCAGGCTGTGACCATTAAATCAGAGAAATACAGTGAGCAATCATGCATTAAAATAACAAACTTTTATTAGCTTAGATGAGATTGTTTTGTTTATGTGAACTTGCAGCCTATCACTATACAAAGATAGATAACAAGTTTCTAAGGATTTGAGAAGTTTCACTGTATTCTTGTCTTTCATGACACAAGCAGTTACGGGCTTGGCTTTTCTTTCTCTCTTTTCTCCATGAATTATCTCATTGCTGCTCAATAAAATCACGGAGCCACTCAGTTGTATCATCACTAGTTGGTCTAGCAAAGAATACAAAGAAAGAAAAGATTCAATGTCCATACCCTGTAAATGAATTGACTCTCCAATGAAACCATATTTTGCTAAGACTGGTTCTTTCCAACAGAAGCATCTGAAGCTTTGGAGCTCTTTTTTTTCCTCTTAAAAGGCACTGTTGCATTCACGGATTGTATTTATTTTAATAACTTTCTTATTTGTGATCAAATATTTACCTGCAAAGTACATATGAATTATTGAACAATATACACACATACACTCACAGTTTAATAGTAAAATTTCTGTATGATTTATTCTTTTATTGCTGCTAGGTTTTGTTCTTTTGTTGTTTGATTTTTTTTTAATTAAAAGCGTGAATGGGGTTGATCTGGAAGATGGCATATAAACTTGCTTACAAACTCAAAAATTCCCATCCAAAGTTCTGGGTATTGCAAAACAGGCAGCTTCTTAAAGCCTAATTGATTTAGTGAGAAAATGTTCAATATCTGCACTGTAAATCTGAGGTATCCAGAAGAAACTGAAATAACTCCATGCCAATGCAGAGGTGCAATAATCAAATTAAATCAAATGCTGCAGTTATTCTTTGGATTTGATAGATGGAGTTATGCTTCCCTGTTTAGTTGAATTATTAACAGTTTTCTGTAGTTTGCCATGGGCAAATTCCATCCAATGTTGAATTAGATCAACTAAAATTCCTTGAGAAAAAGAACAGTTGTATATGATACAGGTTTTTGGTATTTTATATTGAGATTTTGTATGCATATTACTGCTGTTGGTCTAACAGCATGTGACAATAAATCAGTACTGCAAACTGTTCTGCCTACTTGTCTGTTTGCTACAACTACAGGGACCTCGAATCCACATTTCTTGCACAAAGTTTCACTTAATTTTCTTTGGGCAAAAAAGGCTGGTAGTTGACTAAAAATAACAAAAAGGCATGGGTTCGATATCCAAATTCAAATATAAAAGGTATAGTGGAGGGTAGGCTATATCATTGCTTTGTCGAAACACTTAGTCATCAGAGAGCCAAAAGTTAATCAAGCAGAGAACACTTGAAAAACTTATTTAAAGAAATCACATCTGCTTAGTGGGAGAAAAACCTGAGGCATATGCTTCAATTTCTTTTAAGCTGTAATTCATCCAGTGGTTTACATGTGTTAAAAAATATGGAACTTTTCACACCTCTTTAAAGCACAATTAAACTGTATTTGTTTTAATACATAATATGTTCCAAATTTGTAATACCTTTTCTGAAATGACTCATAGATGATTGATTTCATAGCTCTCTATCATATAACCTTCCAGGTCCTTTGAATTAGTTTGTGCATTAACCATACATGAAATTTAAAGGAAAAGGTGTTGAAATGGTGTAAAATGATGCCAGAAACTTCAGTACACTTGTCAATTTATATCAAGGCAACAAATTGGCTGGGGAGGAGAGTTTTCTTAAGCAGTAAAATAAAACATTACAGAGAAAAAAGTGTCGTTCAAGGACTTTAGCCACAAAATTTTCATGTGAGTTTAGCCTGTTATTGACTGTTGCTTATTAAAAATCCATGTCTCCCCAAAAGAGTGTTGTTAACAGCACATAATCCTGACAATCTGACCACATACCCTGAGTTTGAAGCACAGTGGTAAGTGTAGGGTCTATGAACTACAGAGGACAACCAGAAGTATTTTGGGTAAAGATTTGGGGGTTGCATCTCGTTCTTTTGTGGATGAAAAGCAGCTTGGTTCTCCTGTGTGTGTCTATATTGACTACTTGCGTATTTAAAATTCTAATTGAATTAATTAGAATTTAAAATGCTCTATGCACCTCTGATTTTAAAGTTCTCCGTGACTTTTCTCCATCTGATATTGGGATTTAAAATACTTTTGTTCTTCCTGCTTCATTCAGATCCTTTACCAGTAGGTTTTTTTGTAAATGTGAATATATGAAAATATATGTGTATAGAATATCTGAAAGACATTTTAATCTGATGATGACATACTGTGTACCATAAACCACATGCATCAGTCAGTACATGGAGTGGCGATGTGGTCATTTAATAGAAGCTAGCCAGTGATTTGCTTGTTTACATTTCAGGTAGAGACTAATCAAGCTATAAACAACTGAAAACTGGTCTTTGTAGATACATGAGACAGAGAGAACTTGCCTGTTTTGTGTTAGCAAAAAACATAGAGATTAATCTCTAAAGAATGGCCTGACTGTAAACCAAGAGAATTCATTTTCAGTCCAGCTGAGCTACACTAATCCAGTGTCGTCTTGGGAAAAAGATTCTTTGAGACCGTTTGCTGTCTCCCCTCAAAATGTGAATGGTTTTACAGTAGTTGAAAATTCAATTTTATTTAGTTGCCCATATTACAGGAATATGGTAGATTTAATTATGCATGTTATAGTCGCTTTCAATGTGAAATATATGTTCTTTTCACATTTTCTGTGTTTAGCAGAACACTTTTATTTTAGCAATATTTTTTTCATTGCTAAGTGAATACATGATGAAAAAAACACAGAAGAGTAGCATACACTCAAAAAAATTGGTTTTGTCTTCTATATGCCCAGTGTCAAATAGAGATATTGGACAGCATCTCTTGATGACAAGCTTTTTAGGAATCTGGATAAAAAGATTTTAAAAACATGCAGTGGGGCTTGATGTGGAAATGATACTGAATTTTTTTTAAGGTACCCTTTATAAGATGGTGATAATATATAAACATAAAAAGGCTCTCAATTATCTTTTCCTATCAGTATGCAAGTAACTGCCTTCTTCTCAATTTTTAGAGCAGTTCCATTTTTTAGTGATTCTGCAGGTGAGGCTCCTTTATTGCTACAAAATTTAATCATATGTTCATCCCATCATTCTGTCTTGTTGCAGAGGATCTTGATGATCTCAGAATGGAAGGAGTAACAAGTGTGGTGTCTTCTGGGAGCAAATTCAATCAAACTCGAAGTGCTCATACGGCTGAGCCTCAAGCAAAGGTCACATTGAATATATGTGCAAGATGTGCCAGGTAAAATCAAAACAAAACCAGATCATACTAACCAATACATTTTTCTCCAGGTATTTGGCTGTGTATTGTGCTTATGGGCCAGGTGATGACCTCTCCTGTGCTAAAAAAAAATTACTTAGCTACTGGCTACCCAATGACCTCTGGCATTTGAAATTGTGCAACTTATGTTTATGCTTGATATGTCACATCAACGGTGAATCAAAGAACATAGTTAGTCTTAGTCCTTACTTCACAGCTTGAAACTATTTTAAGCCCTTCTGTCTCTGAATTTCATTAGTTATTTGAGCTTCTGTGGTTTTTCAGGGGATGAATCAGGGAATTTATGGGTTCAAATCCAAATTGAAAAGCACCTGTATAAATGGAGATTTAGTTGCACAGGTGCAGTTCAGGATTTCAAATAGTTGCTTCTTAGCACTTTTTAATCTCATCCTGTTTCACCTCTGAGAAATAATTTAGTCAGGTTGGACACTTTTTGGTTTTGACATCTGGCAATATTTTTTTTTACATTTACAGTGTGAAGAGCAAATAAACAGGTTAGTAGTCCTGTAGTTTAGTCACCTCGAGAATGCAACACTAACAGAAACCCCTTAAATTTCCTGGGTGAATTCTTCTATGTAGACAAAAGCTCATTTGGAGAAAGGATTTAAGCCTGTTTAAATGACAAAACTAGCCTTCTCACCCTTCTGTTAATGGTTCAGATTAACAAGAACAATGCAGAGGCATGCCAGTTTTATCTGCCTGCCTTTGCCACTGGCTGCTCTATTGTGTAGTTTGAGAGCGGATTAGCCGATTGGAAATAAAAAGCAACCTGTGGTGAAATTAAGTCAAAAGTTTGGCCATATGCCACCCTACTTTCTTCTACTTTTTTGCCCCATTTTGCTCGTAAATTAATACTTTTCTAAAGCACTTATGTAGACAGAGGGGCTTCAAGACATTTTCTGATGTTCTGGAAGCATAGCTACAGGCAGGCTCAATGCAATAGCATCTCCAGCAGGGTTGTGGAGCCTCGGGGACCTTCAACTCACAGTACTGTCAGAGCAGCAGTGACTGGATGGCCTTGCAATTCTAGACAGTTCTGCTTGTCAGCAGTGTGGCCTTATGCTTTAAGAAAAGGGCAAATATGCAAATCATGGGATTCTTCCCAACTCATACAAATTACTTATGTTGTAAAATGTTTCCCAACAACTACCTAAATGAAAGGGTGGCATATTTTTTCACCTGGCAGCCGTTGTCCATGGATTAACGAGTAGAGAGGTAAGGAATATAGAAACCTTAAGTTCTCTAAATTCTGAAGTTCTGAACTTACATAACATCTTTTATGGATTACTATGAAGGTTAATTAAATTTTGAATTCCCTTAAGTAGCTGCTAACAGCAGGCGCCAAGATACTATATATTCTCTCAATCCTGCACACCAGGGAACAAAGGGCTCAGATCTTGAGCCAAACCTAGCAACCTTGGCTGTTGCTATTCTTCTTTAACTGCATGTAATAAACCATTCTGCCCTTTAAAATATGAACTGTAGAGAAAGATCTCACAAAATCCCTTTTGTCACTTCACTTATCAGAGAATGCAAAAAAAACGCCCTATCTTGCCTTCAGTAATTTCCCTACCGTGTTTAAAGAAGTCAGTGAGGAACTGGGCGATACCTTCATGACCGTGATTCTTTTCACTCTTGCTGCAGTTTAGCAGTTTCTTTAAACTTCGGAGGAATTAAAAAATACACCATCTCATCAGGAGCAGGGGAAGTCAAAAGAGACAAACGGGTATTTCTGCTGTATTCAGTAGTGAGGAAACTAGCATTGTTTTCCTCAAGGTGGTAAAGTCTGTCCATTCTTTTGGAGCATTCCTTCCTTCTTACTGAGGACACCTTTCCTCTCTTTAAGACAGTTATTAGTGCAATTAGCTCTTTCTTCAGGACCTTCACAGGGGTTTAGTCTAGTCTTCTTGCAGCAGTTGATGTAGTGGTGAATCACGGGTTTTATGCTGAAGTTGCATGAAACAAGTGGCTTCAAAGAAAAGACAGTATTTTTCCTATTTGATTTCCAGAGCATTTCGATTTTTTTTGTTAGTCAGTGATACAGCCATTGAAAATGCTATGCTATAAAATTAGAGTCTCAGTATTTGGACCGTCACACTGACTCATTTTCTTAGTGTTTTCATATTCCATTTTCTAAGTAGTCTTGTGTGCTGTACAGTGTATATATAAATAGTATGTGATTTGATTGTAGATATGTTTGAATACACTTGAAAAAGAAGTCAGTATAAGTTGTTATGCATGCTTTTGGTTACAATTAAACAGCTTTTTTTTCCCTAATGTTACTCATTTTTCAGTTGTACAAGGTGATTTGAAATGAATTGAGCTATTAATGGCAGTGGTGTTGTATAGATAACAGGGCTTGTCAAATCAGATTACCAGATTAGGTTTGCTGAAGGTATTTTGGCTGTCATTAGGAGAAACACAGCTTTTTGCTTGAAATTTAATTGGCAAAGTTTCAAATGTTAGGAAACGTGTCATGGCTCAGACAAAAAGTTGAATTTTACTCATGCATTTGCATAATTGATTTCTTTCAACCTTGCTGTATTTCTTTTTTTTAATGCTTCATTCTCATTACTCTCCACTCAATTTACCTTCTATGGCACCTCCTTCAGAAGTTTTCCCACTTTCTTGGGTATATTGGAGCTTTTCTGAGAGAAGTTTATATAAACAATTGGAAGAGCTTTCAGTACTATCTTTAATTAATTTGGCTTAATATTTTGTATCTCACCTGGAAAGGACAAATATTCTTATTGAAGTTCAACCCTATTTCTTCATTAAAGTAGTGTGTAAGTTTTGGATGCTCCTGTTTCTAGGATTACATTTTCTTGCCATAGATCATTAGCACCCCCTCATTATTTAAGAATTAGAGTGAACAGGTCTATGGCTAAGTGCAGGTTACCGTAGCCTGAGAAGTGCTGGTTTCATTTTGTATGCCCCATAAAACCACCTGCAGCAGGGTGCAGCTATGTGTCTTGTATTTCTGTGGCTTCTTGAGCTTCCTACAATGAGAGCGCAGTGACTTGTGAGAAGAAGGGACTAAACCGATGGTCTTCCTCCATGCTGAGATACTTGTAATCAGACTTCATTTAGTGCCAGTTTCACCCCTTCCTTTTGTACCACAAAAAAGGAATGCCAAATGGAAGTGACTATAGTTAAAGACCAATTTTGTTACAAGGCGAACTAAATCTAGTTTCTGTTGCGGAGGAATCCTGCGATGGTGTTGAGGCACTGCATTTGGGAAAATATTCTCACTTGCCCTAAGTCTCTTAGACAAAAGTACAAACTTGTTTGTGAATCATAAGAAATGAGACTAAGAATGACGTAATTTGAACTAGAATAAAACTCCCAAACTTGTAACTTTTTTTAGAAACTGATATTTAACCTTCAATAATTTGGCCAGTCATATAAACAGGTACATAGTTATCACAGACCAGGTCAGTAATTTTTAAAAAAGGTTAAGTTCCCTCCCCACTCAGACGTCCAGGAAATAAAGATGGGGAATTCTTTCAAGCTGTCACACCAGATTGGTTTTTACAGCTTATGATTTAACAAACTAATAAAAAAAATCCCCACAAAACAACCAAGACCCCAAAAAATTTTGCAAAAAGTCCCTAGAAGGAGATGAGAAATTAGAGGGAGGGTTAATTCTACTGGAGGATAAATTGGTTTGTAGTCTGGCATATAACTGTAAGAAACAGAGAGCTTACTGTTTTCTGTATAGATGTTTCACACACGATGAGCGAAATGCAGATGGATAACAGCTTTAAGAGGTTTTTCAAATGGGGAAGTAGCTACCAGAACAATGTTATTCCCATAGCTGCTCTTGGACTACAGGGCAAGTTAAGTAGCATATTAAGTCATCTAAATAAAGGGGTGACATCATTCACAAGGTGAAACAAAACAAGGTTTATAGATACAGAAAAAAGGCTACAAAACCCCCCTGTATTTGGAAGGTTAGCTTTTTTCTATTTAGCCTGAAAAATTAGCAAGGACACTTCTAGTAAAACAGATCTGGATTTAGATTATTTGAGCAAAATTGTTATAATAATTCCTTCTTTGTCTAAGGGCACAGCTGGTCTGACTGACATAAAATAGACTGACTCATTCTGTAATATTTTTTTATGAATCCTTTCTCACATACAGACAAAACAAACGAATTTCAGGTTTGGCCAATGAATCATAGGACATCCTCACACATTAGCAAAACTTGTACGGGTTAAATAGATATTTAAATGACAATTTGTAAAAGCCAAACAGCACTTCCATATTTCTCATATGTATTGTGATTTGCACATTGAGCGTTTTGCAAGAATTTAATTAACCGTAAGGTAAAAGATAATATTAATGTACTATTGAATGAATTACAGGGGGGGTTCTTTTTCTTTTTTCTTTTATTTAAAGACCACCCATTAGCCTTGTATGCCCACTGCCATGCTCAAAAGTTAAATCTTGTTCTTGTGGAGTCTTGCCAATGCATTCCTGAAAGTAAGAAGCTTTTTGTTTTTAATAGCGCAAGGGCTGCATTCATTCTTTTAAACATCAATAGAATACAAAAAAGGGGTTGCATGTGATTAAAAAAGAAATGGGATTATAGAAAACATACTGTGCCACAAGCTTGAAGGCTTCTGAACAAGAATTGTTGGGAAGGAGCACTAGTCGCATACAAATGTTGGGTTTGAGATGCAAAGTTTAGTTAATATTTCAAGATTAGCTAATGCCAAAAGACAGTGTAGTAAGGCCTTTTAACATATTAGATGAATCAAAAATATAGGTATAAACAAAGTACATCTGTACATTAAAAAAAAACAAAACCCTGAGCTTTTCTTATCCTCACCCTTGGGATGTGGAGTACAGTGTAGTAACTTGTATCCTTGAGCTGTTAATGTAGAATAAATGAGATGCTCTGTGCATGCTGCCATTACAGATACTTTCAGAAAACTTGGTTTGAAGAAAGTACTCAAAAATTCTCGTGCCAGTTAGCCTTGCCTTTGAAACCTTGCCCTGCTCATCATCTGTGACTTTTACTCCTTGAAGATGTCTTGTCATTCAGTCTTCAGGTTAGCTTGTTTATTTGCCAGTTATTTTTTCTTTAATTTGGATTTTTTTAAAGTTTGGTTTTCTACAGTATAGTCTCCACTATGTCCATGCATACCTGAGTCTCCACTGTGTACCCTACCATAATCATATAAACTATATGGTGCTGTGTGAAATTTTGAATCACATATTAGAATCTCTGCTATATGTCACTGAAATTTGAGCAGACCTTCATGACATAGAGCCCTGACAACCAGGATCCTACAAGGGAGGAGACAAGAGAATTGAAGGAGCCAGTTATAATTTGACATAAACTTCAGATTAATGGTGGAAACTATGGAACTGTTATTTGAATTGGCCATCATGTATCTCTGGAAAAGAACAGGAATTATTTGGTTGGCTGGGGAGTTCTCTGGTATTAGCCTAGCTTCAGCCATTTGATAATCTTAGCGTTTGTATGGAAGTGCTTTATCTCAGTATCACAAAGCTCTGACAATACTAATGAGACTTGAGGTCATAAATAAGCATTTGGTGGAAAACCTGATAATGAGCTGTGAAGAAAATAGTCTGAAGCTTGACAAGCGAATCTAGTTTAACTACCAAAAGCAGAAAAGCTGATGACTGCAAATAGGGAAAAAAATGCTGTTAAAAAGCTATTTTAGTGTATACACTGTCCCCAGTCAACAAAAATTAATGAAATTAATTACCTGTATGAGGGAGATCATAAATACTGATTAAAGTCTACATTTTAAAAATAGACAATGATGATGGACTCCTGGAAGATTTCCCCTCCAAAAGAGCAAGGAAATTTCCTGAGCTTCCTCAGCTTCCACTCTGCACAAGATCTGTTCCTTATTGTTTATGACTAGTCTGCTCTCACCGTCATTGTGTTCCCTGAACACAAACCATTGGAATGGCTGACTTGTGTTTTGAGATGAGATGGGTTCTCCTACCTTGTCCAGGAATGTAATCCCAAAATAACTCTAGAAATGGGAATGGAAGGGTATCAGGGAATGGATGCTGCACCATGCAACATTAGGATAGAGGCTGATCCAGTAGGATGAAGAAGGATCAACATCTGACATCCTTTATTGATGGCACAGGTCCCAGAAGAAGAAAGGATGTAACTTTTGCTACTGGTGCATTTTTTTTGGCGGGTGATCTAGGTTTTTGTTCTGCCAAATTAGACTAAGCCATCATGGTAAATTCTTCTGCTGTGTTTTCAGCAGATTGCTGCTGTTCAAGTCAGACTGTAAGATTTCTTTCCCAAGGTGAGCATTCTGGTGTCAGTCACCTCAAAGGGAGTAATACCTTGAAAATAAATGCAGGACTAAATGACATTGAAATTCCATGGACTGTTTTCCCCTTACCTGACCATGTGTAACAGTGTGTGTTTCCTGGGTGACATAATAAAAGGCTATGTCTGCATTGAATTTTATCAGGAAAAGTTCTGCATGTGCAAACATTCCTTAGCTGCTACGGAAATTGTCAAAACTGCTCTGTGAAGGAAATCTGCAGATGCTATTTTAAAGGTGGTTTACAAGACCTATAATCATCCCTCTAACTGCAGTGTTCAGAGGGATTGGAATTAGAACAAAACCTGATCACAGTGAATATAAAATAACTCGTGTTTTTCTTTATAGACTCCAATATTATTAATCAATAATACACAGATGTGTCAGAAAGAATAACCTCTCAAGTGCTCCATATAATCTCTTGTTTGACTCTGTACACTGTGATGTAATACTGGGGAATGGGTGCAAGTATATGTATGGTTTGGTATACGTATTTGCATAAAGAATAGACTTTGTATGTCTGCCCAATAGTGGTAAGGCTAGCTTAGTAACTCAGTTTCTGGCAGAAATTTCTGCTTTGTTAATTTTCCTGAAATCTGGGAAAAAATTACTTCAGAATACCAAGGGGAAAAAAGTATTTCCAAACTGAGGTTGTTGGTACAGAATGAATGTTGGTGGGAAAATTCTGTGATTAGGGTTCATGCACAGACTTTGAGGAAGTTGATGTCTCCAAATCTTATCAAAACTTTTGATTATGTACAAGTATTTTTTTCTTTCCTGTCATACATTTCATATTATCTTTCTGACTGTGTACTATTTCTAAGTGGTTATTATTATAGGGCAGAAAGTACTAAATATTCCAGATGACTCATGTCACTATTTTACATTCTTTTTTCCTTTTATCTATTTTTTTTGTAACCTTAGTTTTATTTGACCTCTTTTTTAAAAGAGCTGAATTTTCTTCATGTTTGTTTGTGCCAGCCTCACAGACTTTGTCCTAAACAAACTGTTTTATTTCCATATTTTTCCTTTTAATAGTGGCAAACAAGTAAATTAAACTCCATATGGTAGTGCTTTGTAACTTTTAAAAATCTCCTTTCACTTTGGAAAATTGAGAACCCCATATTTTTCCGTTGGCTAGTTAAAACTTCTTATAAAGTAGAAAAACAAAAATAATTACGGGAAAAGAAAAAGCTGTGGCAAAAAAACCAAACCAAAACAAAACAAAAAACAAAACCAAAACCAAACCAACAAACAAAAACAACACGAAAGCATTTTGCTTTTTTGGTGAGTTGCGTTTGGGCACTGGTTAATTTGCCCAGTTTTGATGCATAAATAACCAAAACAATGTATTCATTGTCTTTTGATTTTGTAAGTGCTAAATACAGCTAAAATAAATCACTTCATCTTTCCTTTCCTGGAGTGGTGTACCACTTTGGTATCTCGTTCTTTCAAAACAAGAAAAAAACACTGAAGAAGAAAATCATTCAGAAAATGTTTTTACTGGCCCTAGTGGTTATGAAAGACAGAGACCATAAATGATTTTTAAAGATTTGGTAGGCTGACTTGCTAAGTTGTCAGAGTAACACACTGGCTTGCCTTTTCTTTCACAGTTATGTGTTATTTTAGAACATTTTACTGTATGCAAAATAGAGAATATCTGTATGATTTCAAATTATTTTTTGAGTTCATGGATCTAAGTTTGACCTCTGAAGTGCACAAGACAGTATAATTTTTAATCCTAGACCTCAATTAGTTTCATGGCAAACTCCCAATGAATGTGTGCTTTGGAAGAATGGTCAAAGTCCTTCTGTTTTCAAAATCTTAACAGTGTCTTGGGATGGCAACAAGATAGAGGAGATTTACATGAAGTGCTTAGACAGAAATCCTGGAATGATCAGACTTCTTTCCTCCCTCTTTTGTTTACATGAATTTCCCACTCAGTAAATTCACCAAGCAATAACTTTAGCCCTATAAGAAGTTCCACAAAATACTGTAATAATGAAAATATCATCTGTTATCAAAAATTATGATAAGCTCTGAAGAGAACGGTGTTTTCAGATATTTCCCTCTCTGTTAGATTTAACAGCTATTTTATTTCCTTATAATATGCATATCTGAGGTAGACTTGTTTTTTACTACCTAAATAGCTGTCAGCATAAAAGTAATTCCATTTGCTTGAAGAAAGAGAAGTGTTTACATGTTAGTGAAAATAGATTTAGACTTGAAACATGAGCACTAGGAACATAAAATTTGCATGTGAGTTACATCTTACACATACACTGTGTCATGATAGATCTGGTTTTGGAAACATGGTGGTGTGCCAAGTTTATCTGGAGATAGTCTTAACTGTCAGTTAACTGACAGGGATTTAATATGTGGTTTTGGTTATGCAGGAGAATGCAGCATAAGATGCTGTGAATTAGTGATGTGTCACTAGACTATCTTTTGTAAGAACTATTGTTCAACAGTCTTTTTCTTTTTTTTTTTTTTTTTTTTTTTTTTTTTTTTGTTTTTTTTTTTTTTTCCTATTGCAGGCTGGTTGTTAAGAGAAAACTGAGCAGGTTGGTGCACTTGCAAACATTTAAAACTGCTGTGGAGAAATTCCAAGAACAGTAGATGTAAAGGATTTTTTAGGTCTTTTGAATGTCCTAGTCTTGATTTATAAACATGAAGGAAGTAAGAGCATATTTGAATATGAAATTAATACTATTTTGCTGGTCCGGAAAATTATTCTGCTCGCTCTCAATTTAATGGAGGGTAACATCCGCTTCATCCTGTCCTTCATTTGCAGATCTTGTCAAGACATCTCTTTCTCTTTTCTCCTCCAAAACCCATTTAACCCCCTCAATAATTTAAAAAGACAAGTGCTTTACCAAGCTTTTCTCCATTCTTTTCCTTTCTCTCTTTGATGTGTGATTTGCAAGCTAATTCTCTATGGCAATGTTTGTAGATTCTTTCTGGTTTTTGTGCAACACTGTGATGTATATTAGCCATAGAAGTTTCTTGTGGATGAGAAAGATATAGGGAAGAAGCCAGGAGATCATGAGCTTGAGGAAGCTTGTTGGTCATAATTTGAGGCTCTGGATATAAGTTTAATATAGCTCTTAAAGACATAAATGCACACTCAGACACAAAACTCTTTCACCAGTCCTAGAAAAACTGGTTCACAGGAGAAGAAAGAGTGTTAAGTCTGAAAAGACTGACAAAGACTGTAATTTTTCTCCTGTGAGATAATGGTTTGAAGCAAGCAGCAGATAAAAGATTGCCATAAGAATGGCCTAATTCCCCATCTTGTAAAGGGATTAGATAATTCAGTCTCTTTATGGATTCCTTACTCTGGGAAATATATTTCCACTTTTGGTTCTCCTCAGAAGTAGCTGCAGAGTGTACTTATTTAAAGGCACAAAGACCTGCATTCAGACATTTTGGAAAGGCAAGCAGCACACAAAAAAGATTGTTTTGCAGGCTGTGTCAATGTGTAAGTTTTGCTCTGCAAGTGTATATTCTTGTATTACCAGATGAAAACATTACGCTGTGCATTAACTATTGGTAATGTGGAAACTTTCCACAAAAATCTCCAAGAGCGGTTGGAAAATAGTGTGTTTAATTTGCAAAAAGAAAATGTATGTCAACCAAAATCCATTTTTAACTACTGCTTTTATGAATTTTGAAGTAATTTGCTACATTCTAGTTTTTAAGCACTGAGAAGTAGTGTCCTTAAGAAAGTGAGTGCTAAAGCAAGAAACAGACTGTGGTTTGAATGGTATTGGTGAAAATGAAGTTAGTTTAGATTATAACTGTATCTTAGATCAGGGTGAAACTCAATATAAATGGTATATATCTCACATGAATAGAATTGCTGGTAGTAACAACATACTCCTGCCTGATGGCCTTGCATCACTTCTTTAAAGTGGATTTAAAGGAATTATAAATCTCTGTTGGAAAGCATGCTTTCCAACATGATTGTGTCATTAAGCATATATTCCAACATTTTATTCAGAAATTGTATTACATATCTGTATTTATTAATGTAGTCTTATAGTTTAATATTGGAAAGATCTGCCTTCCTAGTAATGTTCTGCAGGGTAATCCAATAGTCCTCATGCTTTATTCCTCTTCAATGCAGATGCTTCCTGTATTTTAGTGTAGGGTGAAAACAGAAACTGTGGCACTGATTTCTTAATAAAACAAGGTGACATGCTGCAGAGCTTTTCTCTTGTTGCTTCAGAGGTGGCAGCCACTCTCATTGCTCACCAAATTCACAATCCTCTGTTAGAGGATCCTCTTCTCATAGATCTAAGGCATTTTTCTTCTACAGTTCAGTAATCTAAAAATCATATAAACTTTTTTTAAACTCTAATCTTCGTTAGGAAGGTAGTGTGTGAAGCTAAAGCTGATGAGGAGTTTTACCAGATAAAGAGTACTTTTACCTGTATATTTTAAAATAATATTTATTTAATATAATTTTACCACTATAATAACCAGTACGGTCTGTACTGGAAAACTGACATCTTTGTGTCTCTGTACCTGTGAATACAATAGGATTTTTTTTCTGGCACAGTTTAAATATTTTTATATTTGTAAAAGACATTAGTAAAACAAATGGAGTTAAGTCAGAAATTCCTGGCTTTATATTTAGGTGCTGGAAAAGCCTTGGATTTTACAGCAGTATAAGGGTGTGCAGAATTGTGGAGTCAGTAAGTCAAGGTACATGAGATCAGAATTTGGATCAGTATGTTTAGGAACAAAGAATGAAGTAAACTCGCCATATTATAGGCAGGTCAGGACAGATGATTATGAAGCTTGAAATACTCTTACTAGTGTTGAGGTTGCTAGGGAAAGGTGCAAGAAAACATTCTGTGTAACCTAAAAGCAAGTGGGGCCTTTCAGGACTTCTGTTGTCTGACCTCTGTTGCTATAACTTCCCTGGAATTATGTATTTGTCCTAGGGAAATTATAGTTCAGTATTACAGTGCTATCAGAGAAGATGTTAGTTGTAGATGTGAAGTTTTAAATCACAGAGAGGAAGCAGGTGATTTGAAAGGAGAAAAAAAGAAGTCCAATAAGTTAAATTTATCCTTCTTCTCATCAATGGCTAGAATTCCCTTTGGCTGCCGAAGGAACAT
The DNA here is from genome assembly GCF_015227805.2 of Hirundo rustica. Taxonomy (NCBI): domain Eukaryota; kingdom Metazoa; phylum Chordata; class Aves; order Passeriformes; family Hirundinidae; genus Hirundo; species Hirundo rustica. The sequence goes on along the minus strand of NC_053450.1, from coordinate 34,371,998 downwards.
CATCATGTTATGTGTATAATAAGTTTCTTTTGTTAATAAGTTCATGGTATTCATTAATCTTACAAAATGTATATTAGAGATTTTGATCCGAAATAATAACTACTTCATAAAGGAACTAACTATAAATCATGGAAGTATTTAGTAGGATTTTTTCAAGAGAATGGATGACCTACTTTGAAATAATTTAAGGAAAATAAATGATTCAACAACTCAAAATCTCCATAATTAAGATTCTAATACAAACATGACACTACCTCTGTTTTTCAGAGAACTGTGTTGTTATGGCCTTAAAAATATGCATCTGTTTTGGCTGATTAGGAAAACAACTTTACTGCTCTTTTTACTGAATGATTTAAGGATTTTTTACCGAACTTTCCACTACTTCTCACTGTATTCAGCTAAAAGAAGTCAACTGAGTCTTTAGCAATGCAGATTTTCCAATTAAATGCATGTGTTCAGGAATAATATTTCACAGAAACCAAAATGTTTTGCAGTGTTTATTCCAGATTAAAAAAAATTTAGCTGACAAGGGGCAGAGCAGAGAGAGTGGCTGGAGCTGCAGTGCTTAGACATGTAATTTCCCCCCTCTTCCTTGGAGAGTGCCCTTTAGTGTCCTGGAGGAATTTTTCTTCACCACCACAGTGTATTTGTATCATTTGTATTTTCTTGAAATAGCAGGTTTTCAGGATTTCTTCTCAAGTGGAATTTCAGTTTCTGTTGTTCACCTCTAGGGAACATAAGAATTTCAGCAAAGTTACCCAGCTCTAGTTTGCTATGTTTAAAAATGAAAATAAGTCCTTAGTTGTGTACCAGAGTTTGAAGGCCAGCCACATGTACAGTAACTATATAACTCTTGCCTTAGTCATTTATTTGGGATTAAAGGAGATTTTGTCTAAAAATGATAACCCTTCTACTGGTTCATTTTAGGAAGGAATGGAGTGGGATTTTGGTTATTTAAGTGACATATTTCTGGAAGACTAGGTCAAAAGAGCATTAACCTAAATATAAATTTCTTTGTCTCTAAGTGACAATTTGAAACTGAATTTTATTTGACTCAGAAATTTCCTAAAGTACAATCTGTACACACTAGCGCAAGATAATTATTAATACACATACTTTGAATCAGTAGTCTATGCAAACAAAGACTAGAGAACATATATCTCACTATGAGGTATCCAAAGCATTTCCATTTCTTGGTTTTCAGAATACTTTATGTCTTCCCCTTAGGCCCTGATGTTAGAGAGTACCTATGCTTCTAATTAAGTCTTTGTATTTATTTTTATTAATCCCGTGTAGTCGCCGGAAGTATTATGTGAACTGTGTTGGGGTTTTTTAATTCTAGTATTCAGCTGTAACACCAAATTAACTTTAGTTTCTCTAACTACTGATTTTAAGAATGTCATAGAACAGCAGTGTTGACATAGAGGAGATTCATGTATGCTTATATTTAGTGCACTGGAGGAGTTCCCTGGTAAGAATTTGTCCTGCATCCAACCTTGACAGGTTGGAGAGATGGGTAGAGAAGAACTGTCTGAAATTCAACAAAAGCAAATTCAGGGTCCTGCAGCTGGGGAAGAATAACCCCCTGCACCAGCACAGGCTGGGGGCTGACCTGCTGGAAAGCAGCTCTGCAGAGAAAGACCTGGGGGTCCTGGTGGACAACAAGCTGTCCATGAGCCAGCAGTGTGTTCTTGTGGCCAGAAGGCAATGGTGTCCTGAGGGTGCATTAGGAAGGGTGTTGACGGTGGGTTGGGGGAGGTGATTCTGACCCTACTCAGCCCTGGTGAGGCCACATCTGGAGTTCTGTATCCAGTTCTGGCCTCCTCAGGACAAGAGAGACATGGAGCTCATGGAACAGGTCCATTGAAGGGCTACAAAGGTGATGCAGGGACAGGAGGATCTCTCTTACAAGGAATGGCTGAGGGAGCTGGGCCTGTTCAGCCTTGAGAAGCGATGACTGAGAGAGGACCTCATCAATGTTTACAAGTGTCTGAAGGGAGGGTTTCAAAAGGCTGAATAAAGGCTCTTCTTGGTGATGCCAAGAAATAGAGCAAGGGGCAGTAGGCAGAAACTGATGCACAGAAAGTTCCACCTGGACATGAGGAAAACTTTACTGTGCTGGTGACTGTGCACTGGAACAGGTTGCCCAGAGAGGTTGTGGAGTCTCCCTCACTGGAAATACTCAAGAACCATCTGGACACAACTCTGTGCTATGTGCTCAGGCAGGGAGGTTGGACCAGATGGCCCGCTGTGGTCCCATCCAATCTGACCCATTCTGTGAATCTGTGAATCATATTTTTTAAATCATACCAGCAGGAAGACTGTGATTCACACATCCACAAGTTGTTTGTAGTGACAGACCCTGTATAATGCTTCTGCAACAAATCTTTAGGATTTATTCAGAATATCTTTGGTCCTGAAGTCCTTAACAGTTTTCTTGGAAGAAGCCCTACATAATGCATTTTGGGGTCAAAGAAGATTGAAATATTTACCTGTAGGCTGTTTGCTTTTTTAGCTCTTGAAGCTCCAACATGCAGGTGCTTAATATAATTGAAACAATGTCCTCTAAGCAAGAAATCACACTAGAAACAGATACGGGGAAAAAAATGTTGGCTATCAGGTATCAAATTTTGACTCACATTAAAATAATTGATAGCTGAAATACTGTTTTTGTTAAAAGTTGAAGTAGTCCATCAAGTATTAGTAAGATAGTAGTTTTTAGGTAATTCCTCTAAATCCATGTGTCTTTCTATTCCAAGCTTCTTTATGCTTAAGAGTTTTTAAGTGTTTTCATTTTACTGTGGCAGTATCTTATGAATAATACAACCTTTGAAGAAAAAAAAATGTAATAGTTCAAGTACCAGAGTTCTTATGGCAAGAAATAGTGTCTGTGAGGTTTTTTCTTGCTTGAATTTCATGAGAATCGGTTCTGATATGAATCTATATGTAAGAAATGCGTAAATAAATTGAAAATTGGATGTGAAAATAAGGTACAGATATGTCAAACATCCTATTCACCTATCCACCCAATCCCCCAGCCATTTCTTCCCACAAAGTAAAATCATATGAAATGGATTTTCTGATTAGATGCATTGAAAAGATTTTGTGTATGTGTGCCTGTGTGTGTGTGTGTTCTTCATGAGGCAATGGACCACTTAAATATATCTAAATTCTAGAATAAGATGAGAATAATTTCAGTTATTTGTGTCTGGTTTGGATTTGTTGAAGCTCAGAATGGGAAGATGTTATAAAATCTTGAAAATTCTGATGGGATAAAAGAAGCAGCTCCTAATTCTAGAGATAGTTTTTATAGGACTGTAGTATAAGCAGACAAGGCTGGAGTAATTATCCTTTTAGTTAAATATAAAGGAACTACCAAAATGGCTGGAGAGAAGACTATCCCACTTCTGGTTCCTGCAATCTAATGTATATCTTTCTAAGACTGAATATGTGCTTGCTGTAAATGTTCATATATGTATGTAATGGAGGAGGATGGGTGAATTGCATTACAGTGGAAATTTATTTGATTTTTGAGATCTTCATTTTTTGCATAGTTATTTCATTTGCAATTTGTTTTCTCCCAGTTTGAATATCTTTAGGACACAAAGTTACTTGCTTCTGTGTGACAAGCTAGGCTTTTAAAGAATTATCAACTAGAGCATTAGAAGTCAGGTACAGAGCTATAAAGGCTTCATAGAAATAATTCTCAAAATTAGGTTTACAGCTTCTAAGTTTTACATTTATTGTCTTGAGTTTCATGTTCTATGGTTCTGCCACCTTAGATAAGAAATATTATGAATTTACACTGAGCTTTCCATCCTAAATAAATCATTCTAGGGGCAATAAAAGGAGATAAAGTAATTGGGGGAGGAGGTTGTTGGGGAAATGATTTTGAGGAGTACAAACAGATGAGTTAAGATTCATATATATTAGATAACTGTGAGAATCATAAAATGTGAAATTTTGATAAGGCAGATAAGGGAGTTCTTGGTTTCAAAGGTTAATTTCATGCTAGTATGAAACAGCTACAGAGGGTAAGAAAACAGAGTGAAAAGAACTTTTTTTTTCTTCCAAGAGATAAGTTATTTCTTTCCCCAAGGTTTTACTTCAATGCATTTTTATGATTCCTGGGCTTTGCAAAATTGAATTGCATTTTTCTTATTCTTTTCATGTCTGAATAAATCCAAGGTAAGATAACCTTTATGTAAATGGCATTTATATTGTATTTAGAGCTACAAAGCACTTCTTAAGAGCAGAGTTTGTACTCAGGATTCATAAGAGCCTGAAGAAGGATGGTGGGACTGCTGGGATGCTCATTTGATAAAACAGATACAAGCATTATTTGTATAAATTGCTGTCAGGGCGTTGCAGTCAGCGGGTGCAGCGGGAAAGCCTGAAGACAAAGTCTGCCATAATTACTGTATTTTCCTTTTAACAAGTAACAAAGGAGGAGGAAATATTCTTGCATATAGTTCCCTGTGGTGGGTTAACTTTGGCTAAGGGCCATTTCCCTACTCAGCCAGTAGGATGACGGGAGAAAATAGGAAGTAAAAGCTTATGGGTTAAGATGAAGACAGGGAAATGGTTTACCAGTTACTGTAATGGGCGAAGCAGACTTGACTTGGGGAAAATCAGTTCAATTTATTGCCAATTAAAATAGGTTTAGGTGATGAGAAACTAAAAGACAGACATTAAACCCACACTTTTCCTCCTCCCTTTCCTGGACGCCACTTCATTCCTTCACTTCAGACTCCTGTCCCCACCCACTGAAGGGTGCAGGAGAGACAAGGAATGGGAGTATGTGGTCAGTCCATTACAGGTTCTCTCTGCCCTTCCTTCCTTACCACAGTTTTCACCTGCTCCATTGTGGGATCTCCATCAGCTACAGTTCATCCTGGACATACTCACCTGCCTGGTGTTGTTCCAGGGGCTGCATGGAATATTGTCTCTGGCATTTCAACATGGTCTATAGGGGAGTATCTACCCAGAGTATGGAGCACCGTCTCCTTTGACTTTGGTGTGTCCTCTGCTGTTTCCCAGTCTTCCTGTTCCCTGCTCTTCTGCCTGTGTGGTATTGTGGCTGGCTCTTCCTTAAATGTGTTTTGTCCAAGGTACCACCATTTTGGCTGAAGAGCTCAGCCATGCCCTGCTGTGGTTCTTTCTGGAGCCAGATGGAATCACCTGTGACTGACTCAGGGCAGCTCCAGCCTCTCCCCACCAAGGCCACCACACTGCCAACACATTGGCATGGACATCCAGTACAGTCCTATTCAATTAGAGTATTTTTGAAGGTAGGGAAGGAAGCTTGCAGTTTCACGTGCACACCAAACCCCTGCTTTTGTAAAACAAGACTTACAAAAATGCATAAGCTAGGATTCAGTTGGCTGTTCTTTGGGTGTTAGTTTTGGTTACTAGACAGTTCAGGTTATGATTGAATCAGTGGCTTTTCAGCAAAGCTGCTCTTCTAATTAGGGCAATGTTGTGAGCAGGGTATGTAGCCAGGGATAACGTTCTTCTGTGTCTTATCCATGAAATATGATTGCAAATGTTTTCACTGCGTTTTTCCACAATTTAGATTGCAAGGGGATAATTTGGCAGAAAGGCCAGAAGATGTCTCCATGGTATCTCAGACATCTGAGCCAGCAGTGTCAGACTCTGATGGTAAGTTATATAAATATTTGCTGCTCATAAAAAAACCCCAAACATAAACATCTTGAATTTGAGAGTAGGGGTTATGTCTGTAAAAGATGAAACACTTCCAAGAAAGTGTTCCTGGGCATTTGAACTCAATCATTTACTGTTCAAAGACCCGCTAACATATTTTTTGTCATGGCAAATTAACACTCCAGGATAATTCCTAGGCATATTTAAGAGGTGCATTGGGCCAGAATTTGTTCTTAGTAGACAGATTTTATGTTAGCACACTAACACTTAAAACAGCTTAATAGCGTAGACATGGGCTGTTCATTGCTGCTTTTATGCCAAAGAATGGCCTTTGAAATATTTAATTAATTACTACACATGCATCTAGATGATTCAAGTGATTTACAGTAGAAATAAAGATTTTATAAAATGACTCTGAAAAACACTTTTTCTCCTCATACTGACATGTTCATATGTTGGGTTAATCTGCAGACACTCAGACTTATTTCAATTTCTTCTAAGGTTTTTGAAACAAGTAACACCTGAAATATTGAACAAGGCACTTCATAAGGGATATCTTTCTAGAGAATGCCCAGCTTTCCTATGAAAGATAAAGCTGATGAAGGTTAACTTTATCTTAGCTGCCACTGTAATGCAGAGAGAAAGAAACAGAGGTTTTGACAGAGAATCTGCAAAGATAAATCTTTCAGTCTATTCCCTTATTGTTGGGCGGAGCCAGCCAAATCTACAAATTGTATGTTTTGATTTGCAGTGTAGTCTTCAGCAGCCATTGATAAGTTAGCTATGATGATCAATTAACACAAAAAAGCCCCTACCAGAATGTATCTTTTTAAAAAATATCCTACTCTCTGTCTGTTATCTGATGCTATTGTATGTGCTATTGGGTATCACAGCAACCTGAGCTTTCACTCATTTCTCTTGCCTCATTTGTAAACCAACCATTAGTAACTAATATATCTTTAAAGATAAAATTTTCAAACTGGTTTTGTGAGAATGTGTGGGTTCATGCAGTCAAGACATAGGCTTTTCCTTTTATCTGTCATTGATCACATAATTGAACAAGGTAATAGGACACTCAGAATCTCTTAAACAGGATGTCCTTACAATTTTCATGAAGATTGTCAGCAAGAGCTGCTCAGACTGGTGACTTCAAACAAGCCCTGTGAAAGGAAGGCAAAATTCTGTTGTTGTGAGACTGATTCCCAGAAAGGGAGGTGGTGGTGACTTGCTTGAGATAGGTAAGGGAATATGCATACATGAGATTATTGCAGCAAAAGCTAATAGATGGGTAATAGATGGGGAAAAGTTCTACAGTTCACAAAATAATTTATTAACAGATCTCATCCTTCAATTTTGCTTCCTGTGTGCCTTTGTTCTTGAAGTGAAAATGTGCCCACTTTGCTATGCTGTCTTCTGAAATTGCAGGCTTCAGTTAAGTAGTTAGGTTTTGCGAAGTGGCAGAGACACCAGGATTAAAGAAGGTGAAACTATCAGAAAGTACTGGAGTACCAGATGCTTTGTAATATTGGAGCTGGTTGTCACATGGTCACAGGTTATGGAGCACAGAAGTGCTATAGCTGTTCTACCTTCAGCCACTTCATGTGCTTCGGAATGCTCTGTAGTCACATATGGCTACAGAGAAGATGGAAGACTCTTTAAAAAAGACCACGTTCAATAAAATCCAGGGAGTAAAACTTAGATGGGTAGGAGGAGCAATAACATTCATGTTTATAAAAACATCTATCTCATGTCTATGAATATACATGGATCTGTTAGTCATGTAGCTAGAAAATAACAAGGCCTCTTGGGCAAAAAGACTGAGGTCAATAGTTAAGGTAATGCCAGATTTCTGTCAAAGGGTGCCCTCAGAAATGTTCAGTGTTTCAAAACATATGGTCAGGGTTTTTTTTCCCTAAAATGTTGGCTAGGGCTACACTTTGATTTGAAGAAAAAAAAACCAGCTGGATTTCACAAGTAGGTACAGACTATAAACAGACACAAAACTCAGACAACTGCCCATTCTATCAATCTTTCCTGTAAATGCAGCACAGTATTTGCTCTCTTTGCCTCTGATACTTATTTCCAATAAGTATTATGTATGAGAGGATGATAAAAAAACTCATATTGTTAAAAAACCCTAAGTAGCCAAGGCATTGTTGCACTGAATTTTTAGTTGTGTCTTCTTATGGTTGTATTACATCATTATAGTGACTAGCAGACTTCATTTACCAGGTTTATTTGAATTTATGTGCTGCTGTTACTTATCAGTACCAGTGACCTTAATGAGGGAAAACTGTGCATTGGGAAGTGCTGATGCAAACCATTCATTCAAGGATAAGCAAGCAAGGTGCTGATGCACAACAAAGTTGAGAGTAGCTTTCTTTAGATAATGATCTGTTTCTGTTGTTAGATTTGGAACATCTCTCCCGTGAATTTCAGATGAACTGAAGTCAGAAGTAATTGGCAGAACATCTGATCTAACAGTCCTTATAAATAAGCCTCATTTTAAGCAATCCCACCTGCTAAAGTCAATGCAGTAGCTTATGTGAAAAGATCACGTACAGCATCAGACGCTATACTGACTCCAATGGCAATCTGGACCTGGTTCTAATTAACTACTATACTGATTTCCCTCTAGTATAATCCTGCTGAATTGGACAGACTTGTTTTTGATCTAAGTAGTAAAAATTAGAGGTAGGAATCAGGTCTCAAGATTGAAGACAACACAAGACGCTTTAAAGCTGCAGTTTCTTTTCACTGTCCTAAACTATACCTCTCAACAATGTTTCCCTTTTCCATCAGACCACTTCAGAGGAAAGAACTAAGGGAAGAATTTAATAGGTTCTTGATTTTGATTAGAAGCAGCAGCATAGATGAATGCACAGCAAACTTCCCTGTAGATGCCAAGCTTGTCTGGTTTGTCTCTTTGGTCAGTTCTCCATTGAGCCTTGCTCTTGTTCAGTAGAGGTAGATGGGGACAATGGCTGAGGTCTCAAAAGGTACATGCTACAACAGGACAGATCCAGAAAAATCTACATCCGTCAGCCCCCGATGTGTTTTTCAGGTTAATGGGATTGTAGAAGCAATCTTCTTCTGTATTTTAGGGGTAGTTTTAGATATGCAGAAATAGTATCTCTAAAGGATAATTGTTCATTTACTCTTTATTGGTAATTGTTCATTACCAATTTCCTTTAAGTACCATGCAACTTTATTTCACTAATTTAATTCTCTTCTGCTGAAATGTACCTTACCTGTTGATATAAGGCAGGAAAAGAAGACATTATTGCAAATAAAGCTTTTGCAGTCTATGCATTCTTGTAGAAGTTTAAAATGCAGTAACTTATTTGGGAATAATCTCTTAATATAGGATAAATGAAAAACATAAGGCTTCTAAGCCACTCCTCAAATTATCTGAGAAAAGCTGTTTATTATGTGAGTTTCTTTGCAGCGTATTGTGCAACTCTCCATATTTCTGAGGTGTGGGAAAAGATTTGTTTCTTTTGTGACTCTACCTGGAATAATATTGGACCAAAAATGATAGGTTCTGTGATACTATGCCGCTGTGTAAATGTGTTGTTTCCTATTTTAATGTGCTATTACATCTACAGCTGTACAGATTATATTGTGATATATAATACTTTGCTAAATTATTTTTGCTAGAGCAAAGTTCACATCAGTGGTTTATTCCCTATCAAACAGGAGTCACTGGTTTTTATTATTTGCAGTTAGCTAGTAGAAATGAGAAAAAACTAAAATATATAGTTTCTACATAGCTGGGTGTTTGGGTTCTGGTTTGTTTGTTTGTATTTGTTTGGGGTTCTCCCCCCCCCCTTAAGTGTCATTATAGTAGAAAGTTCAAAAGAGACATTAGGATGTAAAGGAAAAGTTTGGAATTGGGGACGTTCAATAAGAACATAAACATATGAAACATATATAGTGTTGTTCTGGATGGAACTGCATGACCAGGCTAAAAAATTAAGGATGCAAATATGTGGGAATTAGAATTGAGAACTAGATAAGGCAATAGTGAAAGTGTGGCATCATCTCTCAATTCCTACACAATTCCCTGACCACAATGTTGCATTATCTCTTTGCCCTCCACATCAATATGTGTTTGCAATGAATTGATAACCACAGTTGCCACACTTCACAGTAAGTTCTGCTTTCACAGTAAGTATAGTCTGAGGTTTTTAACAAATTGGGTTCTGGAAACATAAGGACCTCCCTACTAAGTGTCTGAGTAACAGCAGAGCATAGGGAAGATCAGAACATCTTGTGTTTTTAGGCTGCTGATGCCGCATCTAAGTGCCTGAGCAAAGAGTGAAACTGCATAGAATGTTATTTGGTAATTTCTTTCTCTTACATGGGCACATAAAATCTGTTTTAAGTCATTAGACATGCATCAAAGAGACATTTTAGACTCCTCACAAAATTCTGTCATTTTACAACTGTGGCAGTATGGGCAAAAATTATACTTGCAAGGCTTCTAAATGCTGTCTAAATTGACCAAGTCCTTTAGCTTCAGGAATTTTAACTGAATTAATTGAATATATTTTTATTCATTTTATTAAAGCTGGAGTTCCACTACTCAGTTGTGTAAAGGGTGAACAGTATTTAGTTTAAATAATAAAGGTAATAAAGAACCTAGACAATACCTTGGCAGCTGAAGGAAGCTTGCTTGTCACTCTAGTCCTGTTAGAGACACTGTTGCGTGTTGCATTAAGGTTCTAAATTGAAATCAGACATAAATTGTAATCCATTGAGGTGTAATTGAGAAGTAGTACATTTACAGTAGCCACATTTACCTTCTCATCAGTAAATTTTTAGACATTAAATTTTCAAAGTGACTAATGCTTACTTGATTAGAGTGATTTACATTTCTCTTGTACCTCTTCGGCACAGCTCAAGTACCTGGGGTTGAAACACTCACAGAAGATATTAATGAGTTTCAGAGTGCTTCTCAAGTGGCAGCATCTGTAAGTACCTTCCCTTATGGGTAATCTTGTAAGGTTTAAAATTAGTTTCATAAAAAATAGATTGTACATAGAAATAACAGTTCTGTTTGCCAGCACCATCATCCTAGAGAGAGGAAAACTGATTTTATGTAACCCTTCTGAATTTTCAGTTCTCTGTTTTAATTTTTTCATTCTAGGAAAGGTAGTATTTTGAAATACATTGTTATAATCTACAAAACCACATGTTGTTGGGCTTTCCCATTGAAAGTGCAGTAATTTTATATACATTCTGTATGCTTTTAAATGCTAGTCAGATATTAATTTTACCAGATAATATTCAGTTTTACAAATTAAACAGAACAAAATAATTCAAACTCTAAATTTCATTCTGAAATATGAAATTGTAATATTCAACTGTAGTTTAGATTTCTGTTACCATTTGCTTGAAAACTAGTAAGAGCAGTTTAGTTAAAATGTATGGCTAGTTTATATATATATTCTAAAAGAAGGTAATATTTCCATCAGTTCTTTTATTTTGAAGCTTAAGAAAATCTTTGCTGATATGCAGTTTGTGAAAAATATAACCAGCAGTAAAATAATTTTTAAAGAATTAAATAATCTTATATAATCATAATTTTGCACCAGGAGTTTGAATATAATTCTGCAAAATTTTAAACAAGTATAAGAGGACACATTAATTCCTGTTCAGTCTGTTCAACAACACTGGTTTATAGCCCACTTTAGAGTTGATAAAGGAAGTGAAAGAAGGGCTCAGTATTTGTTAGCTAAGGATAAAAGGGCAATGTAAAGAAAGAAGAAAAATGGCAATGCAGATTGGTCTTGCAGTCTTTCAGGGAGCTGAATAAAGCTAGATAGGATTGAACATAAAGTATTTACAACCAGATTATTTATCAAAGCAGTTGAGGGATATGGAGTTCCAGAAAAATTCCTAAAGCTCTTTGAGAACCTGGAGTGCAAGAACCTTCACAAAGCATTGGCTGATACTGGGCAAAAAGAGTAACGAACAGAACTTCAGCCGGCATTGCTTGCAGCTTCTTTTTCAAACCTCCTTTCTGCTTCCCACCAGCCAACAGAGGGATAAAATAAATTTTGCAACAGTTTCTGAACTCATATTTTCTTATTGATTTGGACTCATAGCTACAAAGTTTGATTTCGTAATTTTGCAGATGTAACTTGGAGAGGGAAACAAATTAATTGCATTACATGGACAAAAAAAAAATACAAAGAAAAGTTCATTATGCTTATTAGCAAAATCTTGTTACAGAAAGATACAGCCTTCAGCTGGGCACTTTTACATGTATGCTCTATGTGTGCAGGCATAGGAGCAAACAAAGAATATGTACCAGTGTTCATTTCATGCTCTGTTAGTTTCAGGCTTATTTAAGGTTGCCTGGAGGATGGAACTGCCAGAGGCAGTAAGGTTGCCTGGGCTGAATCCCTGAAAGCTATGCTGCCTGATGCTGTAGTTACCAGTGCTGCAAAGACGAGAGCAGCTGGTGCTCTTGCTCTACCCATCCATCCTCTCCTCAGGGCAAAGGCAGATCATTTCACATACCCAAGCTCTTGAAAAACTACTTTGCCTAAGTTTCTAGGGAGCCAGTTACTGTTAGTTCATATGCTTTTGGTTGGGTGGGGTTTTTTTTGTTGTTTTGTTTGTTTGTTTGTGTATTGTGTCTTACTGTTCTTGCTTAAATAATGTGTAGCTAGCTGATTGTGTGCTTTTGTCTCTTTATAATGGCTTAATATTAAAAATAAAATTCAACTATCCAACACATTCTAACTATCTCCTTGAAAAGAAACAACTGATCCAGCTGTTCTCCCTGCCTTTCAGGTCTGTGAAGGAGAGATCTGTTCCATGCTCCCCTAATAATTTTCAGTGAGACTTATACTTTGACAATCTTGACATACAAAATACAGAGATAAAACTGAGATGCCTCATAGGAAGGCTGTGTAGATAGTTGCAATCTTGCAATGTATTTCCACAATCCTTCAAAGCAGTAAGAAATATGCCGTTAAAATTACTGCAGAATTGATACCAAAATGTATTCTCACTACTTTAATGATTTTTAGATATTTTATGAGATACAAGATGAGGGGAAAATGGACTAAGATGTTGATCAGACATTTCTCATAAATTTGATGAATCGATTCATGGTATTCACTCAAATGTGCATATTATGTTCCTGACATGGTTCAAGATGTGCAATGTTTTAATATTGGTACTGCATTTCAATAGGGTAATTTGTGTTTGTTGCTAGTTGGATGATTATATAATTTTTTGTCTGCTAATGTATATTTGACAATTTTTCCTCAAAGGTGCCTTGGCCTTCAGAAGATAAGTGTTTTGAGAAAAATTGTAGGACAAAATGGCAAGAATTATTCATAAGGATTTTCAGAAAAAAACTTTGAGTTATTTTTTTCATGTCCCATGTATGAATCCACATGTGGATCTTTAATGTGGATACTAAAATAATCTGGATAATAGTACTCAAAGGAGATAGGCAACATCTATGTCCATAACATGGTTCATGTAATTTACACTACGGTTATATTAAGATTCTCTTGAGGCTTTGTGTATGTTTACTGTTCTATTTATGAAAACCTGTTTTTTGTAGTTAGACTTTTTTCTTTATACTTTTTAAAATAGAATTTAATTTTAAAATAGAATCTTTTGCTCTGCTGTATTTTTCATAAAAAGAGGTAATGTTTGAGAAATTGAGACCTTAGATTTTCAGTGCTGCACAACCCCAAAGGCATTCTGGGTGAATAAATGAGTGAAGCTGGCAAAAAGCTGGTTGAAGCATTTACAGGAATCAGCACTTTTCCCCAAGTGTTTGTAAGAATTCCAAGTGGAAGCAAGCATTCAAAGCATCATTAGAGATCCTAGTTTACTGCCTGGCAAATATTTTGTATAATGAAAAGTGCCAGGCAAAATGCAAAATCTTTTTCTTGAGATTTTTTCACTGTGTTGAACACAGAGTTTGCTAGCCAAATGTTTAGAACATTTCCAAAAACATAAAGTAAAATAAGACTCTAAGAAAATACAGAAGTGATACTAGGAAAAATATAAGTGGCCTGGAATTCTAGCAGAAATGGAAAAGCAGAGGAAGCTGCTGGCTTTACAGTGACTACCAGATAGAAACAGGGCACATGCACTGGCAGATCACATTGAGTAGCCTTTGCCTTCTCTCTGACTTATTTCTTTTACCACCTGGATCTAACAGGACTTATGCTTAGTTTGAGGGTTTTTTTTATGTGAATCTTGCCTTGCACATGCACATAAAATCGTATCTTTTTCTTTGTAAATTACCCGTGTAAGGCAAACCAATCCAAATGCAGCAGAAACTGGAAGAAAAAAGTTGTCCAACTGCAAAAAGCATTTCTGCATGAATGTGCCTTGGGTTTTTGCTCTTTATTACTGTGGGAAAATACTGTAATAAAGTGTTTTATAGAAGTGTTTTGTTTTAAATATTTTTTATTCCTGTATTCCCTACTGCTTTGGAACATTTCATTTGCTTTCATAGAAGAAATACAGACATGGATTTTCTGTGGTAAATGCATAAATTCTTTAATTCAGTTTTTAAAATGACTTGAAGCTTCATGCACGAGGAAAAACAGCTTGCTGTCAATATATGTTGAATACAATAATATTACAATGTTACATGATTTCAGTTCTCTGTGTTAGAAATTTTCATAGCTTTTCCCATTTCCTCCGTAGAACAATAATATGGAGTAACTCAATTTCTTCTTTGACTATAATCAACAGAAATAATCCAAACTTCTGCATTTAACTAAATCTATAGATCATTTACTGAGTTAGGGTCACTGTTTAGCATTTAGCAGGTTAGTAATTCAAATAGATATTTTAAGATTGCACTGCCACATCAGGAACAACAGCAGTGCACCTTTGCAGTAGTAGGAATTATAAGAGTCATATTTATATCATATTTATGTACATATTTATGTTCAAATTAGAGATTTATGAACATATTTATGCCCAAGTTAGTGTGTTCTGAAACAAAAGCTTTCAAATCCAACTGAATTTTATAATTATGTAGAAATTCAGTCACCTCATTTAAAGGTGAAATTTCAAATTCTAGATACAAAATTTAAATTTTCTATAATAATAATAACAGTTAATATTAGATTACTTCAATTCTTCCACAGATAGTAAAAAACCCTACACCAATGTGTAAGTTTAACCACTGTTAGGTAAGTTAACAATTCCAGATGGTTACAAAAACATAATATTAAGGTTCTTGGGAAATAAGTGATAATTCCTACAAGTAGTTAAGAAAATATTCTATTGGAAGATATTTAATCCTCTAAACTATAATTCTAAATTGAAAGAATATTCTGAACTTTAGAAAAATATATGTAATAAAAGGAAATCAATGTATGCCTTGTTTTAACCTGTCGGAAATTCTGTGTTCTTGGGCATGACAAATTCAGAAATATTAGTCCAAATAACACTAAGTAAAACAGAACTGCAGTTTGGAAAAAAAATTATTCTGGTTGCATTTCAAAAACTGAAACAAATGTGATTCCCAAGTGTCCACGTATTTCCTGCTTTCCGCTTTCCTGTAAACAGGAAAACTATGTGTAAGTTAACTCAAACTACCATTTTTTTAGTGTAAGGTTTAGCGTAGAATGTGCTGCTGGCTGACTGCCACTGGAAGCCAAAAGCTTGTAATTTCAATTACATGGCATTTTGAATAGAACAGGCCCTAACGTGGAAGGGAGGATTAGAGGTGGCAGCCGATAGTGTAACAGAGCTCCAAGAAGCCTTGTATTTTTACAGTATCAGATGGTTTGCTTGCCTTATGTCCTTGAACAGATTATGGAAGCTGAACGATTAAATATTAGGTGACCTCTTTAAAGAAGGTACATGTTGAGTGAAGAATCCTTAAACAAAATATTGCACAAAAAGAAAATCCACTGCGTGCAGAACATCTGTACTTGCCACCTGCTTGGCCAGAGTGGAAGGGAAACGTGTAAACAAATTGTTCACTAAAGAGGTTTTGGTCTGTGGATTTTGGATTTTGGGTAGGTTTTTGTTTGTTTGTTTGTTTTGTTTGTTTGTTTGGGGTTTTGTTGTTGTTTTTTAATTTAGAGGGATCTCTGTCAAATGCGTCTGTTTAAGATATTTAAGTTACTCAGCAAAGAAAAGCTGTTATCGTACACAGAAAGGTAAGCCCGGATGTATTCCTTACACTTTTATCTCCTGAACCTACCAATAAAATTTCCACTGGATTAGAAAAACCACGTAAGAATCAAAAGTACAATAAAGGCACTTTTCATATACTTACAGCTTGCCAGGAGCTAACTAATTTGGTTTCACCTTTTTCTCATTTCATTGTTGTCATTCAGTTTCAGTAGTCTTCCACATCCATGTTGGCATGCATGGAAATACCTGGATTTTACTCTGAAACAGGCTAAAATGGCATAGAAAAACATGCTGAATAGTTTATTAATGCTTTTTATGGCTGGTAGGGAAGAGTAATTTATTTTCTAACAAGTACTTGATTTCCAGGTGACATTGTAAGTAAGTTGGAGCCCTAACTCCTGATCTCAGCTATTCTGAAAAGCTGTACCTCTGTAGAACTCATCGGGTTCACTGGTTATTACATAGTTCAAGTCAATTCAGCTCAACAGGGAGATCAAGATATTCACATCTGCACTGGTGTTTTTTTAGGGACAAAAGCTGTACTGATTCATGCTTTGTAGAATTGTGCTGCAGGTTGAAGCACAGAGAATGAGCTTGAAAAAACTTTCTTACTCTTATTCATGACCTCCTTAATTTTATTTCTGTTCCACATTCCCTGTAAGTTATGGTATTTTTCAGAAGTTCGGGGAATCAGTGATTAGAGGGATTATCTCTGGCCTTATTGTGTGTAATTTTTTATTTTAGCAGTAATTTGGCTAAAGGATATAAGGAAGAAAAAAACCATAATGAATGTATTGTATATGAAGAAATGATGACGATATATAAAGAAAATCACTTAGGAAATGGACACGCAGCTGACCTTCCAAGCTGACAAATGTATCGCCAGTGCTTTGTTTGAACATATTTCTGGTGCAGAGCTCTCTGCCTCACCTTCAAAGTCTGAAGGCGATGAACAGGACACAGGGTTGTTTCTACAATTTAGAAAGACAAGAATGTCTTTTAGTAACATCCTCATACTTTGATCTCATTAATCTTGTTAATGCAAATACGCCATTTATAAATTTTGTGCTAATATTTATAAAGCATAATGAAAGAGCAAGGGCAATGGTAGTTTGGAAGATGCTGAAATAATTGGAAGGAGTCTATACACGTACTTCATACATCCATGCTGTATTTTTCAATTACATTCAGTCTGCTGTGATTATCATTAAAGTCTAAGTTAACTGACATTAGTGTTTCATCTCTGCAGTTTCTGGCTGGGAGACAAAGGATAAGTTTTGGTGAAGTGCAGTAAGAATGTTTAAATAAATGGTTTCCAAGCATGAATCTCTTTCCTAAGTGACATATCTGAACTGCTGTTATGTATCCAGTGGAGAGAAGAGGCATCAGGGAATTCTGCTAGAGCTGTAAAAATTCATTTATCCTTCCATTTGAATTGACATGCTTCCAAAGCCTTCTTGATAACATCCCCTACTTTCAGCTTGTGTTTATCTTTTAGGAATAAGATTGTTGAATAAATTGTTTGCTGGAGACACTGAGGACCTCTGTCTGTGTTTATGCATTATGCACCTAGATGAACTCATAGTCTCAAAAAGTTAATTTTTTTTTTTTTTTTTAATGCTCGGTGTTATTTAGAAATATATTAAAAAATTACCTCAGCCTGCCTCCAAAAATGTTGTTGGTTATAGCTGTGGAATGTTTAGCTTCAGAGAAAGACCAAAAAATGGTTACAGTACAGTTTTAATGAATTCTTTTGCTCTTTTTCCTCCCCAATCATTTTGATTCTCTATCGAGAGAGAATTGGAATTAATTGGAAGATACTGTTATTATCCATTTAATTGGAAGATACTATTATTATAAGCACATAATTTGTTACGAAATGAAATAGCTTATATTAAATATTTCATCTTCCATAGATACTGTAACAATACTGGTTTTATCTTTTGTGAAGCTATTGCCTGAAAAAAATGTCATAAGTTTATGATATTACATAAAATAGAAAATGCACAAAATCTGGGATAAAATTCATCCAAAGTTATCTCAGTTTCACAGGGTGTTGGAACTGTGTATCTGAAAGGGAGTGTGAATATATAACAGTAGAGAACTTCCTTTACTCAGTCACCTTTGTTTTATATGACTCTTACATGACTGCATAAAGGGAAGAAGTACAGTACAGTACAGTACAGTAAAGGCGAAATGTGCAAAAAACCAGCAGAAGAGAAAGATAACTCCATTTCATTTCCAGGACATGGAGAGTGAAATCTCCTCATCAGGCTAACCTTTGGAAATATGTTTTAAGGAGGTCAAGGAGTTACTAAAAGCTAATATGCTGTCATAACTTTGAATAGCCCAATGTGAGAATATTAGAAGAGCAGTTTGGTTGTCAAGTATTCCACAGACTACTGACTAGTTTTTATTCCATATTTCATTAGAATTGTATTTATGAATGAAATTGTATGTTCAAGAAAGGATTAATACTTATAACCCTGGGATTTTTTTTCTTGTGCTTTTTTCCCAGATATGAAAATATACCCTATAAAATGCAAATAAAAATGTCTTTTATCCATTATAAAAATCTGTGGACAGAGAATATTTAAAAATAGGTTGAAAAATGAAAAATTTGAGTTCTCTTACATAGCTTTTCCCTCTTCCTATCTCTTATTTAGTTTCATTTATTTCAGAGAAACTGATCACAGAATAATATGTTCTTCCATTTAGAGATAGATATTGGATAGTTAATGTCCATTTGAAATAAGTATTTAGGAATATAATTTAATAGAGATTAATATTCTGTAGTGATCTCAACGATCCCAGGTGCTATTCAAATGGAGAATTCACAGTGAGGATCCAAGTGAAAAATGCTCAAAACCTCTTAGGGGAGCAAGTGAATCCGGTCTAGTGATATATCTGAAATAAAAATATTTGAAGGCGAGTTCACTTCTGAGTAATTTACTGTTTTGTTCAGCTATTCCTTTGTATTTGCATGGGATTAAATACAGGGAATTTTAGCCAGGGAAGATTAGCATTATAAAATTGGCAAGTAAAAAAAATATTGTTACTGTTCTAAAAATTTTATGAATTAATAAGAACAGTTATCTGCAGCTTCAAACTATTTTGTATGCTGGTGAATTTGGCTGGTCTTTTTTGCATACACATGAACAGCATTACAGTGTAGCTGTTGCTTTAAAAATATAAACCTGTGTTATCATATTTTAAAGATGCATGGTTCACAATAATCACTTGCCTTGAAGGCAGTGTTTATTTGGAACACTTTAAGAATGATGTAAAAAATATATCCCATATAACATTTTACTTCTGCTTTTCTAAAAGGGAAGGCAGCTACGCTGTTTAAAGTAGCTTTTTTTGTGACTAGAGATGATATTTGTGTTCATCCTTTGAACTGTGCTGCACCTTTCCCTGTGGGATGAGCAGGGAAGTGCCATCACTCAGGACAGTGCCCCGCAGCCGTGACACAGCTCCAGCCTGACGGACTCTGGAGTCCCGTGTGCCCTCTGTGAATGGGGCCACCAGTTTGGGTCTCCCTCCTCTGACCAATCATTCTTCTCCCTGAAATCACTTCAGTCTTTGAAACAGTGGCCTCTCTAAATTTGCTTGGCATTTAATGAAAGATTTAAAAAATAGTAAGAGGTGAATGAAAATGAGACCATTGCATAAGCCTTGTTTCTTTAGAAAACCAATAAACTTCCTAGACTACAGATGAAATGTTTTGGTGAGGTAATAATGTAAGATTTATTTCGGATAGGCTGTCAAGAATTATTTAATTGATGGTTTTGTTTGTTGTTTTCATTTTTTTTTTAATGAGCAAGTCTTGCACAATCGGTTATATGTTTTATTTCTCATAGAAATTTATCAAGTTTACCTCATAGTATATTTTACAAAAATTTCCTGGAACTGTATCGAGTGGGTTCAGAAAAAAGCAAATAATTTTGAATACCACAGTGTTCAATAAAGAAGAGACTGGGGTGATGGTCTATTCGCTGATAACCCTTTCAGACTGCTATGTTGGTCTGATGATTTGCCATTTCTGAAAGGAATACTTCTTGCAATGATAAAAGAGAACTGGAAATTTTGATTAGGAAATTCTATGATATTCCCAGAAGTGCAGCTTTGCAGAGATGCTGAGCCAAATGTTATGGTAATTTAAACTAAGTGCAACCCTTACTAAGTAATTGGAACTGCAGAGAATGTAAATCATTGAGGAATTTGTCCTATTATGATATCTCAGCATAGAGAAAGAGCTTATGTGAAGGTGTGTATTTGAGTTATTTTAGAACTGCTGCTTTTTAACTAATTCCTACTATTTATTTAATGTATGTTAAGAAATTATATTTCATAGTATTTTGCACAAAATTTTATATATTCTACATAATAAGCACCAGAGTCCTGATCCTAGATGGGGACACGACTCTTTTTTATTTTTTCATATATAAATATGGATCAGATTAAAAGTATTCCATTTTCTTTTTATCTGTGTAAGTCTCAGACAGTTTGGACCTTGGATGCCGTGACTGTCAGACCTGGAGGTTCCCCAAGGCAGAAACTCCTAAAGGACTCCTTAGCAGCAAAAGAACTTCAGACCATGGAAAAACACCTAGCTGGTATGTATGGGATCAAGGAACCATAAAATGCCTAGGAGTACTCACCCAGCTTGCTCTGCCAATATTTCAGATGAAGGAAAAAATTATATAACTCACATGCCAATGAAAACAGATGAAAACTTTAGTTTTGTTTTTTTTTCATTGAAGAAAATACAATTAGTGTTTTATTTGTATATGCAATGAACTTCACTGTAATCACAGTAAGTACACTACTTAAACAGTAATTAAACCATATTAAATATACTGTAGTCTGAAAGCATAATAATGCACCTTTTTTTTTTTGCTTGTTTTCATGTTTCACCCAGACTTATGCAATAAGGAGGTAGTGATATTTTACTTACTGTTAAACAGTCTTTAAAAGCAAGCTGCAGTGGCTGCAGTGGGTCTATAGCTGGAGAATAGATTGCTTTGCAGGAAAAAACTCACCTTCTTCATGAGAACTCTGGTTGAATGAAATCTGTTAGTTTGTGTGCCTTGGAACATCTACAACATCTCTGATGGGATTACCGTATCTGAAAAGTCAAACAAACAAACAAAAAAAAGCATGGGGTTTTTGGTAAGAAGATGTTTCAGAGCTTTATAACAATTAATGAGGAATATTCTAATATTTAACTTGCAATTTGTTCTTCTTTGTAACCAATGTTTTCTATCTTCAGCTTTCATTGAAAGGTATGACATAGACCTATAGTGTGGTAGTCCTATGTTATGCATGCTATTTGTCATATGGTGAAAGCTTCATAGGCTAATTCTATGAAAAGTAATGCTTCACTGGAACATAAAGACTGTATATGTAAAATGAAGGTAGACATTAAATTTATCTGATCATTCTTCAAAGTTATTTAAAGAGTGAGGCAGAGAACACTTTTGGTGTGATTTTTAAAAATACTTTGGATATATATCTTGCCAATAACAATGGTGTGAAAGCTATATCCTCTTTAGAAAGGAGGTGTTGCAGCTGAGGTTAAGATGACAAAGCTATGAGCACAGTGAGGGAAGCTGTTTAGGAATCGGTTTTGCTCATAATGGAGCAAGAATTAAAATTATGATATATGCAAATGAAGCCTTTTTAGGTAGGTGTTGTGTCTGACAGTAGAGATGCTGTAATTCAATTTTTTTTAATAGGCTTATAAAGCTTACAGCCATTAGAGCTGCAGCCACTGCAGCTGTAGACTATTAGGAGCTTTTAATCTAGATTTAAAAAATCTATGAGCCCTCTCTCTAAACTGAAACTTGCAGGAGCATCTAGTGGGAATCAGGAAAGCAGCAAACCAACATGTGGTTTCTGTAGCATAGCAGTGACCGATGTACCCCAAGAGCCCTGCTACAGAGGTACCACTGGTTTTCCCTTACGTTGTCACTCAGGAGGAGTCTGATGAAGATCTGCCTACTATGATTTATGTCCTAACTGGTCCACTTCCATGGTCATAGAAGCTGTTCTTGCGTGTATTACACTATGAAAAATGCAGTCCCTTGGCAAAGCTGACAATAATAACTACAATATTCAATAGAATATGGAATTTTAAATACTTAATTGACTGTAAACTAACTAGCTGCATTCACTTAATCTCTGAGATTCCTTCTGCAGTTGTGTGACCCACAAGATTTTCTCTCTCACATCAGTGCTGTTCCTGTCATTTGACTTTGAGCCTGTTATTTCAGTAAAGCTGTATGTAACATGAGGTTCAGCCATTCTACCATGAAGTAATTTTTGTTGGACTGAGAAACTCACATGAAAACAGCCCAATTATTAGACATTGGACTATTGTATTCCTAATAATTCATGTCCTATTATAACACCAGTGGTGTTTGAGACAATTACTCCCTTCAAAGACAAGAATAATGTAATTTCCATGAGTAATCCGTTCAGAGTACCTCAGATAATGGTGCTGTTTTTGCTTAGCCTCATTTGTCTTCTATATTTGCAAAAGTTCGAGTGTCTGTGCTATCAGCAAGTCTCTTGTTTCAGTTCTCTTAGCAAGCTCAATGGAACCTATTAATTCTATGAAATGGCTGCCTATTAAGGCAGTAATTTAGATGCCTGAGCTATGACTTGGATTACCTGTGTAATGATGAAATATGGCCCCCGTCTCAGATACGCCTTCTTAAGGGGCCTGGCCTTCCCTTATGGACTGTGTGCTGGATAAAAATCACTCCTAACATAAGGCATAATTTGATGTCTGTACCTAAATAAGGAGCTAGCACCAATTGCCAGCAACTGCCACAGTACCTTGATATTTGCAAGCAGCAGTTCTCTAGATATGGCACTTTTTTTTTTTTTTTTTTTGTCTAAAATCCAGGCTCTTATGTTACTATGGCTGCTTTATATCACATGCAAATGGAGAATATTTTTTTTGGTAGGTGATTCCAGTATCTTAGCAATTTGATTTGTTGCACCGATTTTGTGGTCTTTGTATACTTCAGGAAAATATTTTATCACAGGAAGAACTGTTAAAAAATGAACCATTTGTAAGTGCATATAAATCATATCCTTACTCTGGATATTTTTTTATCTGAAAGCAAAATGCCTTTGTGTTGTTCTGTTGCATTTTATTTTCCTTTAAATGACATCAACAAGGGGTTTTAAAAGTCCTAAATCATAATTGAATTGTGTTATTTAATATGGATCAGATAATACTGCAAAGCTGGGAATGTGTGATTTCTTTTTCTTTCTGCTTGAAAAGCTTATATTAAAGCAAAATCACATAGAAGATGTGTAAATAAAACTGAATAATTATTCTATGGAAACATGTTAATTATATGTAGAGAAATTATTATAATAATTGGTTTATCTGCAGGCTTGATTGCTATATGAAATTAAGGAAACATGAGCCAGCATATAATGTTTATTTAACTCTTAATAAATCATTCAATATTCATGCTATTTCTTAGCATACTGTATTCATTACAGGCAAATTGGATGTCTGTAATTTTGCAGAGATAGACTAAGCTGGATCTTTACAAGACCATAATCTTCATTTGACTTAAATCAAGTAGCCCTCAGTATCATTTATTGGCCCCTGATTTTTTTGCCAGGCATTTTACACGTTCTGCACCAAAAGTGGAGCAGGCAGCAGGTTAAAGGAGCTGCTTCTTCCCCCTCCAAGATCGGCTCAGCTGGTCAGAGCCTGGTGCTAAAAATGCCAAGATCATGGGTTTGATCCCCATATGGACCGAACTGGCTTGATGGTCCTTGTGGCTCCATTCCGATTCAGAAGATTCTGTGATTCTGTGATTCACTACTCCACACTCATGAGACCCCACCTGGGTGCTGCATTCAGCTCTGGGGACCCCAATGCAAGAAGGATGTGGACCTGTTTGAGCAGGTCCAGAGGAGGCCACAAAGATGCTTAGAGGGTTGGAGCATCTCTCAGCTCGAGAGATTTGGGGTTGTTTGGCCTGGAGAAGGGAAGGCTACAGGAAGAGCTAATTGCAGCCTTCCAGTACCTAGGGGGGCCTGCAAGAGAGGTGGAGAGGCACTTTTTACATGGGTATGCAGTGATAGGACAAGGAATAAAGGCTTTAAACTAAAAGAGGAGAAATTCAGATTAAATGTTGTGAAGAAATTCATGACTCTGTGGGTGGCGAGGCACTGGAACAAGTTGCCCAGAGAAGCTGTGGATGTCCTGTCCCTAACAGTGCTCAAGGCCAAATGGGACAGGGCTCTGAGCAACATGATTTCGTGGAAGGTGTTCCTGCTCATAACCAGAGGGTTTTGACCTTTATGGTTTCTTCCAGCCCAAACCATTCTCTGATTCTCTGAAGTTCCAAAGTGAAAGTATAGTGGAAGAGTAGTTCAAGATGTAATTATTTGAAAATGGAAATAATTTTTTAATTTTAAGGTGTCAATTAGAAATACTCTTAACTGTGTGCTGGAAATATTGACTATGTTTTGAAATCTGCTAATAGCAAAATATTTAATCTTTAAAAAGTTGAGAGATACTTTTATCTGAGGCTTTCAGAACTATTTTGGTTTTACTAGCTTTGCTAGTAATAACATTTAAATTGTTGTATCAGACTAGTAACCTGAAATTGGCACGGCTTATTTTCCTGTTTTGAAGATCTTTTAAAACATGTTGATGTTAAAGGCAGCACATTTTTAATTATTTAACGTACAACATTCCTTTTATACCTACTGGTAAACACTAGTGAAAGAAAATTTCATTTTCCATTGTGCAATTTAGAATCTGTTTCTTTTCGAACTTTTAGAACCTGAAATAATTGCTATCAAAATAAAAAAATTAAATGCTTATTTTAGACAAGTTAACTTAATAAGTGTTTAAATCAGTAGAGCCTTGTTAATTTCCAGCTTCTGGGACTGTGACTTATGCATGTTCATGGGAAATGGCATTGCTACTTTGAAGATAATAATCTGTCTATGAATATCAAGTACAGTAGAGTACATGTCCATGAAAGTGAAAATTTATAACAGTAGTGTAAGATAAAATAAATTTGTTTAAACTGTTTCTTAAGCTCTACAATTGTAGTTGCAAGGACTTTCAATATGTTATCGATGCTAACCTAAATTCCAGCTACCCTCGCCTGACTTTGATGGCTATATTCTGATTTAATTCATTAGAAGCATTATTAAATTAAATTATTTCAGGAGACTCTTTTCATTCACTGTCCTTAATCTCTTGTGTTTCTAAATCAGATCTTGTTTCTTATGGCTGTGTGCAAGGTAGGGATTGGACCACACGATGGTTGTCACCTTTTCTCCTTGGACTCTGGATACTGGTGACCCCATCGCCTGCTGCGGCACTGATGGCAGGCTGGAGCACAAAATTCAGGTTCAAACAGGATCACAAATCCAGACATTCAGTTTTGGTTCCCTCAGTTTTCATTAGACAGTGGACAGCAGGGCCAGAAGCAAAAGTTTTGCCTTGAGCCAGTTTTGAATTTTTCTTCAGTACAGCTGAGGATGGCAAGTTTACATCACTGCTCCATCTTGTTTTGGTACTTATCTTGATTTTGCAGTAACTGCAAAAGCCACAGAGACATAATTTTGCTGAAACAAGAGGAATTTTTATAGGTTGTGTTAACATTCAATGAAAAGGTAATATTTCATTTCTGCAGGATAGCTGTGTTTGCAGTTAATCAAATGTAAATAAACTTTAAGGAAATGCTTGCCAAATATTTGCACTGTTAATTCTGATGCCTTTTATTTTAAGCATGAATAGATTTTCTCTGAACAGCTTCAGGTTTTCACTTACACTGGAGAAAATCATTAAGAGTTTTAAACCAGAGAGAAACAGACAGTGAGTTTCTTTCTTTTCCATTTGTTCGTGTGTGTGTGCACAGACATTGAGAAGGACCTCGCAATGTGGGAAGAAGCAAGGCTGTCAAGAAGCCCTGGTGTCCAACATCCCAGTGCAGTTACATCTGACCATCAAGGCAATCTTCAAGCTGCACAGGGCCAAACCCCAAGGCCTCAGGTGCCAACTCCGACAGGCAAGAACGTTCAGCTCCAAGGAAACAAATCACCACCTCTGCCCACTAACAGCAGAGCGCAGATCTCCAGTGTCACAAACAGCAGTGCACAGACCAACAGGCCATCAACTCCAGGGAGCAGACCTATGACCCCAAATAGCTTGTTGTCACGGCCTCTTACCCCTAGCAACCAAGGAAATAGGGAAAGCATTATTAGCATTCAAAGAAGCAGATCTTTGTCATCTAAGAGCCAAATGGGGAGGACCCTCAGTGCTGCTTCAGGGCTTTCTGTGCAAGTGAGTGGAGATGTTGTTGGAACTGTCACTACTCAGAGAAACAGTTTATCAGAAGTAAGATTTTCAATTTAATGTTTTTGCTATGTTTAATAATACAAAGACTTGATTGCATTTTATGTTCAAGTAACATCAGTATACCTAATGTAACCTACTGTGCTGAAAAGAACTTGAAATATAAGGATGAGAAAATTAGCAAGGAAATACTGCTTAGCTTTGAGAGGTACTCATTAGAGAATTGTCAGTAATATTATAGAAATCATACAGAAACACTTGTGTCCCCCAAGTTTACCATGAGCTCGGTAGGGCTTTGCCTGTATGATGCATAGCAGTTTTATTGGCATTACAGTTTCTAACAGGTGCATACCTCTGAATATAAAACAAAACTTTATCTAATCTTTATGTTCCATGGTATTTTTTCCTGCCACACTGGCAGTGCATGATTTTTTCTTGATCTACTTTTTATTTCATATTATGGGCAATTGGAATGATTAGTTTGGCACCACTGAAAGGACAGGTTTTTCCAAAGTGCCAAACTAAATTGCAAGAGAAAATTTCCAACATTGTTGAATCGCTGTCTAATACTATATGCATGGTAACTAGGCTGCTTTACAGCATAAAAATATCCTGTCAGATATTATTGGCTTTTACAGGACTAGTCTTTGTTTTAAACAACAGAAGAAAAAGTTAAAGTACCTTGTAAATTCTAAGTAGGATTCTCCTCTGCTAACCTTAGCTGCCTTAAAGATAACTTCAGTGTGTGGGCAGTGGAAATAAAAGCACCTGTGAAAGAAAACCTCTGCTTTCTCTATACATGCCTTACAAAGGTGAGTCTTCTCTCAGGATATGCCAGTCCTTCTGACTTGAGAAGGAACTATATGTCTAGACTGCTAATTTTTTAGTGGTGGAATATGTTGGTTCCCACCATTATTTACCAGTCTCTTTCTAATCCATTTGTCAAAGCCTGGAGACCTTTTTTCCAAGACTGAAAATAATATCTCTCATACCTTTAGATTGTTTCTGAGGAATATAATCTGTTTTAATAATCTGTTGAGTGTGGCACTTGACAAAATGTGTTATCAGTCTCATGACTTCTAAAGAAAATTTAAAATGTTGTTTATGATATTGTTGCTTAGGGTTGCCTGTAGGAAAATTAGAGATTAAAGACTTAGTTTAACCCTGCAATTAATTATATGATTATTTGTCTATTATTTGTTGTGAAGGAAAGGAAATGAGGCGCAGATTACTTTAGAATTTGAGGTAGAATTCTTACTTAAATTTGGTGGTGAAATAAATACTCATTATTTTGGTGTTTGAATGGCAGTGTGCTAATCCCATCACTCAAGCTGTTTCTTCACTTAGAATTGAATATCCAGATTAAAGACATGAGGACTGAAGGTGACTACAGTTCTCCTGAAAGTATCTTCACTGCCAGTTGTTATATTTTCAAACCACGTTTTCCATGGGAAAAGAAAAAAGTATATCACTTTGCGTCCTCTTTTGAAGTATAGAATGTTTCTGTGTCAGAATTTTCCCACATACTGGAAGATGAGAACTGAAATTAATTTTTAACTAAAAAATATTCAGAAGAAATGAAGGGTTTTATGGTGTCCAACTAAATTCTTCACCCCTCTTTTTCTTCTTTTTTAGGCAGTCTTGTTCTTAACTGATACATAGTCATGTGATGCCAAGTAAAATTATTGTATATACTCCCGAAAGTATGTGTATGTAATGAGCGAGATATTCAGTCTGCCCATCACTTTTGATCTCGCCTGTTAAAAGGCAGACAATTAAAAATGCCTCCTTCCACAGCCTTTCTGTAGCTATAGTAATAATAAGCAAGAGTCCCATTTAATTTGCTGTGTCTTGTTACTTCTGTTTGCTGATAGCTCTCACAGTAATTGTTATGCTTTTAATGTATGTAAATATTTGTCTTGAGAATTTTAGGAAGTGAGCAATATTATTATGCTATTTTCCAGTTAGAGTAGCATGTCCAGATTCAGCCAGCAATCCACAGTAAAGCTGATGTTAAACCTCAGCATTTCTATGCAGGATCTTATCCTCTGTTAAAATCCTTTCTAGAAGTGACAAATTCTTTTCTTTCTCTTTGCTCACTGGGTACAATAGTACCTTGGCTGCTAGTGACCCAGCTCAGACCCTATTTATCCTTTCTGACATGCACAAGTGACCTTTGACATAATGGAAACTCAACTTGGGACTAGCTCTGCTTCCAAAGGGAAAGCTGCTGGTATGACACGTTCATACCGAAGACCTTCCTCTGCCAGGTTGTGAGCCCGTGGATATCAGAAAGTAGCTGATGGAGATCTGGCCAATCTGCCAGCCTCATTTTTGTAGTTTTATACTTGAAGCTTTGGGAGCCCTTTTAAGCTGTCTTTTGTCCACTTAAGTTCCTGGTCACTTAGAGAAGTAGATTTAGACAGAATATACCTAGGAAATACATCTGTTTTGTGACATTTTTTGCCATGTTTGACATTTCCTCCTATTTGTGGCCCAGTGATTTCATTTTCTTGTGTCACAGCTTGTCTCTGACCTTGAAGATGTATTTTTAAAACGCAGAGATGGTTTGGAGTAGGAGAACAAGAGTCCTGTCTGTCTTTGTACTTTTACAGATCACAAACATATAAAACTTAAGGCTGATTCTTAAATTTATTTTGCAACTTTCATTGTAGGTTTTGTATCCTCTTCCTGTATAAAACCAGTAAAATAAAAGAAGGGAAATTGCCTTTATTCTTCTTAGCCTTATGGTCTCAACTGGGAATTTCTACTAGATGTAAATACACTGTGGTTATATTGCCAATCCTATGGAAGATAACTATGATAAGATTTTGCAAATAACTCTGCTTCCTTACTCTTAGGAGATGTTAATGGAATTAATAAGTACAATGTTGAAATATATTTGATAAGAATAAGTCAGTTGAAAAGAATGTTACTAATGGGTGCCAAGAGCATGTTTTACCCCAAGGAGCTTTATTTATTTATTTACTTGTTGGGAATTTTAACATATCTTTTAATGCCTTATGTATGCTTCCTTGATTGTAATGTGTTTCAGAGTAACATAACAAGTCAAAATAGAAAAATATTACTAATAAATGCAATTCAAAGTTCTTAAGCTTTAGTGAAGTTCATGCTGCAACATGGGTGGTTTAATCTTGTTATAGCACAAATCTTAAATAATTTGGCAAGTACTTAACATATCAGCTGTTAAGAACGTTTTGGGGTTTTTTTAATGCTCCAGACTTATAATGATCTGAGATTTTGTGGACAAGTTTCTGCCTCCTGGCACACATAATATTACTAAGTTCTAACAGGTGTGTTTTATTATCAGCTCTGTTCAAGACTGAATTGAATTATAGCAAAGAAATGCTACCTAGAGAAATAGTTTTATTATCTCTATAAAGGTAATAAATCAGGGTTCCAAATCCTTTGGCAGAGATACCTTTATGCATGTTCCTAATCCTTTGGTGTTTTGTATAAATTGGCAAAGGAATGTTGAACCCTGCTTATCTCTTTAGGATGGATTCCATTAAAGTGACACAATTCTGTGATACTTGTCAATAGCTGTTGAGATGAAAATACTACTGACTCCCTTGTTTGCCATATCATTTTCTGAACACATGAAATTTTACAATTATTTCATTTATTCAGATAGTTTTAAGTGATATTCAACAATTCTTATTAGTCTGTCATTGTTAAGAGCAGGAAGCTTCGTCTTATTTGAATATAGCCTTAATCAAGAAATTTTTTACTCCTATTTACTGGAGTATAGAGCATAACCTGTGATGGAGCCTCTCTTTTTGGTCAGATACTCTCATTCTGTTCCACTGGCACAGGTCTTTGCTATGTGTTTTTGGAAGATTACAAAGTGTGTGGATCACTGTGAGAGTCACTCATCCCTACTGCAGGAATTCTGTTCCATGAACCAAAACATGTTCAGTGTTGTAGTCAGCAACCTTCTCAAGCAGAGCACACTGAAAATGACAATACAAGAGTGAAGCCTGGAGCTGCTGCCTGAGCTTACTGCTGGGCCATGGCAGCAGTCTTTGCGGAATGTTTTTAGCACATTACCGACAGAATTAATAATTTACTCCCAGCGAGTTAGATCTTGATTGAGCAGCCTTCGGTCTCCAAAAACTTATTTAAACAAGCCTGGATTCTGTATTTAAATCAGATAGTATAAGAATGAAATTTATGTTGTAATGCAATTTAGCTTTAAATATGTAGATTCTCATTTCAGCTGATGTAACACAACAGGGTTATTACCCCCTTTTTTTTTTCAAGAACTTATAAAAATCTGGCCATTAATTTTATAATATCTGGCCAATGTTAAAGTTTTCTTTTCAAGACTAAACTTGCATGTTTGAATGCTTTTGAAAATAAAACTGTGCATTCCAGTCTCATCTCTCCCCGTGAATATTGCAAAAGAATGTGTTATAGTATTTTATATGTCTGTGTGTATACCTGTTCAGATACATATGTGTGTGTCTGCATGGAAAAATACTTTTATACACATACATATATACATTATATTTAAAAAGTAGGCAATTTTTGAACATTTACAAAAGCATATATTCAGCTGCATATGGATTTTTAACCATGTAAAAAGTTTATATTTTGATGTTTTAGTGATATATTGGAGATAAAAGTTTCCATAACATTTTTTCCTTCCTAAGTCTTCTCCTTATGCAACAAAACTATAGGTTCTAAATCAGGTTTCAGGTTCTTGTTCTTATTAGACTAGAAACAGTGAAAAAACTTGATAAATCAAAGCCTCACTTGAGCAAATTGCATTTGAAATGTCTATGCAGTCAAAAAACTGCAGGATAGTATGTAATATCTGCAATTTTGTCCTGTCACTGCATTTCCAAGATGAGTGTGTATGTGTCTTATATGTCTGTATTTATAGTAGAGAGATAGCTAAATAGACCCCTTCATTTTGGTGGGTTTGATTTTTTGTCTTGTTTGTTTGGTTTTTCTTTATTTGCTTTTGGTTTTGTTATGTTTTTGTTTGGTTTTATGAATTTGCTTTTTTCAGGGTTTTTTGTTTGTTTTGTTTGGTTTGTTTTGTTTTGTTTGTTTTGCTTTTGCTTTTGTTTTTGTTTTTGTTTTTGTTTTGTTTTGTTTTACTGAATAGGTAAAAAATTCTAAGGAGCCTGCATGTTCTCTACATTCTAGTTTTATTTCACAACAAGTTGGTTTTTTGTTTTTAAAGGCTTTCTCCTCTCTAGTTAATTGAGGCTAGTGCTTGCTGCAGTCTTCACTTTTACGGAACAATTGTCTGTCATTTTATCTAAAATAGATCTGTTTGTGGCAGGATGAATTCTTACAACAGCTTCAACTTGCTCATCAACCTTGGATATTGCCGAGTGACACAGAAAGTGAAGGAGTGGAAGCTGACCAAGACAAATGTAAGTATATGTGTAAGAACCAGATAATATGACAAAACCCTTCAACTTTACTTCTATTTTCCATATCTTCAAATACTGTGGAGATGCCATGCCTGCTCACAGGAGCTTTCCTTGCAAGTACCAATTACTTATTTGTCTGAGGGCTGAACCTTACAGGATTGATTTGCAAAAGCTTTCCTGTAGCCACTGAACAATGACAAAATGATCACGGAACACTATTTACTTAAGCTAAGTGGAACAATTTATCCTGATGTGTTAAAGTAGCTGTTCCAGAAAATAACATAAACTTGAAATAGATAATCTGTTTAATAAATCTGTATTCACCAGAAAAAAGAGAAGTAAACTAAAAAAATCCAGGTCTGAAAAGCAGAGTCTCCTTCCTTAGGTCTGTCACTCCATTATCTCTATTTTGCTTACATTCTTTTTAAATCATCTGTATTAATAAAAAGTTCTTAACCATACAAGTAATCCATAATATCCTACACTCTGAAGTATTTGTCTAATCATAGAAGTGAAGGTCAGCAGGATCAGAGCCTAAATGGCAGAACAAGTAACAGGCTATAAATTGCAATATTTTCAAATTGTAGCAAATTCTCCCTGCCTACAAGATACCTGTAAATGATCTTACTGTTTCACATTTTCTCTTTTAATTCACAGTAGTTTTGTGATCTGCAACGGTGAATATGCAAACTGCTTCCTAACATACTTTAGGTGATTTACTTGAACAGATGATTTAATCAGCATGTTCAGAAAACTCAAAACTGGTTTAAACATCAAGAGTTAACATATAAAAAACCCCATTTTTTTTACAGAAGGGAGCAGTTCTGTAAGGGGTTAAGGATTCATAAGAAACATGCCAGTTAAACAGATTTTTTTTTTTTTAAATTATGCCTCTTTAAAAATTTGGTTTTTACTCATACATCAGTTTGACAAATTCATACATAGCCCAGAGTTTGACTGAAATTTAAATTTACGCAGTCAGATTCTGAAGAGCATCTGCCCAGTCTTTTTGGACACTAATAAAATGTTACAATAGGATTTTGTGCACCCAGCTGATTTTAGTCCAAGGCCAGTAAGTCCAATTGACTTGCATCAGAGCATTTCAGTTATCTTTGAGCTGAAGCTCACCTTAGGTGGCTCAAGAGACTCTGGGACCTGCCTTTTATGTGCATGCAATTTTTCCTCTGTGTTTTCTGTAATGAATTTACAGTCCCACAAAAACTGGCAGGACTGGCTGTGCCCACACAGACTGATGCTAATTATGACCAGGGAGACTGATGCTCCAGGACATACAGGACATATCAGATATACAGCATGTTTTTTATAGCTGCTGTACTTGAATTGCATGGGTGTGAGGACTTGTGGGTGCCCAAAATCCTGTGCTGTAATATTCCAAGAGTCCTGGTGGGCTATTGTCACTGCCCAAAAAACAAAGTGGTAAGTTAAAAATTAAAAGCATGTGATTAAGGTCAATATCCAAATGCCTCTTGAACAGTGACAGACTTGAGGTATTCACCATCTCCCTCAGAAGCCTGTTCAGGGTTTCACCCTCTCAGTAAGGGAACGCTTCCTGGTGTCTCGTCTGAATCTTCCCTGGCACAGCTTTGAACCATAGTCATGTGTTCTGTCACTGAATACCAGGGAGAAGAGATCAGTGCCTCTCTTTCCACATGCCCTCCTCATGTCGATCCTCAGCTTCATTTTCTCCAAGCTAGACAAGCCCAGAGTACTTAGCTGCTTCTCACAGGTCATTTCTTCCAGCCCTCTCCCCAGCTTTGTTGTCCTTATCTGGACCTATTCAAGGAACTTCACATCCTTAAGTTGTGGTGCCCAGGACTGCACACAGTGCTCCAGGTGAGGCTGCACCAGTGCTGAGCACAGTGGGATAGTCACCTTCCTTGGGCAGCTGGTGATTCTGTGTTTGATGCACCCCAGGATGGGGTTTGTCCTGTTGACTTCCAGGACACGCTGCTGATCCGTGCTGTGCTTGCTGCCAACCAGCACCCCCAGATCCCTTTCTGCAGAGAGGCTCTCCAGACACTCCTCTCCCAGTTTATGCTTGTGCCTGATTAGTCCATCCAAGCTGCAGAATCTGCTATTTTAACTTGTTAACTTCATGCCATTAATCACTGTCCAGTGCTCCAGTCTGTGCAGATCCCTCTGCAAAGTCTCTTGTTCTTCCAAAGAGTCAGCAAGCACCTCCAAGTTTGGGATCATCAGCAAATGTGCTAATGACAGATTCAACTCCTGCAGGTCGTTGGTAAATGTATTGAACAGAACTGGCCCTAGAATTGACCCCTGGGGAGCACCACTGGTGACCAATTGCCCCCTTTGAGCTCTGCCCTTCAACCAGTTCTTCACCCAGCACAGCTGCAGCCACTCCTCCCACAGCTGGACAAGTCGTCCTGGAGGATGCTGTGAGGGACACTATCAAAAGCATTACCAAAATACAGAAAAAATGCATCTATCACCTTTTCTTCATCCACTGGGTGGGTGACCTTACCATAGAAAGCTATCAAATTAGTTAAACAGGACTTTCACTTTGTGAACCCATGTTGACCGCAGTGTAGTTAGCTGGTGCACCCTCTATAATAGATCACTGTTTCTACTACTATAAATAAAGGGATGGAACAAAAATGTTTTATCAAAATAATACTGTAACTGAAATCTAATAGTGAGAAATTTTATTAAAAGTAACTAATGGTGGTAACATCCCTGTCTGAGGTTTTGTGCTAGTGACGTTGTCAAGTGCAGAACTGCCACTGCTAACAAAGAGAAGCTGCCAATTCCTGGTTGAAAGTGGAGTCAGCAAGGGGCTTTGGCACACTTGCTGATGCCACTGCTTGTAGGTAGAGCAACTGGCAAGATTACAAAGTAATAAATCTCTGTGGATATTTTTTTGTGTGTGATTTAGTGTTGAAAAGGCCCAGGAGTTCATAATTTGTGAGTTTGAGCAGAAGAGCTGCAAAGTTAATCTCTACAATAGCAACACCTGTTCTTTGACTCAGCTTTTCATAAATTACATGTGGATAATATTTGCCACATTCTTTGGCTTCTTTGAGATAATAGCAGCCAGGTGTAAAGCTAGTTTTTGGAAAACAATGCAAAAAGAGAAACTGTGTAAGTCACCTTGAGCTTTAAAAGTATACCTTCTAGTTAGTGTTTTACCAGAAAAGTAATGAAAAAATAAAGGGGGAACAATTTCAAATGTATTCAGATGTAAGAGTTTAGGGAGGCTATTTTCAAAGCAAGTGATAACTGAACAGAATTGGGTCACTTTGGAATCTCAACATCTCTCAACAAACATCATTTGCAAAACAGATACAACAGCACATGTCTTATGGAAATGAGATCTTGGTTCTCAGTTCTTGTAAATCAGACTCCACATTTGACATTCTCCAGGCTCTCTGACAGCATTTTAAAAATTCATCCTTAGCAGCAAGTTTCAATGATAACTGGAAGTCAATAATTTTTAAACCTTCATACTAATTATGACAACATTTTAAATCAAATAGCTACTCATACAAAAGAGTTCAAACTATTCTAGCTTAAAAGATTTGTTATGTTAAAGAAGGAAAGAAAAATATTTTTAAGAAGCTTTGTTGATTTTTTTTAGCATACCCTTTTCCTCTTTGTGAACTTAATTAAGTTTGTGGCGACAGGTCAAGGAAAAAGATAGTGTACAATTATTTGCTCTTGTAATGTACATTTCATTATTAAAAATAGAAATTGACACATGCATTTTAAGGGCTATTATAATTTAGAAACTAAATCTCTTCTGCTTACAAAATATGTTCTCCTTTGAAGCTCTCTACACAATGAGAGAAGAAAATTGTCAAGACAGTATGATCCAAAATCACCTGTGGTGTTCTTTTAGTCGCTAAAAATGTCTCTAGACAGAGCCTCATGTGTGTTCTTCCTCTGTCGTTCTGGAGACAGATCCCCGTTGTTATCTGCAGTAGTTAGCTTGTGTGCTGATTCTCCAAAGAGTTTTCAGAGAATGTATAGAGATCATTCTTGGAAAAAAGAGAGATCTGGAGAAAATATTTACCACTTGAATAATCCTTCAGTTTGATGAAAGTTTGAGCTGGCAAAAACAGATTTTCTGCTTTATGGGGTACTGATGCACCGAAAGAGAAGAACTACATCTACTGCCACCAGAACATTTCTTAGCCAGCAAAAATGAGAAGAAATTCATCCCTTTTTTGAGAAGAAATACATCCTTTCAGGGTACTGACAAGAGTCTGTTTGAATTTTCCCTTGAGAACAAGTCCTACAAAGATTGGAGACTGGAAATTTTTTAAGTATCACTAGCTTCCAAGAACTTTGGAAAAATAAAGACGGGCTTGTGGTGTAATTTGACCTACCATCTGGAGTCTTGGCAAGGATTTGCTGCCCAAAAGCCTGAGTCTGCTTTTTTGGGTGGTGAACTCAAGAAGTAACCCACACAGCACACAGACCACACAGCCTTGGACATAAAGGATTCCTGCCTCTAGTCAGTCCACCTAGCAGATGTACATGATAGGTGAATGAAGTAGGCTCTTGAAATGCTGCTACTTGGTTAATCCATATTAAACATACACACAGAACATTAAGGGTTGGAAGGCACCTTAGGGATCATCTGTGTAAAAACATCCCTTCGTGCTAATCTGCTTAAAGCATGCCAATTTCTGTAGTCAATGGCACACAAAGTTATGTGCTATTATCACTTCATTCCAACTGGCCAAAAGGAGCACTAGATGCTCATTTCTAGCTCAGTTGATCCAGGGCAAGTCTTGAACTCTTGCCCTCTGACCTGTGGGAGGAAATGTAAATGTTTTGCCACTCTTCATTTGCAAACTCTTTGCTAAGGTTGACAGTGAAAGGTCTACTACTGATAAATGAAATGGTTGTTGGGAAGAAGTGGGATTTCTACTCCATTTATTCTTGCGCTGTTCTTGAAATTCTGCAGACATTCTGCTGATGACTTCAACAGGTGTTGAAGAAAACCTTCATTTTCCCATTTGCACACGTCTGCCTAGGGAAAAAAACCCAAGAGTATGAAAGATGGGGGTTTTTGTTAGACTTGAGAAATTCAGGCTGTGTTCTAGTAAAAGTCCAATCCACACAGTATTTGTCCATGGGTAAAGTTCCTTATACAGAGTAAATTCACATGCCAAAACAGTAAGTTTATCCTAATTATGCAAATAGATGTTCCTAAGATTTGGAAAATTGCTTGGCCAGGGTTAACAATAAAGGGGAACCTACTGCTGGAATATGTTTTTGCTGTGAAAGTTTGCTTTTGCTAGAGCCAGGTGCTACTCAACATGAGTAAGAAGGACAGAATCGGGGTTAGAGCAGCAACTGTTGATTGCAAACTTTATGGCATTTACACAAACACATTCCATTTCTGGCATTCAAACTCAGCTGTTTGTATTTGTGCTCTGCTCTGATGGAGCATAGCTGTATTGGAAATGTCTGTTTCAGTGGGTGTGAGTTTAGGGCAAGGCTAGATGTGGTTTCCCTAGAGAGTAAGGTGCTTATGAGGCATCACTCGAACTTTAGTCAATTATATGTCTGGTTAGTGAAAACATAATTTTTGTAGTTGACAGTTTTTCTCAGTGGATAATAAATTCATTGTCAATACTCACCTTTTCTTTGTCTCACAGTAAATCTGTCGCAGAAGTGAACTTTTAGGAGACTTTTATCCCAATTAATGGATCTTCTGGAGAAACTTATTGGTGTCTTTAATTTAATATTTCAAGAGTGGTAATACAAACTGCAGTAAAAAAGTCATATCTCTCTGTTCCACATAACGTCTGCTAAGGGTATCATAAAGCTTTTGTCTGCTTGGGATATGAGTTATTTTCTAAATTTCTCCAGTATGCACTTATTTATTAAAATATGTTGTCTCTCATTCTGCCTGCCATTGGCTTGGCTATGTATTCAGCTTCAGACAGTTCTATGTCCACTTCAGAAATAGGATACCAGAAAGGATTGTGCTCCTGTAAACAGAATTTCTCCAGGCCTATCAGATGGTCTTGGCTGGATATCTTGTGGCACTCGTAGCTGAAACTGCATCACTTCTTATAACTGCTTTTTGAGTCTGAAAGTAGATGAAAACAATTTTCTAGCATGGAAACCTGCCCACTTGGCTTTAATTATTTATTGATGGTGAAACAAAAGTAGAGATTGACATTGTTTCTTCCAGAAGTCAGATGACTGTTGGACAGTGAGCGGTGGGTTCAAACACAGTTAGGGAAAGTTGGAGTTATTTTCACTAGAGTTCACTCAAGTTTCCTATTTTTTGAATGGATATGCTTAAATCCAAAGCTGCTGTTATCTTTTTTATATTATTAAGGCTTTAAGGCACATTGCTTTATTTATACTGACTAATATTTGGTTTCACTTTGGAAAAGTTCGCATGGGACTAAATGTTTAGTATGAGAAGGGAATTCTCCATTGCAGTGGGTAAAAAAATATTTCAAAACCTGTTTTAGTGCAGAAAGCTCTTTTCAGTACAGCTTCCAAACCTACAGATATCTTTTTCTACAGCTTGCCTTGTTATGCTAAACTTGGATTCCCAAAGACATTTAATGTAATAAAAAATGACACTGTAATTTAAAAAATGGCCTAGAGAATTATCAGGACACACATTAGGTAAATTAAAAGCTGGCTCAATGAGGAATCAAAACCTAGAGTTTCTAATGGGAAGATGTAGATGAATGGGGCTCATTAGGGCCTGATAGGTTTGGATAATGAGTGGGAAGGACAAGTTGAAGTTATTAAATGATATGAATCCCCTGGTATAATGGCCACATTCCAGTAAAATGCACTTTATTATAACCAGATGAAGTATATTTAAACCAAATGAAATATATCTGGCACCAGAGAAACATATCTGTCTCTGCTGCAGAATAATGAGGCTTTGTCTTGGAAAGCAGTGACCTAATGGATTTAGGATGGTCATAGAAGATCATCTCAGTGTGAGCTCTCAGCATAATGCTGTCACAAAGAAGGGTAGACCATTTCTTGAATGCCTTAGAAGTTAACTAGCAAAGTAATTATTCCACATCATATCAGTAAAAAAAACCTGTGGGTTAGGTGTCTTACCATTAAAACAGATAGCGATTACTCAAGGAATTTCAGAAGAGGATTAAAAATGACCCAGGGTTTGGGAAAACCTATTAGCAATTTGCCTTACTCACATAAAGGCATTCAGCCAGGAACTTGAGAGATAACTTGATATCTGTAGATAGATGTTTAAGTAAAAAAGATTCAGCTCATCAAACTATGACAAAGTAAATTAAATGCTCTGTCCTAGCAACCAGGACCTTCAAGTGTTTTAAACAAAAAATAGGGGACACAATGAACTCAAAGCCATTAACATGTGGTTAACTTCTTAACTCCTTAACTTCTACAGTTAAGAGGACCAGTCCCTGGTCCTCTTAAAACCCCTGGGTTTTCTGTGGGTAACAGTCACAAGAAGAATCTGCAAATGAAACAGGCTTACACATATTTGCTCTTCTTTATCCCACCATAAGACAAGTTGTTACTTAAAGATTGAACTATGATAGAGCTGGAATTTCTGCTAAATGATGTAGCTCCAAGGAAAATAGTTAAACATTAGGTATAAATGACAAAAAGCCCCCAACCATATAAAGGTAATAAAGGATATGAACTGTTGCTAAGTCTTGCTTTGTTTTTTGTCTTGTTTTTTTGTTTGTTTGTTTGGTTGGTTGGTCCATTTGTTGTTGTTGCAGAGGTTTTCATGGTATGTACCTTGCCTTGTTGATTATCAATACAGAATCACATACAAAGTCCAGGCTTTTCACCTGACAAAGTGAAAATTATTCCAATTGTATTTCATGAATTAGCTGGATATAATTGTTCCTGCCAAGTTTTTTAAATCTCCCAGAAAGGGCTTACATATTTAAATGTTCAAAAGGAGTGAAGCTGCTGTGCCTGATTTCCTTCAGTGTTTAAAAATGGCAAGGTGAAAACTTCTCAGGTAACACATAGACCTTTATGCATTCACCTGTGCAATGAAATGTGGTTGTGATGTTTATTTCCAGTTTATAACCTTGATTCTCTAACTGGATCTATGTAATAGGTCCAGTTACAGCATTACATTTTATACCGGAGAGGGCAGGTACCTGTGCAATGAAATGTGGTTGTGATGTTTATTTCCAGTTTATAACCTTGATTCTCTAACTGGATCTATGTAATAGGTCCAGTTACAGCATTACATTTTATACTGGAGAGGGCAGGCTGTGTTGCAGTCAGCAACATTTGCAAAACAGGACATTGCAATATGCATATGTAAATATTTGTAAAAGCTAAATTTCTGTTTGCTTTGGGGAAGGTTTTCAACCTGAACACAACCAGAAATTAAAACCTTGCTATCTCATCTTATCTGATTCATCACAGGTGCATATTATGTTCAATGTTTTTTGAAACACGGGCTATTTTTGCAATCTATTACTGCTTTTGACAAAGAAGTAGCAGAAAAAAATCCCCTCCAAAACACTGAATAATTGGAACAAATAGTATAACTAAGGACGCTGTTATTTGCTTCTGAATATTTTAGCAACAAACAAAAGAATTGAGATTCACCGACATACTGATCCACATTGCTTATTTAGCATAATGGAAAACTTTTACAAAATGGAAACACAGTGAAGGATTAATTTTACCTTTCCTCCTATTTTTGTGTACATTGCATTTCAGCCCTAATTTCTGTTATTTTTCTGTTTGATTTCACAGGTTTGTGAAATCAGTGGGATTATTGAAGAAGTTTAATAAAAACCAATATAATGGTGATCAAAACTACACATGAAAATTTGCATTAGTTTATACATTAAAAAAAAATTAAATGAAGTTATTTTTCTAGTATCAGCAGCACATGAGTGGAACTGCTCTGATATGTGGATGCTGTAATGCACTGAATGAGAGTATTTACTGTGGTACAGTGGCCTTAGGAAAGAAGGGTAGCTGTCACCTTTTAGTATAAATTTAATATTTTGTTTAGTTTATATCCCTGTTGTTTTGGATTGACATTTGATAAACTAAATTCTGCCTGACCAAAACAAACCTTGCCTAAAGATTGTATGTATTTTAACTTGTCTAAGGTTTTCTACTCCTTATATTTTTATAATCTTTGCTCTTTTTTAGATTAATAAACATTAAAGTATTTGCTGCATCTGCCCATGTGTATGTCCCATTCAGGTCTCACAGAGAGCTAGCTGTTCACTTATAGTCACCTGCAGAGAGAGGTCAGACAGGGGAATGAGTGAAAGAGTGTGTGTGGGTAGTAGAAAGAGGTGCTGCTTGTGCTGCATAGCTTTGTACAGAATTTATCTACTTTGATCTTTAAAACAAATAAAGACTCTGTTAAAAAGGGGAACATAATAAGGAGTGGTGCATGCATGCAAAAATAAAGCACCTAAAGCAATTTCATGTATTATGATAAAGTGTTAGTTACCCATATGGATTACTAAAACAAACTTGCTGTTTAAAATACTATATCTGGTGTGTGCTGTGTGCTTGAAACTTTAGAAGATGCATTAGCACAAACATCAAATGAAGGGATGTGGCAGTTGCATTTACTGATTTCATCTACCTGTTAATTCTGTCGAGTGTGTTCCTTTGTCTTCAATTATGTATGCTCGGGTCCTGTATCTTAGACAGAATGATATAATGAAATTGCTTGCAACTATTAAAAAATACAATATTACAAAGCATCTATTTGTTTAAGAAATAAAAATGAGTCGTCTGTCATAAGTGTTTCGTAGTGTGAACTTTTTTCTGCTGTCTCACAAATACACAGAACTAAATACACAGAAACTGTATGGTCTGTATTAGTCATGGGCAAGTTAAATGGAAGATAACATTGTGGTGAACAAGTACTTGCTATATGTGCAATCATAGTGTACAGTTCCTGTATGTAAAATGTTTGGCATACTGAAACCCCCTGGGGTAGTCCCTTTTTCATTTCAGGGAGGCACTTTGTTAATTTGTCATCAGTAAAGAACATCTGTAATGCAGTGTGCATTTGCAATGTACTTGAAGACTAGTTTGCATATAGGAGGGTATATTATCATCAATATGCTGTGTTTAGCCAGCTGTGCTCAGAAAAGCATTCTTGTGAAACTAATATCTCCTTTTCATGAGTTTTATTCATCCTTAGTTGCCCTCATTTCACATTTTACCTTGACATTACTAAAAGATACAAAATAGGATTGCCTTTTCTTCTTTCAGTTGCTTCACTAAACATCTGCTAAGCTGCATTGCTTTCTGCTTCGTGTCATTACTGGGTAAAATTATTACTTCATTTAATCCTTGGGAAAAAATCTCATTGACTTCAGGAGAACCAAGACTGTTCACAACAAGTTGAGAAAGACATAGGAATTTGGCAGCATCTTAATTCTGGAAGTTCTGGCGTGTATGAGAACTTGACAGTTTTGGCCCAGTAGGGCAGAGATATTTGGTCATGGACCTGTCTGGTTTGAAATTTTGGTTATAGGTGAAGAAATACAAGACAGGCTTTATTCAGAAAGGCAAATTATCAGTCACGTCACTGGTGTTCAGAGGGAATAAAGGCTTTTCAGTTACAGATCTAGTGAGTGCATCAAGAGATGTTGGAGTGGTTAAGAATTTAGCACATACGAATTGTACACAAGTATCTCAAGGTGTGGTAGGATGGCTTGGGTGGTGTCAGTGGTAAAAGCTGTGAAACCCTGAGCTCCTGAGATATGGCTGTTCTTGGGACTGGCCAGAACAATGATATTTTTCTGGGACACTATAAGCTGAAGGGCAGAGGATAAAACCACAGAAAACATGACTTTATTTTCACACTAAAACATACAGAAAATCCCATGTGATTTTTTGTTGTTGTTGTTGTTTGTTTCATATCTTATATTTTTGACATGATCTCATGATTTTTCAACACTCATAAAAGCATATGGCAAACTCTTTTGGCTGTTATTAGTGCTCAGCCCAGGAACCAGGGCTGGCACTGCAGAGGAGAGGCAGCCACCTGGTGCCCTGACTGCGAACAAACTGGCAGTGAACTGTAGCAAGTCAGGAGAGCTCCAAGGAGGAGCTCAGATGCGCTTAAAAGGCAAGAAGCAGCTGGGCTTAGTGGGCCAGGGAGCACAAGCAGCAGCTGGGCAGACCAGGCAGAAGGCATGTGTGATAAACTTGTTTTCACCTCCAAGCTGCAGGAAGCCTTACTCATTTTCTATTTGACCTTTTTGGCTTCAGGAAGCAGTTTCTCAATTGCTTATGCGATAAACTGTGCCTACATGGTGTCAAATTGAATTCAGAGTCAGCTGTGGATGCTCTTGGTGCTGCTCTAGTTTGGCAAGAATGCCAAGGTGGAGCGCTTTGTTTGTTTGTTTGTTTTTGACTCTGCACCAGGCACTTCAAAGTCATCCAAAAAGCTATTGTAAAGCTGCATAGAAATGTGCTGCTGTCTAGTTGCATGGAACAGAATAGATTTAGCACTTTTCAGAAAGATAATTTATAGGTCATTGCTGGTGCTATTCAGTTACTGCATTATGATGGAAAAAAGAGTCATGAGAAACAGATAAATTTTTCCTCAACATATGTTTGCATTTTAATTTTTTAAAGCCTTTATGAATGCAGTGATGTAGAGATGAAGGATTCTCAACAATACTTGTTAATGAAAAAAAAAAGTCTCACTATATAAAAAAGCCTGTAGCTTGTCTAAAAAGCAGCTTTTTCTTTCAAAGGCCAATTTATCATAAAATAGGCTTTATCTCCATATGAGTTACTGCTGCTTCCTTTCAGGACCTTCATACCCTTAATACTTTATCTGGCTAATCTTAAAAACAACTTTAATGTACCTGTATTCATTTCAATAACACAATAATACAAATGGGTTTCCTTCTGTACTGCTCACATCAAGTAACTTCATCCTTAGTCAGACTGTCTTCTTGCTACCCCAGTGTCCAGCTCCAGGATTTGTCAGGACGACTGAGGTAAAAATGGGGAAGAATGTTCACTTGCATAAAGCTAGTATAATTAAACAGTTTATTTTGAAATATCCAGTAGAAGGTTTCTATGAGCAAATCCTTATTTTGAAAACTTCAGCAATAATTTAAAAACACACAACAATCAGTTGTACTCTGTATTAACAAGACCTTCTGGCCCGGTAGGAATAGATTTCCTAAAAATATGACCTTATTCACAGTTCAGGTGTCTTTCTTCTGAGTCAATACTTACAATATACTTACTTATTGTTTCAGGTATATCTACATCTTACTTACAGATGTAGCTAGATAAGTGCAGGGGAAGTCCTATAATCCAACAACTAAATTCAGAGAAATGTATGAACTTGATGAAAGCCAACTCACATGCATGAATGTGATGCTATCATTTCATTTCTCTGGCTGTACATGGACATGCTTCACATTTAATCCAATAAACTATTCATGTAAAATACAGAAAAGCTCCCCTGGGTTAGATTACAGCAGGCTGAACTGCTCTGCAGTAAGC
Source organism: Hirundo rustica (assembly GCF_015227805.2). Classification (NCBI taxonomy): domain Eukaryota; kingdom Metazoa; phylum Chordata; class Aves; order Passeriformes; family Hirundinidae; genus Hirundo; species Hirundo rustica. The sequence continues at coordinate 34,327,925 of NC_053450.1, read as the reverse complement.
ATGCTAACCATAAAGTTACTATGCTTTTACTAACTTTGTGTTACTAGCTCCAGGCAGCTTTAGGAGAAAAAAAGATGTGCAAAAATACATGTTCAGAGAATTTTGTGCCCATTCAGTCTCTGCCCTGGTTTCTACTGTTTTTTGGGTTTGAGAGCAGATAGTTAGGCAATGTGATTAGTTTTGTAGATATTTTTGTGCTTTACAGTTTTAGCTGAAATTGCGAAAGTTTGGGATTAGTCCAAAAAGATTAAGCAGACCACTGGTTTGAGAGCAGCAGCTTACTTCTTGCTATATTGTTGAATTTAGTTACTTTTAATTATCAAGTTGCTAAAATTGTTAAAAGAAGATATGTATATTTAAATTAAATTTCTGACACAACTGTTTATTAGGACTTGGGTTGCTGTTTTCTTTCTTGGCATGTTATATAAAACTAAAGCATAATCAAATAGAATCTAGTTTGATGACACATTTATTTTTTTCTTTGGATAGTGCAGTCAGCTACTGTTTTCTATGGCATATCTACCCTAGATATGCAGCAAATGTCATATCAGCAAATCTAAGTCTGTAGAAGTTTTGTCTACCTCAGCTTTAAACCTAGGTGCATCTTCAAGGGAAAACACTGCTCTGGACTGTAAGTTCAGTTCAATCAGCAAAGCAGTCTAGTGGTGTTTTCACTTACGCAAACACAGTACAAAGGTAGAAATTTCACTTTATCAAGAACTGAAATTTTATCTATGAAGCTCCATGTAGATCTTTGTTGTTGGAAGATGGCAATGCTTTAGTGACTAATATTACGCCAGCTGCTGTTCAGAAATTCTGCTGTAGAAGTTGATGCCCTCTCCAGCTCGTGCATCTTTATTGTATGAAGAGTATCTGTGTTTGAACCTCACATTTTTTTTCTTTAATTATTATTAGCCAGTCCTGCGGAATGCTCCTAGTTCTAAAATGTTTAGGTAAAATCACTAAACCGATGTCTTCTCTAGATTCCTGGACCACCTTTTGAGAGCTTAATAATGGGATATTGTTCTAAACTGGGAGACAGAAGAGACCTTTTTGCCCACTAAAACCAGGTACAGCACAGCTCTAAAGAGACCCCACAGGAGAGTGAACATAAATAGTTCCTCTTGTGAGTTACTTTATTGTTGAGCTGCTGATGCTCACCAGGGACCTCCTCCCCCAGAAATGTCCACACGTTTGCCCAGAGAGGGAGTCTAATAGGAAATGGGGCTGGAAAGGGCCTCCAGATACCAGTTAGTTGCTCTCCCTGATGCAGCATAACGGCAGCGTAACCATTTCTGACAGATGTTTGTCTAACATGTTCTGAGAATGTCTGGAGATGGAGAACCCCTCTCATTGTCTTTAGAAAATCACATACCCAAGTGCTTGTATTTTGCATGACAGATCTTTCTCAGAACAAGATCTTTTCTCCTTGAATATATTCTTTATATCTTAATTGTCTACATCTTGCTTCAGCTCAGATAACAATGAATTGAGACACCACCCAAAGCAAAAAAATGAATTATTGGTCCCGTAAACCCTTTTGAATTTTTGCAGTGATGCAAATGTGGCCAGGATTTCATTCCAAGTTACAGACAGTGCTGAAGAAGCATTGTTACAGCCCCACAGATTTGTCAGCACCACACAGCAAGGACTTGTGCTCTGCAGGGTGGACATGCTGCTGCTCTGAGAAGCCCTGCTTTTGCACTAAAAGTGACATGAGATGAAACAGCAAAAAGTCCTTTCAGTGTCCATACTTCAGCCATTGTATCCGTCTCCAAAAGTGCATGAAGATTTCATGAGTGCATTTCAAAAACTTGCCAAAATGCTCCCCAGGGCCTGATAAGTACCATAATTCAAAATCTCTCCTAAGTGCCCCCAGAAATCATTCTCTTCCTATTGATGTGTGTAATCCAACACCTACACATTTGCAGCTCCAGGTTTAATAAAGTCTGGGGCCCTTTAGCTGAGATTCAAAAGCAACTTATACTTCCTATTCCCCCAGGTGAAACTGTATTTCTGTGTCCAGAATACATTATTTGTTATTGACTTTTCATCTGGACACAGATCTTGCAGAATTTAAAATATTTTCCTATGAGGATGTGTTGAAAACATCTGATGGGCTTGCCTGGGGTATTGTGATGCATAGGCCTTCTGGGAGAGGCTGTAGCATCAACCTCATCTGTAATTCTGTGTCTGCTCTATGCAAAGACAGGAAGCTATTTAAAAGACAGAGCTAAAGTTCCTGATGTAAGAATAGCCAAAACTCCAGAGACAGATGTACACTCACTATCTCTCTTTAAAGCAATTAATTCAAAGTGTGAATTAATGTTATCTTCCATCACCTTTTCTGCATACAAAGTGATTATAAAGAGTTATACTCTGTTCAGATGGTGGAACATTGATTTTTCAGCATCTGGACATTTCAGAAGAAGGTTGACTTATTTAGGAAAAGTAAATGTTGTACCCTGTAGATTTTAAAAGGGTAAGAGAGTGAATCCAAGAGTGTAGGAATGTTTATTCCAGTATCGAGATTAAGTATCTGTATTCAGATATTATTTCAGCTTTATTTGTCTAGCTTGAGGTAAAAAAACATACACTATGTCCTTCTCTGCTCCATTCCACTAAAACCACATTCAAGTACATAAGATAAACTTCAACAACCCTTCATAAGAGTTTTTGTATTACTCTTCTCTTCACCAGTGATTCAGAAATCTGAGAACATTGACAAGTGTCATGCAGAGGGGCCCTTATCTCTTCAGAGTGGTGCAATGAGACATTACCAAAACTAAGAAATTATATCTGCAGAGAATGTTGATGTTTTTTGCTTGACTTTGACCTTTGATGGTCATGTGGTATCATGCTTTTGTCTCAGCTGCTTACCTGACCCATGATGCTTTTCAATTCTATGCCTAATGTAGTTATGAAATGCTGTACACTGATATCTAATAACAGAGACAGTGAGATAAAGTTTTATCCTGTACTACTAATATAGGGGAAATATTGCCATTACCACTTGTGTATAAGGTTCTCCCATCTGTGATGTGCTACATCCTTTAGAGTGGTCTTCTCTTATTCACATTAATAAATTCTGTGTTCAGAAAGCTACACTCATTTCTGAGCATCATATCCAAATTGCCCTGCTGTCTTTTTTAACCTGGTGTGTTCTCTTCTTTGCAAGGTGAAGTTGTCCTAGCAGAGAGCAACCTCCCAGCAGCTGCATCTTCCTGGCACCCTGAAGGATCATTTGCATCCTTGATGGTGTTTCCAGTAGATTCTGTACTATACAGTGAAGTTCCAGCTCTTGTAGTCTTTATGTTTTATTAGCTTGGAAGTCATCCAGTTTTATTACTGGACATTTTTAAAATATCATCTGAAAGCTTTAACTCTTCTTTCTATTTAACTCTGTTTCTTTGGAGTATAGGTGATCTTTGACATAGATTAATTACAGGGCTACAATTTTTCCATTAGGAATATCTTTTCTTCTCCTTCCTGTTGTCTCTATGTTAAATATTTTTTGAAGTTCCTAACTGAGGTGGCTACTCTAATCCAAATATAGCATTTTTGAGTGATTTGAAGAAGCAATGATAGTTTTTCTTCCTATTAATTGTAATTTACCACTACCATGGGATTTTGGAGAGAGGGGGTGATAACTGAGAGACTTGAATAAAAAACTTCATCTTTTAGCATATTGAATTTTTGAATTTTAAATCCTTTGTTATGTTGTATTGCTTGTAAAAGTGTCATTTTTCTGTTTGAAAGACATTCATAAGATCTGCCAGTAAAAAAAATCTCGTCTTGCTGTTTAGTGTGCCAGTAATTGGTCTACATTTTGACTTCATACCCTACAATGTCATAGGAATACTGTAGTGTTCTGTTTTATGGCCTTCATGCTTCCTCAGTACTGAAGAGGTTTGGTCACATTTCAATGTAGCAAACTAACCTCAGAGCAAACCAGCAGTTATGGTTCTCACAGGCTCATGTGAATTTCTGGAGACTGTTCTCCATTCTTCAATAAAATATTAGTAGTTTTGGCTTATGTTATAGCTTATGTTATTTTTTATTTCTCAGTAGAAAAATACATGCCGCTGGACAAGAGGAATTTTCTGGGATTTTGTTTGTGTGATTTCTTTGCTCTTTTGAATGCAAACTGGATGGCATTTAGCCACCCAGAATATGTAGCTGAGTGTCAGCTAACATTATGACAGTCTGATTGCCTCCAGGTAGAGGCAAAGGGGCATTGCCAAGTGTACTGAAATGCAGTGAAATGTGCCCTGAGTTCCACAAGGTTCCATTTTTTTTCCAGTGAATCAAGCTCTTTGCATTCCTCTCCTTCAAGGGCTCTAAGGGTATTTTTGCAGCACCTTTTTTTCCTCTTCATGGTCTGTCCTCAGTACGTGACTTTCCACATGAAGCACTTCCTTTTGCTTATTGGCTGGAGTGCTGTTTCCATTGTAGCTCTTGAGTGTTGGAAGGGCCTCAGTTGTATCTTCACAGGTGGAGAAAATTTGATATGTGTTGGGAAGTGAAGGGACACGGGTGTTTCTGTGCTGCTGTTTGTGCTGTATGAGTATGTGGACATTTCTGTACATCTCTACTGCTGTCTGTTTGAATGCGTGGAACTGGGTGGGCCCCCGTGCTCCAAGCTGCTCTTTCTCAGGTGCTTGGTCATGCATTTCCCAGGGACTCACAGGACTGCTGCTGGGCTACCTCATCAATTTGAGCTGAAGATCTCAAGTGATTTCAAGGTCAGTTTGCGAAGCAGTGATGCTTGTTGACACTCAGCGTTGCACCCCAAATCCTTTGTGCTCTCATAGTTTCCATGCCCTGTTGACAGCACTTTGACACTTCTGTGGTCATCGGACACTGATGTTCCTGGAGGGCGTCCTGCTGCTGTCCTGAGATGAACAGTCCTGTCTCAGGTGTGAGAATAAGCTCAGATCCACAAGTAAATGGTGCAGCTCTTATCCTTAAAATGATACAATTTAGTGTTCCTTGTTCTGCTGCCAAGCAAGTATCTGGCTCTGGACAAGGCTGCAAGAGAGCACTTAAAGAACGCTTTCTGCAAACCCTCTGTTTGATGCTGATGTGCTGAAACACTCCAGAAAGTGCTTCTCCCAGTCCCAGAACTTGACTTACAGACAATATTTACTGCAATCCAGTTTTGACCTACAGAGCTTTCAAGTCTGCCCTTTGCTTTGTACATTCTGTACGCAGAGGTACCAATTTCCTCTTTCATAAGGGAGAGAAAAGTTATTCATATGGTGATGGATCCCGTAACTTTACAGAATGTGAAAATCATTTTATTGCTGACAATGGAAAGCAATATTTATGTCACAGAGAGGAGGTACACTCTCCAATATATTATACAGGATTCTAAATTTATTATATACATTCAATTTTTCCATTCAAAAAGATTCCTTTTTGATAAGATATAAGGTTCCTATGGTGAAATATTTGAAAATTGAGACTTTTTTTTAATGCTTGTACTGCCTCAAAGTTGAAATTGATCATGTAATAAAATATACTTGTTCTTTACATACCATTATGAAGCTTTTTTCTCTGCAGAATAATTTTGAGTGACTATTCTACCGGCATATTTCAGAGGAACAAGATTTAGCTAGGGCTTATAGGAGACAGGTAGAGTAAGCAGATAGATATCTACCAGTAAACACTTAAGTGTCTTTTGTGTGAAAGTTAGAAAATTAGTTTTTGAGCTGTAGTCCAGTGCAAACCCAAAACAAGTAGTGGGGTTTGACCCTTTTGGAAAGTGATTGTGTATCTCCAGTGATGGCAGGTAGCACCACTCTTTGATTTATAGCAGAAAACTTTCGCTTAATATTGACCATATGGCAATTTTCACCACCTGCATTGTGCAGGACCTGCGTCGGTAGCACACAAAGCAATGAACCTTATTCCCAGGAAATGTGACTAAGACAGAGGATGCTGCATTGCAGCATATTGATTGATAGCACAAACCAGTCACAATTAGATATCTTTTAATCCTTTGTAAACATGTGGTGATCCTTTGAATCTCATTGCATTATTTTGACACTATTGAATTATCAAGTGTGTCAGCTTGTTTTCAAATTGTAGATTTGAAACAGATTACGATAAAAAGGTGTCATAGAACTAGTTTATTTAATATAACCCATACTCTTATTTTATACCTAGTCTATATTAATAGATAGTTTTAATGCAAGAAACGGGGTGGGAGAGATATTATTGGGAGTACTTGACTCTGTAGCTTGTATCTTCATAGAGTCGTAGAATGGCCGGGTTGGAAGGCACCTTAAAAATCAACAAGCTCCCATCTCCCTGCCATGGGCAGAGACACCTTTCACTAGACCAGGTTGCTCAGACCCCCATCCAACCGAGACTTGGGCATTTCCAGGGATTGGGTGTCCACAGCTTCTGTGGGCAACCTGTGCCACTGCCTCAACACCCTCACAGCGAAGGATTTCTTCCTATATCTAATCTAAACCCACCCTATTTCAGTTTGAATCCATTTTCCCTTCTCTTGTCACTACATACTCTTGTAAATAGTCCCTCTCCATCTTTGTTGTAGGGTCCCTTCAGGACTGTAAGGATGAAAACATCCCAGATCTTTCACAAGCTGTTTGTTGTTACAGTTCTGATTGTTGCTCTGTATATTGGAACAAAACTGGAAGCAGGAACACTTAACCTATATTTGGAGAGGTAACAATTCTTTTTCACTGCTTATGGAAGTATCCATTACTGGAATTCTCTGATGGCAGTGACTTGGCTGATATGCAGGACTGTAGGAGGGTGTTGTTGGTACAAGTGAACAAGTAAACTCAACACTGTACTCACATTTGTACACTGGTTATGTGTGGCTAGTTGGAACAGGAACTTCTTTGATCCGTCTAGCAACAGTGCCACCAAACATGCCAAACATCATCATGTAGGACATGCTAGTCAAGATATTTGCTCCCATTTGGCAACTTGTTTTGCCAAAGGTACGTGTAGAGCTCTGCCCTTCAGTTGACTGATACTGTATGATTTATAAAATGATTTTATTTTATTTTAATATCTAAGGCATTGTGAGCTAGACATGACAATTTCGCTGACACTGGATATCATCTAGCTCTGAAGCTGGACTGCCTAATGGCCAGAATGTGCTTCCTCAATCCGTCAGGGCCTGTTCTGTTCATACTTGGGTCTACAGCAGTTATTGCTGAGAAACTTCCCCTTCCCGTGTGCCAGGGCTTATGTGTTGCTGGCATGCGATGACCAGAAAATGAGCCACTTTCTTTTGTCAATCACTTTCAGCCACATTGTTTCCCAAAGCACTGAAATACTAAGCCTAAAGACTCAAACTATATCTTGGGTCAAAGATGGAGCTGAGGTTTACGGAAGTCTGTAGCTAGTTGAAATGCAGAGAGCAGTAGATCCAGGACAAAATATGATTATACTATAAGTAGGTGGGGTTGGAGAATGAAAGGTGAGGGCTGGGAGGGAGAAATGCTAATCCGTTATAAACAGACTGCATATAAATAAACAGTAAAACCACTTGTGGAAAAAGATGGTCAGCATTATCTACAATTACAAACTCTCACCTTGTCCCAGATCCTTTTGCAATCAATTATGAACTATTGACTTTACTAGGAGTTCTCTCAGGTGCTTTCTGATACCATAATTGCTTTTATAATGGAAAACGGAATTAAGTGATAAGAGAGAAAAAGAGAGCTCAAAACACATTTACTGTATCTGTGGTGAGAATGAATTGCTGTGATGATAATTAGAGTAAAAATAAGTTCTGGGAAAGACAAGAGGGGTAATTTTTGTAGTCAAGGAGAAGAAAAATAACCTGATAGAAAAAAAATATTATGTGGAACTCCTTCTGCCTCAATAATGCTAATGAAGATTGGCTGGAAACCACTTAGCTTTCAGTGACACTCTATCCTTTGAGACATTCAGTTGTTTGCAGGTCCTGCACACCAAGTTGTCTTTCAATGTATGTTCCAGGAGCCAGCATTTGGGTTTGGTTAACTGTCCTTTGTGATGGGTCTTACCAAAACCTGCTGCTTGTCCCTGCCAGCCATCACAGAGCAAACACACTTGTGACTGCTTACCAATCCGTCATGTAAGGAACATCTCCCTGGGCTCCTGCTCCATAAGTCTCCGGAGCACTTATGTGTCTAACTTCAACAAATTCACCATCCCTGATGGTGTTTATTTGTTTGTTCTTTTTTAATAAAATGAGGTACTTTTTTAGACACACCCCATGGTTTGCATACTCATTTCAGCTACATGAAATCACAATGATTTTCTGTAGTCTTATCTGCAGTTGTAAACATTTAGTAAATTTATAAGAATGGACAACTTTCATTAAAAGTACCTCAGTCCTGTCATGGACTTGTCAATATCCTTAGGCCCTAAATATATGGCTTGTAAATGTGTTGTGTTTAAAGTGTTGCTTATGGTTTTTTTCATATTAATATATGGGATAACAGACCTCTAAAGGGTTCTCCCTACATTTTGGGAGGTTGGATTATATGTGTGTTTCTTGAGTCTTTACATAAAAAAAATAAGAGCCACATTTGGTAGAAGTCAGTGTAGCTACAACAGATTTTTCACTGGCAAGCCCTTTACTTTTATAGGTTTCTCAATCTGATTTGTCATTAAGGAAATAATGCTTCTGTTGCTAATGATGATAATGCTGAATATAATGTTTCTTTATCAGAATTCTAATGGGAATTCATTGTTTTTGCCTGACAGGCTTTTTCAGAAAAGGAAAAAAATATTTTTGGAAAAAAATCTTAAGTTCTACACAAGTATGCCAAATATGTCTATATAAATGTAAATATACTGACTTCCTCTATATTAAACATCAGTGTTTACTGGCAGCTAAAACAAACAATACTGCAATAAAAGTGGACAAATAGAGGAACTTGTTTTTTATTTCTATTTTTTTGCCATCCAATCAGGTAAGGCCAGTTTTTACCACCTTTGATGAAAAAAGAGTACAAAGAGAACTTGACTGATTAGAGAAGTGCAGTTCTTAGACTGAAATGATGAGAAACTTGAAACTACAGGCTGTAGACCAACACCAGTAAAACTTTAAGAGCTTTGATACTGATTTTCCGGCTGTGGGATTTCACACCTTATGCTTTCAAATTTCATTAGCGGTCTGGGACTAAATTAAAAGGGAGAGGATTCTCTTAGATACCAGGAGAGTTGATCATCCCTCAAACTTAATAATTGTGCTGTGGCAATTAAAATGATACCAACAGCATTCTGGTGTCTCTTTTTAGCAGATTAAGAAGTCTGGTTCTTCTTTAATTAAAAACATCTTTAAAGTGAACATCTGAAGTCAGATAGATTGCATGTTTCCCTGAACATTTACAAACTTCCCAAAATTGTTTGACCCTTTTTGCAGAAAGGAAGAGAGGAGTTACTTTACCTACTGTCAATGAGCAGGGTAACCCAGTCCTCTCAGTTGTAAAGCTGCTCAGTGCATTGGAAGACTAACTAAAAGGGTCTCTGGAAAATTGGCTTCTTCTTCTTCTTTTTTTTTTTTTTTTTTAAATTGATGCCATCTATTTTTAATAAATTTTGACATGGCACTGTCTTCTATACAATTAACAAGCAGGTTAATTGTCCTTCCCTCATGTAATGCAGTCCCTGATCCCTTTCAGCTGCCAGTGTACTATTACTAGAGGAGGTTGCAAATAAGAATTCTGAGTGACTAGATAGAGGGTTGTCATGTGTTTCATGAAAAGGGTTTCCCCATACTTTATGAGTTGTGATAGTAGAATAGGAATTCACTGTTGCCAAAACTAATTTCTAATATGCTGTATATGGTGGAAAGGATGCAAAAAATAAGGCAAAGAATAAGTCTCTTGAGTTACTTCCTCTCTCCATAAAGCCTGCATTGTGATTACATTCACTGTCATACCTTTGGGTCCACTTCCATTTCTGTGACCTGTAATTTTGCATGCAAGCTTTTGGGTTTTTTCAGCTACTCTTCCTTACTACTTTGCCAGGTGCCATGAAATGTCCCTGTTCAAGGAGATACTTTCCTTGATCATGCCTATAGTCTGATTAAAATCAAAGAGAATTCAGAATTTGGCATAATAGAGCCAAAAATGGGCTCTGTCCTCCAGATACACTTAGAACATATATTTTTTTTTTCATATGTGAAAGCGTTAAGATGCTAAGTGCACTGTGTCCCATGTTTTGAAGTAATCCCTCAGGTCTTGTGAACTGAATTCAATAAGCCATGATCTGACAAGATTAGTTTTTATCAGGGACCAAGTATTAACATTATTTACCCTGATGGATGTTCCTTTGTTTTGATGTGTGTATGCTGATTTATTGACACTGCAAATGAGCAGAACTTAACATTGAATAGAGATTATTTAAGATATACAATGTCAATATTAGTTTCTTATCATAAACATGTTTGAAGAATGTCTATCAAATTCCACTTACCCTTTTCCTCAGCAAGTGAGATTGTAGCTGTATTTCATGACATGGCCTTTTTGTTCCATGTGAGCACAGCACTTGGCTAATCTGCTGATTTTAGGGTACAGCACTGGAAGGTCACATCCTATTGAAATCTGGTTTTAGCAGCTCTGATAGGTACCCTTAGTACCTATCCTTAGTAGTGTCTCCCTCATATTTATATTCAAAACTCTTTGCCTTTGGATGGCTGAACCCAGCAAAGTAGAATCAAATCAAATATGGAATGTGGCATGGTTTCAGTAATAATTAAGGTGGTATCTCAGCTGGATGTTCTGTTGCAATTCACAGCAGCTTCATCCATTGGCTTCTTTCTCTATCAGTTGGAAAAAATCCCTTTTACATTTGTGCATTGTTATAAAGCACACAAAAATTCATGCTGGCATGCAAATTTTTATACACATTTCAAAAATTTAAATTGAAATTAACATTTAAAAACATTTTCGTGCTATGAGTGATAATATTTCAAAAATCTTCATCTCACTATCCTACTCCAGTGAAGTATGAATGTGAAAATGCTGAATTAAATTCTCTTAGAGTTGATGATTAGATTTTAATATATTTTTTGTACAAATTTCAAAATCTTTGACTGGTCAAATCAGCCAATATGATAAATTCTCTTGGCTCAGGAGACACTATCTTATTCCAAGAGGATAATCGCTAGCTGCTATCTTATTCCAAGACGATAACCTCTAGATGAATGCCCTGAGATTTAAAGAATGCTGAATAGTTCCTAGTTTTAGCCTGCCTCATTTTATATGTCCCTGCATTTGATTACAGTGTCCTTGGGGCATGCAGGGTAACCCCAAACAAAACTAGACTGTATTTTTGTAACCTATCCAAAAGATGACACTTGCAATTAGTTTGCTATACATTTGTGGTTGCATTAAATCAGCATTGTAATAACGACAAATCAGTCCATTCAAATGTCAAAATTCTAAAACATTTGAGACCAAAATGAGATCTGTTTTCAAGTACATGTTTGTATGTGCAATATAAACATAAAATATGAAGATGGTGGCAACCAGATTCACAGCAAGGCCTTTGTGCATTCCTGCTAGTTTTTAAAGAGGCTATATGGAATACATAGAGTATATCAAGCCTCACATCATTAATGTTAAAATATTTAGTGATTTAGCCTTTTATTAAATAACAGTGTTTGAATAACGGACAATAGAGTTGGAAAACCTGTTTTTCTCTCCCTAAGCCAACATCTTTAGAGTTTGTGGCCTCTCTGTTATTTTTCATGTAGAAGATATGGAAAATAGCTATATTGTGAATCACTCTATGGAATCCTTGAGGATACCATGTTATTGAATTCCCCATGAAACCTGGCTGGATTACAACACTCCTTCTTTTCCTGTCCATTATCAGTAAAATCCCACAGAGATTATAGCAGACTTTTAATGACCTTTATATATAAAAACATCAAAACTCTAGCTATACTAACTTGACAGCTAATTAAAAAAGGTTTGTCTCAAGTTTGATGTGGACATTGGTTAAACAGCCTCTTTAAGCACCCTCATTCATACTTATACTGTATCATGAAATAACAAAGTTTAATAGTTCAGACACTTTTCCTATATGGAACACAGGCATTTTATCAAAACTAGAACATTAGAAACACAAACCAGCATTGAAACTGCTATTTCTCAATTTTGACATGAATACTAGCATTTGCCAAGTGGAATTGTAGTGATCACAGCAAAATTATTGCCCTTATTTAAGCTATGCTAATATCGAGTTTCATCTTTTGTCTTTTAAATCTCTACAGTAATATTCCTACATCCACTGAGAACAATAAGAGATCTGGATGTAGGATCAAACTTTTTACAAGAAGATTTTTATGTACTGTTTCCCACAACCCCTCAGTTTAGAGAAACCAACTCAGTCTTCTGTTTGGGTTGTAATTTTTTTTTTCTTTTTCTTTTTTTTTTTCTTCATTCCTGTCTTTTCAGGCAAAATGGAGTAAAGACTGCTAGGTGAGTTGCTGACTACACATGGACCCCGAAGCAATGAAATTCACAGAATGCATGATTTCTTTAATGGAGATGTCACTAAATGCATGTAGAGATTATCTCAGAACTAACAAAGTCTCATTTTCATATCCAAAACATACTGAGCTAATCAGGCAGACCCTACTTTACTGACTCTGCACATAAATCTCAAATTTTAACAGCTCTAGTTATTAACTAACCCTAAATGTCCTGAAATTTTCAGACTGAAAACCAATGAATAGATTTTAGATTTAGAACCAATGAATAGGTTCTAAATACAGCAAGATCCTCAGCAGTAAAACATCTGTCCTGTCTTTTAAAAGGCTGCAAATTCAAAAATTTTGCTAGTCCTCACTGAGCACAAATCTTGGCCTTAAAAAAGGTAGAGAAATCTTCACTCTGTAGTGCACTCTGGTGTTTAGGATCCTGCCCACAAAAGGCCAGTGGCATGGGTTTGCTCTTCTGGAATCAGAACAAGGGTTTGGATAGGATTTTCCAACATCTTGAGTGCTCTAGGCAGCAAGATATAGAACTCAGAACCACTCTTTTGTTTCTTTGTTGTTTGGTTTTTTGTTTGTTTGTTTGGTTGGTTTTTTTTTTTCATTTTGCTCCAGGCTTTTGAATACTGAAATGTGGAACTGCTCTACCAGACAAAAGAGCCAGGTCAGAGTAGTTAGTACTCTAGTTGTGATGACACATGCTTGAAGGTGTTCATAGCCTCTCACTTTTGCATCTGACCTTTTGGAAAAGACTGTGCATATGCAGGAAGATTCTGTAAATATTTCCAACAGTCAAATTTCTCACTGGAAGCTCTTGGCCCTTCTTTCTTTCTCTGTGCGTCCATGAAGGAGGTGATAAAATTTCTAAAATTTGTTTAGAATATTTTGTTTTCTGTCTAAAAGTCAGGAACTAGCCCTGGTAGAAAAAAATAGATGCCAACCAAAATGGTTGTCTTTCTGCTTTATTCTGTACCACTAACCTCCTGCTATGTCTTTTCACTGAGCAAGAAAAATCTGTTTGACAGCACATCTAGAAAATGATGCGGAAAGCTACCAAAAGTGGTTAGACAGTTGGGAAAAATGCAGTGAGCTGGGCTCTGCACTCACTGTTTGGACTGGCAAAGATTGGGATGGATTGGGAGAGGAAATCATTGAGAGCAACCTGGGAGTTCTGGTGGGTGAAAAGCTGGACATGAACTGGCAGTGTGGGCTTGTTAAGCCACAAGGTGGCTTAAGCATCCTGGGCTGCATCAGAAGGGGAGTGGCTAGCAGATTGAGGAAGGTGATTCTGCCCCTCTACTCTGCACTCGTGAGACCCCACTTGGAGTTCTCTGTCCAGGCCTCAAATCCTCAGCACAAGAAACGTATGGACCTTTTAGAATAGTTCCATACCTGGGCCATGAGGATGATTAAAGGGCCTGAGCACCTCTCCTATGAAGACAGACTGAGAATTGGGATTTTTCAGTCTGGAGAAGAGAAGGGTCTAAGGACACCTCATTGTGGCCTTCCAGTAGCTAAAGGGTGTTTATTAAAATAAGGAGGGTGACATTTTATGGGAGCATATAATGACAGGGGAAGGGGAAGGGGTTTTAAACTAAAAGAGGATGAATTTAGATTCTATGCTAGGAAAAATCCTTCACTGTGATAGTGGTGAGGCACTGACACAGGTTGCCCAAAGAAGTTTTAGATGCCCATCCCTGGCAGTGCTCAAGGCAAGTTTTTTTGGGTCTTTGGGCAACCTAGTCCAGTAGGAAGTGTTGGGGGGTGAAAATATACTTCCCTCTCACCACCCTCCGGCTTTCGCTAGCTCAGTTATTCAGGGGTTTTAGGGAAATATATTTCAGAGAGACAGAATAAAGATTTCAAAAGAGTGGCTCTCAACCCAGCTCCAGTCCAAGCTTTATTCTCGATGTGATATTCCAGGAGGCAGGGAATGGAGAGAGAGAACAGGAAGAGATGGGGGTTTATCTAGTTTTGGGTCAAGGAAAGATATTGGCCCTGATCCAATAGGGTCAGGAGTAGGTATGATAGGGAAGAAGCGTTAAACTGCATAGCACAGGCTTCAGGGGGATTCTGAGGGGAAGAACCATTCCTCAGAGGAACACAGCAGGGGGGATTGGAAAGATATGATCTTCAGGGACCCTTCCAATCCAAGCCAATCTATGGCTGGCATGTAAAGAGCTGTTTGAAACCATCAGGATACTCAACTTGACAGCAGCTTTTGGAGGGGGTTACCATCCTGAAGAGTTGAACAAGTGTCTTTCTTTCCTTGGTTTCTTTTCTTTAGTTTGGCTTAGTCTGGCTTTTTAAATTAAATAAGCTATTTGGTTCCAGTTGGTCCTGCTTGCATTTGCTCCATACCATATTGTGTGTATTAAATAACCATTGAGTTACTGATTACAGTCACTGATTGTCTCTTAAGTCTGCCACAAAACCTATGGCAGAACTTCAGACACAGCAGAGGTTAAGTGTATCTGTTCCTATTATAATTTAATCACAGGCCATGCAGGGTTTGGTTTGGTGCAGTAGTTGCCAGTGCTGTGAAAGTTGAGTTATGTTGAAAACGTCCTTCTGGTTGTTGCACATGGGTAGGTCAGAGGTCTTGTTACCAGGGTGGATATTTGTCCATTTGTTCAATGCCCTGATCTCCCCGTTGAATCGGTTTCAAGAGTAGACCTTTACTTTGCTATAAAATGTGATTGCTATCACACAGGAATAAAAGATATTTCATCAGATTTTTCAGTAATGATCAATTTCTTTATATAGTGAGGTCAGCTTCTTGTGAATATATGGTTGCTGCAAGCCTGGTGTTGTAGTCTCACTAGCTGCAGAATAGGTTTTCCTTCTTTCCGTACACTCCCTGACAAAGAATTACCAAAGAAATATCCCACCATGTCTTCTGTTTAAAATTTATTGCCAAGACCAGGTACTCCAAAAAGAGGAAATCAGTGGAGTTATCTTAATTTGTCCTCCTACATAAATAGACAGTGCTTTCATAAACAGGAAGAATTAAGCATCATTAGGAAGCACATTTGGCCTAAGTGCATTTTCTGGAAATATTTATGCTCCTTGTTTTTTGATAGTCAGCCTACATAGCTGGGAGGAAACTGATCTTGGGTTCTTTGCTTCATTACAGGCTGCAGGCTGACCTGTTCCAACCCCAGATTTGTTCCTTAGAACTTTTTTAGTATTTCTGGGGGAGAAGTAATCTCCAGCTGTATGATGGCTGATTCCCTTACTTCCTACATACCTCTAAGACATCCATTCAGTTTCAGGGGGATTCCATACTATGCAACAATTTAGATTGCTTTTATGGATTACTTAGAATGTTTAGCATTTTGTGTATGGGGAAGCCAGTCACAAATCAGATCTGCCAGAAAGGGGATATTAATGGGGCTAATTGCTTTGATGTAACTGTATTATATATTGGATATAATTCAGCTAATAAAATTTCCCTTTTATAACAATTAGACACCTCAAATCTAATTTGCTACTTTTAGAGTAATATCCTTTGATTTAGTAATGTGCTGGGCAGGGCTGTAGTCATAGTTGATCTATGAAAAGACATATCTGGTGGTGACATTGTGACTGTAAACTTCTAAAAGATATCTTTAATTTGATATTGAACACATTTACATTTAAAAGCAGTTTTACTAAAAACCTGAGCTATATTCAGGTAGAAAAAGCATTCAGCTGTTTTATACTTTAAATTTCTTTCAACTCAATGTCCTCCAAAGCATCTGCCTCGTATGATGGACTGCTCTAATGTTTGCAAGTTTCAACACAACTGGTGGACTCCTTATTTTTCCTATATAATGCTGGAACCAAGCTCATTTCTACTTGAGATTCAAAGCTGTATCCATCACAGAAGTACATCCCCTTCAAACAGTGCATGTATGGCAGTGACTTTGGTCTTTCTAATCTTTTTGTAGTTTTAGAAGTGGGGAACAGTACTTACTGGTTTATTATGAGTTTCGTTTTCCCTTTTCTATCCTGTACTCTGCCTTCTTTGTCACATTTTCTAAATATTTTCTTACATCTCTCCTGATTTATTCTGTAGTTTAGCATCATGAAGATTTTTGTGCATGATAAAGATGCATTCATAAACTAAAGCCTAATGAGACCTTGAACGAAATGTCAGGGTCTTGCAAAATATGTGCCCTGGCCATCAAGGCAAACAACCTTTTGACTGCAAAGCCCAAACCTCAGAAATTACTTTTTCCTTCCCCTTTTCCCTCCTTTGCCCCTTTTCATCTTCCCTTCTTAGTACCTTTTATTAGGGAAATAGCCTTTCTTTCTCTAAAAATGTGAAGACTCCAGTCTTGCTCTCCTTAGCCCTGTCGTCCATTACTCTGAAATGTGCTGACAGGAAGAGCATCCATCTCCCAGACTCAGGAGTCTGGACAGGCAGGAGACCAAAAATCAGTTGTGAGGTTTGCTTGCTCCTCACAACAAAGCCTGCACTACGACATGTCCACTCAAAGGAGAGGAGCAGATAACAGCAGACCTGGTGCTCTGTCAGCAGTTATTTAGGATTTGTTACTGTGGAGTATTTACAGACACTTACTGGGTGTTGGCCTTGATCTGTCACTGTATAAAACTGTCATTATTTGCATTCACAGGAGCTTAAACATCTCCAAACAGAATGAGTTAATAGCATCTCATCACTTTTTAAAGGGTTTACCATATTAATTTTAAGAGGGCAATAGTTGCTGTGTGTTTGTTGGAGTCTCCTGGTCATGATGGTACTTGGTCTCAGAGAAGTTTTCTTGGGCTAGTAGAGAGGCTTTTGGAGATCTTTCTGCTTTTGCCAAGTCTTTGCCCTTTGAATTGTTCCATGGAGGCAAACACACATGTGGGGGGTATTGGCTAAACCTTTGTCAGCTCTTTCAGTTCCCAGCTACTTTAGAATCTGAATGCTAGCCCCAACTCCATTAACACTAAAATCATCAAATGTGTGCTATTTTGGATCAACTTAATTGATATTAGTTCTGTTATCTATTCTCCTTGAAGCACATGTCATATAATGGATAGCGTAATGTTTGCACAGTTTATGTCGTATTAAAATTGATTATGTACTTGGACAATCCGTGCTGTACAACCAGTCCCAAGAGAGGGCTACAATTCAGCAGTTCTTCTGAATGCCCTAAGAACAAAAACATGCCCACATGCATTCTCCATCTATACCCTGTCAACATGCCAGCACTGAAGGAATCAAAATTTGCTGCAGCTTTGCTGCATTTTTGTACTTTTTTTGGACTCTGAGATGAACAGCCTGAAGAGTGGGTATTTTTGTTATTTTTTGAGTTTTCTCAGGATATAATTTGGATCAATCACCTCTTTGTTTTTTCAGTGTAATTTGATTTCAAACCCCTATTTTTCCACTATATAGCTGAGCTAGCTTTTTGCTTTCACTAAGGATTGGAATAACCTCATATTGTCTCTATGAACGTGACAGCTGACATCCTGAAATTATATATTTATATATATTAAACCACAATTAAAACACACTATGCTGCACTTTAAAAGCTGATCTCATCATCTTCAGTTAGCCCGTTTTTCTCTTCCTTCACCCATGCCCCCATTCCAATGGTGGATTGAAACCAGGCTTTCTGGCTGCAGGCTTTGAAATCTGAATTTCATCAGTGATAGAGCACTGGAATGTCTGATTTGAAGCAGAAAAGATTTATTGCAATCAATGTAAGTGTGCACAAAGTCACGCCATTCTGTTTGAAACGTTATGTACTGCCTCTCTCTTCCCTCCAACCACTCCACCTGACTTACGCTTTACTGTAGAACAGTGTACTTGTAATCCCATCTCAGACAAGGGTGGGGTTTTTCTAATGATTCATTCAAATATGTAATAATTATGATCAAAGCATATTTCTCAAATTGAAATTAATCACATTTTTAGTGTTGGCCCATGAACAATAAACAATTTCTTGTAGGGGGCCCTATTAGAGATCAGTGAAAGTTCAGAACTTAATTTGTCTTTAGTGCATTTTTGGGGGGTAGTAAATGATTTCATACAGACTTTCTGGCTCTGTGTGAGCTTTCCTTTTGGCACAAGGTTGCTTAAAAAAAATGTAAGACAGACAGTAGCTGTGTTTCATAAACCATTCTATTATTTCAAGTTGATTTTTCCTACTATATCTAAATTGACAGAAAGAAAAAGCTTGGCAAGGATGTTAGATCAATTACCTGTGATGCTTTTAATTTATAAGGAAGATTGTGATTTTCTACTAAGCACGAAATCATGTTAGCAATTGGCAACTAAAGAACACATTTTCCTATAAACTATACAGGGAGTAAATGAAAAGTGTACAATCAGGAAGAAAGCTTGTGGGAGTTTTCTTTTTCTTTCTCTAACATTATATAAGTAGAGGTGAAAGACAACTGTGAGCCGTTTGTTTAGGCAGATATCTGTTCAAAGGGCTTTTAAACATAGGGTTTATCTCACACAGAGTGAGTCTATCTGGTTTTGCTGTCACAAGGATTCTTATGACATTCTCATGTTGTAGAGATGAAATTAGGTTCCTTTCCTGAAATATGGGAAAGATTCCACAAAATGTCTGTTGTTCATAATTGATACAGGAAGTAAATCAATTTACTGACTAATAGATCTCTTCAGAAAGTGCCAAAAAAGTTATGAATTATTTGAGGGATATGACCTTGCTGTACTCTTATTGTCTCAGAGGATGACAAAAGGAGAGAGAATTGATTTCATATATGTCCCTCATGTAGATATTTATCATCAGCACTGATACAATTTTAAATTTTCTTTAAACACCTCCAAGATGAGTTTCTAGTGCTGGCCAAACATTCCAAATTAGTTCCAAAAGAAGGGAAAGCTTTTAAAAGTTTGAGAAAATATATGCATAACAGCTCTGACGGAACATGTTAGGTACTTCACTGGACAGGACAGGACAGAGAAAAATATAGGGCGCACTGCAGCACAAAGTAGAAGAATTTTTTTTTTTTAATGTCTTTTTTTATGTCTCTTCAGAAATATTTTTGAGTAGGAAAATCAATAAGATGGGTCCAGCACAGCTCTCGGTGTGGCTGGATTTACTGTTTAGAGAGGCTGTTAGTACAGTGAAGTCACAGAAATTCCAGATGTTTTCAGGATTTACTCACAAACCAAATAGAAATGTGGTTATAGGCCATGTGGGTAGCCCAGGATCTCAGGGTTATTATAATTAAGCATTGCCAAGATTTTTCACAAAGTATCCTGAAAGCTAGATTAAAGACAGGAATATGAATGACAGTTTCTACCAGCAGTGTGGGTCCACCTTTGCAAGACCTTCTGCTGTGAACAGGCCTTTGCCAGTGAATCCTTATGCCTGTTTTATTTATCTTAGTAGAACCCTGCTTTTTGGAGAAGTCCTGAGAATCTCTTTCCTTAAGAGGCAGTCCTGCTGCAGCCTGTTGCAGAGACCCTGTAAAATGAAAGGGTAAAGCCCTAGATTTGTGCCAGTAGACTTTGGAAGTAGAGGAGTTACATAGACTTAACATTTCTCTCCACAACACTGAGCCATGAAGGTTAGGAGCAGAGTCTTTAATTGACTGTTTGGTACTTTCAATACATATAGAGCTGAAACCAAGCTAAGCTTAAGAACTAAAAGCCTAACCAGCTCCTATCAGTTTGCAAATTTTCTGTTTAATTTACGTGTAATACAGTCTTCCCACTGCTGACACTGGAGGAAGTTTGCTTATGCTGACTTACATATTAATACTGTGTTTGACTCTAGGATTTATGAGTGAATTTTCAGACTCTTTTCTGAATGTTTTGCTCTTTAGTATATGTGCAATCTGCCATGGCAAGATCAACACAGTTAAAGGGTAGAACACTTTTGAGATTTTAAATTGTATTCAGAAATCAAGTTAGGAGATCATTAGATGACCGCTCTTGTGGAATAAAATTGTGTCCCCTTTGTGAAGACACTACTGTAATTGTTTTGTTAGTTTTGACTTAATGATTTTGGTGAAATGCTCAAGACTGGACTAGTGATTACCAAGCTTTACTTGTTTTATCTGAATGTCAGCTGTGTTTTAATAGAATGGGGGTGCACTTGCTGTCAGGGCTAATGCCACTACTAGTTCACAACATGAAATTATTTCTGTTTATTTTCCTTTTAATTTATCTGAATGATGTAATCTGTGCTATTACCTTTTGGTCTGTATTTACTAACCTCAGTGCAGTGCCTTCTGCTGCTTTAAATCACAGTGGCTTTAATAGTACATGCAATTCAAAACCATGCTTGGATGTATCTTAGTTTTTTTACCTGTTGTAGCTGTAAATTACACCTGCTTAGGTCAGAGAAGAAAGTCTGTTTAATCTGTTTCAGGTGGTTGACCTCAAAACACCACCTCTAGGATCCTCTTTTTAGTTTTTCAATTTCCTTCCACTTTTTTTTTGATGAAGTCTATTGATTCCTCATGGTGGACAAAACTTTCTCTCTGTGCCACTTATCATCTGCTGTGTTGTCCTGTGTCTGACTTTTGTCTTGGGTAAAGCAGCCTTGCTGCCAGCCTCAGTGGCCATCATCTGTTGTCCTTTACAAGCTTTTATGCATTCATGGGAAAATTCCAGCCAGGCTTCCATCTATTCTGTTTAAATCCCTACTGCTCTGCTGCAGTGCCCTTTATACAAGACATTGGTCAAAAATGGAGTGTTCATCTAAACTCATCAGTTAAAAAAGCTTCCAATTCATATTTATGGTCCATCTCATTTTATTCTGGCCAAGGAGCTGCCTTACCTTGTTTCACTAGCTGAAGTGGCCCATTGTACCTCTTACTTATTGGCATTTATTTGGACAGCAGAAGGGAAGCTGGCTGGGTGGTACTCACATAGCCTGACCCACTGGAAGGTACTAGAGAGTGGCTGGGACACAAGGAAGGACTACAGGTCTCTCCAGGGAAAAAGTCTGGGACTCTGTGCAGACCTTGCTACAATAACCAATAACCTTGTTTGAAAGACTTACATGCTTCTCTAACAGAGAAACAGTACAAATAATAACACCTTCAGCTTAGCTCTCATACTCCCCTTGAGTCGTTGAAAACCAATATAATCACAGACAAAGACCCTCTAACTAATTAAAGTTAGACAGTGGTATGTTTATTCACCGGCGGGCTGCACGGGAGTCATCTCCGAAAGGCGTGTCTGCCCCGAACAAGGCTCTTTGCTCTCTATTTATTTTCCAAGATCTTACATACAATACATATGCATAACCCCAGCACCTCCCATCCCTGCTCTGTATTAAAATGAGGCTGTTAGTCCAGCTCTGTGATTGAATGGTATGAAGTCCAGGTGCTGACCATTGTTCTTACTGGTTTCAATCTGTTGTTATAATGGTTCGCTTACTCCACTTTCTTCTATAAACATACTAAAAATATAACAATTAGCTCTAGCTTTGGCATTTAATAATCATTAACCTACCATTTACTAATCTAACTTACATCTTGATCAATATAAATTGCTTCTAACCCTTAGCTAAAATCTTAACTCTTTAAAATCATGATTCAATCTGAGCTTTGTGTTTGTAATATATTAACACAGGCAGGCATTGGTGAGTACTTTTCCCCACTTTGTTTGCTGTGAAAATTAATCTGAAAAGGTTAATAAATTGATATTACGTTTTTCTGAAGTACTATCTACTCAAGAACAGAAATTCTTATTTATTTTTGCAGGGACTTACTGGCAAAATGAAGGGCAAACACTGTGACTGAGGTAGTTGTGCATATAAGGTGCAAAACCGCTTGGATCATTCCATGAAGACAAAGACGTGCACAGCTCAGGTCACTTACCTCTGACACACAGGCCCAGGTGGACGTATTCTCCCAGTATGTATGCTTCTTATTAATGCTATTAAAAATTATTGCCCCAAACAAGATGAAAATATGCCCTTAAGCTAACAGTTTAACATTTATTTCCAATCTTATATTTGTTTTTTTGGAAACATAGAAGAGAAATATCCCTCATTTCCCAGGTGGAGTAAAGGGGAACAATATAAATTTTGTACTTTAGTGTGGAAAATGTAAACACTGAAGAAATGTACTTCAGAACTCATTTTGCCAAAGCTTTTCTTGGATGATTTCCATCAACAGAGTTATTGTAATTATTTTCCAAATGTTACCCATGTGATTCTC
The DNA here is from genome assembly GCF_015227805.2 of Hirundo rustica. Classification (NCBI taxonomy): domain Eukaryota; kingdom Metazoa; phylum Chordata; class Aves; order Passeriformes; family Hirundinidae; genus Hirundo; species Hirundo rustica. The sequence continues at coordinate 34,305,295 of NC_053450.1, read as the reverse complement.
ATTTGCTGCATGTTTAATTCCCTACCTTAAATGAGGGCACTCAGGTATGACTAAAGACGGCAGACATCTAAAGATTTGTAGGTTCAACCTGCATAATGGCCCCATGGTGGTCACATAGCACTCATGTGCTCTGATATGAAGTACAACAAGAACTGGTTGAAATTCTGTGCATGGATTCAGTCTTGTCCATTTTGAAGCTAAAAAGCAGATGTTCTCCATGGCATGATACTTCAGGTACAAAATTAATATTTAAAATTATTTTAAAAAAATATTTCTGCAGTGTGATGTGTGAAAGCTTAACGTTTCCCATTAAAACTAGCTAAACTAAGTAAGTAAAGGTCAAAGCAGTTGTAGTAAAATTAGATCTACTATTGAATTAAATTTTTCTCATAATTTACTTCTCTTATTCCTTCTCCTCTAGACACCAGCCACAGAAATGCATTGTGTCTCAAATGCAGGTTAAGAGTCAAAACTTGTCAACTTAGATGCTAGTTAATCAGCCAACAACAAAAATTTTTCAGTTAAGGCTTCTTTCACTTATGTTTGTTCTATGGCTAAGTCACTTCAATGGATTTAATATTCCCAGCAGTAAAATGCAGACTCTGTCCATTAAAATTTTTCATTCTACAGGAATATGGCCTTTCTCCTCCTCTTTAACTTCTCTTTTTAATTTAGAAATGTCTGGTTGGATCACAATGGTGTTGCCAGATTATCTGGGAGCTGGGGAAGCTGCAATGCTAACACCAAGGTGACTTTCTTGCAGTCCGGAAAGAACATTAAAAATCCCTAGAAAAAGTCCAAACCCAGGAAAAAGGTTAAATGCAAATCGACTCTGTCAATTCTAGGCTAAATCTCAAGATAGAGAACTATTTCCTCCTGCAATATTTGAACATTCTGTCATACTGGTGGAGGTCATGTAATTCCCTGAAAAATGTCCTGCACAGCACTTTTTTGCTTAATGAACCTTGAATTAGTGTCAGAATTTCTTTTTAGTTTTATGTAATACAGCATAATGCCCCATTTACTCAAGCAGAGGGTAGGAAACTAAAAAGCCAATGGATCATAACGGTGAAAAGGCAACTGCTTCCATAACTATCCCTACATCCCTTCCAGTGCAAGAGACAGAGGGCAGCCTTGCATTTCTTTTTTTTTTCCCTATCCCCCTTGGCTTTGTTTTATGTTTTGATTTCAAATGTTATGAGACACAAGGTAAGTTATTCAAAACTATTTATTAGCTTGTTAAACTGAAATGCCTTTGCTCCTTGGCCAGGTTTTATAGGAACCCACAAAACATTGAAGTACCTCACAGGCAGTGCCCCACCTTCACAGATGACATCAGTGCAACAGGACTTGATTCTTCAATATATCCTTAAAAATATATTTCTAACAACTACACATTCTTACATGTATTTTCTTTCACTTGAATCAGCCAACTTATATGAAGTCATGATTTATGTCTCCCAAAGGATCTTAGGAATTTAGAATCTATAAGCCTGATCCTAATGTCTTTACTCAGGCAAAATGCCTGGAATAAACCAGAGGATATATAAGGCTTCATATAGCATTTGGCCATGAATTAAAAAACACCATTAAGAAAAGCATTTGCAGGTATCAAAGGTGAACTCTGCCTCATATCTAAAAGTGAAGGAGCGTTAAGATACGCCGCAGTTTATTCCACGCATGCGACTTCCAGCAGTTTGCTTGCTGGACTCTATCATATTTTCAGCAATGTTCATCTAGTTCATTCCAGCAGGCACTGGTACACATACATGGGTGTATCTTTATGAGCCTTTCAGCTCAGACCAGCATTCCTGAGGAGGCGCATCCTGTTCATGTTGCAGAGATTTGTCCTCACACGCAGGCTGCTTTTTGAGCTAAACCATAGCAGAAAATGTGCTTCAGGAGCTGATCTAATGCAGGCCCACAGCTCATGGGCATTTGTTCTGCATGGGCAGACTAGAGCTCATCTGAACCAGCTCCCTATCCTCCCAAACAAAGAGAGATTTGAAGTCAAGTCCTTGGATCCAGCTGTTTCGCTCTCCAGATCTGCTCATGTTGGAGTGCACAACTTGTCGTGGTAGATGCAGTCCATCATGTTCCTCATGATCCTAGAACAAAGCAGACTGTAACTGCAGCCTCAGCAGCTAACCCATGTCTGCTACACATCTGTACAGTGAACAAGTCTGTGATAGGTTTTTTGGGGGGGGTTGTTTTTTTCTTTCTTTTTTTTAAACTTCTATCAGGGAGTCTTAAATCTGCAGTTGTGGTTTTCTGTTATTGAATGTAATTTCAATGAAGAGATCTGTTGCGTTTATCCACCCTGCTCAGTTAGTTTCTTAAGCTGCCACAATCTCAGTGTTTTATAGACAAACCATATGTTGTTTGACATATGTCACTGAAACTTATGGCCTGACAAGTCTAAATTGTGTTGCTTTCAGTGAAATAAATCTTGCCACAGTAAGAATGGAACTGTTTTCCAGGTAAGAGATTTTTCAAAGATCCCAGAGTGGATTGAATTGATTGAAATCCAAGGTGCCCTGCTAAACTGGTATTCCTTCTGTCTTAGGCCACACTGAGTTGCCCAAATGCTTGAACAAGAGTTGTTCATGGAAGCTCCCCCATCAAAAGTTTGTCTTCAGCCAGTCAGTCACCTAGGGTGGATTGCTCTGGCATTTCTCAGCCACACAGCTATGGCAAGGATGACCAGGACAAGGACAGGAAAGGGGCTTAAGCCTGTACCATGATAATTGGGACTTAAATAGTTTTATATGCAGCAGATTTGTAGGCTTATGCAAATGAAATTACACTGATTTATAGCTATTGAACATGGCTTGTGAAATTCAAGTAAAAAATCTTATCTGGTAACTATTTCAGAAAGCATTCATTCCTTATTCAATGTGAACAATTACAAAATTGGGATTGTCCAAATAAAGAGAACGAATTGTAATACAGATCCTAAACCCCACCATCCTTTTAATGCACTCTGTTCCCTAATTCATCTCTATGTTGCCCCTTTTTCCTCTGAGTGGAAAGTTCACATGACACCATTAGAATCAAGCACTCCAAAAGGCAGAGAGAGGCCACTTCATGTACTGTTTTGGAAGTTCCCTAAAGTGAAAAATGGTATTCTTGAGGATCAAGATTCCACAATGCCTTAAGGTACAGTACATTCTCTAAAAATGATGCCTAAGCATATTTTTTACTATCTGTAATACTTCCAGCATAGCAAGATTGCAGACATGCTTGTAAGGATTTGCTGAGAGCTATAACAGTCAAATCTTTCCATAAATTATCAACCCAAGAAAGCAATCTTTTACTAGAAATCGATTTAACACTAACAAAATTGTGCTTATCTTAATGAGTTAATTTGGTGTTCTTGTACGTATCATATACACTTCCTTGGGGCTTTAAATAGAATCTAAAAATACATGTAATGGATATTTAAAGTGAATTGTCTCTTTCTCATGTATGGAAATATTATGTCTGTGTCTGAATTAATGCAATAGATAGATATATATATAGGTAAAATGGAAATTTCAATGGAAATTCAAAAGGCACCTTTCAATATAGAAGTATTGATTGATGGCTTCATTCATTAAGGTATTTAAAATAAAAGGCTATAAAATTGGAAGGTCATGAAGAAATGCTGACATTATTATGATTATTTGCTGTCTTGGACACTTTTATTAATGTCTTAATGCTCAGTAGCTTTAAGCAAGCTATCATTTTGCAAAATAAAAGATGATTGTTCCAGTTATTTTTAATAGCTGTATATTCCTTAGCTGTAAAATGGTAGTGCTCTTTTTTTTTTTTCTTTTTTTACAGCAGAAAAGGATCTTCCTTAAAACTATTAAATATTTTTGATGAGTAAAGATTTTAAAAGTAATTGAATACATACTAAATAATTAATTGAAAAGTCTTAAAAATAATAAAAAATTCAGTTCAGGAGAGGCGAAACAGGCCTGTTTTGTTTTTGTAATTGGGAATGAATTTTGGATGTGAAGTTTGCTCAGGTGATGATGATGATACCTGAGTAATCAAAGTCAGCAATAAGCCCTTCAGTCATGAAGAAAGAAAAGTTCCATTTCTTGAAGATGTAGCATTCAAGTGAATAGAAATATCCTCAGGGTAAATGTGGGACACATAGAGCAATAATATACCCCAGATATTTCCAAAAAATTCTGTTTACAGATTACATTTACAATCTGATATACATTTACAGTCTGGTAACAGATTACATTTAATTCTAATTCTTATTCTCATCACAACTCTCCCCAGTTCCTCTAAAAAGGTTAACTTTACTGTAACTGCATCTGTCAAACAGAGACAGTACTGTTGTGAGCAAATGCACACTGGTGACAATACAGTCTCAATATTGCAGAGAATTCACAAAAAAAAAATTGTAAGAGTTTAGAGGAGATTTTTTTCCCTCAAAATAGAGATGCTCTACTATTGAACACTGTCAGGAAACACAGGGAATGCAAAAGATAGCCACTGCTGAAGGGGAGTGCTGGTGTCTTTTTTTAATCCACTGTTCTGCAGAAAAAGTAAAATAATCTGATTTCTTAGCATAATAATCTGTTATCCAAATCTTGTTAATCCATACTACCTGTATTTCTAGGGACACGCCAGCTATCTTGTAGATTGAGCTGCCGTTTTCTTCTGTAACATCGTATATTGTTGTATATGAATACAAAACTGTGAAGCAAATTAAACAGAATCCTTCTCAAAGCAAAATATAGTTAAACCCAAAATAAAATTTCCAATAAATTGAAACATGGGGGAATATATACAAAACATTTTCACTCTATGCTGTCAAAATAAAAATGGTGTAGAGTTCCCCCATGTATAATATCTTGCCACGTATTTCTGTTCCCCCTCCACTCACTTGAACTCTCTGTTTTAGTATATTGAAATACTGGTTAGGTGTTTATTTTAAAAATTAAGAAATGTTTAGGAAATGACACAGTTTAGCCAGTGGCAAATAAGTGAAATTAAAAGTTGGCCTTCTGCCACTGAAAACAGAGACATGCTCCTAATGTGTTGATTCAAAGCTCATAACATTTCTGGCAAATGAAGCATGAAGCATATTGTCAGATAAGTAAAGACTGTTACATCCAGAAAACTACTCTACATGACTGCTAAGATTCCAAGTCAAGCACTGAGAAGTTAATAATTGCTGGGGTTAAACTGCCTAAGCAAAATTAATTCAACTTACTTGTACATGTTATGATGTTCTTTAATTACATGATAATTGCAATACCTATTAAGTGCACAGAACATAGTGAGGGCAAGATCCAACTGCCAGTCCAGCTCTGTCTGGAATGTTTCCATCCAGTCATTTGCTGTTCTTCCATTTGGCCAGATGCTGAGACCTTGCGGGGTTGCCTCGATGACATCCTTCTGGGAGGAGGTGGTGGGAGGCACACGTCTCTCCTTGCAGCTGGGCTCAGAGCCAGAAGTCATGGTGCCAACATAACCTGCAAAAATAAATCCCTAGGGCAGGAGCTAGTCCTACATCTATGGAGCTTTGCTCACCTGATTTATTGCATGCGTCTGCTTGTGGGAACACTTGATATGTTTTTACAGAAGCTGAAAGGTGTCAGTGAATAAAACAGAGGCTTTCAAGAAGAGAAAGGACAATATTAGTCCTACAAGAAACTGAAAAACACACCAACATTGAATTGGCCCTTGTCTCTGTTTCTGTCACAAAATTCTTCATGCAAAGATGATCAAATACTTTTAATTAACTTTCTCATAGCTGCCTACGGCCAATCCCAGCACTAGCTGTAAGAAATGGAAAGAGAACGTCTTCAGGAAAATCATCCTTATTTGTTAAGCATTGTGATGGTACAAACAATAGTACCGAATTCAAATATGGGGAATAAATACTTGTACTGTATTTAATACATTAATCTGAGAAAAAGTATAGAACTTTCAAGCCATGTAGTAGCTGTTGTTTGTTCGACAATCCTACAAAAGATGCTGTGGAAGAAATAGGCAAGAGTGTCAACAGAGCCTTCCATAATGATCATGTATAGAATTGATTTGTAGAACCTTAATTCTGACTATTTTCACTTTTGCGAGGGATTCTTTGTTTTAACGTGTTCCATTATGCATGCATGTCTTTAACATGGGAAGCTAAGGGAATAAGCAGGGGAAGGAATGCCTCTCCACAACTACAGAGCCAGCAAGACTGGAAACTTCAGAGCTCAGCTAAGACCTCAGTCATCTGGGTTGTCCATGCTTGCAGTGGTTGGATATTACCTAGCGTTAAACCACACGTTTTAGCAGTGGTTTTCACAGCAGTGTTTCGTTGCACCACAGAAGGACCCAGGACTGCTGCTTTTCTTCCCAGTTTTCTAAAGGGAGCAATTTCACCATTTGTCTATAGACATGCTTATTTCTGCTTCTCGGTGCTCTCCTGCTCCCTTCTGCTTTCGTCCAGACCCACAGCTTCTGACCTCTCTCAACACATGCCTTTTGTTTCCCTGTCTCTCTTTTGCCTTGGATTGGATTCTTTCCTTTACTGCCAGGACACCAATGTGAATGGCATGCCTGATGGATAGAAACTGGTTTTCTGTCTCAGTTCTGGACTAACGACATGACAAAACTGCTCCATCCCTTGCAGCATTTCTCCCAGGGAAACATATGCATATTTCCAGTATTCTCAGCCACAAGCATTTAAAATATCAGGACGTAGACCGCAACAGATCATGAAACTGCCTCCACAGTCACAGGACTATGTTGAAGAAAACCCCAAACCCCAACCCCCAAACTTCTGTTGTTCTTTTTATTAGACTTTTTGGGTTTTATTTATTCTCTCTCTCTGTGTCTCTCTCTCTGTCTCTCTCTCGCTCTCTTTTTTTTTTTTTTTTTTTTTTTTTTTTTTTTTTTTTTTTTTAAAGATTTCACCATGTAGTTACACTGTGTTTTCAGGCTGTTCATTATAAGAGTGAGTTCTAGAAAGCTTCTCTTAAAAATATTACAACTAAAATTTTCTTATGCACAGCAGGACTTCAGAAATTGTCATTTTAAGAACATAAAGTACTGTAGGAGCTGGGCTAGAACCAGGAGCATTGTTAGCTCTGCCTCTTGTCCATGTATGGGGATAAGGCATGCTCAAGGCCCAGAAGATCCTTGGAAAAGTTAGCTGCCGGGCTTCAGGTGACTGGAACATGTAGCAATGTGCTTTCCAGAGCTGTCTCCATCAACATTTTAACTGACACAGGTTTTTGTAGGAAGAAACCTCCTGAGCAGATTCATGCCTCTGCTCCAAGCAGCAAGGCTAACAGACTTCTTTCATGAGGCAGCCAGAAGGACTTTTACATGGACAACACCATTTTAACTTTAATACAATTCCTGGAAATAGGTGAAGCATTTAAGATGACACTCTCCAGAGGAACTCAGCCTGAAGTGAGCAAACAGCTTTACATACTTCAGGGAGAACAACTGAAATATGGCAGACTTCTGAGCAACTCAAAATAAAAGTCACTGGGGGAAAAAATTATGCAAAAAGGCATTGTTACCATTCATGTTTAACATGAGGTGAACTTGGGGATTCTAATTAATTTTTTCCATATTCACTTTAAAGTTTGCTTCAACACTTAGCTATGTATTGATACTATGAGACTATCTTTACATACTACAGTTATGTTGCTGGATTTAAATACCTAATCTTAATTATGTATCTAACAGGATCTCTTCTTTCATATAAATGGATGTTACTTTTAATTTAAAGCCCATCTTTAAATATAGTTTCAAGACATTCTCCCGCACTGAAATTCTGGATTATCAGATATCCTTCTGATTAACAACACTACTCAAAATCTCATTTTAATATATAATAATTGGAAATAAAGGTACTTGATATTAAGAATAGCAATTTTTTTTGCTTCTTGACAACTGAGGCTCCAAATTATGCCCTATCACTTTGGAAAATTTCCTTTAATTAGTGGGAGTTCACAGCTTCAAGAATGGAGAATAAGGGGCAAAATATATTTGATAATCTTCAAATTTGCACTTCTTGACTATTTTCTACTAATTTATATACAGATCTGAATTCAGTTGGTAATTTATTTTCTTTATACATTGTGGAGGTCACAGGTTCATTTACAATGCAGTGTTTGAAAATTTTGAAACCTTTGAAATGACGATGGGCCAAATCCTACCCTATCCCACTGGACTAAGTCCAAAATAATTCTGTGAAGAAAATGAACATTTGAAGAAAAAGACGTGGAATTCAGACTTGCCCCAATGAACTTGCTTCCAGATTCACATTAAGGAAAGGCTGACAGCTCAGTGAAGTATCTAGCTGTGAATGCAATTTAATGAATAAAACCGTGGTTCAAATTAGGCAGTAGGAGGACTTAACAGATGACTGTTGTGGTACTTGTGTCAGACTTGTATTATATTCCAAACATGACTTTTTTTTTCTGCTTCACTTCTGAACCTGTCCCAGATATAGAATACTTAAACCTTTGTATCCTCTAAACCTACAGTTAGAGCTCTCATAAATGGCAAAGAATTACATCAGTCTCCTACACACAACTCTTAAAGCTATTGAATGCCTACAGTATGTTGCGCACAAGTGATAAAAGTGTATATGTGTGACACTATGTCTGCTTGGTAGTGGAAAAGGAGAGAGAGATGCTGAAATACCCAATTCTACTATTAAATAATGACTTGCTTATGAGACTCACTGACCTGTTAAATACAAACATCTGGTCTAGGTGTTCAGGATCCAAATGAATTACCCACCAAAGACTAACCAGGCATATCAGACCTCAACTCACTCCCAACAACCAAATCACCCAATATTTCACTTGTGGAAAAAGTAAGTGTTTTGTTAAAGGGGGGCTAGTCAACTAAAAGTTTTTTCCAGTACTGACAATAAGGCTTTATGATTTGTGTTACTGTATTCATCAACTGTGTTCCGTTGCTATTCTGCTAAACTTACCAAAAGCTTCAGATTTCTCATGACTTTCCTCAACCACACTGTCATCCCATTCTGCCTGATAATTTATGGACAGGTCTTGTTGGAACTGGGAAAGAACAAAACTCAGAACTTTGGAGAAGTGTTTGTTTATCACTTGAATTCAAGATACACTTTAGTGTGAGTCAGTATTAAACAAGAACTTGTGCATGGTGTTGGAGCAGTTAAGTGGTAGTGCCAAAGACTTTAGTGATACTAATCTGAGACCTGATTACTCGTAACTGTTCTATTTTTATTACTATAATGGGCATGTGCCAGAATTGGATCACCACTTATAAGGCTTGTTGTGGCCATGCCACAGAAGCTTCAATGTTGCTCTGTGACAGAACAGCTCAAATCTCCGTGCTTGCTGATGGCTGAAGAGGAAGAATGATCAGCATGCCCCTCTTTGTTCTTACCTTGTCTGAAATCTATTCTCGACACATAGTTTTGTTGCTGCTCTACGGATCACTGAGGCACAATTAGCCTTGCCTTTGGGAAGGCAGAAATCAGACCACTGGCTCTGTGTTGCAGAGAACAAAGAAGAAAGTGTGTGCCACTGCTGGGTGTTTGGCATTTGATGAAATGATGTTTTCTCAGAAGCCTGCATTGAGCTTGCCTCCCTGGCAGGGCAAAACTGTGCCTGTGTGAAAACCAGGTGGCTGCAATTCCTGTCTAGCCATGCTTAGGTCTCAATTATCCAGCAAGGCATCTGTGTCTCCTGTGGTCCTGGGTCCTTTAACCCCGGGGGAGAGACTGGATTTTTCAAGTTAGAGAACATGAGCCAGCTGCAGTAGTCATAGCAAAACTCCTGCCTCCAGCAGGTGAGCTGAATGGCTTTCTCTAACGGGAGCAGCACTTGGCTCCTGGCACTACCTGCAGAATAACATCTGCTAGGAGCCTGGCAGAGAGCAGTGGGAAGAGTTGGCTCTGTGGATTATAAACCTTGGATGCCTTCTTACCCAAATTTTGTCACTTTCTCCTGCTAGTGAGCCAAGTGTTGCTTAAAAAGAAAGGAGTATGTTCTCCCACAGAAAAATGATCACTGGAAGAAAACTCTTAACCCTGATGTTAACACAGTTAAGCTTTTCTATGTCCTGGTGAAGGAATGCAGAGCTCTGTGTAAAGATGTGAGGATGGGGAATAGAGAACAGGTGGAAATATACTTTAGCAAATGCATGACAACTGCCTTTTTGCATGTTGTCTAAGTGAGAGGTACTTTGCCAATGGCTGTACATAATTTTCTTACCTTGTCCACCCCACCATCTTCCTCCTGACCTCCATAGCTTATTCTACTCATTAATTTTCATCTTCTGGCAATGCTTTGTAAAGGTGGTCTACCTGCCCACTAGTCTATAGGGGAGAAACTTGCAGAAAAGTGGATGCAAAAGAACAACATTTAAGAAAAAAGTCATTGGTTGTTCGTACTGCCATACTAACTAGTTCCATCTTCTCTTTATATGTTTTATCCACTGTATTTTATCCACTTATTTTAGATTGTTGGCATGATGGAGCAGGAACAGCATTTAATTATGGCTTTTTAAAACTACATTGAAATTGCAAAGAAAAGAGTTTATATCAATCAGGAGACATGAAAATTATTTCACAAAGAGGGATGACTCTGTACTTTTTTTGGGACTTTAAGTAAATTTTCTGTTACTAAACCAGTCAAATCTAGGCTGTAATGTAAAATTAGAAATTCATTATGTACTTTTCAAGAAAAGTTATGCACGAATGTGGAGCCATTGTTATGAAAGCTTTAAACTGCTCAGAGTAAATTGTCATCAACGGCAGTGCAAAAATTACTGTATTTACAGACAGGAAATCTTCTCAGATAAACACATTGATAGCTGTTTAACATTTCGTGTTGATGCTGTTCCTGTTTTACAGTTACTCTTCAAACAGGTTAATTTGAAAATGTTGATAAGTGGATTAACATTGTGCCACAAAATGTTATACAAGGTCTCCACACATAAATATGCAAGGCAAAGCTAGTTTAGTAACTTAATTTAATAACTGATATTTAAATATACTTATGGACAATGCAAGAAACCTAAACAATTCACATACTAGAGCTGTTTATCTTATATGAATCTGTTTTCAATAGCTGACTTGTTTAACCAACATAAACAACTCCCTTATTAAATCGTGTATAATTTTGGAACTTGGGTTAAAACATTCCCACAATATTTGGTGCAGATGTTATAAAGTTGTAAAAATCTGCAGAATACCCTGTTTTAAAGCTAGTTGTTTTAGGATTAGGAACAACATGGGTAAACTGAATGAATATCAAACACGCTATAAATTATGAAAACGTTAAACAACTGCTTTTTACCTTATTTGCCTTTGTAGCCAGGGTAACAAGTACGGGGACAACAGGGAATCTGCTTGATCACACATAACCTGACACAGAATTTTGAAATATTGTGGATTAAGTTCCAACACTGATGCATATAAAGTCATTCTACAAAACTGTTGTCCCATAGGTACCACTATTTGTAGGTATCATCAGTGTTTCTTTTGTGATTGAGTTTCTTCAGAGTTTACATGCCCAAAGATACCCCCAGTCCCTGCATCTGCTTCTTCCCTTTGTTGAGTGGAATTCAGGACACAGAAGGACTGGAGGCTTCTTCAACCGATTTTTCTCACCCTGCACTACCCTCCCAGCTCCCTTTCCTTCTCACAGTTTTGCTGTGTGGGAAAAGGGAAAACTTTTCATTACTGCCCCAACATACTCAGAAGGAATTCGCTGCTCCCCTCAAGTACGGTCCACCAGCCTTACATCTGTGAGGGCAAAACCCACTCTTTCTTAATTCCAAAGTGACTGGCTCTTCCTTATCTGAATACCAGGTCTTACACTTTGGGTCACATTCACACTCCAAGCAAACCTGAGCAAGACAGGATGAAGCGCCGTGCTCTTAATGCCACCAATTGAGGTCTGAGGATTGTGATGTGATAATAAATGGAATAGATCAGCCTCACATTTTGTGCTGTGTTCCTGTAGCTGGGCACAGCGGAGGGGTCAATGCAATTCATCACTGATGCTGGGACACATCTTTGAACTCTAGTGTAGTTTCAATTATGTTTGATCATTTCAATTTGTATGATCATTTGTAAAAGTCCCTCTGAAAATATTGACTGAGTGAACAGTGCAGATTGTTTATGAACTGTGCATCTCAAGGATCACAAACTCAGGGACTGCCTGTAAGATGCTGTTTGGGGCTTTTCTGTGCCCAACCCAAAATTTCTCTACAAGCCTTCAATGGGAAATACAGTGTCACAGACTATGTACCAAGGGAGAAACTTAAGGATCTTCAGTCAAAGTGGTAGCCTGGTCAGGGTCCTTGGTGAATGAAAAAAAATGCAATGTACTGTGATAACATCTCAAAATAAATAGTGATTTTGGTTTTCACTTTAAACACTTCAGTATTTTGATAAATCATTAGGAAAACACAAAACTGTAATCAGAATATGTCCTTTCCCCTCCCTGACCCGGAATGGGTGTATCATATGTGGATTAAGTAAAAAGAAGAAACCCCAACCTCACTTTACAAACTGTAAATTAAAGAAAGACTAAATTTGAACATCCATTTCCCTGTAATTTTGTCCCACGCATGCGTTAGAGTAACAGATGAATTATGAAAATCCAATGTCTTTGGGACAGCCTGTCAGTCTGTATAAACTGATGGTAAGGGCACAAATATACAAGGGTTCTGCCTCTGAGTTTGCAAGCTGGAGCAGTCCGGCTACATGACCCGGTGTTGGATGTTTCTTCAATGTCTGAAATAGCTGAAGGTTCCAGAATGTTTCAGTCAAAGACAAGTCTTGGTAATTCTTGCCTTTGGCAGCCACTAGTTCTGTCTATATGTTACATTAGTATCTTCAAAGTTCCCCCAGATAAATGAGTGGAAATAGCTGCTCATGGTTAAGCAACACCCATATTTTTTCTCTTCCATCTGCCAGCCTTTGCCAGTCTCTCCCAAATCCCCATCCCCTAGCACACATTCCTAAATAATCCCTTCTCTCTGTCAAGCACACACTTAAAGCAAGTTTCTTCCTCTTTCCTGCCTACGCTATCAAGTGGAACTAGTGTGTGTAAGGACTCCTGAAAAATATTTATTAGATGTGGTCATATTTACTCCTGCCAGCTGTACTGAAAGTTATGAAATACCACCACAACCACCACCAGTGTTCCCTCAATTTTCGTGCTTCAGAGAAACTCGCTGACAATTGCTTGAAGGGTGGCTATTTCCCATTGTGCTCCATGACAGTAAAGCCAAATGCCCCCAGGGAGAAGGGTGACCTCGTAACTGGTGAGGAGATGGAGACAAGAGAATCCCATTAAGAACAAAGAGACAGAAATACCCCTTGCGAAATCACAGCCCGCTGAGGTCAGCTGGAAAAGAATAAAGGGAGATGGCAGCCATGTTGAAAGTTGTCTTAAACAAGGCTTTGTTGAACTTTTCTACCGAACAACTTTGTCATGGAGCTTGTTTGTTGATGAAAATTAACACAAAAATTTTAGAAGCAGTGAATTTTAGAGATTATTTTAAAAACTAACAATTCTGTAGGGGGTTTAGAACCTTTTTTTAAACAAATATGGCACTCTGGTAAGTCCCTGTCTCTGAGTCAAATTATGCAGGTGTCTCCAAATTACTTTAAAAGTGTTTCTTTCATATAGTATGCACTATCTTTTGAAATATAAAAAGTGTGTTTTATTCTAAGTAATGCATTTATCTCAAATAAAACAACAACAACAAAAAAACTAAACCAACCCAAAAGACTGCATCCTGAGACACTGAGAGACAGTGAATAAATTAATTTGTGGGGGAAATAAAAAGAAAGAAAATACATATTGTTCCTGTTACAACTTTAAAGAATTGATCAGAAAATAAAAATCAACAATCTTATTTGTTTAAGGGGTTTTTTTTTGCTTTTATAGTGGAAATGATGGATTATTTATAGGCTTGCCACTAACTGCTGGTAGAACCTAGTGTTACTTCTCGGAATTAATACTTATAAATAATTGACATTGGGGAGGATAAAATCCAGGGTTCTATACACATTGTATTTGTACATCTTCTTTACTTATTCTCTTTGTGTTTTGACCTATGTAATATTCCTCTAGATGGCTAGACAAATTTAACTTTAGCAAATTAAAACTTGAGATGACATTTATTTCTCTTAAACAAATATGTGTCTTTGAGAACATAACTAAATATGTTATGAATTATAACTGCAGTGCACTGAGTCACATACTTGCTTGACAGAAATAAATGTTGGCTAGAATCAAATTGTAGAACTCAAAGCGTACTGTCTTAAAAATAACTAATTAAAAGCCTAGATAATTTCTTTGAGAGGTATTGAACCAAGATAAAAAGAAGTGCATCTTTCATGTAATTGTATTAGCTTTCACACACTCATTTGCAATTTTCACAGAGGGGAAAAAATCAAGAATACCGTTAGAAGCATCTGCTAAGCAGATACTTGTAAAAAACTATGAATCATTTTTGTGTACAGTACACAGCTTTAAAGGAAGATTTTTGATGCATTAAATGTTGATCCTTGTAATCCTACTTATCCTTCCTTGTCTCAGCTGTTTATTTCTACTTACAAGGTCGTTCAGCTCTTTCTGTATCTCGTGTTGAATTTTACATTAGAACCATGAAACATTAATTTTCCTTTCTTTTAGCTGCACAATTTACTAAAAAAAAAAAATCCCTAAAACATGTAGATAGAAACTATTTTGATCTTTCAGAAAATTCTTAGTGATTTTGGAAAAAAAGATCTTTATAATTTTTCTGCCTGAAATCTTTCTTCCCATGATATGGATTATGACTTGGCTTTCAGGACCATCTTTATTAATCATGTTGTTTGAAGTCCTATATTAAGATAAATTTGGAACTTTTCCCACTTATTTTGCTGAAACACAATGTAATCCTTGTTGCAATACTGAAAATCTGACTTTCTCCTGTGATAATTTCAATGTAAATTTTTAATATTAAGTTAGAAGATCAAACTGATAACAGATCTGTGGTCTTACCCAGGAAATGAGCAAATACAGCAGTAATATTTTTTTGTTTGTTCCTGAAAAAAAATATTTTGCCAATATTGCAGGAAGTACAGGTTTTTTCCTATTATTTTTAGCTCCAGAAATTTAAACAGCAATCCTGAATGCTGCATGTGTTCTACATCTGCATGATGCTATTACCTTAACTGGGACCACTCACTTCTTTATCTAAACAGCTCCCTAAGTGTGTTTGCAAGATTGGAGTCTTAGAATATTTTGATTTTAAACAACATGATAACATCAATCTGTAATGGTGACTTGGTGCTGCCATTCATTTAGAGAAATGGAATCTAAATTGTTTCAGCCAGGACTAATCTTTCTCTTGAATGAAAACAATGGGTTTGGCTTTTTGTTGTTCACAGTGTTGTTTTAGAAGAGTGCTTGGTCACTTTTTGAGAGGGATTATATATCATATTGCCTATGATAGCAGAGGACTCAGTTTGGAGACTTTGAAGACCCCCTTCAATCTTGTGCTTAGAGATGAACCCGGTCAGTATCATTGTTGCTGTTTTGATGGATATTTTAGTTACGTCCAAAATTTTAGTGGTGTATTACCCTGCACAGCAGCACGTGCCTTACACTTAAAGTGTAGGCTGATGACAATTCTACAGAAGTAACCTGCTAGAAGAGACATTCTGTGATTAACAAATTTACTGGTATATTCTTGCAATGACAAATAGAGAACGCAACTGTATCCACTGCTTTTCTCTCTTTTTTACTAGGTTATCCTCTTTAAAAAGTGTACCCCGTAGGTGTTCATGTTAGCTGGTATTTCCTTTCAGTGTCTCCAGTAAGTTATCCTTTCATTGTGGGTAAGAGTTTGCAAAACTTTGCACCCTCATTCTTAAATTAAATACTGACAAGGAATGGAAGTGTAAAGCATGCTAATAAGCAAGACCTCCCTGTGGGAACCTGTGATAGAAGACTGTTTCACATTGAGAGGCAGACAGCGCTGTTGACACAGGCTGTCAAAAAGGCTTCATGTCTTTGAAAGAAAATCTTAATCTTCTTTATTCATGTGTGAACAGGTCCAGGCCTTCATCCCGTAGCTCATATGCATTGACTGTTTAAACTGTGGGTTGCTAGGCTTTGGGTAGGGTTTGTTTGCTTGTGTCTACATTGTACGAATGGATGAGGACTGAAAATTAAAATCTGTCTGACACAGAGCACTGCTTTTCTGTCTCTGTTTGAAGAGACATGGCAACCCGGGGTGAAATGAAAAGGAATTTTATTGAGCGCAAAAACCGCTCAGTGTTTAAATGTTGGACGCAGGAACTGAATGGTCAATTTGGGAGGCTTGTAGGTTGTTTATAGACATTGGGATGGCTGTCAATCACAGTACAATGGTGAAATTTGTGTTGGAAAAAAAGTGCTTTTTAGTGGCTGAACTCCTGTTTCCTGTTAAAATGCTCACATCAACAAACAAAAAGAGGTTTTGTCTGAAGTTTACAAGCAAGAAAATTTCAGAATAACAGAGATGCTGCTACTGTTGTGGCATCTTTTGATCATTGCGGCACTGACTATTTAACATTTAAAACCAATTTTACAGAGAAAGATCCTATTGCTCTGCAGATCAGATTCTGATCTACCTCTGTGGCTTATAAATCAAGAATAAAATTCAGGTATATGTCAATTAAATGAATGGCATTATGCCACTGAAAAGCAGTATGACAGTGGATTCTGAGACTTTGCATATGTCTGTGCTGTTAAAAACTTTACTTAGATATGTTTTACATGTTCTTTATATGTTTATAAATCAATAAACTAGATAAATAGCACCTATAAAAATGTGATCGCTTCCAGCACGTTTTAGTAACAAGTAGAGAAAAAAAGCCTTATTTCATAAGCTACTTTCCCCTTTCCATTTATTGTTAAAGCTAACTGGAAGCATTTTGCTACTTCATTTTAGAGAAGCTTGTATTATCTTAGCTATAAAATTTCATGCTGAAACTTGGCCAAACTTGCCACTATAGGCAATGGAATAATAATAATAATAATAATAATAATAATAATAATAATAATAGAGGGAACTGAAGGAAATAGAAATAAGCCTGTTTTAATAGAATCAGGTTTAAAATGTTAATGCTGTTGGGTTTTTCTGGTTTTATAATATGGAAAAGCATGTTTTACAGAACACTGGCTGAGATCTCAGTGCTCAAAAGCTGATAGAAAATCTGATTTCTGGGCCCCTGTGGGATTTGCAGGAGGAAAGAAGGAGAAAACCATTTCTCCCACTGTAATTCTTTCACTTCCAAGCATTTCAGCCCCCAACTCCAGATCTTTTTGCCTCAGTAGTAGGGGAAGCAGGGAAGTTCAAAAGGGCCAAGGCATGGCAGAACTATCATCCAAGTACTAGTTCATATTAAATTGTTCCTCACCTTATGAGCATTCAGCCCTTATATTTTCCATAATCACAGGGAGCTCATAGAGAATTGTAATGTCGTGCAGTTTTCTGGTTCTGAACAACAGGGCTCTTCCTTTGTGTTCACCTTAATATTTTCTCTAACTTCCTCAATGTACATACGTGTTTACAGTACTTTTCATGTCTTTCTGAGCAGGTTCTTCATTGGCATATGCAGTAAAAAGCTACTTGCCATTTTGTAGATGTGTGTGCATAGTTAATCCTGAAATAGCTACCACCTTCAAATGTCGATTTGAAGATTTCTGAAATTTGTTTTCTGTTTACCTTTTCAAATTTTTGCCTAATTCCTTCAGTAGATTAAGTAACAGAGTTCATGCAAACCACTAAAAGTTAATCATATTTCTGCTTTCCAAACTGGAATTTCTCTTTTTTGAGATCCATCTTTCTTTCAGTTTGAATTGACAATATTAAACCATGTACAGCCCTAATTCATTGTCTAATAACTGGTTATTTACTGCTACTCTCTCTCTTTTCAGGTTTTGTTGTCTTGACAACAAGACCTAAGATAAACCAATGTGGGTAACTGCATAGAAAAACAAAATTTGAGTTTACATTTGGAGGGAGAGCGAATTTTTTTTAGTCTCTGTGTTATATACAGGAATCATTCAGGTGCTCAATCTGCTCAATGGAAATTCATAGAGGGATGTCTCACCTGGAAGTTCATTTTCTCTTCTCGAGCATCCTTCATTACTTGTTGCAAAAGACCTTTCTCCCTGCATTCCCTTCAGCTGTGGCCACATTTGGCTTTGGTAGGAATGCAGCAGCATGAGCAAAATGCTGTGGGGTTTTCCAAGCGCTGTTCTGTACTGCCACACTCACCAGCCTTAGGTGATTTATATCACTTAGCTATATGTCATTTTTTCCCTCTTCTGTAAAATGGGATCAGTGATAAGGTTCTGCATAAAAGCAGTGATGAAAACTGATTTTATGAAAAGCAAAGTTGCTGTTGTTTATTACTACTCATAAGTCTCAGCTGAGTAAAGCCTTTAAATTTCCTTATAGTTTCCTTCACCAATACATCAACACAGCTCGTGTTGCTTCCTCTGTGCATGACTAAGAGGTAAATATGTCTTCTCTTGCAGAAAAGTAGAATGCCTATATTTTTGTTTTCACTCATCATCTCCCATGTTAACTCCTGTAAGGTCCTACTACTTATTATTCTCCTTGTTTTAATCTCCTAGAAGCACATGTCAGTATACTCTGTTCTTGCACGATCAATACATTATTCTTGTTTATTACCGATCTGCCTTCCCCTTCACATGCTCGATAGATACAGCTGCCCCTGGAGACAGCTTCCCATAGCCTCTCCCGGGTTTATCTCCTTCTGTCCAAGGTCTGCTCCCTTTGCCATCAGGAATGTCAAATACAGAGCTTTCTTAATATGCAAACCCTATTCCCATCCTATTGATTTCTCCCTCTCTGCTATGACCGGCTTTTGAAGTCTTGATTTGCCAAGGTCTCCCCATCTTAAAATGTCTCCTAAAGACTGACTTCTTCTATGAGTATTGTAAAAGGAAACCATTCTTCTTGCTCTTCTTTCCAGGTGTGCTTTAGCCTTTCCTCTGCAATGTAGGGTCCTTGGGGGCAGGGGCTGGGTCAGATTCTCTGGGTGTGGACAAGAGCATTATTTTTTAAGGAATTTTTTCCAGCATAGAGGAGCTGCTGCACACTAGGCAGATAGCTCGGAACTGTATGCTGCATACAGTGGTCAAACAACAAACTACATCTTTCAGGCAGCAAGTGTTCCTCTCCCTCCCCCCTTCCTCCAGGCTTTATTCTGGAGGTCTAAGTTTATAACAAAAGAAACAAAAAGGTTTTTATATAAATGGAAAAGCAAATGGAGCCCAGCTCATGTTACAACTCAGCCTTCTGACAGCCCGGAATGGAGATCTGCCCTACTTAGAGGCCTCTCTTTGCTCTGAACTGCAAGGGAGCTTTTAATATTCCCTCACTTTGCTCTGAGTGCTCTCTGATCAGACCTTCACCTCCAGCTCGGCCTTAACCCAAACTGTACATTTGGCAAAGGTTGCTGCAACAGTTTTGTCTGTACAGTAACTGCAACAGTGGAGCCATTATCCACTGCCTCAGTGCCATTGGGGTATAAATAAGAAGCAGGGTGTGTGTGCACGGTGTTGTGATTGCTCAGAAAACTCCACTGTGTTGCAAATCCTTTAAAATAATACAGTGAGAAAGTATTTCAACTTTCCATTAGCCATAAAAGCCAACATTTTTAATATGCATGATTAAATTTAGTCATGGAGATAAATGTGTGTTGTTGTTTTTTGGGTTTTTTTGGGGTTTTTTTTTCCCCCTGAAAGAGATTAATGGAAACTGCCCAACACTTTTGGTGTTGGTGCTTAAATATGTTTAAATTTAAGAGGGTGCTTTAAATTAACAAAGCAGGTGCCAGAATGCTTAAATTCAACCTTCTTACTCAGGTGCCTAATTTTAGGCAAGGCAGTATTTGTAGGATTAAATATCTTTTATTGGACTGTTTAGAAAAAAACCTCATACTTGGGAGCACAAATCATTCTCTTGTTAGGTGCTTAAAAACTTTAGAGAAATCATTCACACTGTAATAGATGGTCTGTGCTGAAAATAAACCACACTTGATTTCTTGCAGGCTTTCTACAAGCCATGTAAAAAAGGCGGAACACAACTTTAAAAGCAAATGCCTGGATAAACTGCAAGATGTAGTGGTGCCTGAACTGAGAGCCACAGATTACTGCCAGACATTGAGATTGCATGATTGTTGTTTTATGTTAAGCTGACTTGTAGGTGACAATATTTTTGTCTATTTTTGCCTATTTTTAAAATAATTTCTTCCTTTAAAATGTCAGCTTCCAAAACTTTATTGTTGTAAAATAATAAAGATTTTGGAGGGTGGGGGAAAGAACTAGATTACACTATGGCCCCAAAACAAAATGGAAAGTGTGGTCACTGGCAAGAACAATTTGAATTTGGTACAATTTAGGGAATAAATTACTATCTGGCTTCTCATACGGTTATCTCAGTACATAAAAATTACTAAATTGTAGGAGAAGCTTGTGTGGGTCTATTCAGAGTAATAACATGGCATACAGAGCATCACACAATCCTTACATGCAAGGTTCATCCAATGTCATCATCTCTTTTCTTAACTTTCTTTGCCCTTTGTTATGCTTTCTGCCTTTGCAGGAGAGAGAAGCATGAGGAGATTTCAGGCATATTATTTTCTCTAGTTTTATACAGGACCAGATAAAACAAAACCCATACGACCTTTAGAGCTGTGGGTGAGCCTGTTTGATGAATGCTGGGCACATCACAGTACTGTGATGCATCCTTTCCACTTAGAGCCCATAAATTCTAAGTTCCCAAAACGCGTAGCTGCGATCTTATGCTAGAGAAGAAACAGATGGATGTGTCACTGATATTTGGAGCCAACCATTTTCAAGATGCCAACTTCCATGCATTGTAAAAATGGCTAATTACTTTGCTTTCCTAACTGCCTTTCGCTTGGTGGGATGCCATTGGCCTTTATCTCTTTGTTTTTATATACCCGGCTATTTTGTTAGTGCTCTGCACCCTACACCCCTGCTTCAGTTTCTCAGGAGGTTAGACAGTGAGTTATACATTTACTAGAGAGACAACCCTCCCAATTTTGAGAATGAATGCAAAAGGGAAGTTGGAAAAGCACTTTGTTTCTCTTTAAATTTGAAATCTACAAAAAATTATGTGTGGGTTATTGTGTGTGTGGAAGAACCTTCAGTTCCTACTAAGAGTATAGAGATTTATGGGGGAAAGTCTTCCTTAGATGACTCTTTCTGTGTCATGAGAAATACTATATGTGGATTTACAGATCTATCTAATTTTTATGCCTGTACACTCCTCCTTAGAAGGATTGCCAGCTTTGTCAGTGAGGTTTGGGTACAGTTAGCTTTTCCTTCTCCTTGGAAGAATACATTGACTTTGACTGGTTTGCCCTTTGTGAGCCTGGTCTTTAGGACTCTGAATCTCATCCTAAAACACACTCTAGACAGCACAGTAGAAAATGCGTCTTCATTGCCTGAGCACTGCACTGCTTTAGCTAAAGCTGAGAAGACTTCATTCTGTATTGTAATAGGTCTGGCAAAAGGAAGCCAAGAGCCTCACAGGGGGGCAGCAGGTTTTTGGATCTCAGTCTGGGTTTGCTTCTGAGCTTTTTCTTAATATCACAATGGGCTCTTGCTGTGTGCTTCTAATGCCTCAGCAATGAAGTCAGGGTGTATTATGCCATCTGTCCAGGAGTCAACACTACAGGTCAAGCTAATTTAAACTGGCACTTTTCATCTCCCTATGCTTGTATGCATTACATTTAATAGTTTAAGTGAGTGATTGTATCTCCTGACCCTGCAACAAGGACAAAGCACATGTTTGTATTTTTTCATTATCTCTAGTTGTCAGGAATAAGGACATTTGATCCTTTAATGAAAAATATGGTTTAATCAGGGGCTGATACACAACTTTTGTTTTAGGAGTGGTTGTGTTCCTTTAAATTATTTTTCATGCCCATTTCTATTTATTTATTTTTTTTCCTTTGAAAGGTAAGTAAGAAGGAAAACTTATATATATGGTGGAACTTTGTAAATTTACTCCTGGACTGAAGAGTTTAAATTTAAAAATCATTCTTTCTCATATTTAGGGTTAAAAAATTTATCAGGGGAACTGTTTGCCCTGTGGCAAACAGAAGAATTAAGTGATGATCCTGGAGCAAAATTACTCCCATAAATACTTTGAACGCTGTGAAAAGAGTAACCTCTACATCAATATTTCTCAAATGAGCTCTGCAATGAACTTAGAGAAGTTAAACATATAGACATGATAGGTGATTTTTTTGAATGGAGGTTTGATAAATGAAAAATGTGCACAACAGTATAATAATACATGTTGAAAAATCCAGGGAAACTTTTCTGAAGATTAGTACTCAGTTTGCTTCATCTGTCATATTTTTCCTCCTTCTTTCTGCTATATCTCTGACTTGCTGTTTCTCCTCATAAGCATATTTCCAGCATTTTCCTTTTTCTGACCCTGGAGAAACAGGGAGGTAAAGGGAAGAAAGACCACACACAAGCATTTATTTCTTAAACACATCTGAAGTTTGGAACAGGGATACTGTTCATATGATTAGATTGACAATATGCTATTTTCCCTCATTTCCAAAAATGTTTTACAATTATGATAACATAAATCTATCTCCTGCAGCCATATTAGCCCAGGGCACCAAAGTTATTGGTGCCAAATTCAAGCTAATTTCAGCACCAATTAAGATGTATCCATGTAAATTAACTCTGTAGACAGATAAATGGGTTGGGGTATTTTTGTTACAGTAAAGAATTTTAGTATAAACCTGGTCCTAGGTGATGGCTATGGCCAGCTATTGGTCTAATATTTTTTGTGAGGTGAATCTTTTGTCAATAATCAAAGATATGGCACCATTCAACACACACACACACACACACACACACATACAAAGTCTAAATATTAAGGAATGAGAATAAATATTCGGAGCTTCAAACACTATGCAGAGGCAGAAAGAAGAGACATATGTTCCTCCTTGTCACCCAAAAGGACCCCAGAACTGAGAAAACCAAAGGAGAAAATGTGACTGAGCCAATAGCCAGTGTGCAGATGCGAAGGTACAGCCTGCCCAAGGTACAGCTTATAGCTGAAAGCGTTTGAACTGCCAAAATTAATGTTTTTACAGAAAGGTATTAATTTCACACCTACTTTCTGTACTAGTGATGTTAAACTTGGGACAAGGAGCACAAACATACTAAATCACTCATTAACAAGAGTAAAAGGAAAAGAAAATACAGTATGCAATAGATATTTTTCATTTAATACTGAGTGTAATTTCATATGCATGTCCTTATACAAGGAAATCTCTGTATTATAAGTAGGTACAAACAGAACAAATAACAAGATTCTGTAACTAGGATTTAAAGCCTGTAAAGAAATATGACTCTTTCAGAAACATGTGCAACATTTTCAATATTAACCCTTATATTTTATACTGTTTCTCATCTCTATTGCATCTAAAATATACTGAAATTTGCTAATACTGATATATGGTTTATTAATCAAAGTGAAACTGTAAAGTATTTCTTACCATTATTGTGAGTTAAATATTGCATTCTAGGTAAAGGTTACCTGTCCAGAAGCTAGATTCATAACTGAGAAGTAGGAATAATGGCATATTAGACCACTGGTGAAAGAAGAAAATTATGAGAAGCTATAATGGTGACTTCATTGGCTGTTGTAAATCTGGCAGGGGAATGATGTCACATAGAACTGTATCTTTAAAAAGACATTAAATTAATCCAGTAAGGCAGGACAAAAGTGGCTTAGAATTACACATTAATATTAATTCAGAGCAAAATGTATTATAAATTCAAAATCAATTCCTAAAGAAGGGACTTGACAAATTTGATGAATAAGTACAGAAACTCCCATTATCAGCAATAAAACTATTAAAAAAATTGAAGAATGAACATTTATTAGATTGAATGTGTTGTACTTACACGGCATGATAAAAAATGAGGTACTTCTTATTCATGCTTGCAATTCTA
This sequence comes from Hirundo rustica, assembly GCF_015227805.2. Lineage (NCBI taxonomy): Eukaryota > Metazoa > Chordata > Aves > Passeriformes > Hirundinidae > Hirundo > Hirundo rustica. Next base: position 34,281,242 of record NC_053450.1, on the reverse strand, counting down.
ATGTATATAAATCACAGGAAGGACCATTGCAAAAGAGCATTTAGAGAAGAGGGAAGGGACAGATAGTCATTAGCAGCAAAATAAGTGAGAGTTTTTTGTGGGAGAGGGAGTGCTGGAGAGTGATTTAGCCTCCTTTGCTTCCAGCAGACTAAATGATGTTATTCTACATTATAAAAACAGACTCAACAACTGGGCATTTCCTTTTAATTCAGGTTAATTCCTGGCTGTTGTTTTGTTCAGCCCTTGCTGCCATGGCAGCACATTTCAACCCATGAAGCACCAGATCACTGATCACAAACACTGCTGAAGGTGCAAATTGCAGTGTCCCCTGTGCTTCCTGGAGTGTGGTCCCCCACAGGAGAAGACATGCCCTGATTTTTGCCTCAATTGGCATGGCATAATGTGTCCTGCACAGGAACTGACAGCATCCTGTGTAACATTCTGAGATCCATTCCAGCTTTGTTTTTCTAAGGAGAGGCTTTCTGCTTTGTAATCCCAGCTGAACTTAGGTATGAGTTTGCCATTTTCCAGTTCCTAGGTGAGAAAGTCTGTTAAGGGACTCACTCTCCAGGACCCCAATGTTCACAGAACTTGACTTCCAAAAGACCTTTTTGGAGCGTAAGAGCAGCAGTCAAGCCCAAGGATCTTTCTCTGCTTGTCTGTGGCAGTTCACCTGCCTGGTTTGTCCCAGGCAGTTTTGGATTGATGAAGTTTTACCCTGTGTGTATACATCAACCATTGATTTTTGAGTGGGTGAAGGCAAACTTGTTTATCTGTCATTTGCACTATTTGTCATCCCCACATGAAATGGTGATTTTGACAGGGTAAACAGCAGAATGGTACCTTACTTCTGTGAACTACTGGTTTGTAATACAGTACTGTGTTCAGTTTTTGCAGTAGATAAAAATGTAGAAAAAAAAATCACACATTGTGGAGACTGAAAATACTTTTTGTTTGCACAAGCTTTCGGGAACAGAAGTTTCTTTTCCTCCCTGCACATCTGACATTACGGATTTTTGCTTCTTAGGGAGGAAGGGCATACTGTGGTTTCATCTTCAGCTAGCTGGAAGGATAATTGTCCCTGTAGGCTTTATAAACCAGGCTTTTGATTGTTTGGGAGTACTTTCTTAGGAGACTGATACCAGTTTTTCCTTGTTTATCTTTTTCACTCTACTGTTCTTGGTGTTCTGCTGATCTATCTTTGGAACAAGTCACATGCTAGCTGCTTGAGAAAGGAGATCTGTTGGTAACTGACATTACAAAGAGTCCACGGAAGATTAAAGGAATATTGTTCTTTCTTCTGTTCTTTTATCTTGCTCTCTTCTCTCTGAGCTCTTGTAAGCTTGTTTGGTAGGCTGAGATATGCTGTGTATATTATATAAGGATACTAAATAAGAAGCTTCTGACAAAAAATATATTGCACTTACTGAGACGATGAAATGTGAAAGAAATAAAGTTCAGGTTGTACAGTAATAGATGGCTAGGTATGGGTATTAACAGGCAATATTTGTTGAAACTCCTTCTCAAAATCAGGAAATTATTGGAAATGAGCAGAAATCATTAGGATTGATAATGCTACAATATTAAGATATTTCCTCTCTGTTAAAATTTTATTAACACTTTCTCACTATTATGTAGAAATGACAGAAATGTAAATATTATTGTATATGATCAATAAACAAATTAGCCAAAGGTAACTTTCACTCTTATCCCTTTTCTCATAATAAATTGAGGAATTTAATTTACTTTTAATATTATATTAAAGTGAGGAAAGAAAAGTGAACATCCCCTTCATCCCCTCCCCCCGCCCCCCCCCAAAAAAAAAAAAAAAAAAAAAAAAGAAAGAAAACAAAGGTATTATATAACTTTGGGACAGAATAGATTGAGCATTTTTTCCTGTAGTGACATACTTCCATGTAGTGGCACCTTACTTCAATATTTACTTATTTTATGACTAAGAAGCATATGGGGGTTTTTTCCCTCAGTCAATCATGCCTGGTAAGCAGATGTTGGTTTAAGTAATAAAACCAAAAATTAATTGGGTGCTAGAGGCTCAGAAGTCTGTTCTGCTTTCAGAAACTGGAAAGCCCCTTTCTGATTTGAGAGCATATATAGTCAATCCAAGTTTGGAGCTCGAGACAAGTTGTGTCCTGCAGTATTGTTCTCCTCCTGACATGCTCTGCTTCATGCTGGTGTTGTAGGGCTTGTTCTGCACATCCCACTCCTGTCTTTGCCATACAAGTGCTCAGGATGATGAGCAGAAGTTGTGGTTCATTGTGCCTTAAGTGGCAGCAAAGTACACTGCTGTCTTTGAGACATTTGTAAAAATCAAGTTGCTGTTGTAGCACACTAACACACAGCCATGTTACACAGAAACACCTTTTGAGAGGCTTTGCAGCTTTCCTTCCAAAAATGACTGCCTGCTCAGCCAGAAGTTTTCTTTACATACTCAGTAATTTTGAATTTTTTCCTTTGTTTATTTTCTAACAAAGGTACAGCTGACCTCACATGTTTGCAAGCAATATATAAAAATACTTGCATAATAATTAAGGACATAATTTCTGTTCTATAAACTGATTTGGTATAATTTTAATAAGAGCTGAACTCAATCCATTTGCATGTGAGGGCTTAGTTCCTTCAAACAGATAAACACACTACAGACTTTGTACAGCTAAGATGTCTGCAATTTTTTATAAGCTAGCAGAGAGGCTGTTTTATTTAACATAGTTCACACTGAAAATATGATTTGATTCTAAGTTTAAAGGAGAAGTGCAAATTCTAAGCCACAGGCTTTGTAAAGCTTTCTTATTCCATTCCAAGTATTATGGAAGTCTGATGTTTGAATAAGGCCAAGTCATCTTTTAATTCCTAAACTGGCTCCCATAAAAGGCTGGAAAGTCTTTGATCTATGTAAAAGAGAAGATCACCAGGGAGAAGTCTCTGCTTCTGTTTGTCCAAATGTTGCAAGCAGAGTCTCTGGGCTATAGCTAACAACTCAAATTATATTTGTTTGTGTCTTAGACAGACTTTTTGATTTGCATATAAAAGGGATTTCAATGGCAATATCAGCTCTTTCATGGGATTTGCAAAGGAGGAAAAAGGGTAGTCAAAGTTTGATCTAATAGATTGGCCTGCAATGATGTAATGTAATTAGTGTGTGGTAGTATAAATATTGCCTGATATTATACTTCTATTTCTAAAATTATCTGGTATGTACATGCCAAATCTAATAAATTCTGTGCAAAACTGGCGGAAAGAAACTTTCTCAATATTGGACTAAAGCATGGAAATAATATACAGTCTATGGAATGGAATGAAATAGATCAGACTAGGATGGGATAGGATAGAATAGTTTTCCTGAAAAAAAGAAAATATCTGGAAGGATTATTCCAGGAGGGATAAGGGAAATTCACCTTCAATATATGTGTAAAATTTGTAGAATGCTGTTTCTAGCAAGTCTCCTGAATTTTCTCACTGGTCATTTCAGAGGAAAATAGAAAGTACAGAAATAGGCTGAAGAGATGCTCTGACTATTTAATAAGGAAAAATATGAAGGATGCACAGGAATTATAAAGAAGGCTCCATGCTGCAACTTATGTTGATGGCATCTAGTTTTATTTTGAGTGAAGTGGGAGGCAGAGTGCCATGCAATAACACCGTCATCTGTCTTATGACTGAAGTTATGCTTCTCATAAGCAGAAAGGTTATTTATAATCACCTGTGAAAACTGCCTACCAGTAATTTTTCTACACAGCACACTCTTGTAATGACCTATTTTTTCCAGAGAAAGTCAAAGAGGGTCCATGGGCAAATCTTCCCAGTCTTCGTCTCCTTCCATGAAACCCATGACAGTTTTATGTGGGAGCTTAGACAGGAAGAATTGTTTTTGCAAGCCAGACTTTACTGTTCTCTTCTTAAGCGTTTATCACAACCAAATTCAGATATGAGAGGTTGTCCTGCAGAAGAACCATGCTAGATTAGGTTGGTGCTTATCTCTTAGTGTCACTGGAGCCCTGGATCACACGCTAGAGATGATACGTGCTTTTTCCATTATCCCCATCTGGCCATCATTTTAGTTCCCTTTTAATGTCACAGGAGAAAAAAAATTAACTTTTTAAATGACGTGAAATAATATCTCATGAGCTAACTTCGTCCCTTGAAGCCTTACATGTTCCCTCTTAGTATGAAATATGGCAACTCTAGATGTAAACGTACATTTTTAACAAATAGTAAAGATGTTAACTAGATTAGAATTTGTTTCTAGTATTAGATATAGTACTTCAGCATATTGGGTTTTATTGTTTTTTCATGAGAATGATGTCATACCATGACCTCATATTAAGACCTAATGCAAAGTACAGCTGCTCTTCTCCAACAGTGCTTTTAAACAATGCAAATGTACTGCTTTCCTGTCTGCTCTATTCAGAAAGGCACATGTGCTCCAAATAGTATCCTTTTAGACTGATGTAGTTGGAAAAAAAAAAAATATGTCGTCTCTTCCTGCAAATTTTGCCTTTGTTATCTATGTAATGAGTAATTGCTAGAATAAAGGGTCTGGACAATCTTAATGACATCGAAAGAGTTCAAAGGAGTCTGTAAAGTTTGTCATCACTGCTTAAGTTGTCAAATCATAGAAAATAGTCCTGGAAAAGACCTCAAGAGGTCATGAAGTCTCTAAACTAAGATCAGCTATACCTATCTTTTTTTTTTTTCCTGAGAGATGTTTGTCTAACCTTTTTCAGTGATGGAAATTCCATGACCTTCCCAGAAAAATCTATTCCAAAGCTTTTTCTTAATGTTTAACCTTTGATGCTGTCACTGCTTGTTCTTTCTACCATGAGCAAGTAGAACAGATGATTTTCTTCTTCTTGACAAGAGCTTTTCATGTAATTGAAGGATGCTATGATCTTTCCCCTCTTTCCCAGCAAACTATTTTTCTGTCTTTGTGTTTTCTAATCTTTAACCATCTTCTTTGCTCTTTTCTGGAGAGGTGATGAAGCAAGAAGATTTGATATCCTCTTTCTAACCCTGTTACCTTCCTTTCAATCTTCCTTCTAGTTTAGCAAGGAGAATAGAGATAAGACTCTTTGGATCATCATGTTCTCTCCCAGGCTACCTGAGGACTTTGCTCTGGTATTGTTAGCTATTTTTTACTTTTGTTTAGTTAGCTCTTTGCTTTTGTCACTGTTTATTTTTTGTTTGCTTGTTTGTTTGTTAAATTTTATTTTAAATGCAAATAAATATATTTACTTGAATATAAACAAATGTAATCTGTGTTGAACATAAAATCATTATGTGACTCCAAAAAAATTATTCTTCAGAGGAGTTTTGTCACTTGTTCTATCGCTGAACATATTTCCATCTGCCTGAGCAGAAAAGGCTGGAAATGCTCATTTGCCTTGAAAGCTTTGATTACCTTGGTTTCCATATGACCTGCATCTGTAGTTAACTGTATTAGTTAACTTTGCTTAAAACATCATCACCAAGGATCTGATTTAAACCATTACCATAAACAAAATCTTTATTTTCAAGGGACGTCATTAGGGACATTGTATCCCTTTGGCTCTTGCAGACAGTTTTTTTTCTTATTTAGAGCTTCAGAATCACTTTTGCATCAAAACTTTATGTTACTTAGCAGCAGGGTTTTCAGTTCATTTTGTGTCTGTACTTTGTCTGTGGCCTGAGCCCCACCCATTCCCACTCTGAAGTATAGGTCACTGCTTTTTTCTTTTTCCCTATGCAGCTGTCCTTCTGGCAGTCCTCCTGGGGAACTTCTTCCAGTTTTGTTTCAGTCCCTGAACTCTACAGGACTGAGCCAAAAACTCTGTCATGTAAGTACCATCAGTAAATATCTGTTTCTTAAGCTCATGGGGTCAGTCCCTTTTTTTGTGTGTTCTGCCTGGAAACTCCAAAGTTACGCCTGATGGGAGATCCCCTTGTAACTCTGCTCTGGGACTGAACCTTTAAGTCATTATCAATGGATGTGGCATTGCCTTGCTAATGCAACCTGTGGACAAGAGAAAAAATAAATGTTGAAATTAGACATTGAAATTAGACATTGAAATAAATTTTCCATTGTCACCACTCCAATAAAATTACTTAATACTTAAGTACTAAGCAAGTTCTTGATTTTGGGAGCATTTTGTTGCTCTGAATTGTGAGCATAAACTTAAAATTTTAAAATACTTAAGACAGATAACTGTTAAGGATTTGGCATTGTTTTAGCCTGGAAAATCAGGTTCCGGTCTTGAAACAACATTTAATGTGGTGGTCAAACTTAGCTGTCTGTCTTTATGGACATCTATGTTACCTTTGTGAGGGACCCTTTCTAATTTTCCATGAACCTTGTCTGGAAGTTAAGGTGATAAGTCCTTTCTCCTTCCCTTTTCCAATGCTTTTTGAGATGGAAATATTCATGCACAGATCACATCAGTTCTGAAGTTCAAGAAAGCAAATCCATGAGATCAGGGACTTTGAGAATTGTCAGTAAAGGCATATATATGTCTTGCTTTTATATATATACATATTAAAAAAAAAGTTTTCCTCTCATATTTGAATTTGAAGGGAAAAGAGAATTTTCAAAGGCATGAAAGAGTTCAATCTTCTGAGCATGAATATCTAAGCAAGATGTGATCTTAAAAATGACAAGGAGTCAACATCTGGGTATGTTTTCCCACATTAGCAATTGCTGTCCTAAACTGCTGTTGCATGTGATGTTAAACAGCTGCTCAGTTTCACCCCAGAGGTAAGACTACTCTGTATCTGACTTGCATTTAAATCTCTTAGAACTTTCGAGATGCAAAGGTCTTAGAATGTAAATGTAAAGTAGAGGCACCAAATCGTCACTGTAATTGGCACCTAGAAACTCATGCTTTAATTCAATGAAAAGGTGCAAGCATGTTTTAATGCTTATACTTGGCACTACCGTATCCCATTACCCAACCACTGCTTCTCATTATCTATATACTAAACTGTTCAAGTCAGTAATTTCAGTCTATCCCTACCATGTACTACTGAAATTCCATACAAAGAGCTGCTACAAATATTAGCAGCTGGTCCTTTTCAAGGTACCTTTGTCTACAATTTGCAGTAAGCATGATCTCTATCCTCCCAGCAATATCAACCCATCCTGCAGGCTGAAAAGCCCGATGGCTTTTGAAGCTTAGTGTTTGAGTAGGCTTTCTTACCACGCTGCTTTTTGGGAGGAGAAAAAAAAATCATTTGGGACTTGTTCGTATTTAATAAAATTATGATCAGGAAATTTATAATGGGTAAAAAGGTAGAATTTTGTAAATGACACAGGCAGTCTTTCTGCAGTGATTATAGACAGGATGCTGAAATGTAGCACACCAATGCCTGTAGTTTTTGTCTGCATTTCTGTACCTTAAATGAGATGAATCATGCTGCTAGAAAGAAAAAGCATGACTATAACACACCTGCACTGGATGGGACTGAAATGCCCCTAAATCTCCATGACTTCATGTAAACATGTTCACAACAAGGCAGAAATATGATTGTGTATGCACTTGCGCAGAGAAATAAGACAAAATTGTGATTTCTTACAAAAGAATTGCTGGAGTGAGAATTATGGATGTCATTTCTTCCAAAAGTTTCATTGTAAAGGGTTCTTTTGAAGGTGGCCTTGTTTTCTAAGTCCAGGTGGAAGCAGTTAACCATTTTCCTGATTTCTAAGACCAAACCGAACTCCAAGTGCACTTGGAAAATCAGTGGCTCTGGAGTTAACTTTCTGTTTACTAATGTAGTTCAAACATTTGCTCAATTATATAATATTTTTCCTTCAAAATGTGTTCATAACTTTTTTCCATAAGAGGATATGCTGAGATGTTACTTCAGTTTGTCTGAATTCCTGCAAAAGGTCTGACTTCCAGTGTAAGAACGGCAAATATCCTACAAATGTTTTCAAGTATACATCTGTGGGTATCTCTCTCCTAAAGTCTATTGAAGAACACACTTGAAAATGGTATGGAGACATTTATGCTTCGTATTAACTACACTGTGTCTGAATCATTGCCATAAAAGAAAAATCAGAGGCTGGATTCAAAATAAGATAATTGTGGTAGCTTGGAACTGTATTTTGAGTTGGTGGAACCCTCTGAGTATACCAAGACTGAAAAAGTTTTGTCCAGCCACTTTTCCCTCTTTTGCCCTAGCTTTGTTAAACAAAAGCATGTGAGTGCTTTCACAGAGAATCAGACAGGGCAAATGTTCACTTATTTACTACTTTAAAACTATCTGCAAACAACCATAATTTACTTGACATGCATGTTAGCGAACTGGACTCTACTGAGCTGTTTACCTTCACTCATTGTAGGTATTTTTGCACTTTCAATTCAGTGTTGCAAGCCTTACTCCACAGTAAGCGTTAGTTTTAGAATCACAAGAAAGTCTTACAAAGTGTTCTCTTCCCCTTGAGGAATATTACTCTGTATTCACCTCACATAACACAGACTCTTTACAGATTACAAATGTCATTCAAGTCAAGCCAGTCTGGTAGTGAGTCTCTTCTAAATAAACTTTCTTTTATTTCCCTGGTCTTAAAGACTGTTTTCTGTCTCTGTCTCTCTCTCTTCTTCTTTTTTTTTTTTTTTCCCCTCTCTTTTGTGTGGGGTTGAGATTTAATAAGGACTGCTGTTACAAGCTATATGTTTTCTTACATCAGTCCTTTTGGTCTCAAGACCTTGGTACAGAGAATTTACAGTGGCCATAAAAAGGACCCCCCAAAAATATGATTCACCTCTGCAAATGTTCTGAATTTGATGTAGAAAACTAGTGAGATGAAAAGTTGTTCCTATTATTCTTCTCCATGAAGAAAACCACTCCCAGCTACCATTAAAATTTGTGAGGAACTTACACCATCTCTCTTTTTAGAAGCTAGAGGAAATTCTTACCATTTTCAGAGTTTTCATCTGTACCTTTGCAGAGAGCCAAGCTGGCTTGAGATCTGAGAAACTTTCATCTTCAGGAAAATTCAAGCACAGCTCCCAGAGTTTTTCTTAGGTCTGTGTCTAAGGGAACTGTATTTCTTCGTGGAACATAGTGGAATATTCTAAACAAAATATGAAAACCTGTTATAAATAAACCCAATTAAGCATTTTCAGATGAATAAACAGTAGTTTCATAACCCTCACTATGAAATCTCATAATCTTATAATTAAGTCCATGTTTAATATCAAAATGACAGTTAGATGGAGTTGCTTTGAGGATTAAATAGGGCAATGTACCACATGCAGTTTTCCTGCTCCATACGCTACAGATTTTACATGGGGATAGCATCACACTAAGTAAGAAGACAGGTGATATTACCTAGATAAAGTGTGCTAAATAATGTCAAACCTGGTACCTTGCATATGAGTTCCTTTTTTGCAATTGAGCTCCTTAAGGTTCTCCTTGTCTACATTCCCCCAAACTGGCCATCTCACTCTGAAGCAACATCTGTATAGTCTATGAAAAGTAAGAAAGTGAAAATCAGACTTTGGTTTTCTTAGGATGCATTCCAAGATTCTATGACTTGTGTGAGGTATGTTTCCCACTGTTACTAGCACGCTGGACGAGATCTTAATTGATCTCTTGTTCTTTATTTTCTGGGCAGAATGGAGTCTTTGAAGATGAATACTGGCTCATAAACTAAATGCTTTCAGCTGTTGCTGCTGAACATAACAATTCCTAAGAAGATTTTTGTCAGTTGCTAAGATATTTCCTTGTTTTTATGGAGAAGAAAAGGTTGTAGTTTAACCCTTAAACCACTTCTGGATAACATTACAAGTCAGATTTAATGTGTACAGTAGAACTTTAACAGCTGGAGAAGGAAAGCATTCTTTAGTAAGGCAAAGCATTTAGAAATGTGAACACTGCATCTTGATTAGACGTAGGATTAATGTGACCTGTTATGCAGGAGGTCATATTCATTGAGTAAATTGGTCTACTCTAAAGTTAAAAACCATGAATGGATAAAATTTGATAAACTTAAATATTACTACGGTGTGCGTGTGTAGTAGCTAGATGAGCAAAGGTTGCAGGACAAGACCAACACGCAGCACGCTGACATAACACAAGGTAGTATCAATCTTTCACATGAAGCTATTTCTAGCCTTTTTTTCCTGTATTCCAGAAAGGAGTGACATGTTACAGGGTGCAGCTGGCAGCTTGTCTTGGCCTGATAATGCATGATCAGAGCCTCATGAAACAATTTAATTGGAACACCCTCCTAGTACATAAAATATTCTAGATGAAAAGCAGAAACGCAGTGGGATGAGAGGAGCGTGTTTGGGAGTCAGTCGTGTCTGAGTCCAAATTCTCCCATAGCAGAACTTCCCCTCCCTGCCTTTCTCTCTCCCCAGCTAAGCAGGTCACAACATTCTGTCTTGCTGGAGTAAGTTGAACCTCTCCAGCAAGACAGAAGACTGGTTCAGGAGCTTTTAATTCTACAGGCATCACGTTAAACTTGCTGCCAGGTAGCAAGAGGCTGGGGAACATCTGATGGGAATAACTGGTATGGGAGCCTTGTGACTGCTGCCTGGAATTATTGCAGGGTCCACAACCAGGGGGAAGGGAAAAGAGAAACTAGGATCTCCATTATAGCCAAGGTTGGACCCCAAACTCACATTATTATATAAACTGCTATGGATGAAATAGTAAGATCTGGAGCTTCCATTTTTTTGTGTGTTTGTGTGTTCCCTCTTGGGAAACCATTTGAGCTGCCATTGTAAGTCTTTGGTGAGACAGGAGAATGAATATCTAGTAGGAATAAAAGATAAATCCATATTCCATGTAGCAGGAAAAAAGTCTTGTTTCCTCTAGGGAACTTTTTGAGCTACTGGGAAGTACTTTACTCTCCCTGTTTCTCTGCTGAAAGTAAGATACCTCAGCTGTTTTCCAACCAGCCATCAGGTTTTGTCCCCTTTTAATGGTATGCATAACCAGTGACAACCCACTACACTTATCAGCTGCAGTTCAGAGAGTTCATGCTGTTGGCTGAGGAGTTCATACCTTGATAACACACTTTTTAAGGATACACAGGAAACAATCTTTTTTTTGTAGACTTAGCAGCCCCCGTCCCACTGAAAAAAGGTAAATTGCATCCATAAATTGCCTTTGGGTGCAAACTCTTGCAGCTGTAAGCTAGAAAATACCAGAATTAAGGGTGTTGCTTGTTTGTTTTCCAAAATAATTTAATTTTCCAGTGAATAGCTTTTAGATGATCTGTAACTTCTATGATCATGTGCTTCTTTCCTGCAAGATCACTGCCTCGTTCAGTGCAGGATGTACTTACCCAATAAGCAGCTGCTTAATCTTTTCTTCCTTTCATGTTCCCAGTAGCATTTCTATGTACTACCTTGCTATTAAACCCACACTACTCATCTCACTGAGTTTTCTGTGAGACTCATCACTTTGGGGTTTTTTAAATGCACTTAAAAATATATATTTTTTCCATTTCTGTGAGATAAAAAACTAATTTCATCAAGATTTTCTGGAAAATATTAATCCAAACTTTAAAATTCTAAGGTGGGTTTTCAAATTTTTTTTTAAAGCAGCCCATTCATTTCGGTACCCAATTCCAGACTTGAACACAAAGTGATAAGCAGCTTTCACCATGAGAACAGCCAAAATAAATGTAACACACTTTGTTGAACAACAGCTAGGGTCTTTGCATCAGGAATTGTTCAAAGGACCATCGTTCCTTCAGTTTCTTTCGGCTTCTGCAACAAGCAGAGGTCTTGCAATCAACAGGTACCTATTTTCAAATCAGTCCTGAGTAATTGTCTACTCTGCTCGGTCAGTTGGATAATTTAATTGAAAATAGTGTGTTGCAGTCTTTAATGTCACGGTTTCTTGAATGTACTTGCAGAAGGATACTTGCTTACAGTTATGTGAACAGTCTCATCCTTGATTTCTCTTAATTATTGCAACTTAAAATTCTTTGGTATTGTATTTTCTTTTCTAAGTTCCTCTTATTTTTCAATAGGTTTGCTAATTTATGTTTCAATGTGGAAATCAAAAGAACTGTTCTAATGTCCCTGTGGGGTTTTTTTACATATTTGTAAATACTTTCTTGTATAACAATATCTAACAAGCTCTTAGAACTGAGAACATCTCTGCAACCTCTTGATTATATTTAATGCTTCAGTTCTCCTGCATAATGCTTTCATGAGAGCTGAGGTAGAAGGAGGAATGGACCATTGTTTAGTAACTATAACTTAGATAAAATGAGATCTTAGTGTGCTTTTTTGACAATATTCTTGTTACAATTAACTTTAACACAAGACATTACAATAACTTTGTGGATTGTCTGCCAGCATGCATTGTTCACATATTGAAGAATACACTGAAGATGTCAATTCTGTACTTACTTGTGAAAATTCCAGCAGTTCATAACTAGTGCTTTGCCTTAGACGTCACAAAATCAGATCCGTATTATATCCCATGAGTTCCATATTAGGCTGGAATTCCAATGGAAACTCATGAGGGACTTTCTGTCTGCAGGGTTTTGTAATGTGGCTATGAATACCACTAAAAATGTTTTTCTTAAAAGCTGGATATCCACACATGCCTTATTGGTAAACCACTGGGTTGCTGAATTAAGGTTTTATTTACCACTGAAATAAATATACTACCCAGTATACACATAGTCAGGAACCACATATGGGAACCATTCCTGGGCTATATCAACATCAGTTAAGTTGTTTGCTGTATTTAATGCTATGTGTTAGCATTGGGAAGTATGATTTAAAATCATTAGCTTTGCTAGTTAATCTCTTTATCTCTTCCAATCTGGAATCTGTGGGAATCTTGGTCTTTCCAAATTTGGAAGTGTTTTGCATGCTTTGAACCCAGCTTCAGAGAAAATTCTACCATCTTTTTTGGATGTCTTTTGTGTGATATTTGCTTCAACCTTCATGCTGTCAGAACAGATTCTGCAAACTTAAGGTTTTCATTAAAGGAAGACACAAAGGTGTGTTGTTTTTTACTGAACTTTCTTATTTGGCAAAAAGTAAGAGTGCTCTTAAATGTTTTTTTTTTGGGGGGGGGGCAGTGTTGGTTTTTTGTTTGGTTGGTTGTTTTGTTTTTGTTTCTGTTTTTGTTTTTGTTCTACAAAATTCTATTAATATACACTATATATTCATTCTGGAAAAAAATTAGTAAAATTTATTGACCTGACTTAGCATTTTACTTCTAATTTGTTACCTGATGAGTAATTAGAAATGACTCTCTGAATAAAAAAAAAAAAAAATCCTGAATATTTTAATAAACCATATACAATTTTCCCAGCTTATTTATGGCTCTAGCCACTTGATACTATATACTTTTTAAAGTTGATTGTTGGCATTAGCTGATACACCTGTCATGGTATTCATTTACAGTCTATACATCCTCTCTGCCAAGTTAGGTCATAGTTTGCAATGTGGTCAGCAGTGAATTCACAACATGGCATGATTCTGTATAACAATCTGAACTTGTGAAACCAACTAAATGGTGGTAATCTTATAGGGAGTTTTATTAAGCTGCAGCTACACATGGGGATATAGGAAATATGTTGCTGAAACTAAAATTTATATTATTAATCATTTAAAAGTGAATTTTCTTCTCTGTGTGTGTATTTTTGTGCAGGATAATTAGCTAACCACAGTTTGTTTATACAAGGTGTGTGTAATCTGTTTATAGAGCATGGCAGCTGACATAATGTAGCTCTTGGAGAGCTGTGACATTCCCTTCCCACAAGTAACATTTGAAATGATAAAACAACATTCAGATGAATAACTCCCCACCAGGTAAAAAATCATTACAGCCCACATTCTCCAGTAATATTTTCAATCCACCTTGTTAAACCTTTCCACAGAAGCAACTCCGCTTGCTGTAACTGTAGAGCTATTCTTTGGCCAGTTTGGGGCCCCAAAAATGTGTCTGAAGTAAATTTACTGTTACTGAGAACTGTTTTTTGTAGACCAAAATGTTATGATATGGCTCAGACAAAAATAATGAGATTTGATTAGGGAATTAGAAACCCGACCACACAAGTCCCCTGTCATCTGGATGGAAATATGGCATAATGGGGCATGAGGAATTTGAGCCAAAGTATTTGCCAGCTTTGAGACACACATTGTGCCAGGGCTCTGAAAATGTTTTCTCCATGATCACGGCATGCTGCTCAGAGGAGAGCTTTCAGAAATGGCAGGATATCAAACTTCTCTATTCGATGGTCCCCCAAAGTATGCATCATTTTTGCACCAGGGTCCATGTGAATGTCTTTTTTCTGGACCGGTGTATTTTTCCCTGTAGAGTGAAGAAGCAGGGAACATGTAAATATAATTGTGGGATCTGCTCTGCATGGAAGTGTTGTGCAAAGATGGACAATATACTTACTGACTACATCTTCTAGGAGGGACACTGTGCCAACAGGACTTAGAGCTGATGTGAATGGCTCTGGCTTTGATTTGCAGTAGAAATGCGGATCCCTTGGATCCATGGTAGAGTATAACTCAGCAGCCCTGTATTTGATGCATTCAAACCCCCAGGGGAAAGGTAACCTGGCAGAACTGATGTCTGCTGAGGATCAAATTTTTTGGCCTTCAAACAGCTTAAATACGTGTGGATCCAAACTAGAATAAATTACCCAGGGATACAATCTGGCAAGGGTCTGAGGGCTGGGCTGTGTACACCTCCTTCCTTAGTCTGCAGTGGTAAAGCAAAGGATGAAGAGGGAAGAGCAGTTAAAACAAGCACTGTATTAACAAAAGAGAGTGGAGGAACACTGCCTCTTCTTGTGCAGTCTCTTTTCCCCTAGATACAGCAGCTTTCAGTTCCTCATGCTTAAAGCCTGGCTCCCAGGACACAACAGCAAAGAAAGGAGACAAAGAGATGTGGCTGGCTTTGGTTACAGATTTCTGCCAGTGAGGTCCTCCTCCCGCCCTGAAGGAAATTCATTGCCATATAGTATGACCCAGTGCTGAAGCAGTGCTCGTGCACGTACACAAGATTTTGCTCTGGAATCTCTGTGCTCTTCAGCCTCTCATAGTCACGTCAGTGCACAGCCTGGAGGGTTCTTCTGCTTGGAAATTCAACTTGCAAGGTACACTAGCAGTGCTCCTACTCATCTGTGGATTTATTTACATGATGGTTTCTTCTTATAACTGCTATTTGCTGGTGATATCACCTCTTTCATCTTACTTTGACAGCACATGAACTGGGTGCAAATGAGCTAGGTATTTACCCCTTTGGCAGCTCTGAGCTTCAAACTCCATCAGCATGCCCAGACTATCTATTTCTGCAGAACTGTGACTCCAGCTGAAAAGTTAAAAGAGAGTGGACAGGATCATGTTCTGCAAATGAGTGAACATAATGCTGAATTCTATACAGTAAGAGTGAGTGGGTGATTGCAGTTAGCCTTTCCATAGCCACACTTCTGCAATTCAAAACTCAGCAGGCACAGGTGAAATAGGACAGTGACACTTTTTCTCTGCTGGAAATACATGTCTGGAAAGATCCCTGGCTGGTAGAGTGGTTTCCTGGAAGTGCATAGAGACTTATATTCAATTGAGCATATACTCCAAGGAAAAAAAAAATCCAGTTTTATTGAAATAATAGGATATTTTGTTATTTAATTCAGTGAGAGAGGCTGTCAGTCCCAAATCCTTGGGACATAAGACTGCATCCTGACACTGGAAGAGGTGGTATTTTCTTACCGCATGTAGGGCTAGGATGGATGTCAGAATCAGGTAGGAGGCGAGGTGAAAGGAGGAGAGGTCATTTTTTCAGTAGTTTGGACCGTGAGATATGTGCTGTACCAAACACCTGCCATACCAAATTGTGTATATATAGCTGATTGCAAATGCTCTTTCTGCTGTAACCAAGCTGCTATGGCACTGGTACAGGATGTAATGTATGCTAGTTTCTTTGTGTAGGATGTTCTCATGCAACTCTTTAGTATCCACCTGTGACAATTTGGTCCTCTAACTAGTGGGTGGGTGCAAAAGTCTTCCTCGTGTGGTATCTCATGCAAAAGCTGCAGTTATTTTCTGCCTAATACTTCTGTTTTGCAGGTATGATGTGTACCTGAAATACTTGTCCTTGGTTTCTGTAGCTTTTTTGTGATGTATTTGTTGTGTCTTCCAGAAATATCTAGTATTTTACCAGAATATTGAGAGAGGGAATAAGACATGACCTACTGTGTTTTATTTCTGGGAACATTCCTACATGATGGTTGTGTATCCTCAAGCCCACACTTAAAATGTAGATCAAAGAGTATTGCCAACATGTATTTTTCCTTGAGAGTTTTTTCCAAATATGGAGTAATATTTGCCATTCTGCCAGTATTCTTGCAGCTAATGTCTGTTTTATATTTCTGTACAGTTCCTCTTGTTAAAGAAAGAAAGAAAAGCATAATGGCCAATGTCTGCCTAAAATGTGCAATTGGGAGTATTGAATCTATTGTGATTTCAGATGGGTAAATGATAAATAAATATGCAAGGAGCATGCAGCATGCACTCTTGGATATAGTGTTGTTATTCTGCCATTTCTGTTATGTTTGGATGACACTAGGATAGTCACATAATGGCAGCGAGTAGAAATTGGGTGGCTAAGTCTGCCCTCAAGCTATTTAATATGCAACGTACTGCTCAGAATCCTGCTACAGTGGGGATATAGCTATATAGCTAGGCCTTGCACATTTGATTCATAGTTCGTTAATAATATGTGATCAGTTAAACAGCGCGGAATGAATACATAACATTATTTAATCGTTTAGAAATCACAAAATTTGCTAAATAATAGGTTAAGGAAAATTGAATTTGTGCAGCTTTTTGTCATTGCGGAACAGTCCATGCTAGCCTTTAATTTTCATTAATGGGTCGAGTTACAGTGTCAGGTCTAACTCATGGGCATTTATAAAAGGCACATTTTAGCAATCTTCATTAGGAAAAATGCTGTAATTTTTCCTGAGGGGTCATATGATATTGCACAAAAAATGAAATAATCTTAGGCCACTGATCTGAAAAATGCTTTCTTTTTGGCATTCTTTACACCATAAGAGGGCAAAAGCCCAGTATCTGTGATTTTACTTAGTTTGGTATATTTCATCCTCTTCAAAAGGCTTCATGTCTCTGGACAACCCAAGCCATTAATCTAGGGAAAAAAAGAGTCAGCACTTAATAACAGAATGTTACTTTATTGGGCACTTAAACTGTGGCCAGGAAAAGCAAATACACTCTGAATCAACCCAGTGCAGTGAAGTGGAGTATAAATGTTGCAGAGCTTATCTATGGAAGCATGTTGTCATTTCTCTGAGGTTTCTATCAAACTTTTAATCAAAAACATAGCTGAAATTGGCCCACGTTACTGTGATCATTTTTGAATGTTCTGTACTGTTAAGTCTAGCACACAGATTTATAATGTTTGAACACTAGCACTTTTGCCAAAAGTCTCAAGAAAGTTGCAGGCTTCAGACACACATCATCAGCACATGTAATATATCTACTTCAGAAGCAAAGAGAAGTCCACTGGAGATGGCCACAAATGCACTCCAGTGGCTAGAACCAATGATCCGATAAGGCTGCAAGATGATCTGGGAAACGTATAATTTTAATGAATAAGGAGGAATGTATTCACAAAGACCAGCTGCAGATCAGGTAGGCTAAAGGCCTGTATTAGCTCCTGTAACAGTCAGTTTGGAAAACTTATAGTTAGAGTTCAACACTAAACTGGCCTACAGAATGCCAGCACTGATTTAATGCATTGCTTAGTGACATGCTTTTTCTGTTCATTCAATTTTCTTAGCACAGCTGGTCACTGTGCCTCTTATCTTTCTTACACACAGAGTACTGTGAGAGTCATACCAAAATATATGAAGATAATATTCATATATAGTCCATAATGCCTGCTGCCCATACCTGAAGTTCATGTTTCAAACTTCAGGTAGAAATATCCTAGCACTGCTGTAAGCTGTATTTTAGGCTTAACTTCCTGTTTTATTGTCTTTAGTGCACATAAACAAGCAGTTGCTCATGTGTTCTGATAGCCCATGGAAACAGACATGTCTATAGGTAATTTTGGTTTTTTTGTCTGATAATGCATCTACTAGAATAGCTTTTAACCTAGTGATTTCATATAGCACTAGATTTTATATTCAGACATCCAAACCCACACATATCTCATCTATCTTTGGTTTATATTAGAAACACAGAAAAGAATACAACAGCCAAAATGAAAACCAGGAGTTGTTTACCTAGTATCACAGCTGATACTTTTCTACAATGGTAATAAAAAATGCTGTAAGAAGTATCAAAATAAAAAATATGTGTGCACATAATACATCATGTTAGTGAAGTACTTATTTAGAAAACTGTACTAGTTAGTCATGCCCTCATTAAAAGTTTTGAGAAATACAAGTTGATCAAAAACATATAAAACATTATAAAGTAAGGAAAGGATACACTAACGTCGTCATGTATTGATAGCTTTTTTCCCAAGGAGAACACTGTATGTTGTTTTTTTTGCTAATGGAGTAGGTGTGAAGAATGAACCTCATGTAAGGAGTAGCAGACAGCGTAAAATGTGTATTTTACTAGTGGCTTGACAATTTAGTTGTTTGTTTCTAATGTTTAAAAGTTAGAAAATAAAAAGAACATATTTATGCTGATTAGATGAAATACTGAATTAATTATATGAGGCGTGCTAAATTAGGAAAATGTAATTCATTTGGTTCTCCTTTTCATAAACTTTATCTCATTGGGCACTGGTCTTGAAATAACTCCATTCTGTACTCAGTTTTCAAAATGTTTCCATTTGACTTAATGATATTTGCCCAATGTATTAAAGGTAAATAAGCATTCAAGCACTCCAGTTACTCTGTAAAGTTAAGGGACCATGATCAGCGCTTTCTGAGGCAGTCACATAGTCAGTCGGGGGAAAAAATGACTCATTTTTATGAAGCATCCAAGTCCATTATCCTTTATGTAGCCAAGACCCCAAATTACCCTGATGTACTTGGCTGAGTACGTGATGAATGGGTTGGCTGGAGGAAGGAACTGGTAGCATTTGTAATTTCCATGAATCTCTGGGAGGTCCCTCTGAGGAAGTCTCAAGTAATAATTTGAAGACTCTTCACATGAAGTAGTCAGGATTTTTTTTTTTTTTCTATTTTTTAAAATAAATTGCACAAGGTAATTTAGACAGTAGGAGTAATAAATGAAAAAAAAATTAATTCTAAATGGAACTTTGTTTCTTGCTTAACTCTAATTCTTCACTTTTGATTCTTGCCTGTCACTCTAGCATCCAAATGACTTAATGTTGCATGCCTCTGTTTAACATTTGTCCAGTAAATTAGCGGAATAGCGGTGTCTACATCCAAATGACAGGATGGGAGGGTCTTCCAGGTTTCTGAGTGCTTGGTGAGACCCTGCCATGCACCAGCACACTCCAGGGTTTCTGGAGATATAAAACCCAGCTATTCAGGCTAGAAGTGACCACCCAAGCCAAGCTTTGTCCTTTGGCTGGGACAAAGCCATGGTCCATGCCTTAATCCACTCAGTCTATGTGCTGTCATAATTGCCAACAGCGCTTACTCCATACAAAACTGTCTGGAGGGAGACACTTATAAAGTTATCCAAGTCTTCAGTAGATCTGTTAGCAGAAATACTGTTTACGTATTCAAAACAGTAAGGGTCATGCAGCTTACAAATATGTTTTGTGTTTATGTCACCCATTGAAAATCATTAGGTAGCACAGATCACAGAATTGCTTTCAGCTAAGCCAGAAATACAAGAATCAGATGTTACAAATAAACTCCAATTTCAATTGATTGAATAATTATTTTATTCAGCCAGTTTTCTTTAGAAAATGGTTACATCAAATGGTTGGAAAACTGTTCCAGATGTTAGTTGTTGTTTTTCACTGGGAATGCATGAGCAAATGGAAGGTCATTTGATTGATACCAGCATCATGCATAAATATGATGCCATATACTATCTTAATATATGTGACAAGCAATTTCACTCCTAGCAAAACTAAACCTGAGTGTCCTTTTTCCTAATTTAAGCAAACATTCCATTTTAATCCTGTTTGTAATCACAGAATACACTCCTGTGTCCCTTCCAGCAACAAGTACCTCTGTATATTTGAAGATGAAAGCTTTAAATTTTACTCCTTCCTGATATCATTTAACTTAATGTCAGGGTTTACTGAAAGTCTTCAGTCAAAACTATTAAGAACACCCTGTTTTTTGATGGAATAACTCTTTTGTGAACCACACTGCTTCCTATAGAAAATGTGGACTCTTTGTTGAAATTGCCGGAAAACCAAAAATGCTACATTGGATGTACTTTCTCCATTCTTCCCGTTCCCACTTGCTTCTGTGTCCAGCTTCCTCGGTCAGATTACACTGCCTGCAAAGCATTTAAATGCCTCTAAGAGCAGTGAGATTCAGTGGACTGTGAAGGCAGACAGGACAAAACGTCAGAGCAAAACATTTGCAAACAATTGTTTTTCTTCCTTCTTTTCCTGGCTTTGAGAGCTGTTACTCTGAAGTAGTGATTTACAAGATCATGTTACTTCTTAACATATTTATCATACTTTTGACAGCTTAATAGGTTTCAACAGCACATTTTAAAAAGCTGACAAACACTTCAAAATATGATTCCTGATATGTCAGTAAAATAATGCTATTCTACGATAGAGCACTTCCTTTAAAAAAAAATTATAAAACAACACAAAACAACACAAAACATCAAACAACAATTCCCCATGCTTTTAAGGGCTTAAAACAACTACCTTTTTTTTTTTTTTTTTTTTTTTTTTTTTTTTTTTTTTTTTTTTTTTTTTTTTTTTCCCCCCCATTGAGGTTTCACAAGTTCTGGGACAGAAAATAGAGCATGATTTCCAATGTCTTTCCGTGGTCTGTAAGAAAGTAGATACAATTAAACTGTAGTTCAGTTCACTGAACTGTAGTTCACTGTAGAGCAGTCAAAGAAGTGTTAATTCATGAAGACCAGCGAGATCTATTGTCTAGGTTTGCTCCTTAAGAACAAAAAATTCCAGGTAAATCCTGACTACCTTGAATTTAGTGGGAATTTAATCACTGACTTCAACAGCTTGGACTGTACCAGTAAATAAAAAATGCTTGGGGCTCTCCTCTGCATCACTGCACTGTAATTGCCTGGTGGGACTATCCCCATGCCCCTTCCCGAGCCCTGCACAGAAGTGCTGGGGTAGAAGACGAACTGGCCCAGGACAAAGTCGAAGTCATGCCAAGGACTCTTCTGGGAACCAGCAGCACAAAGTAGCATAGCCACAAACACTGAGGCTAGAAATTCACCTTCTCCTTACAGTCTCTTTTAACTAAAGTCCCTTGTTTCTCTGTTCCTTCCATAATTTCAATAGCTGAAAGACTAGATCATAAATACAGGCATCACCTTTTTTTTCACCAGTGCAGTTCAAATGGATCAAGAACCTTTCCAGTGAAGTCAACGATTAGTCGAAAGCTGGATTTGACTGAATTCCCCACCCTCAAGGTAAAAAAAAAAATCTGTAGAATAATAAAATTTTAAGTGTTCTAAAAACTGTAAATGTTAAGCAACTATTTTATTTAATTACATACCATATGCCACATTTGGCACACATTAAAATCTGTAGGGTTTTTATGTGCTTCTTACTGCTCAGTAACTAGTACTTAGTTCAATATTTAATCTAAAACTCCTTAAATACAGAAATGTCCTGCATGAATTTATAGTCTCCTGTCAGGCAAGAAATGAAGAGGTAAAAATCTGCAAATCGGTAAAGTTTTAGAGAGTAAATAATAAAATCATATATAATGAGTAGGAAACACCTCCCCTCTGGATCACTGAAATTTAGGTCATATGCTACATCCAATTTGACAAAATTTTTACAAATTAAATTATCCTGTAGTGCTAACTTCATGCATCTTTCTATCCACCATGTATCTATTTGAAAGCAAATATTCAGTTCAATTTTAATGTATAAATACATGCTCTTTCAGGCTGGGGTGTCTAAAAATTTTCCATCTAAATGTACAACTAAGCATTTAAATGAAATTTATGTTTTTCCTATTGATCATCTGTTGCGTATCTTCTTCCTTCAATTATGACTCCAAAGAGTTGAAAGTAAGGCTTTGCCCTGTATTGTAATTATAGTTTTTCACAATACAAACGCATATAAAATTTTGAAGGCAGAAACAGCTGTATGGTATGCTAAATCAAATAAAAACTATAACAATTAATTTTTGTAGCCTTATTTAAAAATAAAATTGTCAGAAGGAAGAATTTTAAACCACAGAGAGACAGAATTTCTGCCTTTTGATTCCCTCTTTTAGGTTAAAATATCACGAAAAGACTGGGAAGGGAGAATGAGACCAGAAGTACTCACTTAATGAAAATAATAATAAGATGAAATAAAATACAAGCAAAGCCACAGTTTGCTTGAGTCTAAAGGACTTGAACTTAGAGCCTTCTCTACTCTACTATTCCTTATTAGTGACAGATTTTCATAGGTGAGATAGAGAACTACGGGAAATGTTTCACTTTTATTTTGCCTCAACAACATGCATTTTTTTCTTGAAAGAGATTCCATTGGAAATATGGAAGCACATGGAAATAAAAGTGAGATTTCTTTTCTGAAAAATTAATAATCCAAAAGAGTATGTTAGTATTTGTGTGCCTTCTAAAGGTACAATGGAAAAGATGTCTCTGTCCTGGATTTCTTTTTTGTCATTGTTATATTTTAGGATGGATGAAAATGACAAAGATTGATTTTGTCAACAGAAGTCCTAAAGTCTTCCTCAACACTGGTAACATATGGCATTCTTTAATTTTTAGTCTCTCTGATCACCAGGAGCATTAAATCAAACCATGATCTAAAGTCATCAAAGGGATAATGAACCATGAAAGGATGAAGTTAATTCAATTGCAATAACTTTATTAGCACTACATGATACCCAGGTACAGTAGAAGTTAATGAAGGCAATGAATAGTTGACATCTGTTCTTTGAAAATAATTTAGCCCTAATTTAGTGTAGAGAGAGAACTTCTGCACTGAAACATCAGCTGTTTTTATTGCTGTCTAGTATACAAAATCAGCATATTAGTTTGGCACAGATTTCTGATGGAACAGTCCTGACCTTGTATCAGAAATGAGAACTTTGATTATGCAGAGTTGTTGTCTGAAAATTTGGCATTCTTTGATTATAACTTTTAAAATTGTGTAAAGTGGCTTAGAAGGACATTCAGCAATGATCAGCTGCAGGGCTTAGAACAGTGATGAACAGTGTGTTCATCGCTGGGAAAAAGGTCACTTGAGACTCAAAATTTGTTCCTGTCCTGTTCATATTTTAGTTTTGAATACCACTTTATTTTTCATTTGTAGCTCCAGATTGCAAGTAGATACTCATCTGCTGGGTAGTCTACTTACCAAGAAACTTTGTTGAAAGCTGAGGATTCAAAGTGAACTGACCTTGTGGCATAAAACATTTCCTTCTCATCTAAAAGAGTAAATACTCAATGCTTTTAACTGAGACTGTAATGAAACAGATAGTGCTTCCTGCTGCAGTTTGTTTCCTCTATGATTTTTTAAACTTTCTTGGAAGCTGTCTTAATGAAGCATTCCTCACAGTGAACCGGTTTGCTAAACTATTTGTGCAAACCAAACATCTGAAGAAGTATGTTGCAACCATGAATTAAGTGGAAACTGAGGGCTTAAGGAATATTTGGAAAAAAAAAAAAAGTATTATTTGCAAGTTATCTTCCCTTTTTTGCTTAGAATGTTCCACTAACATCATAATTTCTGGAAGGATAATGTCCAGGAAGAATTTGAAGATAGTTGTTTCATGTAAACTATCTTCTAATAGCTATTAGTGGACTGCCCACTAACATTACTTAATGTTTAGGAAACAGAGTGAAAGAACTCAGCTACTAATGTAAAGTTCTGTAAGTCAAATACATACTGGAGTTTAAGCATAATAAAGTATTTGCCAAAAGGTAGCAATGAGAGGGAATCTGAAGGTATGTCTAAAATTGCTTCTATAAGGCTCTGAGAAAAATTTTATTAGGAAGTCTTTTCCCTTCTGTAACAGCAAATGCATGAAACACAGTGCACCAATATTTTGCCAATGGTAGATGAGCTTCTTTATGACTAAATAAGTGTTAGAGCTGCAGTTATTCACATTTAATGGTATCATTAGGAAAGACACTGTTTACATTTCTTCTTTGAGCTTTACTGCAATTGCTTTCTTACCCATTTCCTGAAGAGACATGAGCACTTCATCTCTTACAAGTGACTGATGTAACAGGTTCAAGAGCCAGACGGGCATAAATCCCTTTCCTTAGATGGTTTTCTATGGTGCTGACAAACCTGCAGTCAGGAACATGACAGTACTGTTATGTTGAAAGATGTGGATGAGCCTCAGCCTTTCGATTTAATGACATATTTCTTCTAAGCAAATATACAATGGAAACTGAGCTCTGTGTGTGTGCTTTTGTGTGTTTTAGTATTTAACGTAGCTGTTAAGTACCAGATTAATGTCTTTGTACAAACCTACTCAGTTAGCCAGGTCTGAGTGAATAATGTATTGTCTTATTCGGAGTCTCCTAATAAAGCACATTGGACCATTCCTCTTAATATTGCTGTTATGACCTGATGTCAGAAAAAAATATTACTTTCTTCACAATAGTTAAGTCAAACATTAACAGAGTCTCAAGTGGAATCCTTGTGGTAAGAACCAAGAACAGCTGTTTGAAGGGTTAATTGGAAGTACCCCAGTAGCAATTAACTTCCAGAAGTTCAGATTCACCAATCCAGTCTCAAAAGACTAAATTTACTCAAATAGTTGGTAATTTCACATCAGTAAATAGCATAAAACGCAATGGATTTGGTCAGTTAGAAAGAAAATGCTGATTTACTAGCAGAGTTCATGAATTTCCTTTGGAAAAAAAAATAAATATATAGCGCTTAGCTTAAAGATTTGGATTTTAACTTGGGATAAAGGAAATCAGACCTCTTTTAATTCCTAACACATGGTTCTTCCAGTCTGCTTTCTGAAGCTTTTTGTAGCCCAGAGTGATAGACAGCAGAGAAATGATTTTCTAATTTTTATTTGTTTTAGCTGATCTATAAACAGTGCTTTGACCTAAAGATTGAGATTCCAGAGACTTATTCTCCTTGGAACTAGGAAGCTAAAGAAACCCAGACAAAGTCACGAATAAGGGCAACTTTTTTTTTTTTTTAACTTGTCATGAGGAGAATAAAGCTTTTATCATCACTGATAAAAAATGACTGAAACACTTATTGCTTTCAGTGTAAGAAGCTGCAAGATCAAGGTAATAAGGCATTCTCCAAAGGAAACAATGGGAAGTAAAACCACTATTCTTGTATAGTGAAATAGAAATTCGTACGAAAATGTGGTCATCCATTTTAAGCTGAATGATATTCAAAGAAAGAAAAAGACCATAGCTGGGCTTTTTTTTTTTTTTTTTTTGGTGCATTATAATCACAGCCAGATGAAAGCTCTGAGTAATGAAGCAGATGATACTATGTGAGGTTGTCCATCTCAGCTTCCCAGCAGTAACGAATTTACTATAACAATTTCTGGACTTGGGTTCCCATGGAAGGAAATATGTGTATGCCTATCCTGATGTAACTGAAAGTAGAAGCTGAAAAATAAAGTAACTGTTCCCAGGGCTTTTCACATTCGACTTGATTTCTGCATTAATCATCTCTATCACAAACAGTCCTTGGCTGTATTCCATGAAGACAAAGGAATGATTTCACAAAGCAAAGGAAGACATTTTTCATTTATTCATGGACATCCTCAGTCTGAAAGGTAATCTTTCAATAACAGAGAAATTTAATGTGGAAGCAGTGATATTGGCAGGTAAGGTTAAACAGACTGAAGTAATGTTGAGTTTGACTTCAAATCCTGGGTAAAGACACTTCTCTTTGGGCCTGATATGTTTGAAACTTTGAATCCTGGAAAAGATAGGGCATATCTTTTCTTTCCCTTGCCTTTCCTACCAAATTCCAGTTAGAGAACTAATCATGATGCTTATCATGTCATTTAAAAGGTTTCCCACAAAATTTAAAATGTTTTTCACAAAAAAAAAAAAAAAAAAAAAAAATTCACAAGTAAGGAATCTGAGAGATAATAATCTGTATTAATGTGCAGTGTAATTCACAACCCTCTCCTCCACAGCTGGGTGCCAAGATGCTCAAAGCCTGGAAGCACAGCACAGAGAGAGTTAATCCATGTAAACTCATTTCTGAAGTAAAAGACAGCTCGTACAAAGTTGAAATTTCTTTCAATGCAGAGCTCTGTAGGAATGATTATTTAGGCAGAATGCATAGGGAAGTTTTCCAGCATCCAGGGGGAACATTTTTCTCTTTGGTGTAGAAGCCTCTGAGATTGGGCTGTTGTCTTAGCTATGATTACTACAGCACTCTTGGATGCAAGGTGGCCTAGGAGGACATTCAGTAATGATCCTCATTCAGCTCCTGCAGAGCCTGGAGCAGGGGTCCCAGATCTACCCACCCACTGGGACCCCTGTGGCGTGAGGAGTACTCCTGCTACAGACAGGCAAATGCTGGGAGTACAGGAGGTGAGCTGACAAGAATTTAGACAAAGTTTCTAAAAGGACTCATTTTTCATCAAAAGTTTGCCTGACCAGCCTAATATCACAAAGTATTTTGATTACTAAATTTCTCAAGACCCTTTCATTGTAAGTTTTCAATTACTTTTGAGAGTGGCAGTATCACCATGTCACCGAGCTTCTGTCTTATCTTCTTTGCCATGGTAACATTAACGTGTCTGTAATTAATGAAAGGATTGTGATCAAGAATGTTTTTCACTTGCCTGAATTGATGTATGGTCCTCTGCAAGATGAGGGTATAGAGCTGATGAATGAAAGATCCTGGTTGTTTTGTTGGAGACATTTTGGTCTCTTTGGTTTTGGTTTTTTGTTTTGTTTTGTTTTTAGGAGGAGGAATGTGAGAAGAAGGATAAAATCAGAATTTTATCGGACCTTGGGAGATTGTGTGTTCACAGTCTGACAAGGTTGCTCAGGGCTTATTCAGGAAAGTTTTGAAAATCTCCAAGAATGCATGTTCAACAGCCTTTCTTAAGCCAACCCGTTGTTTTTTTCCCTTGCTGCAGTTTGTGTCTGTTGCCTCTTGTAATAGGACTGTGTGTCTCCAGCACTATTTTCTCTGTAACCACTCAGCAGGTAGTTGCAGGCAGCAACTATACTCCTACCTCTGATTTTTCCTCTTCAGATTGACCAATCCCCATTCTGTCAGCTGCTTTCCATACACCAGGTGCTCCAGCCTCCTCATCATCTTGCTGGCCTTCCACTGGCCTTGCTCCAGTTCCTCAATGTCTTCTTGTCTTTCTCATTCTGCAGAGCCTAAAGCTGGAGGCATAACTCCAAATGTGGTCTCACAAGTGCTAAATATAGGAAAACAAATGTTCTCCTTGGCCTGCTGGCAAGAGTATACCCCTGCTAATGCAGCCAAGTAAGCAACTGTCCTTCCTCCCTACAGAGGTGAACTGCTGGGTTTTGTTCACCAACACCCCTAGTTCCTTGTCTTCTTTCTCTCCCACCAGAGCCAAGCCTTTACTGTTACGTGCTCTTCTTTCATCCCAGATGTAGGATTTTGTACGTGTCCTTGACTTGGGAAATGGTGCCTGCAGATGTATATTCTTCCTCATGCTTTAAACTCTGGGTTGTAGTCACTGACACATTACTTGAGTAATACAATCCAAATACTACTGCAGTTTTTAAGTACTTGTAGCTGTGTCTTTTTTTCAGCCACAAAATATGGCAGGGAAAAACAACAAAAAATAATTTAGCTTTCTGAAGTGAATGTTGTCCCTGTAGGAAGTAAACTGTATCCCTTTGGGAAATTTTATTTTTCAGTAAGGTTTTCATTTTATTACCCAAAAGCTAGACATATTAAATGCACATCCACATTTATTGCAAATGTTACTGTGTGTGTATTTGGACAGCTATTTATTTATCTATGCCTGAATGAGATATAAATTACCTTATTTGCCTAAGTAAGCACCACTAAAATTCCTGCCACACATTCAGGCACTGAATCCTAGTGGAGGGTTCCAAGATATGGTCAGCAGCTTCTGGGCTTAGTTCCCTCTGCAGACTCAGCATTCAAAGAAACAGGATGAAGACTCTTTGCCAGATAAGGGAAGGAAAAGCATTTTGTTATTAGTATGCAGAGATGGGGAATTGTGTGACTCAGTTTGTATAAAAACACAGTCTGAATAAGCCTGGGTGAAACTTGGCAGGTGAATCCACCAAACCAGCCTTTGAGAACGTCCCTAGAAACCTGGTTGGTGACACAGCCAGATGAAGGAAAAATAAAAATGGCTCTGATGGTTTTCCTTTCCACCTTTCCTGGCCACCCCCTCCAGTGCTCCATAAAGGGCCAAAAGGCTGGGGCATAAGTCCTTTTACAAATCTCTTTTATTCTCAGAGTTGAGGACACAGGTACCTAACAGTCAGGGCATTCCAGCAGGTTCAATCTCTTTCTTGGAGACCTACTCTGCTTGTTTCAATTTTCTATTCTGGAGACAAATTCTACTACTACATATACACTTATAAAAGTGCCTGAATAACACTTAACACAATTTTGTGCACTTTAATCTTAAAATATATATTCACAAGTAAGATGCTACTTTTCTTTATGGCATGACTTTTTAAACAGATATGAAATGCGATTGTTTTAAACCACATTGAAAACACAGTTGTTCAATAGGGAGGCAAGTGAAGGCCTACATCTAATCCATTTCACTGCTTCATCCTATTGCTCAGTTTCAGTCTACCACAAAGATCAGGAAAAGAGCTGTTAAGATAAGGGATGAGAGTTTGTGTATTGGAATTTCCCTGGACCTGATCTTGTTCTGAATCTGATGAGATTGTTTTACAGCCTAGTGAAAAGGATTAATACTGGTGCACAAAACTGTTAACAACGGCAAAAAGTTTGTCTGTAAAGAGCTGAAATATAAGTTTGGTATGCACGAATGGAATTGATAAAAAGCCTAATATTTTCTGACTTCCTTCTGTATTTGTCATTGTTCACCCAGTTGTTTTATCGCTTTGCTGTAGAGTTGGAAAGTCCTTGTTTGACTCTTTTTCTTGTGTAAGTTCACAAGTCCTTTGACAGTGGAGATCTAAGACAAGTACAACAGGAAGCAGTCCCATAACTTTCTCCCAAGAATTGTCAGAATTTTAGAAATTAATTCTGTTAGGACTTCTTAAAACAAACAAACAAACCAACCAAAACAAAAACAAAGCAAACAAACAAAAAAAAAACCCACCAAAAATTTATGTAGTGTAATCTCAGAAAAGCAGGCTTCAGAACTTCTATACTGGCCATATCTCTTGGTCATCAGCTGATATTTAATAGAGAAACAAACCCCAAAAAGTCCTGGGAACACAGCAGGTTATAGGCTTGTACTTTTTTCCAAGGGCTATTTCTGATCTTGTCATGAAACTGTGGTGAGTGTTAGTGGATCAGAAAAAGAGGAGTCAAAAATTATAAGCATGGGATGTGATTCTCTATCTCAAGCAATAAATGCAAACTTCTTTAGGCACTGGAGAGCTCCAGTATCTGGAAGGCTCTGATAAGCTTTAAAATAGCTATGCGACAGCCATGATCTGTGTAGTGCAGAGTAAAATACACAGCCATTTATCACAGACATGTACTGCTAGAATCAAGAAATTTTCAAAGTATTGAATGTTTGAAACAACTAGTGAGCAGAGAAAGCAGGTAAACCTGCCTACTTTATTCAGTCTGGGCATAGCAGACAGTGATTTAAAGTAATTATCTTACATATTTTATGTTTCTCAGACAAAAAAAATCTCATGAGATTGCAGAACTGTGGGAAATCAAAAGCAGAATAATATGTTTGCATATTTCAAACACCTTCCCTTCATCCTTCCCCTTGAGTGAGTTGATTTGCTCAGCTCTGAGCCATCACACTGCTGTTCAAGGTTGGTTGAACCTGGCCAGGCTGGCAGGGTGTGATGCAAAGTGCCCCCTGATTAGGGGCTGGCCAGCGCCGTGGCAGATCCATGATGTATGCACCAATTCGGGGCACAGGATTCCCGGATGGAAGCGCAGCGGTGAAGCGCTGCTCTGTGGATGGGATAAAGTGCTCTCATTATTCACACTCTGGACAGAATAAGTGCCTCCATTACTCACACGTGAGTCCACTGTACACTGAGTAAAATATGTGTCTTTATTGTTTATTCAGTAACAGTGCAGCATTTTGTCAAGTTCAGTGTGAGTGAATTAAGTATGGGGGCACACGGCCTTTTTAACCTTTGTTAATTTGCTCCTATCATGCTCATAGGTGGTCTCAGGACTAAAATCAGAGTGACCCGTTATGTCACCAAAGCAGATGCCGTACCAGTAAATAATTTATGTCCTTTAGTGGGGATTGTGCTCAGCTGTCAGATGGAACTGCTATTGACTGTCACAAAATGAAAATTCTAATTAAACTGACATTATTTAAATTTAAAATATAGTACAAAAACAAGATAAAAATATTTTGACAGATTATAATAGATGAAGGATATTTATCTTCCTAAATAATATTACCTCATGGATGGTATAAAGCCATCTTTTACTGTTATAGAGTACTAATGAAAGTTTTTCCTGTAGCCTGTATATATCGCTTTTACTTTGATATATGTTGAAAGACAGTAATCTGTATTTCAACTCTGAAATACATATGTAACTCAAACTTTGAAAACTCTTGGTGAGAAGGAGAGAGTAAGGGAAAAAGTCCCTTTGCACCTGCTTACATCAGGTTCAATGGCAGTGAAGACACCAAGGACTGACACTCACAAGTATTGCTTGCTTAGATGTGGCCCTCAAAAAATTACAAATTAACACTCACAAAACCAGAGAGAAATAAGATGAAGAAGAGCAGGAGATCAGCAAAGCAACCAAAGGCTTGATCTTGTGCTGAAGAGCACCACAAATCAAAAACTGTTCACAGACAACTTACACAACAGACAACGAGATGTTGACTCAACTGCAGGAGGTGGCACATATAAAAATACTATCAAGTTGTTGGTGACAGGGATTTATGTCTTCCTTTCCTTAAATTTAACCCAATGTTCCTAGAAGCTGTTTTGGATAGCATTTCAAAATTAACTCAAGCTAAAAGGCCCCTTGAAGAATTACTCCATGATGTAACATTATCCATTTTGGCATGGACAAATCCTGTCCATCACCGTTACCCAGATCACAGGCCGAAGTAGGAAGGACTGGCTTTTTTTCTTTTTTTTTTTTTTTTCCTCTGCTTTTACTTGAAAATGGAGCAGGAAATGACTGATGCATCTGCTAGAATGATGGAGTGGTAGCACCATAAACAGCTTCTCTTCTGCTATAAACATTTTAATTCTGACTGGTCATGTGAAGAGATATATGTCATTTTTTTCAATTCTAGTTTCAGTCAGTGGAAGAATTTGTAGCTGGGTGTGATGTGGAACACCTTCAAATTTAGTGCAGGAATTTACCCAGACTGAATATGCAGACTGCCTGAAGAGGAATGAGGATGCTTAGAGTTCAGAGGATTTATTTTGGAGCTAACAAACAACAATTTAGATGACTTCACTTGGGAGACAAAGAAGAAAAGTTGAGATCTGAGCCTCTGCTGGTCTGTGCAGTCTGAGTTCCATCTTGCTGTGTGGCCTGTTGAACTGTTTAGACGCTACCATGCTTGCACAAGGCAGCAATACTCATTATCTTTCTTTGCAGTCCTGTAAAACACTCTGATATCTTTACATTGGAAAGAGGCTGTGTGAGAGTGCTTTCTAATTATATGAATCCAAATTTGTTGCTAATGTAGTGTTTGTCTCATATGGCCCTGGATTTTTAAATTTTTAAGTCCCCTAGACCAGGCCCCAGATTTATTGGAAGGTCTAACAGACCATGTGAGAATGTTCCCATTCACTACCTATCTATTTAAGAGGTCAACTTCATTGCTTTTCTTGTTATTTATGCACTATATCAGGCACAAATGCACAAATCACTGCTATATGCAATACTTAATGGCGAGGCAGTGAAATTGCCAACAGATTTAAAAAATAACCTTTTCTGCCTTGCCTTCTGCAATCTGTTTCAGAGTTACACCTGGTGCTATTCCTGCTCGCTAACAAGCCTGGGTAATCTTGCTGCTGGTCTTTCTGCTGATGAATATTGATTATTCCTCTCACCTGAAAATGCAAAGAAGTCTGCATTTCCTTATTGAACTCACAAGGCCAGATGCTGAGAATGAAAGCATCTTCTGCTACCCCTGCAGTAATAATAAACATTCAACAGACCTGTTTCAATCTATTTAAAAAGAGGACCATGGCCTATTTAAAGCAGTGTTTGAACTGGGGAAAAATGGGGAATTTCTCTCTCTGGAGCGTAGGCAGAACTGGTTCTCATCTGGGGAAGCGCTGTAGCTCTACTCAGGAATAGAAAGCTGACACGCAAAAGCAGCTTGAGTGTCCAGCAATCTGTCATGCAGTTTGTCCTAACAACTTACGTAAATTAGCAACTGACCTGATAAAAATATCTCCTTTGGTGATATTTTGTGTTGCTGTTAGTTTACAGGATGAATTTTGCTTTCTACCTGTTCTTAACTGTGTCCTGCATAGATGGATACAAAATGGGGAATCCTATCTCCCATATAAAACAGAGTATCTATTTTCCAGTGTTTCATTCTCTGGAAGGAAATGAAACTAAGAATTACTGATGAGCAAAGTGTCAGTTAACTGAAAATGCTGGTTATGTTTCAACAATAAAACAATTATACTGAAAGCTATCAAATTTAGGTATTGAATTCACCCTCTTTTACAGCTGTAGGCTTATAAATTTCTTCTACTGGGAAACATTAATCATGGCTGACGTTTCTCAGCAACGTTGGGACAGGGCAATAAATGTTGGGGAAGAGAAACATGAAGCCTAAAACCTGAGCTGGCTCAAGTCACATGTTTTGTATTGGTTTTAAACCGTCAAGTTACCTTAATTTACAAACTTGTAGCTTGCATCTTATTTTCATCTTATAAACAGCAGAGATGGTTGTCTCTGTTAATGCTGTAGGTATTGACAAATTTCTTACCCTGCTTTGTCACTTGAGCCGTTATTTGGAGCCATCTCTTCTTCATGCCTTTTTCTAAGCACGTGTTCAAAAGCTGGCCTCCTTGTGTTGTCTGTATTGTTAACTGTACTGGCAGGGACCTCACAGTTTCTGTTCACAGATTATCTATAAAGACATTAAACAGTGCCATGGTCTAGTTGACATGGTGGTGTTCGGTCAAAGGTTGGACTTGATCTCAAAGGTCTTTTCCAAATTAGTTGATTCTGTGACTCCGTAATAATAATGGCTAACACTTAAAATCCTATGGTTGTGAATCAAGTGAGGTATAAGAGTTTCAAAGAATGACACAGTCCATTTTTTTTTTGCCTGTTTATTGCATTGAGGCTGCAGTTACCAGATATTACTGATGTCTGAGTTACTCAGGCACTAATAGAAGTAAAAATGTTAGTATTTCTGGCTTTCACTTGTGAATAAAACAATAATTATCCCTGAATTTTGCTAAGTTTCACATAGTCCAAATGGACATTTTGAGTAAAATACTGCAAAAATATCTCTTGGTTAAAACAATTCTCTTTTATTTTACCTTTCTCTTTTATTTATTAATTCATTATTTAAGAAATAATGAATTCAGAAAGTTATTGCAAACTTCAGTAATTTTTGGGGAGGGGAGAAGTAATTTGTTTTTTAACACAGCAATTCCTTAAACCTCTCTCAAACAGTTCTACTATTTGTGCTAAGGCATCCTTTGTGAAATGGTCTGGGTTGTGGCACTATACTTTCCATGTGACTTTTTATTGCTAGTTCCTCAGTCCTTCCATCTTCATCTGCTTTCTACAAACCAAGAAGGTTTAATTCTTCTCAGCTGCCATTTCATTCTTCATTTTTCAAAGGTGCAAATCTTCCCATTAGAGTATTGTCTGACTGACAATTCCTCCCAGCGTATATCTGCTTGAAAAAGGTGAGGGGTTAAGCACCAAGTTAATGTGATGACATACACACAAAAAATAACTGGAATAAGTGGAGGTTATTAAAAATCTGTTGACCTGCAAGGTGTTTTCAGAGTTGCAGTTCTTCTTGATGACAGGTAGTAATGGTTCCAGTGAGCTGGAGGTTGGCATGCTGTTGAATTAATAGCTCACACCAATTCATTTTTTCTTTAGACCACGTGAGTTACAAGGGATGATTAAAAATCTCTAATTATCTCTTATTAAAAACAAGTGTGGCTGACAGACAGATCTGCACCAAAAATTGTTTATGTGAGTGGTCAGGCCATCTTGAGCTGACCAGCCCATTTCTTCTGTCAACAGCTTTACGAATGCTGTGACTTTGATTCCCTCTTTTATTCTGCCTGAGTCCCTCCTCAGAGACTATAATTCTGTTGTTACGCCCATCTGAGAATTATTTTAAATTAAATGGATCTTAAGACTTAGGGCATTCAATCTGGTATTTTCCATAGGTACTACATGACTTTAAGGGAATGAATAAGAAGACTTCAGACACATGAATGAAGTGCTTTAGTGCCAGTTCATTTATCAGGGCTCATCCAACAGTCAAATGTCTTGCCCTAGCAATAATTTAGAAAGTATTTAATGAGGTCTAAAGGGAAGGTGAATCAGGGCCCTGTTTTCTCACTTTACATTGCCGTATCTATCAAAAATGTAGTTAGAATATAGCATGCATCCCTTCTTCACACAAGGCTCAGTAGAAATATTGAAGAGGTGCTGTTAGATGTTATTCCATGTATCCATCATTCCTCCACAGCTTTGGAGTCCCCTATCATGTTACAGTTTATTGCATCTTGCTTTTGTTTTATCTCAGCTACATAAATCCCACTTTTTGAATTCCAAAATAAACCGTTTATTTGCAGGTTATCCTTCAAGTACCTAAGAATACCTGCATAAAAATGTGAGAGGTTCCTGAGCAATACCACCCCTAACATTTTAGTCCCTTTAGGGTCAATTGATATGATTTACTGCTTTTACTAGGGAGAGACCTCATTTTTCTCACTTTCTAGGGTTTGTTTGGGATAGATTTTCATGTGTTGCTTATTCACAAAAAGCAAATTACTGTGTCATATCTTTTTGATAGTCCTGAGTAATTCAAAGATTACACGGCCAAATAACAGCACTCCATCAAGCCATTGTGAAATATTTGGGTAGCCAGCTATCCCTCCTCAATTCCAATCTTCTCCTTCCACCCCAGTTCCTTCAAGCTGCCTCTGCTGCCATCTCCTGCTCAGAACATGACCAGGGACAAACATTTTGGCAGGTTGCATCAGGATCAGCCTCCATCCATCAGAAAACCTGGGGGTACTGTGTGTTTAGCACTTAATTGTGCCAGGACCCTCCTCAAGAGTGCACCTGCCTCCTACCTGGAACAAGTTGCCTAATTACATCATCATCTTAGAAAAGCCACTCATATGTGAGAGCTATGGAGAAAGTGGAGATGGGAAGCAAAATATTGCTTATAACTGTTCCCCTGTCTTTTCAAATTATGCTTCAATTTTCAAGAGCGAGAAAATCACTGCATTTGTCCAAAAATCTCAGATGCAAGGGTCAAGCAATAAAGATACATACTCTATTATTTTAAGAAACCATAAATTATTTAAGATCAAGATTCATCTGCAGTACTTAGGTTTTGTTTGCTGAAAAAACACCTATCTTTCTGTATCTTTTGCTATGGAACTGAGTTTATATTTTTTGTGTATTTAGAGGTCATGTTGAGCTGAAAGGAAATATATCAAAATTTGGTTTATATAGTAAAAATCAGATAAAGCTTCAAGTTATTTTTTAAGGTGTGCAACATCTATTATGTGCAAAGAAAATACAGTGCAGTTAGTTCAAAGATAAACTGTGCTGTACTCATGGATAAAAGCGTCTTTAAAAGATTTTAGTTGTTGGGGATCCAGCAGGCTATAAATTCCCCCTTCCTTTGTGTCTTCCCCTCTCTTTCTCTCCTCCTCTCTTTCTCTCTTGCTTTTTCTTCTCTCTTCGGTCTTTTGTCTTTCTCTGTTTTGAAAAAGATATCTGTAGACTTAAAAATTCCTAGCTTGAAAAATGCTCATGAAAATGCCCATGAAAATTGATCAGTTATCAAACCTGATAAATTTTTGCCTTTGTAAAAAATCTTTTCAAAATAAAATTTGATTTTTTTTTTTGGCAGTTCACTTATAAAATGAGCTATTTATTCTATAATTGTGCAGCAGGCACTTTATAGCAGTTTATATGGTTACATTGAAATTACATGAGCTGGGGCACCTAAAGGAATGTTTATATTTAGAAAAAAAAATGGGCTGGATTGAAATACAGCATGAATCACAAGAAAAGTCTAGAAGCACAATAAGATGAATGTGTCCCTAGTGACTCAACAGAGAACATCTGGTGGGTGAGATGTCTCATAAATAAATACCTGAAAGGACCTTGGTCTTAACAAGTATCAGTAAAACATGAACATGTACTCTAAAAACCTGAGAAATTTATATTATTAGTTTCTTTTAGGAAGGATAGAATTTATTGTGTATTTGTCTGATCAAGCTGGGAGATTCATGGAATTGCCACAACAGCTAACTGGGATGAAGTCCATTCAGAAACTCCTGGTCAGCTCTGCGAAGGGATACTGGTGCGGAGCAGCTTAGGGCGCTCATCAAATCATTAGGCACATGGCAGCCATACTGATAACTTGGATCCCTCTAGGAATCTTCTCTCAGGTGATAATTTTAGGATGGGCACACAAGCTGCAGAAGGCAAAGAGCTGTCCCAAAATTATGGTGGAGATGTTTCTGAAAGTGTGGTGCATAACTTCCCTTCTCACCTGGGTCCACCTGGTTTCTGCGGCAGAACCTCAGTTCTTTGGTTCTGCCACCTACAATTTCCAGCTGGGAAATGGAAGCATGTGCTGAAGGAGGGTGCTCACTCTACTCTCAAGATCCTTTTCAAGGATCTATTTGTCTATTTGAAGAAATCATCTATTGAACTAGCAGATTTTAACCAGATCACAGTTTGCAAGACTGCTCACTGGAAACCAGTTACAAACAGATAACTCAAAAACAAACACAGATTTCCCTATAAAATATCTTATTTACTTAGTTGGGTGTTATTTTCTATATCTGTAACTGTATAGAAAGAAAGATCCACAGGGTCTGGAAAGAGATTCGTTTGGCACTTGATTGATGCAAAAAGACTTGAGTTCTGATACTCTCCTCAGGGATTTTTTAAGGTTTATTTTGTGATAAGCAACTGTTGAATAAAATGCACAAACGTTTTATGGAACAGAAATAAAAGCCATAGGCAGTGTCTGTTCTAGGAAGATGTGCCTGGAACTGCTTGCTGGCACAAAGACCAAATAGCACAAAAATGACCCATATTCAGGCTACTAAACATTTTTATCCTCCAAAATTGTCTTGTGGGGGCTGTTCCTGGCATGCCTTAATTCCCACACAATGTCCAGGATCTGTTGGGAGGAGGGCAAATTTGCCAGTGCCAAAACCAGCCCAGAGTGTTCTCTGATAGTTCAACAGTGTGGATGTTCCAACCCTGGTGCCCAGGAACAGATCCTGTTCATGATACAGCTTAGTTTACTGTCCCAGGAAGTAGTGAACCCTCCTCCCTCCCATGTGGGTTTCACTCGGACAAGAATGCTATAATCTGGTTTTTTTCCCCTTATTTTCATTACACAAAGAGAAAGTGGCTTCCCCTTCACACACCCACCATGTTAGTTTCCAGCCAAACGTACTGGCTTGAATGAGCCCTGTGGATTTCTGCTGAGATGAGGAAGCTGCTCTTCTGCTAGA
This sequence comes from Hirundo rustica, assembly GCF_015227805.2. Taxonomy (NCBI): domain Eukaryota; kingdom Metazoa; phylum Chordata; class Aves; order Passeriformes; family Hirundinidae; genus Hirundo; species Hirundo rustica. Next base: position 34,243,326 of record NC_053450.1, on the reverse strand, counting down.
GCCACCAATCTCCTCTTCTGGCCGGTTTTACTTTTACATAGTTTTTTATACAGATCAATCTTGTCTTGATAATGATACAGTGAAGACCCTCTCTATTCTTACCTGCGCTTCCTCAGCCCAGTCTGGTTTTATCCTCTTCATCTCACTCTGAGTCCCACAGGGAGATGCATGCTGTCCTTTATTTCGTGCCTGATCTGGTCCTCATGTGAGTGAATATGTGAGCTCATTCTGGGAATTGATTCAGAAAAAACTTAAAGTTTTGATTTAAGGTTTAGGTTTTCAGTCAGATAATTTCTCAGAACTGGCTTGCTGCTAGTGTTCATGTGATCTGAACAAGTAGGAATAAGTGCTTGCAGGCAGCTCTTAATTATACAGACATAAGCTCAAATGGAACTTTTGCAGAAGGTAGGCAAGAACAACCCCAAAGCAGGACTTCATGGGAAAAGGAGCTCAGTGTCTCTGTCCCCCAGGGCTAAGATTGCTGAAGCAGGCATTGAAGCAAAAGCTGAAGCACTTCAGGATTTTATATCAAAACCTCTCCTGTGTGAAGCCTTCAAACACACCGGAGGTTATTGATGGATTTCAGTATGATACTTCAAGAAACAGGCATATAACTGTTGCCTACCGCCAGCTTCAGGTGTCTGCCTTTTGTGAATTTGGGCCTACATTCATAAGAAAGCCCAGTTCCCAAAATTCTGAATCCCTGATTTTTTCTGCAGCTCGCTTCAAGAAGCAACATCTTCCCAGAAAAGTTGTTGCAAATTTTGTAGGATATTTTATAGTAATTTAAGAATTGCTTTTCAGTATAAATAAAACATTCAATATTTTATTTGACATGTCCTAATTTCTTTTTTTCCCCTCCCAGAAGTACTTTATATGCTGCAGTGGGATTTAAGCTCTGTGTTCAGTCACTAGGAAAAAAGACATGGACTTTTTTGTGATTTACTTAACTGAGTATGTAGTGAGAAATTTTTTTCAATGTGAGAAGCTACAAGAGAAATGAAGCATATAATATTTTCAAATTTAAGAAATTGTAGCCTATATTTGGGGTCTCTAAGGCTTACTAGCCCCCTTGTTTATCTCTGTAGCATGTTCAGGTCTAGTAATCTGAAGATATGTACTAAATCTTTTTGCCTGCAGAGTCTGAGAGACTTCTGTTTATTGACCAAAATAGAATGAAAAATACCCCAATTTTTTTTGATCCTTATCAAAATAAGCTCTATCCATACTAATTCACAATGTTATTCTGTAAACTTTTTTTTAAAGCAGTAAGGAAGGGAACACACACACACAAGTGTTCAGCACAAAGATACTGTGGTACACTTTTTTATAAACATTAATCCCCTAATCATGAAATTCTCCTTCATGTGAATCCAAAAGAACTATGTCTGGGCAGATACTACCATTTTCTTTTCCATGAATAGTTGAGTTTTTTCAACAAATTCATTCTGGCTGTATTAATGGCTGTTCTGTATTTCCTTTGTGTCAAAACTCAGACAAATGCTCTTATTGTCCAGAAAGTTGGCAGAAATACTGAATATTGGAGAAAAAATTCCATGTGACCTATAATTCCAATCAAAATGAGTACTGCCACTCAACAGGGCCAATCCAAAGCCTATTTTAAGTCAGTGGGAGATTTTCCATCAACTTCAATAGGATTTGGATGAAGTCCATGCAGTATACTGGCAACAAACAGCTCATTCACAAACTACAGACCACTGCTTGTTTGCTGAAATTTCGGAATGAATAATTTTGAATAATGAAGAAAAAGTCCTCAAAATTATAAGCAGCTCATGGGCAATTTGTATACTCTGAAAACAGTTGCTGTGCAATAGAAAGCTTACTTTGACACAACAACAGTACAGCAGTGAACTGCCTGGTGGTTGATATCTAAATCCTGTAAGCATCTGTCACGTGATAGGAAGCATTGAGTTTTAGGTTTGGGGTTACTTATTATTCAGCACTACCTTGTATATATTTGTATATATATTTCAAATGACGTTTCAGAACAAACTTGAAAAATAATTGGTGTCTCTTGCAACTGTCAACTATCTAGTTTTAGTCTAGTATTAGCACTGGCAGCACCAGCACAGCTCACTGAAATGTTTCTGGTCTTCTGCCTCTGCTTCTGTTCAGTTAAAACTATTCCCATTCCACTCAATCTTGTAAGCATATAGTTTAATCATCATGAAATTCCGGCAGGCAGACTGAAGCTAGTTGAGTGTCATAGAGTCCTAGCATATGTAAAGCTGGAAGAAACCTCTTTGATCTCCTGACCAAACCCTCAGTTCAAAGCAGGGCCAGCTTATTGCAATTAGTTGACAATATTGCCCGGTTTAGTCCTGAGTATCTCTAAAGCTGGCGATTTCACACTCTCCCTTGGATTCTTGGGAACTCTGTTCCCATCATGGGGTTTCTCATGGTTTAAATTTACTTTTTCCAATACTGAATCATGATTTTCATTGCTGCATCTTCTACCTGAGGCCTTTTGTCCTGTCACTCTGTATGTAGGGTAATCTGGCTCTGTGTTTTTTTCCTACACCTTCCCCTTATGTCACTGAAGATCTGCAAGACCTTAGACTTCTCTCTTCAAGACTGTTCCTGTATGTTGCACTCTGCAGGTGCCTAACTATCCGATGTACTTGTATCAGTACACTATATTCCAAGTGCAGTCCCTCAAGTGCTGAACAGAGAAAAATAATCTGTTGGCAGTGCTTATGCTGTTCTTGAAACTCATGAGGTTCCTGTCAGGCTGTCAAGATCCCTCATATCTCTCCACCTAAAATAAGGCATCAGAATGCAGCCAAGTAAAGCAAATGGTATATTTTCTGCTGATGAAGACCATATGGGATCCATTTATTGCTGGTTGCATGGTTAGACTCTGCCAGGAAATGATACCTGCTTTCTGCTTTCTGTCTAGCTTTTTGTTGTTGATTGCCAAGTCACCAGGTCTTTACCAGGAAAAATTAGGCAATGATATGGCAATGAAGTCCTATAATGTCTAAAGCAGCTTAGCAGATCCTGATGTGTCTACTGATACAGTGTGCCAAGAGAAATTATACCTCCAAATAACTAACTTGTTACCTTGAAGAGCAGCTCAGAAATCTTAGACTGAGTATCAGCAGCTCAGAAATCTTAGACTCTTAGGTATTTTTGTGCATTTCCCATTTAAAGATTATCTGGCTTGGTTTGCCAAGCCCCAGCCATTATAGCAACTAGAACTTATCAACTTTGTTCATATACGTGTGCAAGAAATACTGCAGTTTCAGCTTTCTTATATGTAGGAACTGCAATAACACTGAGAAGATTTAGAACCCTGTACTTCCCTCCTTAGTACTCTTTCCTGGGCTGATCTCTTTTTAGGACAGAGAGAAATGTATATATTGAGTAAAACAATAGATTCAAATGGTTCCCTTAAACAAGGAGCTGGAGCAGGGGAGACCCATTAAGGATTTAAGGATTTTGCAAATCATCAGATGTGCAGATGTGATGGCCATACCTTTATTTCAGGCTAATTTTGGAAGCTGCCTGAATTTTATGTGATTACTTTTGCTGTATTTGCTGAATTAGAAAAAAAACCTTATGAAATTCTTTAAATAGCCTAGACATTCCATGAACTGCTTACAACACAAAGCTTTGTTAGTCAAAGTTGAAAGTAAAATATCTTGATAACAAAGCCAAAAGGTAACTTTTTCTTCTGAGCTATTTCTCCATAATATCCAAAGCGTTTTGAAAATGTTTCAGCCTCCCATAAATCTAGACTTTTACCTAATGCCTATATTATGTAGAAAATAAGGTGGTGGAGGTTCTCTTGTGCAGAAAAGTGTAATTTTTGAGATACGCTTGAGGTGAAAAATCTGCGTTCACACTCATATCACTCCTATTTACTTCAGAACAATTTAAAATAAAATAGATTTGCTTGCTTTAAGTAGATATGATGTGATGACTTGGTTATTTTGCTTACACTTATGAAAACGGAAAAAACTAGGGGCTATGATTCACAGAGAACGACACTGTATATTTCTAACTATAGTCTCAACTTGATTTCTAGTTATTTTTTTGACCACTGGCTTTCTTAAAAATCTAGTGCCTCTGTTCAAAAACAGTGAAGATTAAACAATGTCATTTTGGGAGGTAGATTTCTTTTTTGTTTCTTCTGAATGTAAAAGCATTTTGCTTTTAAAGTCATGTGCTGGATGCTAATTTCATGTTCTTTCCTGTGGAATGCCACTGTCATGATTTATGAGGTTTCTGCTGTATTTCAGTATTTCCTCACTGTCCAGACTATTAAGTCCCAATTGTCTCATACTGGTGTTCTTAAAAGGTTTTCACTTGTGTTAACCAGGCTCTAAAGACACCTTTGTGTGTATCATCATTGCTATTTTCAGCAGGATCTAGGTTATGAATTTTGATGAGATGTCCATATATATATTGGTTAATTGCATGCATCTGATTTGAAATGTCTGTGGTGAAATGTCTGTGGTTTACATACTATATTTACTGTTTCTCCCTACACAAAGGTATTTGTCCAAAACCTGGCTATTTATCCCATAATTCTACTAAGTTCCCATGATCTCCTCTGTACCACAGCTAGCTAAACAGTGCAGAAGAATTGTTATTGTGGACAGGTATATTTTCTGATTTCCTAATAGACCTCAAACCTATGTTTCATACTCTCCTTCGAGTTAGCCTGGGGAATCATGACTAAACTGACATGAGCACACTTTGGATGATCAGTGACAGATGTCACATTTGCTGGTTCATCTGTGCACAATTCATTGACCTCTGTTGGATGCAGCTTGGCATTTTTTTAGGCAAATTCTGAACAATTCGTGCTGGTGTCTCAATCATAGGAATAGCAACCCCAAAAGAACATCAACAGGTCCCAGTGAGGTGGTTTGAAGAGCTTGTGTTAAGGTGCTTGGGCAGCAACCTCAAGGCAAAATTAATTACCCTCAAAATCAACTCACAGTACTGAAAAGGATTTGATTCCCCATCGTGATGCTGTCGGATTGCATGACTCTCTTCTGGGAAAGAGGCATAGTCTTGTTCAAGATGGAAAAAAACCCTGCCAACATTCCCTCAAATTGCTTTTGTGGGAGCCTAAATGCACAGAGTTTAAGCACAAGAGCTTTGAGGACAAAAGCATTGTATTTGCTGACATTTTTCTCTTATTGGGGTTATTTTTTCCAGATTATTTTTGTAAAAGTCAAGTCTAAATCCTACCTAAATGACCACCCATTCCGAGGCCAGTACTTTGCCCTTGTGTCCATCTGGAAGGTATGGCTTATCTAATGGAAAGATTACTGATTTTACTGTTTTGTTTATTTTTCTTATGTCTTTGAGCATTAAGAATATGAGTCTAACTTCTCCACTGTATGATGCTTGTGATTTAGCTCTCCAGCTTGGTGTCTGTCATCATATAATCGGGGATTATGAGGCAAAAAAATGGCATTTGATCCTAGATCATCAAAACAGAAGACCTTCATGCCAAATCTCTCCTCAGTCCTTACTCCATCATTCAGAGAGCTTTCCTGCTCCATTGCCAACTTGCCTTTTAACATAATGAGATGTGATTGAAGGGAGTTATTATTCCCTTCCACTTCTTTTCTGCCATGCTGTCAAGTACTACCAATGAAGGAGTGAATGTCATGAGATGCTGACTACCTAAGTTAAATTGAGGTCTTTTAACAATAATAAGTCTATTACATGCAATATTAGATCACTTCCTGTTACTCTAGGCAACAACCTTTCCAGAATAAAAACAAAACCCCACACATTTATATTTCCAGCATCAAGAATTCCTCACATTTTCATTTAGTCTCACGGTACTGCAAATACAGCACTGGACTGACAGATGAGCCTACGAAATAGCAACTGGCCACCTACCTTAACTCATAAACCTCAAACCATGAGCATTAAAAATGCCATTACCTTGCTCTCCTGGCTTGAGCTGTGAAAATTGTAATTCTGTGGGAGTCAGAACAGTCATGTTGCATGATGTCATTTTGTAGTAGAGGAGACTGTAGTAAGACAGTTATGCCAGTTCTCTTTTTCAGCCATTCAAGTGCAGAATTTGTGTGTCAAATTAGTTCTTCATAATTAATAGAGTAGTACAGGCTGGATAACTGGGACCGTAAGGGAATGTGGTACATTAGGAATGTAGACAAAGCTGTATTTTAGTCTGCTTAAAGAAGAAACAACAAAAAATCCTAGGACATGGGAGGACAGGAGAATACGGGATTGAAGTAATTTGTTTAGATTATAGTTATGTCTGTTCTAGAATAAAGACACAGGATTTGCTTCAGTAAAAACACCAGGAACAAATGCACTTTGTTCAGGGTAGCTGTGGTGATGTTTTGTCTCCTTTGCACTTTTCCATGTTGTGACATCTGCCTTTTAGATATCTCTCCATTGTACATACTTCAGCCTCCTACAGCAGTGACTTTGAGAGATTTTGTCTGCAATTTAGACATTTTTTGGAGATTATGGGAAATTATGGCAAATAGTAGTATCCATAGTTTTTAAGTCATCAAGAGCTTGTAAAGTTTTCCTTCCTGGAAAAAAAATCATACTCTTGTTGTCCAAAGGGAATGCCTGCTTGGAGGTGCTACTCTCACTGCTGCCACTTTTACATGAACTTTGCCAGAACTGCTGAAAAGCACTGCTGAAGATTTGGGAAGGGAGAGTGAGAAAAATCACTGGCAGAATTAATCATGTTCAAATTATCACTTGTGCAGATAAAATCTGACGAAATGCAGTGTTAACTCAAAGAATATTTGTTTTACAATGCTGGCTGTACCACTAATGTCCTTTTTTTCCCCCTGAGATTAGGGAACAATATAACAGTAAGAATTCAGATATGTTTTTCTTTTTTAATTTTGTGTGCATACAGAGCCCTGATAGATTGCATCATTCTCTAATCCTTTTTCTCAGATATGTCCTTTTAGTATAGAAGACCTTTTAATATAGAAGAACTACACATCTTATGTGAAGTTCTTAGTCTTACTCAGAAAATTAGTAAGATCTGTCCATGGTCCTCACATGATGCTGTTAACCAACCAACATGCTCTTGCAAAGAAATCCCCGATTTTAACTTCGGTGAGCCTCTGTCTTCACCACAGGCCTATGGCTGACCAAGAACTGTTACTACAGGAAAGAAAATAATTCTTATTTTTTGGGACAGATGTCAGAATGCAAAACATAAATATACAAAACCTAGGAGAATAAGCAGAGAAAACAACAATTTGTTTCATTGACAATCAAAAACAAAGAAATACTTATAGAAAAAGAGAATATTCGAATTACAAGACACTAAATATGTGGAATATATGCATTTTAAGCGGTAGTAAATTATGTATCCATAAAAACTCAAGTCATTCTGCCTTTCTATCTAAAAGACATGAAGAGGACTACAGTGGTAGTTTAGGTGGTGAGTAGCTTTGACAATGATATCCCAGCCTCCAGAATTTAGGTTTACTTTTAAATAAAAGCATCCTTATGGGTGGAGTTTTAATGCTCATTATTTATTCTAATGAAAATCAGCATGTTTAACACTAATCTCCAGTGGTATTGTGAATCTTCCTTTTTTTTCCTTTTAAAATTAAGTTGGAAGATTTTTATATTCTAAGACAATGACTACACAATTGAATGTGCATCCTACCTTTGAAATCTGACTGAGGTTATCTAGGTGAAAAATGAGGATATGTAACAAAATTAATATAAAATAATAAAGGCTTAAAAGGAGCATTGTGAAAATTAAAGAATTACTATGAATATAGCAGGATAAAAGAAATATAGACAACTGCTTTTTATGTAGTTATATAGTAACAACACAAGTATTTTTAAGGCTAGGATTTTTGAAAGAGTCCTGAAACCTTATATATTGGGGTATAACTCAGCCTCCAGTTAGAAGCTTTAAGAAAAAAACTCTTACTGGCAAGTTGCTTCATAACTTGTAGAACTTGAATAGATACACATGTAGACGTGCACTTACCCTCCTAGGCCTGTTCATGCAGTTTAGTCATCATCAGTGGTAAGTTCCTTCCTCACTTTTTCTGCAGGAAAATCTTATATGAGAGGATTATCATAATACATTTCTTAAATATTGGAAAATTTACATTTATCATTTTTCCTACTGGTGGAAGAGGTATATATCTTTTAGACTTTGTCTCATATAACTGTCTTCAGCTGATTTTATCTTCAATGACATCAATGTGGATGTTTCGTGAGAAACATGTTCACTTCTGTTTTGTACTTCAGATATATGAAGAATAGATAGGAACAGTAAGTAGTATATATAGGACATACAAGGATGCATATTGTAGAATAATCTGGAGCTGCCATATATATCTTTCCCCTACCTAATCATTCCTTGTTACTTTCTGACCTGTTTCTGAAAAATTTTTCTAAAACTGAGGTGAATTTCATGTGTACAACTGTCAATAATCTGAATTGTTCTGTTCCTTGGACTCCTGTCCATGCTTCTCCACAGCCATGATTTGTCATTATTTTTCAATTAACAGTATCCTGGAAAATTTACTCGCATAAGTACCAATTTGAGCTACCTTATCTTCTGGTTGGGCATGCTTGGATGATGACCACCTTAACCAAAAATAACCTCTGTAAACTGGGTATTTTTTTCAGACTCTCACAGAGACAGGTAAGAAAAGATTCAGAACCTACGAGGAAAGGAAAAAGGAAGCTCTACTTACAAGCATTATTCTTTTAGCTTTTGGTATTTCTCCACCCAAGCTACCAGTTCTAGTGGTGAAAATCCATCTTGTGACTGTTTATGTTATTCTGAAGTGTTTTTGAAAACTTCCCCTGAAGTCTGTCATTTACTAACTCCACCAATTTGCCTTTTATGGTACAGCTGCTGGCTGAGCTCAGTCCTGCACCAATAAGTGAGAACAAAGACACAGTTTGAGTCTGTCTACGCAAGAAGGAAGAAATATTGGGACTCTTGTTGAACTGGATTTGAACAAGAAACTATTTATTGGCATTCCTAAGTGATCTGAAAGATTAATTAGTGAGAAAATGATGCATAGAAGTTATAAATGAGAGAAAAGCTTCATTTCAGCTTATAAGCTATAATACTTTTATTTCCACTTCTGAAAGACGCTTCTGTAAGGAATTAACCTTTGTATTGACATTTTCAATCCACAAATAGGTTTCAGGTTACACTTAAATGAGGCTTCCATTGCTGACTCTGGAATTTAACTAGTGAGTGAGCAATTCAGCAAAAATTCATAAACATGAATGTTACAAGTTCGCGGTATCATATTCTTGTTAGAAAAACCTCAGTACTTACAATTTCTCCAGAACATTTTTTCCATAATTGACCTTTAAAATCATGACAAGGGAACAAAGGATTGGCTGACATTTAAGGTGAAATAGGAGGATTTCCTCATATTTTATTACTAAGTTTGTTTTTCTTTCAGTGCAGACTATGAGAGGAATAATTTCTGTCTGTTTTTAATCAGCTGGTATCAACATGGAAAATTACTAAGGGTGCCACTTGACTGGAAGTGGAAACTTCCTTTTGAAAAAGAACCATAATAATTTATCATTTTAAGACAATCATTCAGAAAATTATATCATAGCAGTTATCTACTCTTTTTTCATAGCCTCAGAATTTCATTGTGTCTCTGTGTGCCTATAGAATATGAAAGGAGAATTTGTGGCTCAGTTTTGTGCCTTCCAGTTGTATTTGCTCATTTTTGTTTGGGAAATGATCTGTTCTAGAGGATGCCTGGATTTGGCGCACTTGTTCAAAGACAATGTAATAAAAAAATAGAAGTAAAAATTGTGACGATTTTGGCAGAAAGTAGAAACTATTAGTCCTGGGTCTCAGATCACAGGTAAAACTACTACTTTTGTGTAACAGCATTAATTATACGTGCTATCAAAATCTCATTTATAGGATTCTCAGTCATAAAACTAACTCATGAGTTATTTCCTATTAATCCAGTCCTCAGTGTCTGGGCTGTCAGCGCACATAGGCATGAAACAAATCACCTAAACAGTCTGTGTAGAATGAATTGAGGAATAAAAGCATGTAACAATAAAAATGGTAGTCTAAACATCTCAACAAAAGAGCAAGATTTAAGAGTACAGTTAGTTGATGGTTGCTTAGACAAAAAGCAGTACATTAGAGACTATAAATAACAGAACAGTTACAGGCTTTGTAATAATGTCCTGTAACATAATTTGAGAGGCAATTGTTTACTATTATTACCTTTAATGACCAGACTCTGTATAAAGAAAAAAATCTGTAAGGCACACTATACCTATAAATTTAATGAAGCACATTTAGTCTACAAACACACACCACGAATGTAAATGGCCATTTCATGTATAGTAAAACAAGAAAAACAGAGAAGACATGAGACAGAAGAGTGAATCCAAAGCTGAAGTCTGAGAGAGTTTATAACAGCTCTCCTTTGTGCCTAACTCACAAATAACGTGCACTGCCACCTGAGCCTGGAGCTAAAACTAACTCTCAGAAGCTCGTTTATCCTTTAAGGTCTCTTCTAAACTGAAAGATTCTGTGGTTCTATGATTCTTTCTTTCTGCAGCTTACCAGTTAGTTACCAGATTTCATTCCTGAAGGTGTGTGCATGTATGTGTGTATGGTAAGGTTTAATTTTTTTAGAGGCCTTTAGAGGATTTTAGGTATTGTGGATCCTATTTGCAGATTCTTCACCCTTTATCTCAACCTGTGCCAGCTAACAGTCTTTTTCTCTAGAAGTTTCTGCTTTGTGGTGCCCAGAAATGTCTACAGCTTTGACAGCAGGTTACGACTTGACACGACTTCCAAATGTCAAGATTTTCTCTTCCCAAAGAATTTAGTATCTTCCTGGTTCCATGGCCAGGAAAAAGGGTCATATTACACCTTCCACTTGGGTTCAGTTCAGAGGCTCTCTTGACAGCTTATAAGGCATTTCAGTTTCTTTTTCCTTTTATTGAATATATGAAGCTCCCTGCATTGGTTTATGTGATAAAGGTGATATGGTTTACTGATGACTGAAATGCTCCTGTGTGTCAGCTGAGGTGGCTGAAAGGATGGAGCCAGATGCTGAGGAGCAGTAGGGTCATGAGAGCTGGTAGGAAACCCTCTGTGCCCTGTGGATGCTGAGCAGTGCTGTACTCCCAGTTCTGCTCTGGGACCTGACCATGTCGGGTGTGTAGACTCAGTGGGTCTGTGCCTGGGTGATGAAAAACCCATCCTGGGAAACAAGTGAGTGTTTTTCACAGTTGAGAAAGAGGTCTGGAAGTACTGTATAAAATGATGGGGAGAAAAAGATCTGCTTCCCTGGAGAAAAGCTTGCTCTCCAAGAAAAGCTTACAAGAAGTTACAACTCAGCAAACATGAGCAGAGAGTTTCCCCAGCAGTTATAGACCCAGCAGCACCTTGCAAAGCCTTACCTGACAAACTGATGCACTTACCAGCACTAATTTTCTGGGCAATGCTTCTTTCTCAGTATGTTTTAGCCAATGTTTCCAGACATGGTTACCATCCTCTAGGAACATTCAGTCACGGTGACCTCTCACTGAAACGGGCTGGTGATCTCACTTGATGACCACAGCTCATATAGCAGGACAGCTGCCCAATCTAGGCTTCCTTAGCTTTAAATGGAATCATATGAAATAAGGGAATAGTTGATGTAAAATATAGCTATGTGCTTTGCTCTCTGCATTTAAGGCATTAGATAAACATATGGTTTAAATACAGATGATGTGGTAATTCTGATATATTTACCAGTGTGCTTTATTAAGAGAGAGTCCATGTTTATACTCTGTGCATGTGATCCCCAAAATGGAAGAGTTGCATCCTCTTTATAAAAATCATGGGATCTCTGAAAAATTATCAGGGACATCCTCCTGTCTGAAACGTCTTCCTCCTTTGTGCAAGCATCTTTCAAGATGCTGGAGCTGTTCAATGACATAAACACTCCTCTTTGTTCTAGAGCCTGTGACAGCACAAGATCTATTTTTTCTTTTTTTTTTTTTACTTTTGAAATGACAAAAAAACCCCTAACTTGCTTTCAGCTCTTTATGGTAACTTGTTCATTGAGTGCCAAGAAGCCTGAATGTTTATTAGAAAGTGCTACATTATAAACATGTGCGTTTCTGAATGAACAAACTAACATAAACCCCAGCACCTTACCACAGCATTATTCTAATGTATAAGAATTTTTTTTCTATTTTATTTTATCTTACTGACAGATAACATAGACAGAATGAAAGACAGATGGCAACTTTTCAATTTAGTCAAGGGAAGATTTCCCATAACCATTTATTTAAATATTTCATTTGATGCAAGGAAATTATTAATTATTCTTTAAGTAATGAGCTTTGACATTAATAGCTCCTTAAAATCTGTCTTTGATTTTCCAAGAAACTATATTCATGCTTTGGATTAACATAAAACAATAAAATAATTGTGGAATCATGATTCAAACATTTCTGATCTCTTTATTTTTAACTTTATTTAAAATTGTCAAACTATATAACTTGTGCAAAGAAATAGCCAGCTTTACAGAACTTTACAGAAAGCTGACATAGTTGGTTACCATTTGATCATTTCAATAAGACATTTGTTCTGCTGACTTTGAAGGCAGCTTATAATGGTGCCTGCATAGTACCTGCCTCTGAAGTTGGTTTTGAATGACAGGAACTCAGTAGGTGTTCCTTTACCAGGATGAAGGTGGTTTTTCTGCTTCCCTGCCTTCAGCAACCTTCACTGTTCTCTGCAAAGAGGCTGTGTAAAGTGGGAATTGAGAGGAAAGAGGGAGACAATCCTGCTTTCACACACTCCCTTCTGCCCTGACCGTATGATACCTTGGCACATGCAGCAGCCCTTTCCCAAAGTATGACTCAACTGTATTTTCATTTAAAAATGCAGATGGGAAATTGCCTCATCAAACCCACGGGACGACGTCAGGCATTGAGAGCAGCAAGAAGTTTATATCTTGGAGCAACATTAGCCAGTTTTCTACGTGAGTTTTGGCTTTCCTGGCCCAGGTCTTGACAAGAATAAACCTACAAACTTTTTAAGCAATGGAGAGAAATCTGTGAGATTTAAATGTGAATGTAACTTCATTCCAGTTTGTCATCAGTATTTAAGGGAATGGGGAGCTCTGAGAGGTCAGTTTGCAGAAAGACCGTGAGAAGAAACTGGGCAGCCTTGCTGGCCTAATCCCCTCCCCCTCCCAAGGGAATTCTTACAGACTGTGACATCATAACTATATATACTTAACCCTGCTGGAGAGCATGTGGAGAGGACTTATTATTGGTTATTTGGTTTAGAAATATTTTTGCACTATACAGAAAAAAATACATCTGCTGTTATTTTTTTGCTTTTTTTTGGTAGTTGTTGGGATATGTGTCCATGTGTGAAGTTTCTCGTGCATTTTTGCTTAAGCACGGTGCTTCAAGAGCATTCTCCACCTTAAAATTCATCCTAGCGTTTGTGGTTTTTTTAAAAAACAAAACCACTCTGTGACAATGTGGGTGGCTGGGCATGTCATAATCCTGTCATGCACTTGGGTGCTCAGGCTGCAAAGAATCTCTTCATTTTCAAGTAGGCAGGAGAATTTCTTTACCTGAATGAAAATACGGCTGCCCCCTTGGTGGAAGATGCCACCCAAGTAGGCAGTGAGGAAAAGACCAGTAAGCCTCTCCTCTTAACTGAAACTTCCCTCTTGACGAACCATTTGATTTTGAGTTGTATCTTATTGTTGTGGTATTTCTGTCCCAGAGCATAGGACACTGTGCTGTTATTAAAAACATGTTAGCAGAACCCAGTATTTAATGGTACAGAGAAAGCAGTAAGCAGAGCAGGCTATGAAAGAGCACTCTGAAAGTCCAAATATGCTATGGAAAGTAGGTATATTTGAACATGTGATGTTAGGGAGTCTGCTCAGCTGCTAGACAGTTTGGGAAGAAAGAAATCCTGGGTAAATTGATGGGAGACAGGCTTTGTCTGCTACTGAGTGAGTTGATCCAGATCAGTGAAAATATTTTGCTGATAGGATTTAGCATATGTGACAACAGTATGGCAAACTCCCTGGAGGGGAAAAAAACAAAACAACAAAACAACAACAACAACCAAACAAATGAACAAACAAACAAACAAAAAACACCAAAAAAACCCCACAACAACCTGAAAGGATAGCTCATAGTATCATCCTACAAACTCCTGTATATTCCAAAATGTCTGTATCTTTTCTGGGGCTTGATTGTGAGAAATCAAAGCTAATGAAGTTGAAAAAATATCTTTTCTTCTTCTATTTCTTCTTCAATAGTAAAGGAAGGGTGAAATCTGTTTGAAAGCTGTGTAGGTGGATACTTCTCTGCCAGGTGGATAGAGGGGTGGGTTTTGAAGGAAGTCTTGCTAAGTGACAATTATAATTTAGATGTTCCTTTTTCTATCCCATTACTTCTGAGAAGCAGGAGTATCTCTCAAAAGCTATGGGCCAGGTATTTTTTATTAGATTCTGGTCTGTTTTGCTCAGTTTTTCTTAGCTCAGATAAAGTGATTTGTTTTCTTAGTCCTCTAGCTGATAAGCATATCAAAGATTTACTGTTTGTGTTTATTTTACAAAGAAGAGAGCTGTTTGCTCCAACTAATACCTCAGAGAGAAATTGATCTAATCAATTAGCTGACATGGTTATGCAGATTTATCCAAATTGAAGGAGTTTTAACAATATACTTAAATTCTGTGGTGTGACAATGACTTATGCACTCGTGCATTTTCTTGTAGCTTCAGCATTGTGGTTCTTTGAGTCTGTTTTGCAATGCTATTATTCTTGACTGAAGACAGAAAGACCCTTCAATAAAATACCCATAATGTCTAATTCTTTTCTATACTTTGTTTTATTATTCTCCAAAATACTTTTCTAATGACTGTTGCTGATTTGACACAGCTGGGGAGTTGCTGGACACCTATAGTTTCTGCACCTCTACAAAATATGGTCTTGTTTTTCAAGTTAAACTAGGTCTGTGACTAATATTCCCCATTAACAAGCTATTACTCTAAACAGATAATCTCTCTTGTATTTGCTATTTGCAGCTAAGGTGATATCCCATGTGCCATTTTAACATGCATCTGTAAGTCTCAAATATTCTCAAAGACATGATGGAGCATGATGGAACGTCATTTAAAAGTGAGTTTCCATTTAACGCTGTGGCAAACCCATTCATTTCAGAATACTCC
Source organism: Hirundo rustica (assembly GCF_015227805.2). NCBI lineage: Eukaryota > Metazoa > Chordata > Aves > Passeriformes > Hirundinidae > Hirundo > Hirundo rustica. Next base: position 34,228,102 of record NC_053450.1, on the reverse strand, counting down.
TCATGGACATGGAGCAGCATGGAATGTGACAGGCAAACCTGAAGCAACAGCAAAATACAACTCTCACAATAAATGTAGAACTGCAAACCACAGGAATATAGTGCCAAATTGTGGTTTATGTTACATTCTGACAGAACCCTGTGAGGCAAGATAATATTTCCAAGCATTAGCAACAGTCAATTCCTATGTGAGGAATTAAAAGTTACGTTGAGAAATTGTTTGCATCTGTACAATTTTCTCTGTTTTAATATGGCATTTTTCCCTTTAAATATAATATGGAAGAATTTTCACTTAAAAGTTCAGCTAATTTTTCAACATATGAACTGTGTGTTTCAACATGAACTGTGTTGTCATTTGTGTTGTTAGACATAAACAATTAGAACAAAGTTTAAAAACTCATTCACTTCAAACAATCTTACAAGCACTTTTTTTAAACAGCTAATGACATAATTTAGGAAAGATCAGATATTATATATTGTTTTAAACAGTGGGCACCAGTTTTGGAACTGCAAATATTTCTTCACTTACATAACCATGATAGGCAGAAGAAATAGCCTTACAATTTTATGGTTGATCACAGCTTGTCCATTCAATTTGAAGATATGTCTAGTAATTTCAGAGAATAATCTTCAGCAATGACATAGACAAAGGGATTGAGTGCAACCTCAGCAAATTTAGAGATGACACCAAGCTGCATGGTGCATTCAACACCTGGAAGTCAGGATGCCATTCAGAGGAACCTGGACAAGCTTGAGAAATGGGCCCTTCAGATTTAACAAGACCAGGTGCAAGGTGCTGCACCTGGCTTGGGGAACCACTTGGTCTCAACACGGGCTGGGCAATGAACAGAGTGAGGGCAGTCCTTCTGAGAGGGACTGGGGCGTGCTGGTAGGGCATGGGCTGGGCATGAGCCAGCAGTGTGCACTTGTAGCTCAGAAAGCAAACAAGGTTCTGGCATACACCTGAAGCAGCATGGCCAGCAGGTCAAGGCAGCGGATTCTTCCCCTCTATTCTGCCCTCATGAAACCCACCTGCACTGCTGTGTCCAGTTCAGGGGTCCCCAGCAAAGGGAGGACATGGACCTGCTGTAGCAAGTCCACAGGAGGGACGCCAAGATGCTTAGAGGGATGAAGCACCTCTCATACAAGGAAAAGCTGAGGGAATTGGGATTGTTCAGCCTGGAGAAAAGAAGGCTTAGGTGTTGCCTAATTGCCACCTTTCAGTACCTGAAGGGCCCTACAAGAAAAATGGAGAGGGACTTTTTGCAAGAGCCTGTAGTGACAGGAGAGGGCATGGGTTCAAACTAAAAGAGAGCAGGTTTAGATTGGACCTTTGGAGGAAGTTCTTTGCTGTGTGGCTGGTGAGGCACTGGAACAGGTTGCCCACAGAAGTTTTGAATGCCCTTTCCCTGGAAGTGTTCAAGGCCAGGTTGGATGGAGCTCTAAACAAACTGATCTTGTGGAAGATGTCCCTGCCCATGGCAGGGGGCTTGAACGAGATGATCTTTATGGTCCCTTCTGACCCCACCTTTCTGTGAGTCTATGAGCAAAGTATCAAAATACACTACTGAAATAGACAGTGCTAAGGTAATTGTAAGTGAGGAAGAAAAATTCCAGAGAAAAGTAAGTTTGGGGATTAGGTACTACTGTGGGGGCACGAGTTACATGGTTTGGTAGTAAAGGAAGCGTGGACTCAGGAAGATAAAATTTGTAAAGATCCCTTTCCATTTAGGAATGCCTGATGCGGAAGGAGGAAGAGGAAGAAGACAGACCAAGAGACATTCCTCAAAAGCTACAACGATCAAAGGAGACAGACAAGGAGAAGAAGAAGGAAAACAGATAAATAAGCTTTGACAGCCATTTAAAAAATATGCATTAGAGAACAGATAAGTGCACAGTGGTAAGCGTTTGGAACAGGAAGACCTGCAAAGTTTTGAAAGCATGAGGGAGAAAAGTGAGAAAATATTACACTGATAATAGGGAATAAGTTTTGAAAACAAGGTGGATAACAACTTTGGAATTTGGTGCAGAAATGGGAAGCAGTAGACAGAAAACAGGAGCAAACCAAGCAGCTTTCTGAGGTGACAGTGGCACATTTGCAAGGCAATTGAAAACATGGATTAAATATAGTGGAGAGCAACTTGTAAAGTGCAAATGTGGCAGCTGAAACTCTGATAAAGTAACAAAATGGTATTGATGAGGAGCTAACAAGAGAAGAAGGGATAATATTTGATTCTCATCTTGAAGGATTCTATTTCAGCAGAGAAAATAGAGTCTCAAGGGTCGTGAAGTGAGATAGGCTAAAAATCAGCACCTCCAGAGAGCAGGAGATAAAACTAAGTAGATTATAGAGGACCATTTCCATTCTTTGCTTTTAAAACTGAGAGGTTTTTTGAATGCAGTGAATGTGTTGCCTACACTAAGCAGTAATGCTCTTCTCCTGTGCCTTGTGACTATTTTGACAAGTTTAAACGTTTATTTTAAAATTACCACTATTTAAATTACTGCTTCAAATGATGGCGTATTTTGGCTTTTCCTTTATGTGACTTGAACTCTCTCAGACTGAGATAAGTACAACATTTATCATAAAATTACTTTTTTTACTGATTTTGTGTATGAATCCTTTATGAGTTGCTTCATGACTCCGTAGAGCAGAGATTGCAGCAAAACCCATATCTACACTATAATTACTTTTACTGCAGGAAAAAAAAAAAAAGGGCGATAAAATTTTAAATTCTACATTCCAAGAAATATTACATGGTAGGATGTATTTCCAAGAACTGGGATGCTATTTTCAGTTGTAGATTATATATTCCAAATTACATTAATGTAATTTTTAATTCCTGTAATTAATGCAGCTAAAGAGGTTTAAAAGACAAAGGTTGTGGTACTCCTAGTTAGTATCATAATATTGCTTTCACTGTAAAATAAATACTTTAGAAAATATTTAGCCTTGGTGCAGACAGATCCTAATCCACTGCTGTGTTGATCCTAAAATGAGGTTAGATTTGCTTACACAAGATCTTATTTTGGTCTCTTGATACAAATGTTTTTATGAAGTGAAATGCACAAGAACCAGAAATACTAAGCAAAGATGCCAGAAGTACAGCAACCTCCACTGGGTGCAGTGGTATCCAAAATGATATCATGGTAGTGAGGGTATCATAAACACCTAGTTAGCTCATCTAAACTGACACTGCAAGAGACCAGCAAAAAATGAAGCCAATGGGAAGATGTATTAAAGGATCAAGTTTAGATTAAAATACTGACTTTCCTAAAGAGATATTTGCAACCTTGCCAAACTCAAATACTCAAAGTGACTTTTCAAATTTGACTTGAAATGCACACTGTATCTCTAAGTATACTTTTGCTTTTATGAGTCAGTGGTTTGGGGTTTTTTTAGATTTTTAGATTAGTAAGAACAGGACATACTTCAATTTTTTTCTGCACAACCTTAAAACTTCATTAAAAAAAATACAAGATTCTTCTAGAACCTTAAGAATCTCAGAGCAAGGACTTCAGGAAAATAGTGAAACTTTCCATGAAATCTTAAAGGCTACAGTACGATTTGTGAGAGACATTGGTTTCCACATATACATTCCACTTTTTAAAGTACAATAATGCCAACTTCAAGGCTGGTAGTAAAAGCCCTGCAAGCAGGGACATGCTGTTTCAAAAAAATCAAATAACCTCTGAACACAGCTGAGGATAAAATTAGTCTGGGCAATGGAAGTCAAAGGAATCTTATTCATGCTTGATGGCTTGATTGGACAGTCAAGGCAACATGTAATATGATATATACTGTTATGCTTGGGATTAGCTCTATTTTCCTTTTATTCTACTGTCTCTTCAAATTAAACCTCTGCAACTTCACTTTTTCATGTCACTTGTTCTAGTCAAGCCCAAAGAGAAGAGACTTAATCTACTTGACACAAATGCTAAGAGCACACAGTGAAAAGAACCTAGATGGTCAGTATCAATACTACTGCTTTACAAACTCTTCTCTGAGCCTTACTAGATTCCATAGAAATCCCTGTAAATGATTCTGGTTTATGAAATATTTAGAAATCACATTACAGAAATTGCCAAGAGGGCAGGATGTACTTGACATTTATTTGTCATTTTCAGTAAATTTCCATTTTATCATAGTGTCTACAATTCTGCTAGGGTGTAATGTAACCAGAAGGAAATCCACAGAGGGATGCAAAGAGCTTTTGATGGTGTTTTGTGGTGGGTTTTTTGGTTTGGGTTGTTTTTTTTTTTTTTGGGGGGGGGGTGTAGTTTTTTTGGGGGGGGGTTGTTGGTTTGTTGGTTTGTTTGGTTTTGGTTTTGTTTTGGTTTTTTTGTATTGAGATTTTTTTGTTACCTGAATATTTGAAAAGAACATTTAGTTCATAATAAGCTTTTTTAAACATGTTTTAATCCAAGCAGAAAAATCCAAAGATACCTGATCGTGTCATTGTTAAATAACTGGGGTGTGGAGGGGGGGTGGTGCAGAGTTGGTATGGGCAAGAGCTTTTGGCAGTGGAGCAAGGAAAGCCCAAGAATATTGCATGTTTTCACCACCAGATATAATACCCAGCATCACCAGCCACACGAATCTAAAGGACCAGAGGATGCACAGTTCATCACCTCCCCCTCCCCTCGGTAGGGAGTTACTGCCAGGCAGAATCTGCCTCACCCACTCAAAGCCATGGGCATGTAAAGATGCAGAATTTCTCCAGGACCCCTTCCATGTAGGATCTTGCAAGCAGAACTTGAGATTGCTCATATTGAATTGTGGGCTGTTATTACTATGAAAGAAGGAAGGAAGAAGACCATTTAATTATCATTACAGTTGTAAGTACTTCTGTAAGTTGGCTTCTAGAGAGATGAAGGACAAAGGAATAACATAAATACTACATTTACATTATTCAAATATAAATAAGGGGAAAAATAAAGAGTTCATTCAGAGATCCTTTTATCAGGGGGGACACAAAAAGAACTATTCTTTTCTCATTCTTCTTTGGAGGACAAGTGCTACTAGGGGAGGATCCTGAAGAAACACTTCTGGAGAGTATGTGTCTTTAACTTGTGACAAAAAGCACTGAATTTGTGTTCAACAGAAAGGACTCTAAGGTAGCAGCATTTTAATATTATGTCAGAGATTTTTACCAAAGAAATCCTTAGTGCAGGCCATCCACTTTGAAAAGTCAGAAACATCAGTGCTGTAACAGCTTAATAGTCAGACAACAGCTTCAGAAAACACCTTTTAATTCTTTCCTGTTCTTGGTGGTCATGAGGGTAGAAGCACACTGACTGCTGGTGTGTCCAACACTGTTGTAACTCTTTAATGGAGAAATAAAACACTTTATTTTCAAGGAAAGCCAGTGTATCACACAAGAGCACATCTATATTTCAAAGTCCTTGCCAGACAGGCACATTTGTATGAATGATGACAGTCAAAGTGAAAAACAGAATGCAACCTGGATTTGGATTTTAAATGTGTTTTTTAATGAAAAGAAATTATTTTTTTCAGCTTCATCATCTGCCTAGTCAAAATCTGGAATTTATTAAGGCATTAAATATGAACTGGTGGATTTTGTTCAGCAATTTTTCTAGTATTTCCATTACTCTTCAGAATAAAAGGCATCCTAAGATTGTACAAAATTAAAATTTATATATTAAAGACTGATTTTCCTGAGTGCAATAAGGAGAATAATATTTAGCATGGGAGGGGAAAACAAAAGCAAGAAATGAAGATCTTAATTTCATGTATATTTATAAAACCCAGTAAAAGTACTCTAAATGAAATAAAAAACTTGGCATGTTTATTAAAGATAAGGTCCTACATTTAAGAACCACACATTTAGAGGCAGATATTCAATTTTATTTCTGAAAGAGACGGTCCAGTTATTTCTGATTAGTTGCTGAGACATTTTAGAAACTATCAGATATATTTATCCACATTTGCTTGGCTGACTTTCAAAGAGAGGATCAAGAAAGGAAATGGAGAACACCAGTGATAAATATTCCCAGGAATATTCTGAAGCTGGAAAACTCTCAAAATCATGTTTCACTGAGATTCAGATGAACTGCATGTTATGTACACTCTTTGGAAAATGAACTAAATGAATGCATTCTGTGCTGTGGTTCCTGAGTTTAAGATGAAATGTGAATCTGCTGTGCTTTCTGTAGCTATTTGCTGGTAAGAAGTCATTGCATGAGATGACACCAAAAAATTTGTGGATCTAAAAGCCATACTTCTGAAAGTATGAAGAGCACACTGTATCACCTGAACATACTGAGCTTGTTGAAATAGGCTGGCTCACTGATGTCTACTTGCAAAATTTTTGTTTTTCTTAGCTTGTCACTAAGTATTTTGAAAGTTTATGTTTCTCCATATACCCAAATACTGCTCCCTTATTTCAGAGAAATTACCTCTTTACCTAACCTCTACAGAAATGTTCTTATGGCATGAGTTATTCATATTTTGTCAGTGTATGCCCACTAAGTGAGCAGAAAAATGATACTAGGGAGCAATTCCTGTTGCACTTACTTCATGGCAGACGAATTGTTTTCAACTGGAATGATTATTGGTGACAACAGAACAGCATCTACAGAAAATATTAGGAGAAATTGATGTCAAGTAGAAAGACATCTCTTTTATCTACATTGGAGCAGCAGTATTTTAATCCAAATAATATCTGTAACATAATCTCTAACATAGTCAAAGTGATATGAGGGAGATGCAGAATTCATCGTGGAAACGATGGACACTGATGTGCAGTTTATATTGTTGAACTAGCCAAGACTTTCTGGTCAAGATTTTCCTCTAGTGTGGTTCCTCCATTTTCAAAATCTGAAGGAAAAGGAAGGATCATGCAGTTTGGAACTTGTTTCATCTGTATTTTATGTGTCATTTATAACACCAGATCCACTTAAAGGAGCTGGTATGTTAGATGATATGTTGCACTTAATTTTTAAATAGCAATAGTTCATATAAAAATGATCATCTTTGCTGCTACAGGAAGGTATTTATCCAAGCTAAAATTATAAAACTGAAAAGTCAGGAATTACATGAACTAGTAAGTCGTACTTTCTATGTTGCTATTCAGCAAAAACAAAAGCTTTAATACACTTTATTAAGACAGGCATATTTCACTACCGAGCTGTCAGTATCGGAATGATTGTGTTTGAAAAAAGTCACCCCCATTGGTTTTACTTTCCTGCAAATTTACAGTGCTCTGGAGAAGTACCCAGAAGCTAAAGCAGTGGCATGTCAGTACGTCACATGTTGTTTAGGATATTGCAGGTAGGCACATGTGAGAGAACAGGTGCAGAATGGATGAGTATGGCATAAGCAGAGAGAAAGCAGACATGTCAGTGGCAAGACATACACAGAAACAACATAAGGAAAGACCAGAAGACTGGTCACTCATGAAGGAGATAAAGTGCATTTCTTTTTATGAGATTTGAGTGTTGACTTTTCTTTATGTAAAGAAAAAAAAAAAACTGCAAGTATTGAATTCTGGAGTGGATTAGAATAATAAAAATAAAAAAAACCCCACAAAATGCCTCTTTTTTGATGTGTGGAAATTGACTTTCTATGTTTTTTTCTGTAGAATCCTCATGAAGAATCAAAAAATCTATGCATACATGGTATGCACAAAAGGATCTCTGCATGTTTTACCAGCATGCACTGTGTCTTCAGCCCCCTCTTAAATCTATCAGGAGCTTGAACGCATATCTTGGTCTGGGCCCTCTGAAGTCAAATTATGCCTCTGTTTCCATCTGGGATTTCACCAGGAAGTGCTTCAAGTACCAAGCTGTAGGCTGATACCATGAGATTTGCAGACCTGAGAAACTCAGATAAGCCCATACAAACTTTGAACCTCCAAACCTTTTGAAGATTGCCTGTCATGAACTGCAACTCCACTGCTGTCTGCAGACAACATTGGAGCGTGAATGGAAACAGATCTCTCTTTCAAAAAGCTCCTGTGGGTGGCTTAAGTGCAAAAGGATAAATAAAATCATATATGGAAATATAATGCCTTTCAGAGAAGCACTCTGTCTCTTTGCATACTTGAGTATTTCTCTGCATCCATGATGGTAACAAAAGCCCGTAAAATCAATTTATTTCCTGCTTGTTCCTGCAGTTTCCTTGTGGTTGATCCAATGCAGTGATGTGTTCTTTAAACATTCATTTCTCTATTTATACAGTCAAGCTGTTGTTGTTTACCATATTCCCATTAAGCTGGTCAAGAGTGTGTATTTGAGAGAAAATCCAGCAGTAGCCAGAAGCCGTTGAAGTAGAAAGAAGATTAAACAACCAACAGGCATTGACAGGGATGCAGTGTGGACCAGAGCCTGGCCCAAGAGCCTATGCCAATATTTCTGTGTCTGTGGCTAAAGTCATAGAGTATCTCGAGACCTGCGTCAAGCATTAGATCACCACCCTGCTTTTAACAACAACAAATATCAGATAATACAGAAAAGTATACAAGGATTGGGAAAGTTTAGGGTGGTGCTTCTTCTTGCAAATATTCCCAGATTCTAATAGTCTTTGAACAAGTTGTTTCCCAAACGAAATGTGGCATGGACATTACAGAGGCATGTTTAACATTCCTGTAGACTTTCCTCATAAACTGTGGGTTGAGAAGCCTATTTCTAGGAGACAAAATCATGTGGCAATTAATTCTGCAGAATCTCAAATTGCCCACACTTGTATGTCATCTCCAACTATATGTTTTTCAGAGAAAAGAGTGATTATATTTTTTTTAATAAACTCCTTGTTAAAAAAGAAAAAAATTGTTTGCTGCTTTTCATGTTGTAAAGAAAGGAGTGATCATTATCTGTGTTTCCCATAAATATCACGATTATACTTACCCAAGGTGGAAGAGAAGATTTCTTCCAATACCTAAGATGAGGTCACTGTGAAAACTGTCAGGCTTTTCGCAGTGTGAGGACAAGAAGGCAATGGACATAATGTTGAAACAAGAAATACTTGTATGAGTTAAAAAGAAAAGGTATTACACTATGAGGACAGTGCAGCAATGTAAGAGGTTGCGGCCCCAGAGAGGGGCAGTTAACATCTTTGGAGGTTTTTCAGATCCCCAGAGGTCACACTATTAAAAAATAGGTGGTTGGACTAGAGTCCTCCTGAGGTCTTATCTAAACTGAGTTTTCCTATGATCTTATGTTGTATCCCCTGCCAGATTTATCTTTTCCGAAGAGAAAAGCTCTCCCTCATACAGAAACCATTTACTACCATTGAATATTTTTGTGGCACTTTTATCTTTTATTGTGTCCTTTTTGATAAAGGGCAACCAGAACTGCACATGGTTTTCAGAAGAGTGTGCGCTGAAGGTGTTCAGCGCTTTGTTCCTTAATCCCTCAGTAATATCTTTGTCCTGGTTTGTTTGCCTTTTGGACTGAACCTCAGTATGCAGTAGATATTTATTATACAATATTCCAACATCTGTGGGTAGATAACACCTGTCAAATGGTCACAGCAAATTTACAACCCATCATTTCGTATACACAATTAAGTCTGGTAATACTCATTGACCCAGATTTTCATCTGTTGTTTAACGTCTAATATTGTTAACTCCTCTTGCAGTACTTTTGGTCAGGATAGCACTAACCTGATTTTTTTTTTTTTTTTTTTTTCATCGTATGAAAGTTTCATTGCAGAATAAACAGTAATGCAAATTATATACATTTTATGTTTTTGCCTGTTTTCAAGTCACCTTAAAATCTGTTTGAGAATGAAAAGTCACTGTCATATTCCTATGAACATGGAAAGTTCTATTACTATTGCCTATGCTTTTCTTCTTTGATTATTTTTTCCACTGGTATTGTTTTAGACCTAATTTTTTTTTTCTTCTAGTTGGACATGGCTTCCATTTTTATATTATTGGCATATTAGCCTTCTTTACTTGATGTTTAGCCTTGATGTTGTTGTTTTGTTTCTTTCAATGTTATTTGGCTTGATAGAATGTTTATTCAAAGTTGTGATGTCAATATAACTTCTGGCTCTTCCTAATAAATTTCCATTAATAAAGCTTCTAGGACATAATAATTATGTATTAGACCAATTCACACATGTCTCAGGAGGCACTCGGGAATTGCTTCTCCTTTTGAGTATTCCCTAATTTGCTGTTCATAGAAAAAATCAATTATGGCATGGAAAACCACAGCCTTTTTGTGTGGTTTTCATAACATCTATTTAACCCACCCAACAGACTGAATCCCCTCTTCAGCTTTCACAGTCTCTCCACTTCTGTGGCTGTGTGGCAAGTTGTACATACTTATTATGGGACCTCTGATGGGTTATGAAGGGAAGAGTTGCAAGATTTAAGCTACTGGGGAAAACTGTCTGCTTTTCTAAAGGAAGGATTTACCATGTCAGGAGTTCTTGCATCATTTTTATCCTTCAGCGGTTCCTGGTGCCCTATTAATGTGGCATTGCTTCATTAAAAGCTTATGTTTAAGGCTGGTAATGTAATATGGCAAGCAATCTGTAAACACTTTATTTCTGCATTATCATTGCTTTTATTGTTTTAATAAATGTAAGGCTGACATTTGGGTTTTCCTGACTGAGGCTCTGAAACAATTCAGCTCTTTCTGAATATTGTCACCAAAATGGAAGCCTCAAACCCAGAAGGTCTCAAGAGAAAAACACTAATCAGTAGGAATAGGGAAAACCACTTCTAAAGTTTCATTTACATAAATTACTGCTTTGTCCAGAAAGCTTTTTCCAATGTTTTCAGTTATGTGTTTGTAATGTTTTTGTATTCTGGCTATGGAAAAACAGAGTCATTACTGGATGTGCAGGTAAAAATGATGTTCATGGAATGGGGAAAAAAATGTAGAAGAGAAATCTTCAGGCACTTGTGTATTCACAGTATAGAAATCTAAAACGTTAACTATCACTTTGTCCTGAACTGCAAAAACTATCCAAATGAGAAGAAGAAAAAGACGACCATAGCTAGATGTCTTTGATTCCAAACCACAAGAAAAGAACTATCCACCTACCAAGGAAAGTTTGAGACCATGAGGAAATCTTGCAAATGATGTGAAGTTTGTTAGATCAAAACCTGCTAAGTGTTGCAGTGCTGCATTACTTGCATTTAATGACTAGGTATTATATATCAGATAGCTTTTATGAATAGTCTTTTCAGCCACTTCTATGGAGAGTCTACTGAAAATGTGTAACCCAATAAGAGACCTGTGAAAGGGCAAGGTGATCCAGTTCCTATTAGTGACTGAGGCCACCTCTGTGTTGAAGTCCAAAGGTGTTAAGGCAAGAAAAGAAACTCAAGACTTTTAGATTTTGGTACACTTTTACCAGAGGAGAGAAGTTAGTGAAACAAGCTCTTAGATTCAGGCCTGTCCAACACTTGGTTTCACGGAATGCTGAGGCAGTACATGTGAGCCAGTTACATACTGGTTGGAAAGAGAGTTAAGGGGGGTTTGTCCCTCCATGAAAAAAAGGGCCTTTGACAAGGAATTATTTTTCTCCATCGCCAGTCTGCAATGGAAGTGGTTTAGAGTGCTGACTGAAAGAGTTAGAGAGGGATAAATACCATTGTAGGTGGCAGTGGAGGAAAAACATGGAGAGATCCCTGTGCTAGGAAAGAATAAGATATCATTTTTATGAAAGGGAAAATGCACTTGGCAGACACATCTGCATATGGTTAGCTGATCCTGAAAGAGAAACCTCTCTGTTTCCTATACTGCCAGCTACCTCTTCAAAATAAACTTATCCTTCAGAGTCGAAAAGCAGAGATAGAAGGTTATCATGAGACAACCATTGCACATCTGGTAGCCGTAGTTCATGAGGGAACACTGGCCAGTCAAGTGAGCTGGGACTCGGGCGGCAAAGACTGCCAGCAGCACTCCATCCGTTCACATCCATGCACTTGTGCTAGGGTCAATCTCCACTACATACTCTTCTGAACTATTCACTTATTGCCCATGTTGTGTCAATTTAAATAGGCTTAGCATTTATTCTAATAATTGCAAACCTCCCTGGAAGTTTGCTATTGATCTCATTTGGCTATTGTGTTCAACTAAACTGTCAGTTCAGGCTTCCTCGCTTTTGCAGGGTTTTTTTTGTTTTGTTTTTTTTTTTGTTTTTTTTTTTTTTGTTGTTTTGTTTTGTTTTGTTGGGGGTTTTTTGTTTTGTTTTGCCTTTTTTTTTTTTTTAGTTTTAAATTTTTGATTTATCAAGAGAGGTAATTTAAAACAAGATAGCTTTTATTTCTGTTTATGTTTTCATGTATTTTCCTTCTCCAAATTTAGTGAGGTTGTACAGGTGACCCTGTGGGCCTGTTAATGAGCTTGTCAATGTAAACACTTTGATTAAATCCAGTCTGTTTTAACCAAGTCTATCAGGCACTTCTGTCTTCTGTGGTCTGTTGGAAAGTATAACAATTGATCCAGTTTCTACTAAACATCTAAGCCCAGATCATACTTTGAAGCGAATGGCATGACATCCACTTTTTTGGTGGGAGCAAACTCAAGCAAAATTACTTTTTTACAGGAGAACATAGCCAATTTTATATTTTTAGTTTTGCAGTGGCAGATGTCTTGATTGCTAACATTCCCAAATTCTTCTGAAAATCCTCCAATTACATGACAGTTAAAAAGTGTCTGGGTGAATTTCAGTAATGTTGCAATATGGAAGACAGTGAGACAGCTAATTCACCAGCCATGAATCTATTCAGCAGTTTATAACAGGTCTGCTTATGGACACCTGGCCTCATGTTCACAGTAAACATTGGGCTACATTTAATGTAGGAGGTAGTCCTGACCACAAAGATGAGGGCTCCAGTGTGTCAGAAGTACATAACATAGCCATCTAAGGCTAGCTGTATTTGTCCGGGACCTTGCCCTTTTGTATGCCTCCAGGATATAAAGAAGTACTTTTAGGCACTTGATATCTCATGGACAGATATCCTTCTGGAGGATCCTTATGCAAAGTGTAAGTATTATTAACTGCTTTACAAAAGGATCAAACTCTGCTGAAATATATCCAGAATTTTTGTCTTTTTTATAATGTAAAGCTCTAATGGGGTATACACAGTTTTCTCTCCAAGTGTGAGACTCTGTCACCCTCTCTCTGATGGTAGGCACCAGGTCTGCACACTGTCACCCTCCCTCTGATGGTAGGCACCAGGTCTGCACACTTTCACCCTCTCTCTCTGGCATGATGAATGTAGAACTGATGTCTTCACAATGGCTTATCTTCAAAGTGGGAACTTCTCCCCTCCCACCCCACCCTGGTGCATTGTATAGCCTGATGTTTATAGTCTTGTGGTTAAAGAGCTTCCTGGGAAATAGGGGTTTGCCTGCCTTCATGACAGGAGGATATTGCACTTCAGCTTCCTAATTACCACTCTTCTACTGTGTGAAAAAGGGAGGGGGAGAATAAATCTCCGTGGTCTCTTTTAGAACGGCAGGAAAAACTAGAGAGGTCTTGAGAGCGCTGCCTGAGCAGCTTTCAGGTGACCATGGCAGAGACACTGGGGAGAACGTACTCCAGCCACTGAGTACTCTTAGGATGCCATGGTGGTGTCTGTTACTCTGAGCTTTACTTCAGGGTCACAGGGTCACAATGTGGTGCTCATGAATTTAGGTAGATGATGTATCAACTTGATTAGATAGGTTCAAGATGAAACTTTGACTCTTGGCACCCTGTTTCTGGTATTTCAGATGCCTGTGAATTTTTTTTTTTTCCTAACCCAGTACTAACATTCATATGAAGTAGGGAATGGTTAAGAGACAAATAGATATATTTCAATAAATGGAAGTAAGTGGATCAGTCTTGTGCTGAAATGAGATCTCTTTTGGATGTCTCCTTTGAGTTTTACTTGTGTACTACTGAGTTTTCTCATAGCATGAGTCTTCCCAGGATATTAAGCAAAGATAAGAGAGAAAAGTTTTGTGCTTTTACTGATATGATGTTGAAATAATTTTCTTCCCTCCTGTAAAACAATATGCATTTGCAGGTTGAGGAACAGCTTTACATTCCACCCACTTTTGCTGAGGCTGGGAACAACTGGCTCAAGAGCTGTGTTCATCATCTAATTTGGGGCACTACAGAAAGGAAAACTTCACACAGACACAGGCTTTCCAGACCTCCCTCATAACAAGGAATTTTCTCTGTTGTGCCTTCAAACCCTATGTCCTGTATAAAAAGCACACAGGAGATAATTTTTTCCATATTTTCCTTGTTTGACTCCTATCTATTCTTTCCCAGGCTGTGGCTCTGAGAACATAAGCATTCACAGTGACGGAGAGAGGGGAAGAGGGTTTCAGCATTCCTCTTTTAACTTAAAACCTAGCATTTCATATTTTAACTTATGCATCTACTTTACATGTTTCATCCTTCCTGTACATTACAGTTCAAATGCGCAGGGAGATATTAAAAAAAAAAAAAAAAAAAAAAAAAAAAGAAAGAGGACTTCATCTATAATCAGTAAAATTTTCCATCAGCCTCTCAGGCCTCTTGTAACTTTAGCAAAGACTTCACTAGTGATATTTTTTTTTTTTTTTAAACTCTGCTCCAATGTAAACAGTTATCTGAGGGACAGAAAGTCCCATGTGTACTCTTTCTTTGAGATGTTGCATTGAAGCAAGACCTCGGTTGCTCTTTTGCTCTTATGGTATCAGGATTTTTGGTCCAAGGGAGAAGCACATGTCATGAACTAGTGGACCATGGCATTTTAATGCTTATCATTTCTTGCTTCCTTAAGAAGCTAAGATCAGTGTATTGAATAAACTGGGACTGGGTGGAGTAAGTAGGAACATCTGCATGTCTGATGTTATGACTCCCCTAGCACTCATCCGCAGTGCTGTATGGTTCCAGAAAGTCTCTCAAGCATATAGATGGTGGCGTTCCAACAAGCTGGAACCACTGGCTGCAGCTGATGTTTCAGCAAGTTACTTTATCTGCAGCTGTCTTCATCTGTTGCTAGATTTAGGGAAGAATATCCTTAGATTCTGAACGCCAAAGGAGGGGCAGAATTCCAAATGATTGAAAAAAAATAAAAAAGGAAATAAAAAACAGAAATCAAAAAAGAAAAGAAGAATACCAAGAGACATCTAAGACGGTGAAGAAGCAAGGGAGTTTTAAAAGAGTTTATGGCTGTGGTTCCTTTTAAGTACATGGTAGGATTACCTTAGCAGGATGAGCTCCTCCAGTTCAGTCACTATGATAAAATCCACTACTCTCGAGAATGGATTTAAATGCAATCCCAGTAATTATTCCTAATTTTTACAGATAAATCCATGGTGATATTATTGAAGGACAACATACAAATAAGTATTTAAAGCAAAATCCTGCAATCATCTTTCTTTAGAACTATGAACATCTATTGTAATAGTTAACTTCAATTTGATTTCTTTTTTGTGTGTATAATTTTAGTCTATATGTCATGAAAATACATTGCCTCACAAGATGAAATAGCTCACAAGTTCCAGCAACCACAATAGCAGCTGACAATTTGTTTAGTTTATGGTTACTTTGTCAGTAGATTTATCTGATCAGATAAGAAGTTTATAACTGCACAATCCTATTTTGTTTGGAAAACTGAACACAAAATAAAAAGGGTGTTAGAGAGGGGGTTTGCCAGGTAAATTGCACATCTCAGCATCATTTAGCTGCCATTTCCCCTACCACAGTTCTCATCCTACTCTCTTTGCCACCCTGGCTCAGCCCAGTGAATGGTATTTCCCCTCCCTGTCGTCCCTCTGCTTGTTCATTCTCTCAGATCTACTATAACTGAATAATACTTCATTCTCAACTGAGATTTCAAGAACATTACTCCTAGTTCATAAATGAAAGCTGAATAAGTTTAGATTTAAATTAAGATCCTTGGAGTTTTATTTGCTTTAATTGATTTGTGGAACAAGGATTTTTTTATGATCAGTTGCATCTTTACCGGCAATGAGCTGTCTTCCTCCTTTCATCATTTAATGCATAATGGAGAAAAAAGAAAGAACATTCCTTATCTCTGCTTGTCAGGTTGCAAACAGCTGTGAAGGTACATGGACCATTCAAGAGAAATACCTTTTACTCAGAAATGTTGAATGCTGACAAAGATCAGAAATTCTGCAAAGAAAAAAAGAACTCCTAAGCAACAAGCCCTAAAGTCAGAACTGAGATTTACAAAGAGATTTAGATTCAGAAACTGATATCATTGTGTGCCTTGAGGATGGGGATAGTCATGAGGTAAATTTTCCTGGGTTTTCCATTCCTGGTAGTATTCCTAATCACACTGAGTCCAGAAAACTGAAATTTGTCCTCTCTGTTAAGTACACCATCATAATTAGAAATCATGCTGCTAGCAAAAGTCACTACAACTGGGAAGATCTGAGAAATGAGTCTGCTTGGTCCACATTTCTATTTATGAAGGAAGCTTTTCTGAGAAGGAATATTGCATGTTAAACCAGCTGAAATTATCTTTAAAAAAGCAGCAAAGTATTCTCATGCTACATAAATTTTGCTTTATAATTAAGCACATTTTCTGCAAGAGGATTCTCCTTACCAGAGAAAGTGAGAGCTGGTAACTTACTAGAGAAAAAATTAATTTATAATTTCCAAGATTCACTCAAGATGTTGCTGTTACTACTTATGGTGTTGGTGTTACTACTTACAATAAATATACTCTCATTCAGAACATGAATTTGTAGTTCGCATTTCCTGAGAGAAAAACACTAACTTAAGCACAGCACAGGGCTTCTCTCCTAGTTTGTCCCTGATGTACTAGGGTTTGGAACCCACATTTCTTTGTGTTTTTAGCTGTATGACAGCGCAAATCTGGTTATTAGCCCCAGAAGCTGTTTCTCACTTTCTGCTTGCGTTACTGTCCAGCAAAACTGATGTGGGAATTAGATGCCTGAACTACTCTAAAAGTATGAACCCAAGCTGAATGCAATAGCTACAGCTTTCCTGCTAAACTCAGATGATCACTTTTTCTCAAAGGGTGACAGCTGTATCCATTAACCTTATGAAAGGTTTCCTAGAGACAACATGAAGATACAGCAAAAAGTCACGCATTTGCTCTGTAATGCTCTGGTTCAAAGTGCAAGCAAATAGTTTGGGGTGTGGTATTCTTACAGTTCATAGCAACATTTTTAATCACTGCTTCTTAGACAAACTGCCAGAAAAGGTTCAGTTATAGGTCTTTTTCATTTCACAGTTAATTTCACACTGATATCCCCCAATAGCCACAAAGAGCTATTGTGACAGCTGGATATAGCTGGACCATTCTGGTAGTCCAGCCAGGCTTTAGAAAGGGGAAATTCCCAGCAAGTCGGTTAAACTAAGTCTGCCCCATGAACTTGCCTACAAAACTTCCAAAACTTTCCAGGTCCAAGAGGGCACACATACCTTTCCCCAAATCAGGTATTTCATTCCTATTGGTTATTGAAAAAACCCTGCACCATGATTTTGAAATCAATTGATTTTGTTCTCAGCTAAGCCAACTCCAGTCCTTAAGTTCATGATGCCCTTTTCCTCAGGAAGCGTGCTCTGCTCAGTGCTATTTTCCACTCCTTTACCAAGTCCTCCTCTATGGCATGAGTCCTATCTGACAACTGTAAGGAAAATCTGGAGAAACTACTACATTAACTACTACTTTAAGCATGTAATATTGGATCACAGAGAGCATGGACTAATGTTATCCTTTTCCCAATGCAATCAATAGACAAAGAGTGCAACAGTGGCTTCAAATTTGTAGCACGGGATGCTTCAGCCTGCAAAACCCACAGCTTCTGAACAGTAGTTGAGACTAAGTCATCTTTAATGACTTCTACAGAGGGTGCTGTCTCCCCAAACTCCTTGTGTTATGAAAATAGATGAGGAGTGCTCTCCATGTCCATATAATCATAATGGAATTACGTTAGTAGATATGTGTACACTGGGCCCATATCAAATACAGGAGTACCTAAAGAACCTATTTTTTTCTGTAGTTTGTCTCCAGATGGGTAGGTTTTGTCCCAATTACATTTTTCTCAGTGGGAAAGTTAA
This sequence comes from Hirundo rustica, assembly GCF_015227805.2. Lineage (NCBI taxonomy): Eukaryota > Metazoa > Chordata > Aves > Passeriformes > Hirundinidae > Hirundo > Hirundo rustica. The sequence continues at coordinate 34,210,081 of NC_053450.1, read as the reverse complement.
GCACTTTAAAAACATATTGACCAAGTTAGTCACACATAAAAGGACTTTGGAGTCAGAAAGAAGAAGAAAAGCACTTCTAATTATAAATCAAAGGGACTCCACCAACATCAGAGAAGCCGGAGAGAGAGCCAAGATGAGAGAAGCTCCATGTTGTGGAGAAATTGAGCCCAGCAAAAGGACACTGAGAGGATCCTACCCCATCTATTTCTCAAAAGTAGTCAGGAAAGGATAATGAGGTAATTATACAAGTGTTTCTTGTTTTGTCCATGCCTATGAGTATCTTATTCTGCTTGAAGACTATTCTACTGGCCGGAATAACATTTTGTTACTTTATGGCTTTTGAAAGCGTACAAAATCTCTCTCTATAGGCCTTGACTGAATGCCCCTTGAAAAGTTAAATTAAAGCACCAACAAGATAGGAGTTATTAAAAGATAAGCTTAAACTGGTGGATAGCTTCAACAGAGAGTTCTAGTGTAAAATTCTTCTCATGAAAATACTTTCTATGTGAAGCAGTATTAGGATTGTCAGAAAAAATATGCTATAATCCATTTTCTGATCACTGAATGACTAATCAGTTATCTTAATCTGTACTACACAGGAATCACTATGATTGTATAATTTTATTGTTTAATTGTGTGTATGATGGTGGTTGATTTTCACGTTCGTTAAATGTTCCTAAATGCAGAGAGGTGGACATCCAGAAAGAAATATATATAGAATAATAAGAAATTTGAAGTGTCTTAGGACAGATTTTTTATTATTCTTTATTTTGATGTCTGTTACTTTCCTTTTTCCCTCCTCCCTCATAAATAAGTTCCTAATTGGTGATTTACTCTTCCTTAGCTATTTGCCTGAGAAAATTTCCAGTAGATGACATACTTTAATATTTGGAAAAAAACTTTGAAGGTCCTTGAACTAGTTTTAGTTTTGTTCATCTTATTTTTGCATATATATACATCTTTCTTTATGTGGTTCTCACTTAGCAGCATATTTGTTGCAAGCCAGTTTAACAAAGCAAAGCTCCTTTCAGCATATATACGATAAAGACACATTTGTACCATTTCAGTTTTCTCCAGAAAGCTGATGCCACTTGATGGCTGATGGTTAAATATAATAATGTCTGCCTCTGGGTAGATTTAACATCAAAATAAAGTAAAATAGTGTGAACATCTGATTAACATATGGAAAGATTTTTCAAATAAGGCTTTCTTTTCAAGTGCTGAAAGTTTGACAGTCTTTTATACTATTTTATGATGCTGTGGTAGCAATTCCATGGTTATAGTTATAATCCACTTTCAGAATCGATTTTGAAAGCCCAAACCCTTATGCATATCAGTTTTGAGAAACAAAAGTATTGAGGATGACATCTTTCATGTGTGGTCTTCAACAAGAGACAGAATATATTTATGGGAAATAATTAGATGAGATACAGAGAAATGAGAAATTTTGAATAGCCAACCATTTCTTCCTATGAAAAACTTTCCAAACCTATCATGAGCACAGACCACTTTACATGGATGTATAGAACTCTGGCTCATATAAAAAGGCAGTATGGCACTACTAAAAAAGATACGGGAAATGGTTATACTGCAGTAAAGGGTTATGGTTATATTTAGAAAAATTTGAACACAGAATTTACAGAAGATCCAGCTTTGGGTTTTAGAATTAAAGTTCCTAGTTTTAAATAAAAATGCCCTTTTTTTTTCAGCCATGCATTGTTGATTCAAGTGAGCAAAACAATTTATAAAGCTTTGTTTTCTTGAGATGATCAATTTAATCAAAACTTGATGGTTCTGAAATACTTTTAGAGGCTTACTTATTGAATGGTTATGTCCAGTTGCCAAAATAATGGAAAAAAATTATTAAAGATATGACAGAAAAAAGTGTGAAACAGAATGAAGAAAGAAAAACTGTCATACAATAAAATACTCTATAGGAAGGATTTGAAATATGTCTCTAATAAGTCCTCTTCTGTGACAGCTAGATAATCTGTTTCTTATAAGGCTGTTCAGTAACCCTTCAGTTTTCCTGACTTTCCTTTCCCCAGCAGAATTTCTGGAACCAGAATTCCACTGCTAATTAAATAGAAAAATAACAATATTTCTTTTATCAGCTGCCTAACTGGTGGAATTGAGAAAGTCATGCGTATTCCCCAATTATAGATATTATTTACTGTCTGAAAGATGTCTGGCAGCAGGCCCACAGCAATCTTGTCTGTGGAGGAGGAGCTCCGGTTTCTCCTGTGTGCAGTTGGCGGTGCCTCTCTTTGCTCTGCAGCAAACCCTGTGCCCAGAGGTCAGTGTTGGTGTCACCCCCCAACTAGGACACTGGGAAATGTGAGTTTGTGGAACTGGGACTTGCACACAAGAAAATCTTCCTCAGCCCACTCCTCCATTGAACATAACATCAGATAAAAATAAGTAGATGTGTTTCAGTTTATGGTCTTGTTTAGAGGAATGTTAAGAACATGTACTCTTCTTTCACATACCATAAAAAACAATTTTTTTTTTTCCCCAGTGACAGGTATACTCTTAAGAAACCTTTGAGTAAATTTTATACTACATTTGTTGTTAAAAATAGATGAGGTCAAATGATATTAAGGATTGTGCTTTTAATTTTTTGAAGGTTGCTTGAAAAGGAAGTCCTTTCAGATGACTTGAAACTATTTTTTGATAGTATTCCATATTAAATACTTAAGATGTGTTCTAAGTGGACATATTCAATTGTAATTTGCAAAATGAAAGAGCACATGAGGCAGTCCCACAGGCCATGAGGTTATCTTCCTCATTCCAGACAGGGAGCCCATAGGATACACACGTTTACACCAGACTGTGGTATGTGCTTCCAGTAAGCTTAGTGCAGCTTCTGGTGGGGCTTGAAAGTTCCAGAGAGAAAATGTATAGATATAATAACATCTACTACTGTATGTAACTCTTGCCTTCACCACAAAGAAGGCTCAGAGTTAATTGGTTAGATCTCTCACACATGAGCCCACTTTTGGGTGGGAGAGTACAACCGGTTTAAGACAGGAATGAAGGAAAAGGAAAGAAAGATGGCCAGGATAAAGGGAAATGTGTGAGCATTAGACAGAGAAGAAAGAGAAGCCAATTCACCTGAAACACATCACAGCTCTCAAGGGGTTCCCAGATTTTCAAGTGCATATGGGCCCTGCATTTGGGTAGTTTGTGACAAATTTTCTCTACCTATGAGAAAATTTCCTTTCCCTTATAAGAGTGAATGAAAGCAAGCTTTTGAGATAACTTCACCTTGAGATTTTTTTTAATCTGAAGACTGAGTTGCAGAGCTCTGAGTGCGTGCCATCTAGGGGTGTCACAGGGAAGAAGTACCTTCGGGGACTTCTGAATCAAGACCACAGGGATTCACACAACAATGAGAATGTTTTGAATAAGCATTTTGGGTTAGTTACCTACCACACCACCAAAGCTTTCCATTCGAGATAATATAAAAACCAGAAGCAAAAGGGACAAGGAAAGCATGTTAATGGATACTCTGGCCAAGAGAAATGTTTTTGTTATTACAGGACTGGCGGAAGAGTTGGATAACAGCTTCCTGTCTGGCTTGCTACCTAATTATTAGTGTAGAATAGAGCAGCAGGTTGAGCTGTGCAGCAAAATATCTGGGAGGACATGGGGTCTGGTTGTTAATTGGGATGGAACATAATTTACCAAGACTAAAAACATCAGAGTAGTAAATGAAATATCTGCATAAAAACAGCCATTCTATTCTTCAACAATCTGTTTCAGGTAAAGTGAAATGTGCATCACAGAGCAAAACATTACCCTGTGGTTTATCCACAGAGCACCAAAATCTATTTATCTAGCACCAAATCTATAAGGATTTCATAACAACTCTATAGGCAAATTTTATTTTCTTATTTGTATTTTTTTCCTTCTATTTTTGTAAAAAGAAAAGGTTTAAGCTGCTAAATATCAGGGATGGTTCTGCAAGATTTCTTAAACTTTAAGGGGTATTTTCATTTCGATTCCCTCTGTACAGAACAATATCCTTCTTATTTTAGAGCCTTTAGGACAAAATGAGTTGCCCTCTGGAATTACCTACATCACCTCAGAACAACCAAGGGGCCCAGATTACTTTTTAGAATAAATTGGAGAGAGCTAAAATGCAATTCATCCTGGATAAATCAATACTTGTTCTGTTCCAAGACAACAAAAGTAATCTCCAACTCTGTAATAAACTCCACATAGGTGAAACACACGGCAGACTACATCCCCTCTGGATATTGTTGTGAGTCTCATGATACACTGGGGGGTGGGTTGGTTTTTTTTTTTCAGTTAAGCTTCAAGATACCTGTTGTAACTTTTCTACTTTTCTCTATATTGTCTCTTACTGAACTGTTATAGCAATAGGTAGGATTTTCCAGTGTGCGTTTTATAGCCCAGCAAGGAGGAGGAGGAGGAGGAGGGGAGTTCAGCCAGGGGAAGGATAGGAGCAGACCCTTTGCTCATGGCTGACAGAACAAAGCGCCCTTTCAGATTGTATATGAAAGGATAAAAAATGAAATTATGTTCTTTTCCCTTGTCAGCAAACAGCCAAAGTATTAGGAGTGATAAGAGCTCATTTATATTATGATAGACAGTTAATGAACTGTGTCCATACATTAAATGGAGTAATCACTTCAAAAGCAGTTCTTCATATTTTTATGATATTTTCCGGATGGTTGGTGTAAGATTCATGTGGCACAAAAACTAATGACAGGTCTGAATTCTGCTCCAGAAACTAAAGAAAACTTAACTTTGTGCTGTTTGAAAATTGCTAGGAAGACAGCATTCTTGTAGATGGATTTGGAAGGACTCATTCCTTTATTTGTTTACCATGGAACATGTATTAACCTGACAGGTCCTATGCCAATCCTCCTTTAACCATTACATGAACAGTTTTTCAAAGAAGTAAAAAAGCTCTTTCCTGGAAAACATATCTCATCATTCTTATTGTTTCTTCTGCTTCATCTTCTGGAATGGTCAATTGTAACTGGTGGCACTACGTTGGTTAGCCAGCTTTCTTCCTTGTTTTTCCTCTCATCTTACTTCCTGCCTCATTGCCTCTTATAAAATGATCAAGATATCCCAAATTTATTTTTACGTGCAGGTGGATTTCAGTTCCTGTAAATTTTGGCACACAGCTCTATGTTCTAGTTGTAATCCAGACCAGGAAGGATTAGTATCAAGTCTCACTCTTTGTCATCATTCTCCATTGTTGCTAGGGGACATGAAGAGAAAATGATGCTCACACACTTGAGTGTGTGAGGTTGAAGAAGAACTTTTATTATTTACAGAGACCTCGCTTATATAGATTCTGAACAGTGACTAGGGATTGGAGAACAAGGTTACGACCTCTCCATCTCACTGGCCAGACTAGAAGACAATCAGTTGACTCTCATTAGAAAGGAATGTGAAAAACACCGATTGTTTATAGTACAGACTGTGAGAATTCAGCTACAGAGCTGTAAACATCTCACAAAGCTCACATAATATAGCAACACTCCATATGCTATACTGCCTTTGTTCTAGCCCAGAATTCCTGCGTCACCTCTTCTCCAACCTCATCTACCCCTCATAGCTCTTAAGATTAGAATAGCTGCTTTTTTGGGATGTACAGCCACCTGTTTGAATGTTAGGCATTGTGTATCAAACCCTCAAATGTTCCATAATTTCTGTGTTTTTATTAGTGGGTTAAATACGAAAAAACCTGATAGGGTACTACACAGCCTGTGGGTAAATGATAAGAAAGGCAGGTTGTGGCTACACAGAGCCATAAATATTCTGGGGTGTGAGGCAAAATCCTGGAAACCTCTCTTCCATTTGGCAAGCACAACCTGCATTCAGTTGTGTTCATACATGAAACACTGAGAAAAAGGTAAAATTAAGAATGTTTTCAGCAGGGATTGTAACTTGTTTGCTTAAGCTTATTCATATTTAAACTGTCATCTCAGAATTGCACGTATATTAATGAGCATAGTCCATTCATTGGTTTATGTATCCAGAATTCTACAAGGAATGTCTCAAATCCACATCAAGTTTTCATATATGCTATATTTTCATTTAGGTGAAAACTATATAACATCACACATTGCCAAACAACTTCCTGGTAACTAACGAAGAATTTTATTTGTTCAGTCCTCCATATAGATTCATGTAGAATTGGTGAAATAACTTCTAATGCTCACATTTGTGGGAGTAGGATGGGGAAAGGTGCAAAGCAACAGGAAAACATCACACTTGTTGTTGAATGAGATCTCAATGTTCTTTCAGCAGCAACCAAATCTTCTGTAAAAATTCAGAAGAAAAAACCCCAACTAACCAGCAAACAGAAATGATTTCAGAAGTCTGTGTGTATGTATATATAATTATGTGTGAGCATGCAGATGCACATCAACATATATGGTTCTGTATCCAGCTTATTAATACGGAAGTCGAATGAGTACTAGTTAACAGAGGGTAATTCACAGTTATTTTGTTCTGGTTTGATCTTATTCATTAGTTGTCAATCAGATTTTGAAGAATACATCTAAGAAAGATGCATTAGTCTCTGTGCAGGCTGTAGATAACATTATTATGGCAGCTATAAAAGTTATCTAATTTGATTTTCAAGCTTAGGTACAGCTCTTGTAAGGTTAGTATCAAACTACAAAGTACAATTCTGACATTTATTCATTAATTTTATTTTTTAAAGTTATTATATAGCCTGAAATTGTTCTTTTCATATCATCTTGCTCCCTGCCTCATTGCCTCTTATAAAATTACTAAAATATCCCTAAATTAAGATTTGGGGAAGAAAAAAAAAATCACGTTCTTTATAAAACTAAATATACTTTCAAAATTTTGTCTTTTTAAGGTTTTGTAAAGTTCTCAAAGAAATTAACTTAATAAATAGTATCTAATCGGCTCAAGGATTCTAGAAAAATTTGAAATATCACTGGAATACCAATTGCATTATTTACCTTCATTTTTCCTGTAAAACTGCATAGGAATTTTTAAAATTTCAGTAAATGAAAACTATAGTTATTGGTATGGATCAAGAAACTAAAATTTATTTACTGTCATGGATAATTAGAATTTAACAAAATTTTCAGATCAAATTTGTTAGTGTTGCAAAATTGCCGCACTATGAAAGCAACTGTATATCAAACACTCTGTGCCTTTGGAGCAAGTGAAAACTAAGCACTCGATTTAAACTAAGCAGGTAATTTCTAGAAGCCTTTTATGACTAATAGAAGAATCATCAATCATCCAGAACTCCAATCGTTCCACTTACTGGAGCTGAAAGAAATCATTAACATGGACATTTGTTTTTTCATGCTGGACCCCCGTGCTGAATATAACTCCAACGGCTTTGCAGGCGGTTTCTGGACAGTCTCATTTGTTATGGAGCTGTCTGCTGCATAGTTAGAAGGTGCCTGTTTATTTCGGTGGTGCAATTGGTGATTTGTGGTTTGCATGATTTTTAAAATTATTTCAGGATTGTTCTGCTCAGTTATGCATTCCTGAGTGAAATAAAGGATCTATACTTTAGACAAGAAAAATTCATTAGCTTGGACATTGGGGAGCTTAGGTCATGCTGCGACCTCAGGCTCTTGTAGACATACTTCCCTTCACCATCATTTTTGTTACAGGTATAGTATAGCATTCCTTATACTTGAAAACAAAAATTAATTTTCTTCCCCTAAAAATAATTCTCTTCTAATAGCATATGTACCTCTTCTGACTTCAGGAATGACTAATAGTATTGGAAATAACCATATAGAAAAGTTTGCAGTTAAGGGAGAATATGCTAACACACTTCTCAAAGCCAGCAATTTGTGGCCTTACATTTGAAGCCTCAGTGGCCTGATGAGAGCACCCCAGTAACCACAATGTGTCATCTCCAGGTCCTCCAAGGATGCTGCATCCTGATTAAAACTTTAATATTCAACACTCACTGACAAGTCTATTAGTGGCAGGAATAAGAAACAGTTTCTCCCAAATATCTGAAGAACCAATATTAAGAAACTGAATTGGAGATAAGTGGAGTACACTACATGTGTTCAACCAACGGCTTTGGTTTTTTAGTGTGATTTTCTGGGGCTGTGAATACTAGAATAGCTGATGCTCAAGAGTACACCCCAAAGTTTTGGCAGAGTAGTTTCTTTTCTAGATCTAACTCCACTAGCACAGGAACTGGGAATTGTGATGAAGAGACATTTAAAGTGTTGTTTAGAAACCTAGTTTCCAGAGAGCAGCTAAACTAAGTGTTGTTTATCTGACTAAGATATGAAGCTGATCAGTGCTTCACACAAAAATTTACCAAACTCTCATCTGCTCTCAGTTTGCTGCACTTTCTCATGGCTCTTACATGACAGGCAATCAGAAAGACAACAGAAAAAAAAACCCAAAAAAACAACTCACCCATGCCTTTTGACCTTGACAGGTAGATTGGACTGAATTGCTTACAGGAGTCAAGATGATCCTAATTAGAGTGTCCATTGAAGGATCTGTGACACTTCTATATTTGAACACTAAAAATCATTGTATTTCTTAAATAATTTTCCTCAAAAATTCTAAAAATTTGTATCAAAATTGTCTAATATGAAGCATATCTCATGGCCTTAAGGGTCTAGACAGGAATTCAGGCTCTTCCTAGAGATAAAATTCTGGCCTCATAGGAAACAAAAAGACATCCTGTCAAGAATGATCAAGAATGACAGTTTCAGCAGTCGAGGCTAGTTAAATACAAAGTCTGAAAAGACTAAAACAAGGGAATGACCAGAAACAATCTGTTTGAAGTCTACAGCCTGAAACAGATTGGACACTTTACAGATCTCACTGGCATGAAGGCATGAAGCACTCATTCAGTATTTATTCAAGTGAAGGAAACTATGGAGACTGTCAAATCTGTAAGATTTCTCATGGTCATACTCATATGCCCGGTGCCAGTTTTGCAGCCCTCAGTCAGACAGTCTGAGTGTATGTGGGAGATTAGCTGTAAGAGACGGACCAAAGATCCCTCATCTGCCTCACGACCATCGCCAAGGACAGAGAATGAAACCCCAAGGACAGACAAAACCCCAGCGCAGCCGTTCTGGCCTGGCTGAGGTGGGATGTCTGCCAGGTGCTGTCTACAGGTGTGCTTGCTGGACCAAGAACTGGTGTGCATTCCCATGGAAACCTGGTGCAGGAAACAATGGGCAAGTCCCAGTGGACTGATGTACCTGCTGCCAGAACTGTTTATACTGTACATTGCACGATATCTCCCCACCTTTTGGCCAACTGCCTGTTGAAAAAGACTATTTATAGTCTCCCTAAATTAACCAAAATCTCAAGACCTCCCTACAGATGAAGATAGATCTATTGGCAGACAGTCGCAAGGACTTAGTCTCATCTGTTGGTAACTATTCCCTCTCTCTCTTTTTCTCTTTCTCTCTCTATCCTTTGTTTCTCTCTCTTTCTCCTTCTCTATTGCATTACTGTGCTGTGGGCACTTAATAAAGGTGCATTGTTTTTGATTAAAACTGTAATCCCTTGTGTCTTTTGCACTCTGAGATCAATAAACGAACCATCATGAGTATTAGCAGATCGTGATATTAGCACACTCGCAGGACATGGTCTTGGTCGTTCAGATCACACAGAACTCAGTTTCACAGGATTCTATTTATATCTTCAAAGACTGATCAGTGAAATAATCCCCTCTTCTTCTTTGTTCAACATTTATTTGAAAATATATTGGTAGAACTTATAATTGCAGAAAAGTCATTCGTTGTGTTATAAAACATCAACAATATCCAAAATTATTTGCCTGTTCAGCACATACAGGTTCAATGTAAACAGAGTAACTACCAGATGTTCTAAAGCTTGATTGGGATCAACACTTGCATAAAGAACATATGGGTGAAGGTAACTTTGGGATGATTTAGGTGATGTTGATAGAAAGAAATGCAATTATTACAAAGTTGTTCCCTGCAGAATCCTCTCTGTAAGAGCACATCCTCCTTGGGATGATGCATTTGGACACATTTCTGTTTCTTGAATGTCTGAATCACCAAAAGTGTTGCTTTCCACACACTGTGTATAAGAATCCCTTTGCTCAGCTTAGACTTGCTGACTAACTGTCATCCCAGGATGAAATCATAGCAATTATCTTTTATTAGATATGCTATCTCTAAAAATACCTTAACCAAACATTCCTTTACAGACTCCATGTTTGGTGAAATGCTCAACAGCCAAGTTGTTATCTAAATGTTATCAGTGTTTCCACAATGTGACTGAAGTCCCTTTCTGTGGGTGGAGCAAGCACCCACAAATGGCTGAATGCAACCATGCATTTTCTAAGAAGGAATACTGCATGTTAAACCAGATGAACATCTTAAAAAAAACAGAAAAAAAATATTCTCACTCTCCATAAATTTTGTTTTATAATTAAATGGTTGAAGTAATCAATGCCACTCTTCTTAAATTCCATCAAACACAAAAGCTTTAAGGACATACAGTGTGCTGAAGAGCTCCTGATAAATTGTTGGTAGGAAGATTGTCCTAGTGGACCGGGTAGCTAAGACCCTGTCATTCAAGATAGTCTTACATCATTACCAGGGGGCAGGGGAAAGGGACTCTCTCTCACTTCCCTGAAGAAAGATTGTCCATTTTCAGGTTGGGAAAATATGTCTGCAATCCAGCTGGATTGGGATCTGCCGTGAGACTTTTTGAAAGAGAATCATTTTCTCTGTATTCTTTTGTTACTGGTCTTGTTGCTGTTACTGTTAATTTCCTCATTTCATTGCTGTTTCCAGTAAATTGTTTCTTATCTCAACCAATGATTTTCACCTTTTTGTGCTTCCAATTCTCAGCCCCATCCCCGGAGTGGGAAGGGAAGGTGTGGGGCAGAAGCAAGTGAGCCATGTCTGGTTTGGGCAAGTCTCAGAGTGGGCCACTAATCTGGGGAGTACCATTCCTAAACCATGACAAAGGTTGACACTAGTGTCCTCATAGGACTGTCAGAGAACAGAAACACAAAATACCGTCTGTTCTTCAGTCCAGCATTTTCACAAAACACATTAGACCCCTAATAAAGTTGAAATCCACAGCAAAAATGCAAAGTTTAATCTCTAAAAATTATAGGGAAGAAGAAAGAAATATATTTTGTATCATTCAGAGATACAATAATTAATATTATATAAAACCAGAAATAGGCTGAAGGGTTAAATTATAATTAATTGGTCAAGGAATCAGTCCAGTTATTAGGTAGAGAAAAAGAATATTTTATAAGCAAGTACTTGAAAGTGTATTTCAAACCACTGTTATAAAATTACCTGTACGTAGGAGCAGAAATTAAACCTTGGAATCAATAATAAACTTTTAATTGGTTTGTGTTTAAATAATAATTTTGACTATATGTTGTTCAAAGCAAGGAAAAAATGCAACATCCAAAGTTACCATAACTGTAATTTTTAAACCATCTTTGAACAGATCACTTCTACCAGGCTTATTTAATACAACACAAAGCTAGATACTTCCAGTTCTGTACTAGCAAGGCATCTGATCATAGCCAATTTGCAGCAGTGAAAAGTAGAGCTGAAATTCCAAATTTCTTCAAAATCTATTTTCCTCCCTCTCATTTATTAAATGTTAATAATGTCTTTTTTTAGAGAATTTTTTTGAATTAATTGTGCTTGAAAAGAGACAGTTGTTTGGTTTTAATGTTTTTCTTCCATGCATTCTGAAATGCCTAAATCATGTTTTTGAAATCATAATCCCTATCTGTTGATTAGGAATGATTTAGCACCATAATGAAATAGTTAGAAAGGACTCCATAAGGACCACATATGGGAATTCACATCAAAAGGCAAAATATGGAATTCATATTGCATATAAAAATATATGTATTAGATCAAATAGACTCTTTTCCACAAAGCTTTTACTCTACCACTTACAGTGAATATATAATATTGAAAGACTCATTAAGTGTTTGATCCTTGAGCATCAGAAAGAATATTCCAAGCAGAAGATAAAGGCATTAGACATTCCTACAACACAGCAGTATGAAATTATTCCTCATAAAAAATGTGTAGCGGTCATCAAACTTAGGAATGCACTTGGATAAGGGTCTATTTGTACTATTATCTGTTGTGGGTTTTTTAACACAATTGGTACTGCTTCAATTTCAGCATATTTCAGCAAAGGGAGATTACATATAGTGTCATCTTGTTGCATTCAGTCCATCAGTGATGAACTCGATGTGCCTCATTGGCCTCTACTTCTAATGGCTTAAACCCAGCATAACTCTGCTGCTTCTTTTGATCAGAGTAGATATACTCAACACCTCAAAAAAAGATGGCAGAGCCTTGTTAGCCAGCCTCAGAGACCACTGGAGAAATTATACCTGCTACTGAGTATCCTCGCTGTTAAGCATAACCTTGAGAATCTGTTTTCATAGCTGTTCTAACATCCATCAACAGTTTTAATAAATATATCATTTTACCTTAAAATCTTTACAGAATTCAGGGATCCGATGCACTAGGCATCCAGTTCCACTGGGTATGAAGAATCCATGATTCCAGGAAGGACAAGTCAAACTACACTCCAGCACTGAGCTGTGAGTTCCTAAGAATTCTGTGCTCAACTCATCACCGAACATTGAAGGATGCTCAGCAGACTGTGAACAGATGATTCTTTCAGCATTAACTGGAGTCCTTCATTTTGTTTCCAAGAAGTAAAATAAGAGGAGATAATCCAGGACTTTGGGGTCTCCACGAACTCCATTCCTGCAGGCATGGTCCTATTTCTTTGCACTACTCTCTTACATCTTCAAGAATATTTAGTGTTTCTCTATGACCTCCAGAGCTTTTTAGCTCCAGTCTCTTCTGTAAGACTCACCTTCTTCTGTTAGACTTGATTCCCCCTGTATTGATTAGTGTGTTATATACCTCAGTTTTTTGACTTGTTTGTTTGTGGAGTCCAGTCTCAGCTGAACAATAAAGTTTTTGGAGCAGGAATTTATCTATCAGAGTATCATTTTTCTGTATCCACAAATCTTTTGGATTTTTTTCACTGTAACAGATTTGTGGGGATATAAATTTTCTAAACTGCCTGCATTCTTAAAGGTAGCATTTCATTTTGAATTAAAGTTTTAAAGGAATAGAGTTTATGCCATGGCAGTCCAGACACTTTATTTTCATAATTATCTTCTCATTCATGTGGATATATTGATAAGAATGTGTTTTGGGTATGATTTTTTATCTTTGCTATTTTATGAGCACTAATAATTCACAACTCTTGGTAAAAATCAAATTATTTTCTTTTATAGAATTTATCACTACAAGTCTGAAAATACAATATCCTAGATGATAAAAGATAGAATAGATAGAATACTTACAGAGAAGCAGGATTCACCATACTTCTGATTATAAATAAACTAAGAGTCCTTTCAAATATGAAAACATTTTTGAGTGAGTCCAAATTGAGTCAAATTCATCCCTAGTGGATCACTGTTTTCGTAGCAGATTTTAAATTCATTACCCTGGTAAAAAAAAAAAAAAAAAAAAAAAAAAAAAAAAACAAAAAAAAAAAACCAAACCAAAAACAAAAAACCACACACAAAAAAAACCCCAGCATTATTATGAATAAAACTGCTGTCTTGGCTTTTAAAGCCTCTAAACATAGAAATTTCTTTCTAGGAAAAAGAAAGAAAGAAAGAAAGAAAAAGTCTTGTGTTTTGCATAAACTATCAGTGAAATCACGTCCACCTTTTAGTTACACTAGCATGTATTCACCAAGATATTCTCCTTTAGTATCTATTTGCTCTTACAATTGAAATGGTAGTACCTTAAGATTGGAAGGGTTAATTCCTATGCCCTATCCCTCTGGGGACACTCCATTAGACTGAGCCAGAAAAAGCATAAAGCTCATTCTTCAATTCAACAGCTAATCTATATTAGTAAATTAAATGCTTGCAGGGTCCTTTTCCCAGCCTGGATCATTGGCATATTCTGGTCGTGATCATGCTGTGTAATGCCGCTCTGGTGAGGAGTGGATCATTGCCAGCTGACAATACTGCTAGGACTGTGCATATTGCAAACTCTACTTGGGAAATATTTTGGTTGGTAAAAGATGATGCAGGTAAAAATATTAGCAGTGACTGCTCTACAGATATAATCATTTAGCCTATCAGCACCCTGAGAGTGTTTAAGTTTCTTATTTAGATACAGCCATCGTGGCTGAAGTTTATGGGCACACTGATGTTGCCGTTCCTGTCTCTTTCCTGCTCCAAGGTCAGGACGAATAAAACTCAGGAGACATTGTTTTTGAAGACTCACTCTGAAATTTATTATCATTCTCTATTACGGACTCATGAGATGTAAGTCCCCTCTAACAAGTTGAGAAAGTGAGCCAAAATGGTTTCTATTCAAGGCTATTTAAGTCCCATTTATCCAATAAACAGCTGACATCTATATTATTTATGTTTCTAACCCAATTATGATCATCTGAAACCTGCAATGCAGACTTCTTTCACCCAGTTACAGAAAACCACCCAGGTCTGTGAAGAAGAAGAAGGAAGAAGAAGGTCTAAAAAGACAACTAATCCACACCCAAAGTTCTTCATCTTGGCTCCTATATACCCCTATACACCAAAATCCCAAACCTAAGTTTTTCACCCTGTGAGATCACATGACACCACTTACACTACTCACCCACAAGCCTCGTGCTATCTCGGAAGCCTGTTCCAAGTCCTCAAGTCAAATGCAGTGGTTATCTGAGGGTCAGACCCCCCAGCTCAGAAAGCCTGAAATTTCAGTCTCCAGGGTTCCAACACATTGGAAACAACTGCATAAACTCAAGGGAATTTAGCAGGGCTGGGATGACAACTAACTGATTAAATCTTTACAACAAATTGTGAGTGAGTCCTTTACATGCCAGAATGAAAACCAGTGTTTAATTCAAGCCTAATTAATTAGCAGGGAACCTTTCTAATGACTTTATCTGTATCTGAAGAAAGCAAACCCTCAAAATTTAAGTACATTACTGTTCTGTGACATATCCATCCTCTGTTGTCCTCAAAGGCATCCCAGGTCATATCTAGGATAGTCTGTTCATTCAGTAGGAGTCCTTTCATTTTTCCTGTGGAACCATGCTTTCCTTGGAGTCTCTCTTTGCACCTCTCATTCATTAGCCTTTCATTTGTATGCCTCATCACAAAAAGTTTTTAAAATGCCAGCTGTGGTTTTCTCTCCTTATTGTACCTTTTAAATGGTTCACCTGCAGCCATTTCAGAGTTTCGCTATAATGTTGTCCAAGGAACAGCACTTTATGTGACTTTTACCACAAATGTTTATTCAAAATCAGAAGGTGATACTAGAATGAAAGACAAGTCCATCCACAGCATTTGTTCAGTGACATAGTTCAGCTTTACACTGCCAGGGAGGCCCAGAAGAGTCAACAGAACGCAGTGAGGCTGAGGAGCTAAAGTCACCACTGCATAAGATTTGGGTATTCATTTTTTTGCTAGTGCTAGTCTAGTCATGTATATTGAGTGGTCATGTATATATGTGGTTGGAACAAGTTAGTCCTGGTCTTCCAGCTAAATTTTATGCAAAAGTATCCAAAATGCACGCTCTAAGATGACTCAGAGATGACATATGGGGACAATTGGGACATCAGTTTCAAAGTACACTGTGGTTCCAACTCAAACGCACCCCTAACTTCATGATTTGGGTCAGGAAGAGGTTTGAGGTAGAAGAAATTTTATATGGAGGTTTAGCAAATATTGTCAAAAATTGAATGTAGACAATACTAAAATCAACCAAAAGGCTGTAATATTCACCTAAATGGCTCAAGTGAACAACTACTGCCATATTGAAACACCTTTACGTAGTAGAAGGTAGGATGCTGGACTCAAAAGAGCAAGAAAGAAAGAATATTAAAAAAAAAAAAAAAAACACCCCAAAACATTAGACAATTCATTAGTAAAACGCAAAACAGTAGAGAAGGAACATAGAAGTGAACCTCAAGAGCTGATACTTAAAGGCACACATCTAGTCTATGCTGAATTACAGATCTGAAACAATAAAGTTTCAAGTAATTTTTATTAAACTCTTTATTAAGGTAATTGAATTTAGATTCATCCTAAGACTTTAGTATCTATATATAGCACAGCAGACTATAAATAGCACACAAATAAAACAAAAAAAAGTCATTAGCAGCTGTGTCTCCCTTGATCCACTTAATTAGGAAACATCTGTGGTGTAGTCAGTGTTCTTGTCTATAATTGCTTAATATGGAACAGGATGATATGAAAGCAAAATATATGTTTGGGAGATTGTAGCTCACCAATTTATCATGCATATGTTTTAAATGTTTTTAAAAGGTGCATTTTCATCATAGAAAGAAATCATACATCATAGAAGCCACTAAGTTATAAGATGTCAGCTGCTTCCAGCTTCAAAAGCCAGACTCTTTTCTTGATCAGTGGGTGGTGGAAGTTAATATTTTTTAAGTGAAAGTAAAGTTAAGGCATGTGGTACAGAGACAAAATTTGGAATTTACTAAAATAAAATAAGAGTTGCAATTTTTTTCTTAAGAATATTTTGCACTTTGGTCTTGTAAAAGATATGATTTTTAAATCTCCTTTAAATCTCCTAAATTGGTAAAGGCTTCTGAGACAGTGACAAGACTGTAAATTAAGAAGGCTCAAAATTAAATCTGAATTCCATAATTTCTTTTTCTGTTGAAATAAGAACAGTATTCATTTGTAAATGCCACTTTTTTACCATGCATTTGTTATACCTAGTAAAATAAAGCAAAATCTATGTACTGCTAGTTAATAATATTCAGTGTCAGAAAAAAATTAAAATTGAGTGCCTTTTTCTCCCAGTTATAAAAAAGAAAAAGAGATAAAAAGAAATGGAAGGGAAAGCTTGTTTATGAAGAAAAAAATGTAGGGAATTAATTTGCCTGTGAGTGTCTGGGCTTGGTAGAAAAATACGTCAGACACAAGTCTTTAAAAAACTGATTTTGTTTCTCCCATAACAACAATTGTTGCCACGCTTAGAAAAAGCTGTTGTTTCATTTACACTTCTATGTTTGAATTTGTTTGAATTAATAATTTTGGTTGCCTGACTATTTCTTTGTTTTTGTACTTCTTTTCAGTAGACAAAATATGTAGGTTAAGCAGAGTGGTAACTTTTTAGAAGGGAGGGACTGTGAGAATGAACTTTTACTGCTCTTATCTTCCTCTTGTTTTCCTATGGGCTGGTCTCAAATATTACTTCCCATCAGTTTTTGATCAGTGGACAAAATAGTCTTGATTAAAAAAAAAGAAAAAGAGTGTTATTTGACCTCTCATTTATTTGTACTCACATGATTCTGTCACTGAACTGATGAAAAGCCCCCTGAAAAAAGTTCAGGATGGTGGCGTGGGGAGGCACTGGGAAGACTGGAGTCAGGGAAGAGGTAAGGAGTCAGTCAACAGAGCCTGTAAATTTTGAGATAGCTGTCTGACTGGTTTTGTTTTGGGAGTATAGACTTTCTCACTCTTAAGTGACCAAATTATTTTTCTTTTTGTCCGCACTGGATTGTGGAATGATGAGGGCCCCTAGAAGAATAAATTGGAATTTGATGGCTGTGGTAACAGAGGGGCTGAAAAGTCAATGTGGCTGTTAAAACAAGCCTTTCCTCCCATGTGTTGCCACACATGCCAGCATCAAGTGTTCCTGACAGGAGTGAGAAAATAAGTGAGATAAAATCCCAATTGGATCAGCTTAATTCAGTGATGAAGGTGATGCTGTAAACACCAAGAGGAAGGAGTGAGACCAAATAACAAAGGTGCTGTAAGACAAACTCCAAATATAATACATGGATAACAACACTTAAAAATCTTGTGGTTTTTTTTTACTTTCCTCTTTGTTCACAAGGAGTTATTTTTCTGACATGTTTTCCATTCACTGTTCCCTCATAATTTAACAATGTATTCAGATGGTGTTAGAATTAATTCTTAAAGAGTGACAGCTTCTTGTAAATACAATTAAAAGTCACTACAGGATGAGTAAAGTATTGTGAAGTTATCTAATACAGATTCAGAGGAATTTGGAAAAATAATACAGGTAAATAACAAAAACTAATTATTATTGAAGATTTAAATTCAAATTTTCTTAGATAACCTCTCAATTAAGATGTGTGCCAACCTAAAAGATAGAGGGTTGCAAAAATTAAAAATACTATTGGGCAGATCTTTCAGCAGTATCTTAGGGCTTATTCCTTCCTCTGCCTAAATCCAGTTTTCATTATTAAGAACTAAAAGAGACATGAAGAGTTATCTAATGTAGGTTTTATTCTTCTACTGAAGACAACACCTCTCCCATCATCAAGGTCCTAAAACTTTTCACAAGCTAAGGGCTTATCTGAGGCAAATTTAGACAGTGTAAATATTTTATTAAGGTATTCTGTTGAAAGAAAGGCACATAAGGACAGTTTTCAGGCTTCCTGTAATTAGGTCTGAGTCTTCAGCACACATATTAAAACAAAAACAAAAACAACAACAACAAAAACACCTCCGCAAAACAAAACAAAAAAAAAACCCACCAGAACTTGTGGGCTTTGTTTATACCTTGTGCCTGGGACAGAGATTTTAAAAAGTCTTCTAAAAAGATAAAATAAGAATATATTTCTCTCTACTGAATATGTTTATTGACTAGTGTTTATATTTTTTATTAATCCAAGATTTCAGAATTTTTCTTGATCTGCAGCAGGAATCAAGATATTATCCCCTTGCTTTATAAGGGAGAGAGAACAAATGGAAGAAGCAGTAGCTTACGACCTGCTTTTATAGATTCAGAAACTTGCCATACTTTGAGCATGTTGCATGGGGCAGGGTCATCCCTTAATAATATTAAAAATCTCATGGAGTCCAGCAGCACTCTGGAAAACTACATTCTTTCCCACTGAGGGGTCCTTTGGGGTTGTCAGTGATTTTGTTTTCTCCTGCTGTTTCCCTGTGGCATACAACAACTTTGGATTTTTTTTTTTTTTTTCTAGATTGTAAGTCTTCAGCTATCAGACACTAGGAAGCAGTATTTAATAAAAAAATTCTTCAAACTTTTTTTTTTTCCCTTTTTTTTTTATTCTTTTTAGGTTTTTGCTTGTGGTAATAAAATTTCGAACTTTTCAATTCCAGTGGGCCAAGTGTGGGTCACTAGGAAGGTTTCTAAGAGCTTTGGATCAATTTTCAGTAAGAATAGTGATGCTGAATATGGAACAGAAGCACGATAGCAGTGGGAATGTGGAAAAGGAAATGACAACAATTGAAGCGGAAACCAAAAGTCAAGCAACCTAATGTACTCATGGTGGGGGAACTAGATAATCTTCCTGCAGTATTGCAAGAACTCACACATGAAAATGCAGATCCAGCAGCAGAGCATTTAAATAAATCCCTTAAATCAGGAAAGGTGTAACTGGAAAACAGTCAACATAGGATATGCATTTACAAAATAGAAAATAAATAATGGCATACATAGTATATTAGTTATGTGCAAGGCTTTAGAACACTCCAAAAAGGTGGAGGTAAATGAAAGTGAAATGCAGCATAGATCTACCTAATTTGCATTTTACCAAATAAATAGGGTTTTTTAGATGACTGGTTTTCAAAGACACGGAGATAAAAATCAGTCTAATTTCTTAGAAATCCTGTAACTAATTTTGTGTGACTTCATGTAAAGAATGTGTTTAGTTATGATAGAGACAAATAAATCAATTAAAGAACTGCCACACTTTTTGGAATCAAAATATCTTTATTCAAAAATTGAGTGGTTACACTTGACACAAAAAAGTCAGAGTTTGCAATTATTTTTATTAACAAAGTTAGACAGTTTTGTTAATAAAGAGAAGGGCAGGAATATCCTATGAAGTGCTGAATAACTCTGTGTACACAAAATTTCCACACATGTAATGCATGTAATAGTACAATAGTGAAAAACTGAGTACTGTTGAATGAAATGGAATTTCTGCTGTAAGTTGAAGTGACTGAAACAAATGAAAAGCTGATTAATCTTGGAGAACTAATTGATCATGAGATGAAAATGTGCCTGTATCATGAAGAACTCTGAAGCTGGAAAAATTATTAAATAGTTGTAATCTTATGTGGGAGCTTGTGAAATATTTCTAGGAGGTTTGTCACAGCTATGCCATTATCAGAGGCCTTTTTAAAGAAGGGCAATTTCAGAAGAGCTTCCCAGTCTGACATATCTGTGCACTGTTCTGCTTTTCTCTCTATAGATTAATTCAAGCTGGAATGAGAGCAGCAGAAAACTATTAGCAGAGCAGAATATTGAAGAGTCAAGCAAAAAAGCTGACTTGTTTTCAGTGCAGGGAAATGACTGATGAGAAAGCATATTTTTCTCTATCAGTAAAAAGGGAAAAGCTAAGTGAACTGAAGGATGCAGCTGGTATTGAGGGGAGAGTAAAATGGCTGGTAATTTATGTAGGATGGGAAGCTCTTAATCATCAGAAGATTTCTAGCACAGTCTTCTTATATTACCAATGAGTGTTAAAAGCACCCCTGTGGTTTCAAGATAGAACTTGGTAAATGTACTAAAGAAAATAATATGTGATTATGTATGTATTATGACTTATGTACTGCCTGGAAAATGGAATCCACTATTCACCCATCAGTCCCATATTTATTCATAAACTGCCTAAATCCTAAGCTCTTTAACTTAACAACAACAAAAAGTAATAACTTTTTCTTTTTGCCCTCCAGATCTATTTTGTTTTCAGCCAAGCCTTCCAAGGGTCGAGGGCGGCAATCCCATTTATTTTCTGATAAAGTTTTCATTTCTGAAATTATAACAGTGCTCCAGGGTCTAAAAATTAGAATTCTGTCTTATAATAACACCCTGAAACCCAACAAATTCTATAAGGTCACAAGAGCCAAGAGGCTTCAGTCAGGCTGACACCTTATGATGACAAGGAACAGACAACTTAGAGAGTTTTTTTATACCTCTCCAAAAATCTCTGATGTGCACACATTTTGGACACTAGCATGCCATCCTGTTTCCCCTTCTTGTGCTGGCTTGAAGGCAAAACCAGCGAGAGACTCTAAGTCAGAAAAAACAATTTAATAGGAGAGGAAAAAAAAAAGTAAAATAAAATAAAACACATGCAATGGTACAAAAGATCACTGACAGAGTCAGAATACAACCTGAAACCGTGGTGGTGGCAGTCCAGATGAAGTGGTCTTGTTGAAGCAGTGTTCTTGCAGAAAGGTCTGGTAGCTCTTGTCCTCTGGGAATCCAGTGGGTAAGGCTGCCTGTGCTGTCCCAAGGCCCCGATTATATCCAGGTGGGAATGCTCGGCTCCTCCCCCTGGGCGGAGCATCTCACAATGGACTGATATAATTTTATCAGTTTTGCAATGGGTCCTTGATTGCCCATTAAACAGAGATAGCTCCTGGGGAGAGTTATCTATGAGTCATGCAGGACGGTATTGATGGGCCATTAACAGAAGATAGTCTGGAGGGAGGGGGCACGGGAAACAGTGGTGCACAACAACATTTCATGTAGATGGTGATAGAATACATACTTTGGGCACATTTTACATTGTAACCTAGGACACTTCTCCATGTCAAGAAGGATAATGTTGCAACAATATTTATTGTTACTACAAATGTTGTAGAAAATATTTGGGGAAGGATGCCCAGGGATTTGGAAAGGCATCCATACATGCAAGACACAATAGATTAGGATAGCACCCTTCAGCCTGGAAAGAGATTAATGAGGAAGAATATCATAGATGTGTGTGAAATATAAGAAAAATCAGTATATATGAATTGCCTACTGCTTCTGCCAGTTAAAAAAAAAAAAATATGATAAGGATTTTAGATGAAGTTAGGATGGGACAGATTCTGCACAGAAATGAGGGAAGGTTGTTTGCCAGTAGCTTGCAATCTATGTGTTACTCCTTCTCTCAGGAGGCTGCCAGACCTGGCTCAGAAGATCTCTGAGCTGTCTGCTGCTGGAGGCAAGCCAGTATCCTGGAGAAGCATTGTTAAAGCTTGACCTGATCTTACACTTTTCCAGCCCTTGCTACTGCCAGCATCAACAGTTCAGGGTGGAGTTTTGTTTTGACCTGACACAGCCTCTTTTCAAAATAACTTTGTTAAATTCAGGAATTGGTCAAGAGAATATTGCTGGGCATCTCAACAGGGTCTGGAGCAATGACCAACTAAGAATTTGTCCTATCTCCAATATGCTACATTTTTTAAAAAAAAATGCTTTACAAACATGCTCACTGGTCTCAGCTGCTTACTCCCCCATCAGAAACAGTTCTAACTCTTGCTTTTCCTATCTCTCAACCACAAAACCACATTAGGAGGGAGTTGCACTGCAGCTAATTAGAAGGAAATGAAAGAGATTCGATTCGTCCTCCTATTTCATTGCAAATAGAATTATTCCAGTCAGCATCTCATATGCAGTGGTGGAGAATACATGTGACAGAGCAAGCTGAGCCTTTAACTGGTGATTATTCACAAGAAACAGCAGACTTGGCTTGCATTTCAGAGGGCAGGCTGTGCTTCTAGTGCTTTGTAGGAAGAGAAAAAACTATCTGTTTACTTGCAAACTGAACATACTTTATGTGGAAATTGTGGGGAGATAATCAGTGTGAAATTCCATGCCATGGTTTTCAGAATAAAGCCACAAAATAAATTAGCAAGGAGAAAGTTGGCTGTACCTTTGCCTTACCATCTTTAATGGCAATACTTTAAGTGTTTTCTCAGTATTTTCAAGCTGTAGGATCTATGATGCACTCAGGTTTGGTTTGGTTTTGTTTTAGAGTTTTTTGACATTACATAAGCAGAATCTTCTTTGTCTCCTTTTTCTTTTAATCTCTTCTGAATATCTAGCAATATAAACTTGTGACTCAGTGTGTTTATTTACGACATGTCAACCAATAGGTCCAATAAATGTAGTATCAATATTATTTGACAGTTTTGATTTTGAAGATGGCCACTATCTCCAGGAAGTGGAGATATTTTTAAGTTCCTTTGAGAAATTTTAGAGGAAGATGCAAGCTTTAGTTACTTATTTTTGTGTCCAAATACCAGACCTAAATTGCTACCCATTGCCTTAAAGCCATAACTTGTAATTAATGAAGAAAGGTTCCCTTTTTTAGTCACAGAATTTGTAGGTGCCAAGACATACACCTGTTAGTTTGCTTGATCCTTGGAGCATAGCACTTGATTTCTCATGCATGTTTAAAAAATTATTGACTTGAAGACCAAAACTAATCAGGCAACTCCTTTGGTTCCAGTGTAACAATCCTTCATGGCTATCTGTTATACAACTGACTTTTACCAGGACATTTATCCAGCATGGAAATTGAGAGCTACTGTAAAACTCTTCTATCAGTAGCAATGTTTGAAATATGTGTCTTGGTCCCCTGCTGTTAAAGCATTGCAAATTGTCAAATTATATGTGACAGACTGATTGTGATTTGTCTTTTTCATGACAAATGAAAAAGTGTTTTCCTAACCCTGGGGGAAAAAAACCCAAAACATTCAGCTACACTGAGAGATAATTCTGATCCCATTTAGCTGTTATTTTGCGAAAGGTGAGGGGGTTTTTTAACAGGCAAATATAAATTTCTCCCAAGATAGTATTTTATAATTCTTGTTTGTCTTTCCCATATTAATAGTACTGTATAAATTTAATTAAAATTCTGTGATTGCAGAGCCTACCTGATGACTTGTAGTAATGAATGTATTTGTCTATTAAGCTACAGGAAAATTAAAACATTTTATGTTTATTGCCTCTGCTGGTGTTCTGCAAAGAGAAAGTCATTCACTGAGAGCTACACAATACCTCACTTCGTGTACAAAGGAACATCTGCAGTTGTTCTTGGTGAAAAATGTGGTGTGAGAAGCGGATGAAGTAAGGCAGCACATTCCAGTGTGAACACACTGAACACCAGGGATTGTGGAGGCCAGTAGGCCACTTGGTAATGTGGACACCCTCCCTCAGAGAGAGAGCAACCCTTACGATGCAGTGTAGAACTTCCCCTAAGGGAGAAACCTTGAGAAACTGCGAGCAAATGCGTTCCCCCCATGAGGCTCTGCGGTTGGTATGTCAAACAGTTATACCTCATTGGTTCTTTCCCTACTTCCTCCTTTTGACCCTGCCTGATTGGTCCATTTTCCATCCTTCCCCTGATTGGTTCATTTCTCCTTTTTAACCAGCGCTGCCCCCTGTGACAAGGGATGACTGAGCTGCAGTCACGTTTGGGTGCTGTGGTTGCATACATGCCCCAGAGGCTTTACTTCTTAGGCAAGATTATTCACATAATGACTGAGTTATAGCTGTCAGAAAATATTCTTCTCTTTTCATCGTGGTGTAGGATAGGCAATGTAGACAACATCTTTTAAAAAGACCGTGTTAAATCTGTTAAATAGAGCTGGTGTGAGATGCAAAAACTTCTACAAAATCAAACAGGAAGAAAGGAGCTACCATTTTTCAGAGAAATGCAAGTATCATTTTTTTATTATTATTGGCTAGTTAATGGAATCAATGTATGGTGGTACAATTAAAAAAAATCAAATCTTCATTACCCACTGCTGCTGGCATGTAGTACAAAAAGTAACAAGTAAGTTGGTACAATATTAAAAATAAGTCCTTCAAATTTTTGTTAAAACACTCCTGTTCAGGATCCCATTTTTAAATAACTAATTGAATTAATTAACCCCAATATTGGCTGACATCTTAATTAGATAATTGTATGTTAAATATTCATTGTCTATAATCTACAGCTATCTGTAACTAAAATTCAGCAACTGTGACTAATTGA
The DNA here is from genome assembly GCF_015227805.2 of Hirundo rustica. Taxonomy (NCBI): domain Eukaryota; kingdom Metazoa; phylum Chordata; class Aves; order Passeriformes; family Hirundinidae; genus Hirundo; species Hirundo rustica. The sequence goes on along the minus strand of NC_053450.1, from coordinate 34,185,247 downwards.
GTATTCTGTAATGGATCTGGAGTCCAAACTGATTGAAGTGTAATTTGCAACATGATTAATACCTAATATTTCTGATTCTAAAGTTTCTTTGACATGCTTGTGCTTTTTGAAAACACTGGGATGGACTTCTTTGGTCTGCTTTACTGGTGACCCTTTATGTAGATTAATCTATACTTTTTTTCTATTTCTATAAAAATGGTTGTACTTACGCACGAGAAATAATGCAAAAATGAAAAAGCAAATATGAGAATCAAAATCTTGTGTAAATTTGAGAACAACATTAGTAATACTGAAAACGTGACTTTTATCCTGAAACTGATGTCATTTAGACTGATGTTTATCAACAATATCACTATTTTTATACCCCTTTGTGAGTATTTATAATCATAAAATTATAGACTGTTTGAAAGAGATGCTAAAGGTCATCTAGTTCCAATACTCCTGCCATAGGCAAAGGCACCTTCCACTACGCCACATTGCTCCAGTCCCCATCCAACTTGGTTTTGAACATTTCCAGGGATGGAGCATTCGCAGCTTTTCTTGACAACATGTTCCAGTATCTCATCACCTTACAGTAAAGAATTTCTTCCTAATATTTAGCCTAAACCTACTTTTGGTTGAAAAATTACCCTTTGTCGTGTCAAACTATAAATATAGCATAGTATGATAATTAGATATAACATTTTGAGAATTCAAGTCTAGCGTTGATAGCTGTTTATGTTCATTACCCAATAGTTTGTAATCTGCTCTCCTCAGGTTTCCACTCTATCTTTTTTTTTTTTTTTTTTTTTTTTTTTTAATCTCTTTGTGTCATTGAGCTTCCTTTTACAATTTTGGAAGTCTAAAATCTGACATTTGACCTATCTCCTTATTTTAGCATCCTTGATGTGCTCATTAAAGCACTGTAGCATGCAGCGTACTGAGCCGCGCTTCACTCAACTCAAACATGCCGTCACATCTCTCTCTGTGACTGAGGAACCCGCCTCAAGTGAGCCATGAACTGCCAGGCAGCAGTTCGCCCACACAACAGAGAGAAGCTTAGAAAACTGGCTGTCATCTTCCTAGTCATGATATTTGGTCTATCCCTTGGAAGGAGGATTTGATGAGGCAATGTGGAGACAGTTGTATGAAACCAAAACAGCTCACTGAGGAGGTGCTCTGAGATGCTGAAGCATTTCTGACACCTGCATCCACTGGCCATCCACAGAGGAATGCTTCACTTGGCTGGGCTCAGCCCCACCACACATAACCAGAGCTGCTTTCAGCTTTCAGCTGCTGTCATTTGAGCCTCTGCTTGTTAAGCTCTTATCAAGGGGCAGTGCTGAAAGATAATAGAACTGTTGCCAGAGACATAGCATGTTTTACACAGAAAATTCATTTGACCAAGTTTGAAGTGAAAGTACTTTGAAATTAAAATGAGTGTGACCTTTTAATAGTTTTTGTACAACAGCATTTACAACTGACCTATTATGCAAAAGTAACTAACTTCCATTAATTCATATCCTCTTGTGCTTGCCCTTCTTGTCAAGACTGCAGAATGCATCTCTAATCAGATGGTTCAGATCCTCACCTGCTGTGAAAAACTTGTCAACTAGAGGCTGAGTTTTACATTAACCAGACTGTTCTCTTTTGGGAAAATACCCCTGCTACCTGTTTGTGATAATTTTAAATGTCCTTCAAGTCTACAGGTCGCCATTATGGCTTAGAGCGCAGATTGATTTAGAGAAAGAGTAATAGCAAAAGCCTATAAATTTAAAAATATACTTAATGTAAACTCAGGTGACAGGAGTTCTCAGCTGATAGGGGAAAAACTCTTCTTCAAATGGAAAATATTGTTTGTTCTTTTTCAGGGCAGGTGGTAGGCGATGCTCTTGAGGAGATAAAAATGACATTTATTTCCTTTCCCCATGCAGAAGATCAAAAGAAAAGTAGGCAACTGCCAGACTTAATGAGCCATGCTGAAGGGCTGCATCCTGACAGAATTAATGCATCATTTATAAAGTACTTCGTAGGAAAATGGTTTAGCGAATCACATATGACTTTGATGTCCTGTAACACTACTGCGTTTTAATATTTATTCAAAGAATTTAGCAGTTACAAATGACAAAACCATGCATGCCCTAAGTTTTGTGTCTGCGTATGAGTCCTTGACTTGGACCCAAATAAGTGTTACTCAGTGTGGTGGAAAGATAAAAATGGTCCCTGGCAGGCTGTATGCCAGCAGCCTTTGACATTCCAGTTGGGACTCAAAGTCTCTGAGCAGAGAGCTGGCAATCCTGCTCTTGCCTGAAGCACAGGGCCTGCAATGCAGATCTGCTGTAGAAGGAAACGGAGAATTGAATTATGTCCATGTAATAGACTTCTGTGACGGAGACTGAGTACTTCCAAATAACCCCTGCATGCAGCTGCACAGGTCCTGTTTCCAAACACAATGTTTTCTTCTTGATCAGAGGAGTGGAGCATCTCTCCTATGAGGAAAGGCAGAGAGAGAATTGGGATTGTTCATCCTGCAAAACAGAAGGCTTCTGGGTGACCTAATTGTGGCCTTGCAGTACTTGAAGGGAGGGGCGTACAATAAAAATATAGAGACTTTTTACAAGAGCATGTAGTGCCAGGACAAGGGGGAATGGATTCAAATTGAAGGAGAATAGATTTATATTTGATATCAGGAAAAATTTTCTTTACTGTCAGGGTGGTGAGGTACTGGAATGGGTTGTCCAGAGAAGTTGTGGATGTGATTTTCTCTAAGTGTATATGGCCAGACTGGATGGAGCTTTGAGCCACCTGGTCTAGTTGAAGGTGCCTCTGTCCATGGCAGGAGATTGGAACTAAATGATCTTTAAGGGCTCTTCCAACCCAGGCCATTCTATGATTTTGTGAGAGCCTACAAATTTTCTTTTTTTTTTTTTTTAAGTAAGAATTCTGCCAACTTTTTCCAGTAATGAGGTCTGTAGGGTACTAAACAGAGCAGTACTTTTCAATGTTTTCCTTGAGACACAGGACTCCAGAATGCCCAGACCTATGCCTCAGGTTTCTCAGAGCCTGCACTAGCTCAGATATTTTCCTCTGATCACCATCCCACTCTAAGAACTCTGGGCTCTGGCTTAAGCATCTTCAAAGCTTCAAAATGAATATAGCCTTATACAAATTCTTAACCCTGATCACTTTGCTCTTAAAAAGGAACAGATAAATCAGAGGGCTCTGGAAGAGCATGCAAGTCCTAAGGCAGAGCTTTGCTTTACCTATTCCTCATCTTTCTGCAGTGAACACCTGATGCTGGATGAAGTTCCTGTTCCTTTGTCTGCCCTGGTGAATTCTTATTAAGCAACAGCACACCTAAAGTAGCACCTGCTAGTGTGCTCTCACTTCTGTGTCTCCTTTTTCCATATATCCAGACTAAGAACATGTAGTTTTAACATGCAGGTTATATTGATTCAGCAATTGAATGCAAGTTCCCTATGCCTCTGTATGGTTTTGACATGCACTTTAGCTCTAAATCGTTCTTTCTGAGCAAAACAACTGTCTGAAGTACTTCACAGCACATTGCTTTGTCTTCAAATGGATGGGATTCCAGCGTATTGCAGAAAGAAGTGGAATTCCTACTTGGAGCCAGAAATATCCTAGCTTATCAGAGAGGAAATTGGGCGCTGGGTTGTGTCTGGATTCGTGGTGCATCCCTGACATTTGCTCCTGAACCTGTGACTCTTTGCCAATATACTCAGTTTTGTGTAAAATTTAGCTAGAACTAAATGTACTGGCAATCCTGAGGTGAGAAGTTCCAAAACTCAGTTTTGGGATCACCACGTGATTTCCCTGCATCAAGAATAGCTTAAGAAAGACTCTTCTCTCACCGTTTTTGTACTTTGCCCTAGGGACAAAAAAGTATTACCTTTCTCCTCGTCCCTCAGTGAATATGGGGATTTATATCTTCCTTGGAAAGATCTAGTTGATGTTGGAGACAGCTTAATGAATATTTTTTCATTTCCTGTGGTCTGCTCTACATTCTCCAGGAAAAGGGGGAAATAAAGCTCTTGAACAAAAAACTATAGGTTGTTTTGTACAAAACCGCAGCAAAATGATTCTTTTGACCCCCCCGGCAGCCTGCTTTTTACTGATTCTGCCGTTTTCAATGCCTCTGAAAAAATTGCTCTTTCAACAAGTTAAAAGCTTACCTGGTTTGCCTGCATGCTCTAATGGAAAGATAAATATGCCTTCTCTTTCTCCTTAGTAAGCAGCACGAAAATAGACAAGATCATTGGGATTTATGTGGAAAAGTGTGGCTGGTTTCTAGTATTGGATTATGAAATGCAATTTGGGATCACTAAGAACAAACATATATTTTGAAAACCTGATTAAGTACTTATTTTGGAAGGTCAAATATGACAAGTAATTTTTTAAACTATTTTTAATAGCTCTTTTTAACTTAAAACTTTTGCCATTCCAGAGGAAATCACATTCAGCTATATTTTGGCAGAGAGCAGTGGAGGAAAGGTATTTTTGATGTCCATAACTGGTTGAGGAATACGATTATTTAATGGGTTTTAGAGAAAAATAACTGTATTTATATGAGGGCTTTTCTTATAACTGCATGTCAGCAAAATCAGAATGAACATAGTTCATTCAGAATGTCTTCATCATGTAATATGTCCTAGAAGACTGAATAAAGAAATAAAAGTGTCTTACTATGTAATACAGAAGTTTAACCTTTTATGATATGACTAATCACAGAAGGATTTTGAGAACTTAATTTCGAGTACTCTCTGTTTAATGATTTATTAAAATCTCTTCACACTTCGGTAAACTTTACACATTGTGGCTTTCATTCATTTCCTCCTTTACAGGTTGAATGAAAATATTCAATACAGCTATTGGATATTCATCTTTACCCTGTATAGTTGTTTTCCTTTAAACAAACAAGTATTATTGGCTTTTATTAATGTGGAAAAACCCCTGATAGTACAATTTGGGCAACACAGGAGGATGATGCATATCTCTGAATACATTTGGAGATAAAATACTTAAAATTGAAAAACTATTTTGAAGTCTGCTTATGTTAACAATTATATTTCTAGACCACATTCATTCATGTAGTAGACCCAACGTCTTACTTCTGTGTAGTAAAATTGTTTTTCATTCACAAAAATGCATCATATTATGGCATTTCTCAAGCCTAAATTGTTTTCTATTGCTTAAATTGTTCTGGCTTAAAAAAAAAAAAAAGCTCCATCAAAACATCTTTAAATAGTACATAGGTTTACACCAGTAAAAGTGGATAAGTGAAAATACACATAGCTGAGAAGCAATTTTACATTCTGTGTGAAACTAAACTGTGTTTTACCATTTCCCTAAAATGGTATATTATTTTGTTTCTGAGCTTTCTGAGGAGACTGTTGTTTTTCAAACAAAAATTTTACTGATCATTTTTAGAGAGCTCGTTGCATTTTATTGTTTGGTAGCATTTACAAATCTACTCAGTAAATAATACACATAACTGCAGTTTGTGCTGAGGTGTTAAGAAGAGCACTGAATGTGAAATCTAGTTTTGTTGGGTTTCACCAAACGAACACTGGGATACATCTATTTCTCTGTCACCTTTGCTGATATGTAAGCAGAATGGACACAATCAAATAGAGGTATACCTGTTCATTCATGAGAAATAAGTGTCATACATAATCTCCTGTACTGGTCAGCAGCAACAAAAAGGTGTTTTGTAAGAAATCAATGGAAAACATTCAAAGTGACAATCCTAGAAGAGTATCTATCTTCACAAGTTCATTGGGGATTTTGACATTACTTTGTTAAGGGCAAAATGGAACTTTTCCAATATTTATTTGGGTTTTTTTACTTAATTAACCAAGAAGGTTGTCGTGCTACCTGACACCAAAAATGGAGCTCTTTGTGTCGTAAACTAGTTTTCATAATGAAGTAAATAATGGGGAGATTAAGCATAAAATGGGTGCCATATCTTCGGCCAAATCCAGAGACAGTGTCAGCTTGGGAAAACTACACTTCGTTAAATGCACATGCAATGTCTTATACTGATGAAATATTAACCCCAAAAGAAGGATTAAGAACATATGAAGAGGCATAAATTAATGGGTGTGGGTTTTTTTCCTCATTTCTTCATTTACTCTGGCAAGTGAATGAAGTGCAAAGGCAAACTGAAGCACACCCCCACAATTTTTCCTTATGCCTTTCACAGCCAGGGGGACTGCAAGAGGCTGCAGCAGACTGGCCCTGACCTGTGGCACAGCTACATGGGTGTGTGACCAGACTGGCCTTTGCTTCTAAAGGTCCCATGAGGAGCAGAGCATGAAGCCGAGCAACTCTGAGGATATCACTTCTTTTACTAGAGGCAGAGTAGCCCCACAAGACAGCTCAAACTGAGGCCATTCTTTACGTCACTGGCATCCTCTTTATCTAGTCGTACATGGATAATTTCGACTTTCCATCTTACAGGCTAGTTTACAGTCTTCTAGGATTTATCTCTCTTCATAAGAAGGTGCTTCAGTGCACAGTCTTATCCTTCCTCATGACCAGGCTCTAATTCCACTGCAGCTCTAAGCCATGTTCTTGTTTCACAAAGGAGCTCCCTGGAGGAAATTACTAAACTTCAGACATTTTATAGCTCCTGTGGATTTTTCTGACCACTTAGAGACATGAAAATATCTGTGCTTAGAACCATTCCTTTATTAGGGAAGTGGAGAAGGTGGGAATGATGCAACTCTTTCTATCCAGCTACCTTGTTTGCATTAAGGATAAGACCTTCAGTCTCACTGAATTGCAGAGCATTGTTATTCCAACACATTTTGCTGTAAGCATAGAGGGGCTTGACTTTTAGTTTCATTCCAAAGTCATCCCCAAGTAAATTGTCAAATATCTTGTCTTTCAATCACCAGCTAAGTTTATCTGAGAGAATTTCAGCATCTTGGTAGCGGAGTGGGATGAGGTCTGTGCATCTGACTTTGATGTATGGTTCACATGAAGTCTTCTGCCTCTGGAGTCCATATGCTTTTGAGGTTACTTTCTGGGAAGCTTGCAGGTCAATAGTTGTTCATGTCACACAGAGCCACCTTTTCAAGACAGCGCTTGGTTTTAAACTAGGAGACTTTTTGTTTCTATTCCTCAAAGTAGAGTAAACAGCAAGTCAAATTCACATATTTGTTACCTGACAGTGGTTTTTGTTTCACAAGGCAGCTGTGAGAAAGCTTCCTTTTGGGAGGCTGGCTTAGTGCTTGCCTAAAAAATCCCCCAGCTTCACTGTTTCCTCAGTTCCACTACTACTGCATTAAGATCTATTCAGAACTTTGTTCCTTGTTTTCACTTGCAGTCACATTAAATTAACATGAGCTGTACTTTCTTATGTAGAGAGAAAAATGGTGCTGGTCCATCAGCTCTCAAGCTGTGAGGTTCAGTTGGTGGCTGCCTAGTCACAGAGACAGCTGTGAGAGTCACCTACCTGTGTGATTACTGCTTGCTCTTTGTATTGCTTTCTTCTTTTACTATGAAAAAGAAAATCTCTTAAATTCAGTTAGATAACTGTGTAGAAGTGCATGGGGGAAAGCAGAGTATGAGTATATATACACACACACACACACACACACATTATATGATATATATTTATAACTATATATGTTTGCCTTATATAATGCAAATAGTTATGTCCTTTGTGGGCCTGTTTCTGTCACACAAACTACGTCCTTCCCGTAGCATGTTCCCAGCATAATCTTGTTCTTCTCCAGTTGAGGTTAGAATTAACTAGCCTATGATGTCTCCCCTGTCACTTCTTGTGACAATCCTCTTGGATAATTCCTTAGTATGAATCTATCTACTGCCATTTCTAGCTATCTCAGTGCTAAACAGATGTCATTTTTTGCTTTGTAACAGGACCTCATCTCTCTCAAACAAAGGGACAGCATTTCCAATGGACTTACCATTCTAATCAGAAGTTCAGTGATACAGGATCTCCACTGGTAAATTAAAAATGAAGCTCCTAAGGTTTTTTTGGTTTTTTCCTCACTAGGGTTCCAAACCAACAGATTATTTGATTATAAATGAAAGAGCAGAAAATTAAGAACAAAATTAATTATTTTTCTGGATTGAATTTTCCTCATAATATTTTCCATAACTTTGGAGCTGGTGATAACTATTTCAAACTTCTTGATCATTTTAAACACAAAAGTTTGTGTGCATACATTGTGTTCTATCATTCTAAATATTACCCTATTTATAATTAAGGTGCAGCACAAATCATGGACAAACACAACAAAAGCAAATTATTTATCCTATAGGTGAAAAATATCAAATAGAAATTCCCTTTTAGAGCTGGCATACAATTCATGCTTAAGAATAAATGTGATGATGATATAAATAATCTGAGGAAAGCAATATATGTAAAATCTACACACTTGCTATTTTTAAGTAGTCATATTTTATTTTAAGCAGATTAATTTATTAATTTGAGCCTGAGGTGCAAAAATACCTTTAGATCTAGGAAGCATGAACATAGCCACAATAGGGACAGTCCTAACAGACATGTGCTGCAGTCCTGAAGTAATGGTGTCTTCGATCCTTCTCCATAGTTCCCCTTCTGTTTACTATCAGATTGCACATTGACATTTCCTCCACAAGATGCTGAGTACAGTGTTTATGTTAAGTAAATGACCATGCAGATTATTGACTAATGATGATGTAAAGGGCTTTTGCTAGGCTGTGGTGCTGTGGAGTCTTTTAGAATTACAGTAATACTAACCAAGGTAGATGTGTTCCTGCTCCCTTTGGGAAGCTGTGCACATATTCCAGTCAGATGAAAGTTATTGTCCAAGTATTGTCCAATAAGAAGGAATTGACTAATTTTATCTCATGAAGTTCTACACAACCCAGTTTTGAGTGTATTTTATCTTGGAAGGCTTGTTTTGTAATAAAATTGGGGATCATTAGAGTAATAGAATCATAGAATATGCTGAGTAGGAAGGGACTCAAAAGGACCATTGAGTCCAACTGTCAGCTAATTTTACCAAGCTCTAACTCTTACATTTTCTCTCACTAAGCCACAAAAATAGATTTTCACAGTGCCACTTGGATAATCTAACTCAAATAAATACAAAATACTGCAATATTTTACTTATACAGAGCCATTCCATTTACTTATTCCAAAACCATTTTGGAAAGAAAAAATAAGGAATTGCATGTTTCAATTCCTAGAAATGAACCATTAATGGTACACGTACTATAACTAAACAATGTGTATATCACAGTATAACAATAATTTTATTCCTAACTAGCCAATGAAGCAATTTCCCTTCAAGGGGAAAATAGGTAACTCAGGTTAGTTGATGCTCTGTAGCCAGAATGAACATTACTGTTGATGTTTTTTGTCCTGCACAGTGACCTAGTGCCATCTCTTAATCAAAACTCATTTATCTTTTTCTAATAGAAGAGTTCTATTCCATTTGTGTAGGAAAAGCTAGTAGTTTTCCTTCCTAACTTTCACTAGCAACATGTCTATCCTTATGGTGTGGGAGATTAGGGACAGGCGGTCGGAAGATATCGCGTTGTACAGGTAGACAGAACCCCTCCCTCAACACTTAGTTGTTTAGTGTCCTTGATAAGCTAAGCAACACGTAACTTGTATCGTAAGCAGACGGATGTGATGTAGCAAACAGAGGTTTTATAACTCCATGTAATCAGTTAATAAAAGGCCATTTGCCGTCCACCACATTGGTGTCTGTGAGCTGGTGGCCCGAGCAGCCTGGGTGTGGCTGCCGTGTCGTTCCTGAACCAGGTCGCTACACCTCAGCGGAGGCAGCAATGGAAGGTATGAAACATGGGAAAGCTATATTCTCTTTTTCCTAACAAAATTCCTAGATGACAATTCTGTCCATTATCATGACATCATTATCATCAAAACATCTAAACAGAGATACACGCATGGATTTGGTTTTGATTTTGCCTACATTAGAATGAATTCTGATACTTGGGATTTTATAATGCTGCCAGGTGTTCTCTCCTCCAAGGAGAACACCTTGTTTTTCCAGGGCCATCTTTCTCGATGTATTACAATTCCCGATGATGTGAAAAATACCCTCCGGTTCCTATTGAGAGCACATTCCTAGCAAAAGATAATTAAGGAAAGCAAACACTTACTTTTAAAATGCTTGCATTTTATAACTACCTCAAAAGCTGAAAGACTTCTAAAGACTGAAGAAAAAAAAGATTGTTTTCTTAAAGCTGAAGTATTACCAATTCTCAATAACTCAGAAAAATAAGTTCGGGGAACTCTAGCAAGTACCAACTTTCTGAAACTTCAGCAAGTTATTTTAAACAGGTCTCTTAGTTTCCTCCACTTTGCTGACTGTTGGGATATTTGAATCATTTAACTTCTTTAACTGAATTATTTTGTGCACCACAAGCCAGATTTTGCAATATCAACAGCTCATCATGAAACAGAGCCAATGCAGCACCAGGAAATAGCTAAAGCAAGAGAAGAAACAGATTTGTTTAATTTTGCACACATATTCCTTAGAAATCAGTGATGAGGGTAAAGAAAATCCAGAACACGTATAAAGTTTTCCTAAAAAATATTTGGATTAAATTAATTTCGTATTTGTGAAGTTTTCCACACACTACTCTAGGCTTAGTAGCAACCGTTGCCAAAACTTTAATTTCAATCAGTTTTACAGCCCTTGTCTTATTCCTAAATGTATTTTTTTCAAAGAAGAGACTTAGAAGACAGTCAACAGACAGACTTTTAAAGTAGCAGGAATCTTTAGGAAAGAATTTTTTTGTGATATTTGAGATGATTTTTTTCTCACTTTGGAAATACAATTAACATCCATATTTAAATTTATTAATGATGAGTACTGATTCTACATGTATTTGTTGCCTACCTGTGTATATAATTCTATAAGAGCAGATAGTTTTGCCTGAAAAATGCGTTCTGCAAGAGTTACAGGAAAAAGGTACAGTCCAGTCAGCTTTCACGTGGCAGAGTTTTGCACAGTTACATGGTTCTATATAGTCATATTTGTAGGGGTTCTTTTCTCTCTTTTTATCTGTTAGTACCAAGGATTGCCACACTTTGAATATCTAATTGTTTAATCTGAAAAAAAAAAAAAAAAAAAAAGTGATTTTGCAAAAGATTTTGGATCATATGACTCTAATTTTTCTATTTTTAAAATCCTAAATGCACAGCTTTCTCACAGTTAGAAGGCCATTCTCGCAGTTATGGAAATGTCATCTTTGCATGATTTTTCTCGCCTTCTGGAGCCTGTTTATTTTATGTGTGTATATCATAACTGCAGTACGTGTCTCCTAGAGTACCCCATGGCTAGCACTACATTAAAAGAACCTTTCTTCAGTTTAAAATGAAGAAAAACCAGGGAGAGATGTGCTCTGGAGTAATAAGGAAAACACGGAGATTGAAAAGTACTTAACATTACTTACTGCCGTGTTTGCAAATGTCAAAGACCATTCACAGATGGAGGGGTTTTTCTGTGTTTAAAGACTTTATTGTCCACAAGAAAGACAAGAAATATTTCCATGAAGATGTCAAGGGATAACAGGATGGTCATTAATACTGGTGTGCTGAATGGGAAGGAAAAAAAGCAGAGTCAGGAATGCTTGTAATGCTGCAATGCAAACATGACCTGCAGCACAGAGCCCAACAGCAACAGGGAATGCTACAGAGACTGGGCCCACGAGTTAACTCCTGTTCTGTCACCTTGATATCATCTCTTTAAGGTGCTTTTTAGGACTGTTCAGCTAGGAGAAGCCAGAATTTCAACAATCAACACACAATCTCAGATGTCACAGTTGTAGAAGGAAATGTTAAATGTCTGGTTTGCAAGCCAGCAGAGTGAGGATACACCTGCTCCCACCTCTTGTACAGAGCTCTTCTAAACACCACAGATTTTAAAGGAGCAGTGAGATTTACCAACACTTTTTTATACTATGTTGTAGCGATAAAGGCAGGTGCAGTCAAGTTCAGTTTTTACTGCTAAACATTGGGGATGTTTCAGAAAAATTACCTCCAGGGAAGCTGAACAACCTAAGATTCAACTCACAAATATCTTCAAGGCCAACTGCTTCTGTATGGGAAACAGAAGATCACAAAATTAAGTCTTTAGACTACATAAAAGCAGCTACTTCATCCAAGAGGTCTATTTGATATATACACTAAAACACCAAACAGCTCATTCAAAGAGTAGCAATGTTCTATCAAAAAGGACAAAAAGGGAGGGGCGGGTGAGCAGGTTTTAGAATCATAGGATCATTTAAATTGGAAAAGTCCTTTAATATCATCAAGTATAACAGCTGCTGTAGTGCTGACAAGTCCACCACTAAACCATATCCCTAAGTTCCACATCTAAGTTCCTCCAGGGATGGTGACTCACCCATTTCCCTGGACATCCTGTTCCAATGTTCAAAAACCCTTTCTGTGATGGCCTTTTTTTTTTTTTTTTAATATCTGATCTAAACTTCCTCTGGTGTAATTTGAGGACCTTTCGTCTTGTCCTACCGCCTGTTACCCTGGGGAGAGGAGACCAACCCCCACCTTGCTGCAGCCTGCTTTTAGGTGGTTGTAGGAGGCCTCTCCTGAGTCCTTTTTTCCAGGCTGAGCAGCTCCAGCTCCGTCAGATGCTCCTCATGAGACTTGTGCTCCAGACCCTTCCCCAGCTCTGCTGCCCTTCTCTGGACAGCTCCAGCACCTCGATGTCCTTGCAGTGAGGGCCCAAAAGTGAACACAGCATTCCAGGTGCGGCCACACCCCAGAAAAGTACAGGGGGACAATGACTGCCCTGCTGGCCACGCTATTGCTGATACAGGCAGGTGCCATGGGCCTTCTTGGCCACCTGAGCACATACTGGCTCATGTTCAGCTGCTGCCAACCAGCAACCCCAAGTCTTTTTCCGATGGGCAACCTCTTTCCACTTTCCAGCCACTCTGTCTCAAATCTGTAGCGGGGCATGGTGAGGTTGTGACCCATGTTCAGGATTCAGAACTTCACCTGACTGAACCTCATAAAACTGGCCTTGTCCCATCACTACAGCATGTCCTGAATTGGATATGGACCTGCTGGAGCAAGTCCAGAGAGGGCCATGAAGAAGTTCAGAGGGCTGGAGCACCCCTCCTATGAAGACAGGATGAGGAAGCTGAGGTTCCTCAGCCTGGAGAAGACTGAGGAGATTTTATAGCACCTTCCAGAACCTAAGGGGGCTAAAACAGAGCTGGAGAGGGACATTCTACAAGAGGATCTAAGTGACAGGACAAGGGTTGATGTCTTTAAAGTGAAAAAAGGTAGGTTTGGTTTCAATATTGGGACGAAATTTCTCTCTGTGAGGGTGCTGAGGCGCAAGAACAGGTTGCCCAGAGAAGCTGTGGATGTTCCATCCCTGGAAATGTTCAAGGCCAGATTAAGTGGAGCTCTGAGCAACCTGCTGTAGTGGAAGGTGTCCTTGACCATGGCAGGGAGATTGGAAATAAATGGACTTTAAAGCCCCTTCTGATCCAAACCATGCTATGATTCTATGAATTGTACACATCTCTAATTAACAGATTAGCAGTGAATCTCCTAGATGAGCTCTAGTCTTGCTTGGAGAATAAGTTCTTGTATCTATACTAGAGAAAGGAATTATGCATTTCCTTTTCTGTATCTGAAAACATTACTTTGAACAGAGGAACAGAAGTACATCACAGCCATATATAAAATTGTTTTAAAGTCTGCTTTTCTTCCAAATATTTCAGTGTTTTACACATTTATACTAATCACACCCTTTTAAACTTTGTGATATGCAATTTTGGGTAAATACCAATATTTTAATCCCACTGTCTATTCATAGCTTTGTTACTGATAACTTTAATGTAAGGTCTAAGGAAAATGAAGTAACAGAATCTTCATTTTTTCTGGGACTTTAGTATGTGTATGCGTATGTGTATGTGCATGTGCATGTGCATGTGCATGTGTATATGTATATGTATATGTATATGTATATGTATATGTATATGTATATGTATATGTATATGATGGTAGCTGTAGTATGGCTGTGGCTGAAATCAGACCAAGAAGAGGCACCTACCCTTATTTCACTTTTATGTAAGAGGTGATACTCTTGTCAAAATCTGAAGTCATACAGGCATATTGTCAGTGTGCTCAGGAAAGGAAAGTAATTGGGCAGAGACCCTTTCTGGCTGATGTTCTAGATATGTAAGAGAGGATGAAGATGACAGTAAGAGAGGTGAGAGAAAAATTACAGAAAAAATCCACAAACCAGAGTAGATATCTTTACATTGTGTTTTGAGAGATGTCCAGATAGCAAAAATGGAAACATGGCTCTGGGTATTGCTGCCCTGACAAGGTGAGACACCACCTGTTAGGCACAGTTAGAGGTTCATGTACTGTTGACATGCTGCTTGCTCAGTGTTAGGCACTTTGGATGCTCTCAGGCACACCTCCATTCTGTATCTGCAGGCTGTCTGTGAGCATTTCTGCAATCACTGTAACTGCTGCCTGGGAGTTGTCTGTGTGTACTGGAGGCAAGCAGAGTTGGAAATAGGCCACATTTCTGGCTTCTTCAAGGCTCTGCTTTAAGACTGATATTGACAAAGCCAAAGACTGGTAACATGATCCTTAAAAAAACTCCAGACCCCCTAGTGAAAGTATTTGTGTTGGATGTTGATTGCCAGAGATTTGGTTTAAATCATGAGGGATTTTTAAAAGTGAAAGTATATGGATAAAATAACCTGAAATGAAAGTAAATCTTCCTTAAAGACAAACTGATCTGGGAAAGGAGGAAGAAAAGGTATATAAATACCAGTAAGAGTGGCAGATGTTTTGAGACAGTGAACACTTCTAAATGCCATCTCTCAAAAGCAACAAGCAGTAATAATATTTAACAGGACATAAATAAATGATGTACCTATCTTACAATATTCATATACTGCAAATCTGTCTACAGCTCTGTGAAAAGACAGCTGCATCCTCAGCAGAGCTGTGCACCTTCAGAGACATGCAAGGCCTACAACCAGGCAGGCAAGACGTGTCTTGTCTTTCTCCAGCTGTGCTCCTGCTTGTGGGTGAGCAGAAGACAAAGGGATAGCATTTTCTGCCCTGTGATTTTAAGGCACGTAATTAACCTGCTTCTGTTTACTGGATACACAAATGCTCCTGGGAGAGTGAACTGCTCTTCTTTGAGGAGTGTAACAAATAAACAAAACGGACTGGCTGTTTAATCAAGTAATTGCCCTAATGATGCCCTCCTAGGCACAAACACTGGTGGGTTTGGGAGAGAGCTTGAGTGTTGTTGACTTTTGGTCATGTTACAAAGGCCATTTATTTACTCAGATTTCTCCTCAGAGAAGAGCTAAATGGGCAGAGTTATTTCCTCTAATCATAGAGGAGAGGTTTTGAAATTCTGGATAATTTGGTTATATTTTATCACTCTGTAGTTTTTATTTTCTTAGCTTATTTAAAAAATAATATTTTTGGAGATATATTCCAGCACACCAATCAAATAAAACAATTTTAAGATAAGTGTACATATTTTGTGGGTTTAAGAATTAAGTCTATAAATGAAATTAAAAAGAATATTTAAACATTAATTCAATGAGTTGCCTAATTTCAGATCAATATAGTGTCTGGAGGGCCATATTTTTAGGGAATTCACAGAGCCAACATAAACCCATGGCTAGTTGTATTCAAAGGGAGAAGTGAAATACTTCCAAGGAAAAAAAAAAACCAAAACCCAAACTTGCTGTTTAATTATTAAATTCTTTTTGTACTGTCTTTCTTTCCAAACTTTGGTCATCCTTGACAATTTTTTAAACAGCTATAATCATAAAGTAGCAGTCCTCAGACAATACCCATCAACAGCATAGCCCCAAGAATATAGTACAGCCAGAGAAATTCTTTACACCAGCAGAATAAACAACATACTCCTACATCTCCTTCAAATCTGAAGACTGAAACTGGTATTTTATGGCATAGACCTAGAAATGAATGAAAGGCTTGGGAAAGGACAATATGATATGGCTAATGCGGGAAGGGGCAGCTTAACAAGGCACCTCCCAAATTGTGCCCCCAGAGAAGCTGCAACAGGCTGCTGATTTATTGTCTACATCTGGAAGAAAGGAGATCCAAGATCTCATTGTTCAAAGCCTATTAACCCTCTCACACTGATGTCTTTCTCGTACACCTTTGGCTGCACTTGCTTTCTGTAATTACAATAAATGGCTCCTAATGAACAAATAACTCATGATCATACACACTGATCCTTCCGAAACTCATGAAAGAAACTGCTACTTGACTTTAGATAACAGCAATGAGATAAACAATGACCTTATCCCCAAAGCTGCTTCTCCTCAGACAGTCCTCATTTTCCTCTTATTTACTGGAGTATGTCACGTCTTCTCTTCCTCCATCAGGCTTTAGAGCTGTTGATCTTAGAGGAGCTCTGCATGCTCAAAGTGGGCAACTGGTGATTGTCTGGGGGAAGCGGGCTTTCTGTCAACAAAAAAGACCAGAATCTACAACACTACTGATGCCTTGGAAAGGCTGACCTGAAACAGAGACTGAACAGAGCTAGAGAATGAAGTAGATATTTATTGAAAAGCCTTTAAGGGTGCATCTTGGACAGGACAAGAGCCTGGCCAGGGCTACCCCCAGGGTGGACTCAAAATGGTCACAATATGGATGACTGGTCACAAGGCCTTACACTTTAATAAGTTTGGGTCCATTTGCATAGTGGGGTTTAATTGTCCAATTACAGCTTCAGGTTATGAAGTCTCATCCTTCTTGTTTCTCTCTTCAGTCCACCAGTGTTTATGCTGTTGGGCCTGAAAGTTGTAGTTGTTGTCCTTGGTCTTCAGCAGAGAAAGGATTTGTTTTGTCTACCTACTGTGTGAAGTGAGCTGCCCAACGCTTAATATGATTCTCAGAACTACACCCCTAGGCAGCACAGAATCTGAAAAACATGAAAGCTAAAACTTAAGGCATCACTACCAGCTTCTTGTCGAAGTCCTGGAATGTTGTACCAATGGGTTACCCTATCATTTTTAATCCCATTCAGCCTGGTCTGTGTTCACTTTCAAATGCCGCTGTAGTGCTTTCCGAATTGTAGCTGATTTTATCTCTCATCTGACAAAGTGATGTCTGTAATTTTGGGCTGGATGACGAATCTGCCTCCCTGGTAAGTGGCTTAGCTAATGGTTCATCCAACCAGCCGGACACAGATGCAGCTAGCAGGGCAGAGACAGGGAAATGTGTGGGAGTTTTCTTAACAATGTAGTAATTTATTAATGACACTGCTAGCATTTGGGACTTTTGGAACTCATCATGGAATCCTATTATTCACAAGTATATAAAAGGGAGATATAAATATATAAGGTCCTTAAATCCACACTGAGAATAACTCACAGTAGACTGTCCCAAAACTTGATGTCATCAACATTTTTGTCAGATAATGTGATACAAAAAAACCCAACCAAACAAAAAAAGCAAACCAGCTGCTGGCCATTGTTTGCAGACAGTTTAAAACAATTTTTAAAAAATTGAATAAAAACTTCCTGTAGCTTTTGTAAGTGAAGATTTTTCCTGTGCATACTCACACAGAGTAGTGGTCTGTGTTAGGGGAACAGTCATTGGCATAAAGATTGAAGTAATTATCTCATGCTTATACTTGCTGACTTTCCAGCAGGGTATAAACTGGAAATTTGTATTGCACATTTGCTGAAAGTTTATGGACGAAGTCCAGTGGCTCTCCCAACATTCCCTCTCTTACTGAAACATGTTGTAATGGCTAAGGTTGTGCATAACCTGCTAATGAGGTCATATAACAGTTGCTCTGTTACCCTCAGTTGTTACAGGAACCACAGTTCATTCTTTCTGGCCTTTTTGCAAGGCATTTTGTGATAGTTTAATAGTGAAGGAACTGTGTCTGACCAAATTTCATGCAGGCATGGGAGTGTTATAAAGAATATACACACCATGTGTAGCAGAAAAACACAATACAGTGTCCTTTGGGCATAGTATGTGTTCTTTCTTTCAAGGTGACCTCATGTCTAACTGGTAGGTATTTCATCATCCCTGTTTTTCTTAATTTGTTTATATTTATCTTTATGTTAGTATGTGTTGACTGTTCTACCCCAGCAGAAACTCTTAAATGAAAATATTGAATTCAAATATCATATGCAAATCTTCACGTGAGATGATATCTTTGTTGGTATTACTCTGTGAGGTGCTAAAACAATGCATGGCTTTTAAGGCTTATAATGGGCACCATTCTAGAGGATCAGAGGATGTAAAAGATTTTTTATTTTATTTTATTTTATTTTATTTTATTTTATTTTATTTTATTTTATTTCACATTTTTTTCCCATAGAGGAGACTGCTAATCACTTTAACAAACCTACTGCCTTGTTCTACAACTTGGCACAAACTTCAAGGGGCCATTCCAGCTGCATCTGATTGATCCTTGCCACAATGAATAGAGATTAAATAGACCTTCTGGTATTATGGGTGTCTGTCTTCTTTTATGCCTACTGGACTACACAAACTGCCCTTCACACTGGCCAGTTTTCAAACATGGGAATACAACGTGGGGATTAATCTATGGGTGAAGTGCTTTTTATTGGATCTAAATGTTTTTGCTATACAAGCAAACACAAACATAACCACACATTTTCTTAATTTATCTTGACATGAGAATTCAGTGTATCCAAGAGACTTTGTTTACTTCCTCTTCCAAATACATTCCTTTGAAGTCAGAAAAACTAAAGGCATTTTATTTTTGTCCATTATTCTCAGGATCATGTACCCAGTTGCCATAATCTTTTTTTACATATTTTCTTTTAAGGTGGGTGAATGAGTCACATTCATGGCACCCATTTATATTTTATGATGGTATTTCAGAAGTCATGTTGCGCTGAGTTCAATACTCAGGCTCACACCTATGCAGAGGCAGTACAAATGTTTGCCAGGAAAAGGCACATTTGCAGAGCATACATAAATTTATCTACAGTCAACAAATACAGTGAGAGGTAAGCAAGACACCTGAAAAATACCTTTACATAATCAAAGGAAAATTCTGGAAGGCAGAAGTTCATACGCACAGAATATAAGGTGAAAAAACGTGCTACTATCTTAATTAAATGCATTTTCAGGGCTGGAGCTTCAGGATGTCCTGAAGGGAAATTCAGAAATTTGGGTTTATTCTGACAGCCCCCAGTGGCAGCTCTGAGACCCAGACAACAGAGAAGGGGCTGAGGGTATCAGGATATTTCAGGCACAGATCTTCTCCACTGTCTTTACTTCAGTAACTGTTCAGCTGCCACAACACCACCCTCTTACAACAGTTCAGGCTTTCCCTTATTTCCCCATGTGTACTTCCTTCAATGTGCTCATGTCTTCCCAGGGTCAGGTCCCTACTGAGTCTACCATGATATAGCAAACTCATATTTTTGTATCCCCTAAGATTAGTTTAATTGTGTTGGCAGCCTTAGAAATTGTACAATGCCAAAATGTCCTTTTTTCACATTAATTTCAATTACCTCTACTCATAGATTAAAGTGAGTGAGAAGGGATATGGGGATTTAATTTGTTATAATTAGCATCGAGAAAATAAACTAGACAAGATGAAGATTTTGTTTGTATTGTTTATTACTAGATTTGAGGGTCCAACCTAAACCTAGCTTAAACAGAAGGGAGTTAATTCATTAAGTTCACTGGCTTAGGATCAGACTCTAAAACATAATCTTACGTTGCAGTCTACTAGCCTATTGAATTGAAACAGTGAAAAACCCAAATCAACTTGAACCACTGTTTCAGAGACACGTGAATCTAATATTAAATCTAAAAAAAAAGTCTAAATGTCTTCTGTTAGCAAAATTTTCATGTTTACAATTATAGCATGGTCAACTTCTTGAAAGTTGGATTTATTACATAACAAAGTGTTACGCAGGTCCAGTAACCTTTGAGGTGCCACAGATACCAGTAAAACATCTAATGCGTTCTTTTTGTGAGCCTATTTCTCCTTAAAATTACTGTACAAATTTACTATAAAATCTGAAAGCGGGTGCTGTATTATTTACTGTAGAAGAGAAGATAATTAACTCTAATTAATTAATTTCATCTCAAATTATTTCATGACATCAAAATCCTACTACTAAAGATAATGCTAAAAATTGCCTTTTCAATGAGTTACCAAATATGATTTCTCCAGTGGAAATGTTCCTGATTCACATATATGTTTAAGATGTTTTCTTTGACTCTGAGGTCAGAACCAGTTTCTGGAGGATGCCCTGCATTTTTCAAGGAAACAGCCTGGGCAATCAAGTTGTGTCTTAAGAGCTTCAAGACTGACTTTGATACACAGCCACTGTGAGGAAATCCCAGTGTGTATTCCAATACTGAGAATTACAAGTTTCTTAATCTCTGATTTATGACTGCTTGCACCAGAGTTGCTGACAGTTAAAGGAAATAATTACATCTAGCTTAACTGGAAAAGATGATTATTCTTGTTTTGATATTACTAGTGTTGGTTGTTGTTGTCTAGCTGCTATTTATAACATGTAATCTTTTGTGTTTCTGTTCTGGTTAAGTGCACCTTCTTCCTGGCAAAACCAGAATGTTTTGTTTCTGAGTCAAGTATTGAGATTAAAAATTTAAACTGAAGGAAATTTCTAAAAGAAAGTTAATTCATTCTTGAACAACTGAAAAAAAAAAAAAAAAAAAAAAAAAAGATACTACAACAGAAACCATTGAGTCTGGATTAAATTATTAAATTGGTATTCCTTCACTACAGAAATATACTGGGACCATGTAATAAAACATTTCAGGTTGAGATAATTCTTATTTCTTGAAAATAATATAATAACAAAATAATTTTGGTAAAAATTCTGGCCCAGTTCTGACAGGAGTCCCTTCTGAATCAGCACAAATTAAGTCATTGAGACCAGAAGTTGATTCTCCGAAATGATGACAGTTTGTAAGAAAAAGTTAATCTTTGCAGGTGGGTCCTAGATAACTTACAGTTATAGAAAGGTGCTCCAGTTGTGCCTATTCATATTTGGAAAGATAATATGTATCAGATTATGTGAGGTTTTTCCTCTATTTTGCTTAACAGTAGAGGGTAGGCAGATGTCAGAAAGGGACATCACAGACTGCTGTAAGATGCCAGACTGCAATTTGTGACAATAAGAAACATAAATCAAGGGGGACTGAATCCCAGAAGACACTGACATTGGGATACTTCTTCAGCACTGCAAATAAATATCTTTACAAAAGGCCCTTTGCCAAACTCCTAAAATGTCTGTGGTTTGGTGCAAAGTTCCTTCATACAGATATGTTCCCTTCTAAAAGCACACGAAGGCAGTCTGTATTAGCAGCTTTTGGGTCAGCTTTAAAACACTTTCATGAAACTATGTGAGGAGTTTTGTACTCTACTGTCCCTATTCCTTGGATAATGCAAAATTTCAGTCCCTAAGCCTCTTAAGTTTGTGTATTTCATGAGTTGTATATTGAATTTAGAAAAACTATGAGAAATAGAAACTTTTAGGCAATACAAGCCTAAGATTCAGTTATTTCTTGAAAACAAGTCTCTGATAATTTAATTTTTTACTTTAAATAGTATAAATTTAATAGTGTAAATTTAATACTTTAAATAGTGTAAATAGTGTAAATTTGCAAATTGTTAGTTTTTATGTACTGGGGCAATTTCAAGTGAACTTATTTCCTCTATTAAATCTAAAGAAAAACACATTGGCACCAAAACAAAGTTGCTGACACTTACAAGAAAAAAACCCATCAGTAGTTATTTGAAGTAATGATCAAGTAATTATATGTAAAAGGTTTACACTGCCAATGCAGTAATTTTCCATGTTTTACTCACCAGTGGAGCCATTTATGATGAGGATATTTCAGACATTTAGATTGTATTACTGTGGTCACTAGTTACCCTGGAGAAGTGAGCTCTTCGCCTCTTCTACAAAGTCATCCATCACTAACCTCAAACACATAAACTTTTTCTAGGGAGATTAGCACTGTGTGAGTCCTAAAGCCCCACTCAAAAAGATGGAAACATTTAAGGTGTGACAGGGGAAATATGGGAAGCATGAGTGATCTGGGGTTTCCAGATGCTATTAGATTACAAATGACAAAAAGCACAAAATCTGAAGAAAAGCACAGGTAGATTGTCCTTAACTGTCCCTTCTTTGTTAAAATCCAAGACTTTCCTTCCTCATAATGTTTCTCTTTAAGTAATATTCTTGACATGTATCATATACATGAGAACTGATATTTTTCTATGCATTTACAGAGCAGCTCTTAAAAATTATTTCAATTCCTTGTGTTATTTTTACAGTCCAACTTCACTAAGAATGATGTTACAGCAGCACAACCTAACCAACTACTCATTTTTATAATTGTGAAGTTATATAGTGATACAACCTAAAACCCCCATAAAATTAATTTCTGCTTGCATTCCTGTAGTATCAAACTCTAACACCTATCCATCTGCCAAGGAAGCATTCATCTCCAGCTTAAAACAAAGTCCTTCCCAGTCGTCTCTTTGGTGTTTTGCTTTTTAATTTTTTTTAAAAATTCAATTTATTTTACTGCATTCATAATATCTTCTTTAGTGTTCACCTCTTCCAAAAAAGCTGGGGATAAAAACTACAATTCCTAAAGCAATAAATGAGTCCTAGCAGTAGTCTTTTTTTGTATTTTATATCTCAAAGATGAGAGAAGTGGATCTGATGTTACAGCACTGCAGAATTCCACCATGATGTGTTGGCTACCCAAATCCAATAAAATATATAGTTCTCTTGCTAATGGGGTTTTTCTTCTACTTCTCCAAGTCTTCTCCAAAACATACAGTGTATACTATCCAAAATAATACTCGGATGGTGGTCCTTCACCTTCCAAGAATCCCATCTTGTACATTTGGACATTTTCACATTTTTCAATGCAGATAAAAAAATATTTGAGAACACTGTCCTGCTAGATGACAGTCACTTTCATGAACATAAAAGTGGTATTTGAAAAGACTGGGTGATTTATTGGAGACATTTCAGACTTTTCTTTGGAGAGGCAGATCTTGACAAATGTGACTTCTTTTTTTTTGTATACTTTTCTTTGGGGATGTTTTTTTTTTTTTTGCTTTACAAGACCTAACAACATTTTGTGCTTTCCTTCCCAGTCATAACTAATAGTTAGGGGGTAAAATAGAAACGACATGGTAATTTATTTCTATCTAAACAATAGATATGTTAATTAACATTTCCCCACAGAACCATCACGAATATCATCCTGTGGCCACCTCGCAATTCCAGAGTTCAATAGACCCAGATTTCACAGGATAATGCAGAAGGTATTTCAGAAAAGCTTAAATTATGCTTTTATAAATCCTTTACTCTTTCATATTTTGCTGATTATGTGTGTTTGCTAGCACACAGAAAGCAAACTAAAAAAGAAATAAATTCTGTGAGAATAGCTTATTATCTAAATGCTAAATTGTTGAGCTTTCTGTACTTTTTATAAGTCAATCAAAAAGATTTTCTCTTGCAGAGAATGCATTGCTCATACTCTTTTACTGCTGTCTCACTGATATCAGGCAGAACAGAGCTATACAAAGTCATAGAAATTGTTGTTATTTTTTGTTATTATAGTGAGAGACAAGGATTTGTTAGGTAACTATGTATGAGAAACAGGAAATTATGTCTTCATAAATATCTGAGATTTTGTTCCCTGACTGGAACACTTTCTGAACTTCACTATCTTGGTTCTTATCCACTCTTGCACCTAGTGATGAGCTGAAAGAAACCTTGAACAATATTACTGCAATACACTATTATCTCATATTTTCCATTCTGTTTGAAAATATTTATTTGATTTTTTATGCTCTAACATTACAAGAAAAAATCTGACGCTTATTTTCAGATGATAAACTTAAATTCATTATGTTAAATAGAGGTCCTTATTATTGTGCAGTCAGTCACAGAGCACAAATAGCAGGGACTCAAATTCTACATTTAATTTCAAGTAGTGAGCAGCTTCCTATGGGAAATTTTTGGGAAGAATTTTATTTATTTGTAATCAGATTGTGCTTCTTTGTCTCTGTGCATCTCATAGAGTTACACACATATAAAAAACTCCCTGTGCACAGTAGGGAGCAGGTCCTCCCTTTTGTTCTATTTCACTCCATTGTTATTCCTCACCTGAACACGAAGGGATAGGAATAGCACTTCCTTTTCTTCCTGGTGGTTTGTGGATATCCACTACAGTTCTAGTGCATTCTCTGGACTTTAGCAAAAAACAATACCTAAAACCATTCCACACTCTCACTCGTTAGCGAGACATTTAGTTTGTTTATTTTGTCAGCTGTTGACATTCCGATCTTGTACAAAAAATTTCCTACTGCAGCTGATTTGGGTGAGCAAGAAAAAGAGAAAAAGACTTACTGTTCTTAAAATAATTCCTGAATTACAGGTCAAGCCATGCTTAGTACAGTATTAATCCTTTCGACTGAGGTGTGCCAGAAGTGGTAGTTTAGATTAAGAAGAAGGAGAAATAGAGAAAGAGAGAGGTAGGAACAAAGAAGTTGCCTGTGAGCAATAGGAAGTCTGTAAAGAAGACAGGCACATTTAAAAGATAGGAGACTCATTGAGATGAAATAGCAGCTGGCCAAAACAGCCATCAGAAAACCCAGTTCCCATATCATGTAACTGTCCACCCTTTTCCCAACACAAAGGAAAGATGTGTTGAGTAATTCCAGGGGAAAAAAAGTGAGAAGTGTTTTCTGAATTATAAAATCAAATTCATCTTCCTGTGAGGTGCAACACAAACAAGGTTATGCAGTGGTTCATTGAGCAAGACTCTTGTTTCTAGCTACAGCTAATGTCAAATGCTGTCTGAAGCAGAGGGCATTGTGGTAGATAGACAGTACCAAATAACATAATTTTCAGAAAAAAATTCTTCTTATTAGGCTTAAATCTATTCTTCCTACATTAGGCTTAAATCTAGTGTCTGTTTCCAACCAGAAGGTTTTTTTTTTTTTTCTTAGTGGGTAGGCCTGTTTTCTTCCCATTCTTCTGCATTTTAGTCAGGAAGCCTTTCATCTCTATTTCTCTTTTGAATTCTCCCAAGGTTTTGAGCTTAATGGTACCTTCTAGTGACAAGCTTTAGTCATTGTCAATTTGACTTGTAGAAGTGTAATTGTTCTTAATGGTTTGGGTATTTTTTTTACTTTCAAAGGATGGCCTCTTCTTTCATGGAAATTTGGATTCTCTTGGCTCTATCTGCCTTCATTTAGCCATTTATTATTCTGATTCTCTCCAACTGAGCCTCTCCTATTTTTGTTCTTTCTAAATAAAAAGTCACAAACAGTTTCAATCACTCTTCATATGGAATGTTTTCTACACCTGTGACATCTCTTATCAGGTACTCCCATTAATAGAGAATTAGAGAACTGGAAATTTAAACTAGGACTAAATTTTGTGCCTGGGTTCTTGCTTTTAAAATAAGGCAAAATAATCCTAACTTGCTCACATACTTCCTTACAAATCCGTGTGCCGATTTTGTTGTTTGCTTACAATTTATTGAATATTTTGCCACTTTTCTTTCAAATCCAACAGCATCTGCTGTCTCCATTTCCACACACAGTCCACCTTTGGGCAGAAGATACCATGATAAAAACTAATCTCAGGGTATGAAATTTGTCTTCCCTTGTGTAATTTATTTCTGCCATAGCATCATCAGCATTTAATGGGTGACACTGGTGTTTTGTTTTTCTCTGTCACAGACATCACCTGGGAGCTCTGTACAGTCATTTCTTCTTCTCCTTTCCTACCCCTACTGGCACTCTGCTCAGCAGGGTTGTAGCCAGGAGATAGCTGCTGGAGAATGGCATTTCCAAATGGGATGAATATGGTCTGCAATTCCTATAAGATTTCCATATCCATATCTCCTGTTTCAGTCTTCTTTCATCCCACTCATGAGCACTTTAAAACAAATAGCAGCTACCATCAGACTATAATATGTCACTTTTTATTAAGATTGTACGTGATCAACAAAAGAAATTAAATCACAGAAAACAGACATAATCTCGCTACACAATCCATGACTGAGTCTGAGTTTTTCTAAAATCCTAAGCAGGTTTTTTTACATAGCTGCATCATGGATCCAGCCAGCAATGCTAACTCAATACCACCCAGAACATCTCAGTACAGCAAGTTTGTAAGTTCAGCTAGTAATTTTCTTCAACACAAGTGACAGGGACAGGATTCTTGCAGCAAAATAAAAGTGGACATATTTCAAAGCATAGCCAAGATTTTATTTTACCCAATATCTGCCAAATTACTCAAAACAAAAAGAGGCAGCTGGCAAGACTTTGAAAGGAGGCTTGTGGATGAAGTAACTCAAGCTGCACTACTTACCTGGCTAAGATCTTGGAGACCAACAAAGATAAAACACATAAATTTTGGGTCAGCCAAGAACCTCCTTGCAAAACTATGGATGGAAAGTTGCCTGGTCATTGTAAAGTAACAAGGAATTCAAAGATTAGGAAACAGTACATTGCCCTTTAATTTTGGATATTCATTTCTTTAAGGCTTCTTTTCCTAAGTGCAAAATTTTATTATTTGATTGTATTCTAAATTGAACCAAAAAGGCATCTCTGAGTGTTTTGAACAAAGCTGAGTCACCAATGGACTAAACACCTTCCCAGGGAAGTATGATGGGAAAATATGAACTGGATCTCGTGATGTATAACCATATCCTATAGCCATGAAAAAGGAGGAAAATCATTACGACTTAAAAAAAAAAAAAAAAAAAAAAAAAACACAACAACAACACCACCAAAAAAGTGAACTCAAAATGCTTATGGTAATTTGCCATCATGGCATATTGTTTATAGCAGCATCTCAGGACAAGGAAAGATTTAGAGCAAGGATCCTAAAGGGAATAGCATTCCAGCTTTAGTGAAGGCATAGGATAGGGCATGGAAAAGTTATTGACAGAAGAGATAGGGTCAGATAGAAGAGCACAAAAATCCTCAGGCCTTCATAAGGGCCACATCAAGAAAGCAACTAAAATGAAGCTAAAACTTATATTTGCTTGACAGGTAGAGAGAACTAGTAAAAAAAGAGAAATCAAAGGAAAATGTTTTGAAGCAAAAAGCAACAGGCAAAGCAATAGTTGCTGCTAGCTGCTGGCTACCTTAGGACAGCTGAAGGGAAGCTCCAAGGCCAAAGAAGCTGCACTAGCAATGTACAGATTCCTACAAATGCACACGTGCATCATGCAAACGTATACACATGCACATATCCATGTGTGTGTGCATTTCATTTTTTCCTATTGCCACTTCTCATCATTCCAATAACATTGCCAGCATCATAACAAAAAGCATCCTGTTACAAAGTCTGGAAATTCAGCCATCTGTATTTGATTTCTACAAGATGATATTTCTGTGAAAGAATGAAAGGTGAAGCTATAGAAGCAGTTAATCTTGTTTATAAATTCTGCTGTGTCATAGCTCTAATGTGCAAAATGGACCCAGAAGTGCATTACAATGAAGTAACACACTATTTTCCCATCATAAATTAGTGTAACCTCACCCAACACCAAACATATTTCAAGCTCTGCTTCATTCTTATAAAGAATTTTGTCTTTCATTGTGCAATGGCTACATAGCCTAAACCCACTTGGATAAAACAGATTCAGCATTTCCACTAGCCTTTTCCCCTGTCAAATGTTCCATAATTACAGTTAAAAGTTAGAAATAACTAAAACTCATTTTAAACTCATAACCTATTTTATGGCAGGTAGCTAGGGAAAGGGAGCTGAAGCCTCTTAATCATGAGGCAGGAGAGACTGTCATATATTTCCCATGTCTCTTATGAATGGAATAAGCAGGGATTGTAAAATCCTGTTTTAGGCTTGTGTCTATACACAAGCCTGTCATATTCAGCAGATTGGCAACAGCATTGAAGTAAATTTAGTAACAAAATGTTACATTTTTGACTAGTTAGTCTGAGGAAGAAAAAAAAAAAAAAAAAAAGCATGCTGAAAAATAACCAAGCAGCACTTTTTATTTGATAACCTTGCTTACAGGCACTTTTAGCACCACATCAATTCAGCAGTTCCATAGCATTATGTGGCAGGGTGAGTGTGAGAAGATGGCCAGGCTGGTACTGAAAAATAAAACCATGAGATTTATGGAAGGGAAGGCTGTCAACAGTAGAGAACTGTACGTGTCCTTGACTAGTAGCAGAGGACAGTGTGTCAAGATATTTTGCATCTTTCCAACCAGGCAGGTCAGTTTCATTCAGTTATTCCTCAGCTCCTCCTCCCACCCAGTCCTATTGGCTCCAGTAACAACTGAAATTCAACAAGAGTCAACTCTTCTCTTGGGGACATGGATTTGGGGGTATTTTATGCCCCTTAAATAGAGATTGACTCAGAGTTTTTGCAATGAACATGGAAAGCTCTTCATCTCTTAGTATTTCTTTCAAGCACATTTTTTCTGGGTAGGGAGAAGTGAGAGGGTTTCAAAAGCAATGTGGCCTTCTGCCAACAGCAGAGATGTGTTTCAGAGTCATTGGATGACCCATTATGATACAGGGAAGTATTTGATGAAGCTCACAGGACTGTACTAGAGCAGGTGCAGTGGTTTGGATACACGGGTGTCAGGCAAAAGTCTTTGCACATGTGAGCCAAAATGGAATTGGAGAGTTACTGTTATTCATCATCAGTCTGTCAATGTTAAGGTGGAAAAAAAAAGAAGTCATATAAGCTATTTGCACCCAACAGTGTGGGATGTCCTCCAGAGTGTTTGTGGAACAGGTCAAAATTCATATAATACTGTCAAAATTATCTGCTTAACATCTAGCCAAAAACATCCACTGAAAATCTTAATGATCAAAGTATTTACATCTTCAGAATGAAAGACTTTCTCAGACCAAGGACAGATGCTTTGCACATATCGATGATCATTTATTATGATCTAATAAGCATTATCTTATGTTTACTAGAAAAATCACTTACATATGTCTGAAAGGCTTTCAAAAGATGTTTGTCCTTTAGCTTTAGAAAGTGAGGAAGGTTTAGAATTACTTTGATGAAGCAGGAAAGATTAGGACATCTAAGGGTGGCTTGGATCCTTTCAAATGGGTTCCTTTCTATCCACACTGCAGTTTTTACGAAACATTTCTGTGATCACACATTCACAGTGGGGACAATTGTTCATGCTGGGTGTAGTGTAAATATCTCTAGCCTTTTTCTGTGTGCTCTGCCCAAAATAAGGGGCTCAGTGAAGTACGGCAGTCCTAGACTGACATAGGTGGAAAATCAGACTTGTGGCCATGTAAGGGTGACAGAGTCAAGACAATGTCGTGCATAAATATTGTGCTAATGAGTTATGTGTGGGTTGTGTATGTGTATAAGTGTATTTCAGAAAGGTTTAGCTTGCTGAGGGACAATGATCCCTCCAAAGTCCTGCAAGTCAGGAAGTAGCTGTAGCTCAACTTCCCTACCAAGGTGTCAGAGGAAAACCATGTCTGTGGGAGCTAGAGAAAGAGGCTATTTCTTTGTTTTACAGCCAGTGTTTGCTGAAGTATATTGGTCCCCAGTTCAGGGAAATTTTTCTGTCTTACTTTTTCACAGCAATAATTTATTTTGCGGTTATAACAGTCTAAGCTTCATAAAATAGATATTGCTGAGTACTTATAGTAACAACTCTACTAATAAGCCTGATACAGGCAAAAGTTTTCAGTGAAAGAGTGACTACTGAAACTTTGATCTCCACTGGAGACTCCAAAAACAAACTCCTCAGGTTTCAAATTTACTGGCAGTCTGACACATCACTGCCATAAACACTAGGACAAAGAGAAAAGATTTTTTTATATGTCCACATATAGAAGGATATTAATTATAAATAATGAGTTGTGACTGCCTGCAGAGCAGCTGTGGCTCTTTTAATGAATAGTCTTCCAACGACTGAAATAAAATGTCAGGACTGGTGGAGATTTGCAATTGGAAAAGCTATATATGCTATTTATAAAAGAAAATCAACCGTAAAAATATCCTTGTTAAATGTTTCTGGCTTTTCTAGTGCAGCTGTACACTGAGCTCCTTAGTAAAATGTCTATCCTCATCACCGGTACAACCTCCCAGAAGTAACTTGGTTTAGAGTTAGATTTGGTTTAGATTAGAGTTCTCTCTCCTGAAGCTGGAGAGTAACTTTTTCTTTTCTATAAAAGGTTCTCCAACAATATCAACGACGCTGGTGTTTTTTAAGAGATTCATTATACAGCGGTAGGACTTGTACTTTACCAAGGGATTTTCCCAAGGGATTTTCTCCAGGGTGATAGGAACGTATCGGGACAAAATATATCAAAATAATCTAAAATTTCCATGAGACTAACCCAAACCCATATGAAACCGTATCATTTTAGGCAAGCTGACATATTTCTGCAAAACTGCGGCGAGGTGAGCCGCGGTGCCTGGGCGCTGGAAGGGGCTGCGGCGTGACCTTGCCAGCGCCGCGGGAGCGGGGCAGGGCGAGCCGGGCTCGGCGCTCCGGGCGCGGCGCGGCCCCGCAGCGCTCCGGGCACCGCGGCTGCAGCCCTCAGCCCCGCCGCTCCTCCGCCTCCGCTCCTCCGGCTCCGCTCCTCGGCTCCCGGCCGCCCTGCCCTGCCCTGCCCGGGCCCGGCCTCGCCTGCCTCCCGCCCGCCGCCAGGTGAGTCCGCCCGCTCGCTCCTCATCCTCCTCATCCTCCCGGGAGCGCCCGCGGGACGCGCCCCTGGGCCGCCGCCGCCCCGCCGAGGGTGGGCGTGAGCCCCGCGGGACCCCGTGCAGAGGGAAGCTGCTAAACGGTTCCCAAGGGATTTCCCGGGCAAAACACAGAAACCCCCACAAACAAGGGAATGATAAAACCCCCTATTACGTTAGCTCGGCTACATTAATTTCCCAGTTGAAAATGAGCTTCAAATGACATGTTACGGAGACAAGAGAGGGTTTGGGAAGGACACTAAGCGCTGAGGGACTTTTAAAGAGTCGGAGGAATTCATCTTCATTGTGGAGGAAATTAAATGTTTCTGGTGGTTTGCTGTTTTTGTCTTTTTGTGTTGTAATGGTTTGGGGTTGGGTTTTTTTCGGTTTGTTTATTTGTTCATTTCCCAGGAAGTCACCAACAGACATTTTATGAAGTTAGCCACAGTTCAACACTCTGTTGGAAAATATTTTTTGTTCCAGAGTGGATAAAGCATCAGAAGTGCAGTAAACATTTTAAACTTAGAACTGCAACAGATACGGTAAATCACATGTTGTTTGCGTGTTGGAGCCGGAATCTCTGGAGCTGCAGCAAGTTCAGTCCCCGCAGCAAGTTCACCTTGGGACAGTTCCCAGAGCATCTCTGGCTTTTGCAAGACACTTTTTATGGTTCTTTGTCTTTTCCCTATGGCACATAGATCTCAGCACTGGCTGATAGGTAAAGCTGGCCACATTTTAGGCCCCTGACTTCTGCCAAATGTAGGAAGTGAGAAAAACTAAGGTGCATGGCTAAGTTCCTTGGTGGTGGATGAAAACAACAGATAAATCCAAGTGACACTCTTCCTCCAGATATAGTTCTTGAGGTGGTTTGCCCTCTCCGATGGTATACAGGGAACCAGCACCCTAACACAGACACTGCAGTTAGATGTCCTCACTCAGGAGACATCTAGCTCAGCTGTCATCACACCATGTCCTTGTCTTCCGCAGACAGTGGTTCTTGATGGTGCGCACAGTACCTCCCAGTCTGACAGATGTCAAAGAGAGGACGCCTGGCAGCTGGAGAGAGTTGTAGCTGTCTCATTTCTAGACAGCAAATCGAATTAAAAGAAATTGAAACCTTCCATTTGGGTCTGTTTATTTTTTTCGTTATTATTATTTTTCTTTTTACTTCCCCTCTGAGTTCATAAACTCAGTTATTGTAGCTGTTAGAGAAATATTAGCCAGTTACTGGTGGAATGGGAGGTGGCCCTCCGTCTGTATGGGAGGGATGTGGTCTCGTTTAAGATGTGGTTCACAAAATGGAAAAGTTTGTGTAAAGGGAGTTGCCTCTGTTCCGCTCTTTTTTGAACAGGTGCCCACATTACAAACACCACCACAGCCTGCAGGATTAGCAGAGAGGCTAACAAACTGGCTGATCCCAGCTATTCTTTGCAAATATACTTGTGCTCTGAAATGTAACAGTTCTGCTCAGTGAGAGTAAATCAGTAAGATGGTGGCCTGGCTGCACTGCCACATCTTCTGTGTGTAAAAGAGTTTTATCTTTTGCTTATTTTTCTGTATTAGAAGCTTTTATTTAGGTTAAAAGATTTTGTCTTCCTTAAACTTCTTTCTTTCATAGCTTTTTGCATAATTAAGGCATAGAGAGAGGCATCCCATCATCAAGTTTTAAAGGACCTATCCAAGTTTGCCTGTAAATTAAGATTGTGTCACAGCAAGAGGATGGAGGAGGAGAGAGCAGTTCTATGACAAAGCCAATTTAATACAGCCATATCTGTGTAAAGCAGAGACTGGCAGGAGTAAGCGCCTCAGAGTCTAAGCTTGTTAGTTAATTAAGTTATTAGCAAACTTTTAAAGTAAGCTGTACTCTCAGGAAATGAAATCACTGTTTAAAAAAATAGCATGATAGTCATCTTGTTTCTTTACATGATTTAAAGAAATTATAATCTCCTTTCACTGATATCAACACAGAGTGCAACTGGAAATTTTCTTCCAGTTTACTTTCAGTGTAGGTCTTTTTTGGCATTAATTATGGCCTAGAATTGCTTTCTTCATTAATTTATCATAGTGTTTGTGCAATTTATTTTGAAATTAATTATTATTTAAATGCGTATGATCATACTGGTTTAAAGGTACTATTCAGAGTGTTCTAGAAAACAGAAAAAAAGTCTTAATTTACAACTTTTCCAGATAGCTGATCACAAATATAATATTTTTCATTTGTTCTGAGTGCTCCCTCTGATAAGTGTAATATATTTACACGTGCCATGTGTATTTAATGTGGTACTACTTTTCTTCTTTGCTTTCCAGACAAACATGTCAGAACTGTGAGGGCCATTTATCATCAGGTTTTCCCTCCTCCCACTAAATTCTGCTCCACTTGTTCTAATTCCTAACCTGTTGGTATGCACATTGATAAGACACAACAAAATTCAGTGATGCTTTGAAGTTGTGATGTCCTCTTTAATATTTTCTTCAACAAACAAAATCAGTGGCATAGCATAGATGACACTGCAGCTAAAAAGAGATGAGCAAGGGGAGTGGGAGAGCTGCTGGCTCAAAACCACATGTATGACATTATCTGAAGAGCAATGAACTGTCACGAATTTTCCAAGTGCTGGTTCTAGGTGCCATTGCAGGTATCAGCTCTCCTGCTTTTCAGGTGGCATCCAGAAACGTGCTGAACAGCAATAATAGTAATAATAGTAACAATGATAGACATCTTGTCTGTTTTCCTAAAGTCCAGGTACCACTCAATTTTTTTAGACAGATATGTATTTCTCCTCAGATTAAACTGTTTGCAAGTCATTCTGTCACTGTTATAAAAAGTAATGCCAAACCAAGTAAGTATAGAAGGTAGACCTAGTACAAATGAACACTCCCATGGCAATTTTTTCCTTTCTATTGCTTCCCTGAGAAATACTTTTATTGCTTGTATCCATTTCATAAATGCTATCAAGTGTGCATGATATTACAGCTCTCTGGTAAATGGAGACAGGATATTAGACATAAACACGGAGGTCACACAGCACCGGAAAGAACCGCCAGGCACGCTCTAGCTAGAGGAAGGAACCAGCTGATACTGAAACCAACTGCTGCAATCAGTATCTATCTATATACATTTCAGGCATGACTAGCATTCAGAGTCATGTGAAAGAAGATGATGTGGTATTTTGGAGAAAAGCACACCAAGGACATATTAAAGACACTTCACAGAATTTAATGTAACAATTCTTTCCTCTTTTATTTTAAAAATATTTTTCAATTAAGCTTAGATCAGAATAAATATCTTTGACAGAGTCAGGAGAGATTGGATGGATTGGATGGATGAACTAGACTTCCAAAATACAGGTCTGGAGCCCAGTAGATGCCAAGAAGGGAAACAAGAAAACATAAAATTATATGACTGCAAAAAAGGTGCCAACACACCTGGGGAGGTCATAATTTAAGCTGTCTGGTTTCCAAGAATATACATTTGAGTAGCACATGGTTTCTTGTTTCAAGACAGGCATCAAAGTAGCAGTTCTGAAATATTAGCAGACAGGCAGACTGAGGATGTCAATAAATGCAGCAGTCTTTGATGAGATGCTTTTCTCAAATGTGGCATGTTGATTAATTTGCTAATTAAAAGTGAATGCAGGGAGTGACAACGATCACGGTCTTGTCTGCCCCACAGCCCTGCCATTGCTGTTGCTGGCAGAGCAGCCCGCAGCACATACTGTTCAAACTGACAGAAGGAGTTTTTCTGGCATAGTTACGCCACCTCCCTAAGTGATGTAAGTTGAGCCAATATAAGCTCTCTCCTTCTGGCAAAGTTACATCCACACCAGGAGTTCTGCAAACATAGCAATATCTGCTGGGGACGTGAATTTTTCACACCGGCAGCTGACATAGCTATGTTGGCAAAACATTTTAATTTGGAACAGGCCGAGGAAAAACATGCATTTATCACCCCATCCTCAGCCATTTGCAAAGCATAAAAGAGTCCTAAATACTTGAATTTCTCTTAATGGCTATACTTTGCAGACAGAAATTCTTATTTCAGTGAGAGGGACGGTGTGTTGTTACGTTTATTAAAAATGGACTGCTTCCTAATTCTTAGTGATTTCTATCACTGAGGTGTCTTGTGATGGCATCTAGAGTATTTATAAAATATGAAAAGAACTCAATACAGTGTGAGTGTTCTAAGGAAACATAACACTTCCAGTGACAGACTGAATCTTCTGGAGTCTGGGTCTCCCATCTTCACTGAGGCTGGAAATAACAGGCGCTGCACCATGCAACTCCGTGTGTGTCCTCCTTTCCAGAGTTATGGTCAGGATCTGTAGTGAACAAAATGTGAATTTCTTTTCAAAAGAAAATCATTTTACTGTAAGTAATCTTATCAAAGCAGGTGAAGAAGCAAGTTGTTTGTGCAACGCAAACCAGAGTGACTTTTGTGCAAAGCTCAGGTAAGCACCTTCAGCCTGGAAAAAATGCAGTTGTCTCCTTGCAATCTCTAATTGTCTCATCACTAGTCACTCCCAGTTTCCACAGAACACCAGGAGCAAGGAGGCAAATGTGAATGCTTGTGTTGGTATTTGCCTTTCTGCTGCATCAAAGGTCACCACCACCTTGCTGGGGGTTAGCATCTCTGCCCTGGGCTAGATGAGATGGGGCTGGGAGGATTGTCGAGCCCATGTCAGTCAGAAAGAGATGGGTAAGCAATAATTTACTGTTTAAAGAGGCTTTAAGTAAGTTGGCTCATTTTGAGCAGCAATTCTAGCAATAGTTCAGCCAGAAAATCAGGAGTGGGAGGGTGTGCATCACCTCTAGGAAGAGGGTGGTGACAAGTAGCTGGCTGAGGGCTGCATGTGGAAACCACTTCTAGTGGCATAGCAGCAGCCAAAGATGTATGACTATACTGACTGTTAGCACTGCTGGCAGCTTGCTACTGGCTTTATCTGGATAGAAATCATCTAGATCCCTCACTCAAAAAATGCCTATGACTGTAAAAAGGGGGAAGGGAGTGGAATTTCTAATATTCATGGGGTATCTTGTATCACTTAAAATAGAATTAAAAAAAAAAAAAAAAAAAAGAGAGAGAAGGAAAGAAAGTTTCTTAATCAAAAGGAATAAAGTAAGGGCAAATGTAGGCAGGAGATCAAAAGGCATCTCTGCCAGTGAAATCCATTAGCCTTGAAGTAATCTCCTGAGGGAACTGAAGACATTCCCATTGCTTGAGATATTTAAAACTGAGTTAGACAAAACACTAGGAAGTGTACAGTGGAGGACAATCCATAATCAGCAGGGAAAAGGATTAAATAGTCTTAATAAGCCTTTAACATAGAGTCTGTGATTTCAGTGCCAAGACTTCACATGTCCCTCTGCTCAGTATCCTCCCTGCAGCTGCCATAATGGGAGATTATGAAATCACTATAAATGTGAGCAATTAACTATTCTAATAGAATTTGATAATGTAATGGTGCTACATTTTTATTCCTCTTAGTTTCAACTAAGATTCCTTTTACAGTGGATTTAAGTTGACTTTTTAGTAGTGCTGTTACACTCTTCTGGTACAGAGATTTAGTGTGATGTGTTTCTAATTGCTCTGGGTTTCAGGCAGTGATTTTGTTTTTAGTTGAATCTACCCTTTTTTCCCCCTAAATTTCAAAATTCCTACATAGTTTGTCTAAAAAAACCCTGTATTTTACTTCTGTGTTTAATCACTCATCATTATCCCATATCTTTCTAAATTTTTAAGTCTTTTGAGAGCATGAGGGTGCCAAGAGGTTCATCTTAGTAAATCAACAGGTAAAAGATGTGCTTTGTGGCATTAAGATGAGTTAGTATTTATACCTCTGTTCTGTAAATGTTAAGTCCCTGTTGAAGTATTCAGATCAACAATGTATGTTTATAAACACTGTCTAAGAAGAATTTATTGTTTCACAAATACCACAGTTTGCTACGACCTCTGATAATTTTCCACATTTCCTGTTGTGTTGGTTTGATAGTGTGTCCTTAGGTCCAGACCACTGCTTGAATCTTGTTCACACTGGAAGATGGGGTATTTTGTTTAGTTTCACCAGGGGAGAGGCCAGTACTGTGGTTTAGAGAGGTTCTACCAGTGGAGACAGCTCAGTGAAATCAAGTTTCATGCTTAAGGTAAAAGGAGTTACAATGACTTGCGGTTGACAACTTTTGGGGTCCTTTTAGTTTACGCTTGGATGGAATTCCTGTGAAGAATTGCTTTGTATGTGCACATCCGAAAAGCCAAAGTCACATTGCAAATGAATTAAGTTTAAATAACATGTGACATCCTGTGGTTTCTTTGTGTAATTTTGCATAAGAAATACTGTACCCATAAATCAGTGCTAGTCAGTTTTGGTCGTTTGCATATTTAACAAATTCTATAAGTAATACATGACATTCAGCTTGCATATGAAACTGTCTTCAAACAGCTGGGAATTCAGAGCTAGAATAAGAGTCATGCAAAAAAAAAGTTTAAATCAGAAAAATGGTGATTTATAAATGTCTTTTTAACAGAGAGGCTATTACTGTTCTGTGGAGTTACAGCTGGTAACGTGAATGACAGATGTGGCAGTGGGGAAGAATTATGATGATTGAAAAGTGGGCTCCATTTTCCTTTTCACACCCAAGTGGTGCTTACACAGGCAGATTCTCTTTTGTGCCATCATTTTCAGTGGGACTGAGCAAATGGTTACCTGTAAAACCTTTAAGTGGTACACACATAAATCTAAGAAGCCCTGACTATAATTTCAAGATCCAGATTGAATTTTCTGTACGTAACATGATTAGGAAGAAAGCTTTGTGCTAGGTAATTGATTTTTTTAATGTCTTGAGAATTAATTTTCACCAGGAAAAATTACGGTAGCCTTTTTACAAATGAAGTAAACAACTATATTACGCTGTGGAAGCTGGACCCTGACATACCTATTCATCTTAAGAGGATTCGTCCTTATCAAACCACTTCAACTCTAGCCTAACTTTTTGGATGACAAAGCATTACTCAAAGGTTGTGAGGAACTTATTTTATGCTACTTGCCAATATTTTATTATTATTGATCTGAAATAAAAATAAAGGTCAGTGAATTTAGAACAAGGATGAATTTGGCCTTTAAGCTGCGTCTATAACAATATGATTAGCAGCCTATTTTTTCCTTGCACCTTAAAACTCAGTATAGATTGACATATTGGCAATTGTTTTTAATTTTCCTCATGCTATTCTTCTGACAATGAGAAAAGGGAACACATGGCTTATACTTACTCTTGTAAATCTAAAAGTGCCAGCAAATGCTCTCTGGCATTGAAGAGCCTGGCATAGAGGATTCCACATCTACCCAATTACATTATTTTCTGAACAATGACCACCTGCAAACTGCCTGTCTCTGTACTGTGCCAGCTCCCAGAGTCTGCCCAAAAACTGCCAGGAGAATTCAAGCTGGCCCAGACTGGAATCACTGCAGAGACTATTCTTGCAGCTAAACTGCATATGTGCATACTACTGAATGTCAATTTTTCCATGTTCAAAATCCGTTATGAGCTACTACCATGTCTCTAGGATTTGCTTTGATATATTGGATGTGAGATCACAGATATAGTTGAAGCTTTTTTGTTTGTTTGTTTGTTCTCTTGGTATTTGAAAAATCTCCCAAAGATAAAAATATTAAGCTAAAGCACATAGGTGTTTTTTGGCTACATGCTTAATGTACAAAAATAATTAGAAAGAGGAATGGAGTCATAACATCTGTCTGTTCCTGTTGAAGTAAGAGACAGTGCTGCAAATGAATTGATAGATAATATTTTTCTAATGTAAATAAGCTTTTCTGTTTCTGTTTAGGTTCTCAGGCATGGAGGCAGAGGATTTTCTACTTGCCTTAGCAAAACAAATGCTGTCTTTTCCCAGTAAAGTAATTACTAGGGAATATGCATCAATGCACATTGGAGTTATCCAATTTCTCTTCAGAGAAGTTAATAAATATTGACATGAGAAAATATTCTGTCTCTGTGGTATTTGATTGCGTTGAGATCCACTGTCACCCTTGGCACCACTGAGGTGACTCCAACATGAAGACTTTCCCTTATCTAGGAATCCCTCCTCACCTGGAGAGATGATCCTGCCCGAAGCCCTTTTCCACACCTGCAGTACACAACTCTAGAAACTGCCCTCACTGATAGTACTGTTGGGCCATTTCAATAATATAGTAATTTACTTGTAAGTCAAATACTTTTGTGGTTCAAGTCAGGATGAGGCCTTTATAAAATACCTCATTGTGTTTAAAAAATGTAGTGATGTGAACTTTAAAGAGTTTTCCAAATAGCTTGTTGAGTATTATTTTAAATAACTGTCGTTTAGAATTTAGCCATTTGACTTTGTTGTTGTCAATGTGATAATAAAATATTTCTAGCTTAAATCTTTGCAGTCTAGGCTAGAATTTTCTCTGATTTTTAACATGAAAAAATAAAACAGGAGCAGACACAGCTTGTGTGACTTCTGGAGAAGAACTCCTAGCATTGGCATAGCTGTATGAATCCTTGGAAGTTGCCATAAGCTCAGGTGGCTCCAGGGTACGATGAAGAACCTGTCCAGACACACATTTATTGCAGCTGGATGGTTTTGCTTATAGAGCTGGGATCCCAAAACATCCATCTGGAAAGCATACTGAAAGCTTAAGGAAGAATAAGCAGCGTTCCTGATGATTTTAGGAAAAACTGTCTAAGGGAGTTTGGTAAGACTCCAACTCACGTTTGTATTTCTTTAACCCCTTTGGCTTAAAATCCTGCCTGGTTGACTAAGCCAGGAGAAAAATTAGCTGGGGTAGATTCAGACATTTCCTAGCTATTTCATCTGGGTCACTCAACCCTACAGCAAACCTATCAACTCCTCATAAGGTAAGAATAAAAGTGAGTTAAATAACAAAATAAAGAAAGTGGATTTTAATCACAGAGAGTTCTCAGTAAACTTATGAAGCATGTGCAGAATAACTGGATGGATCATAGCTCTATTTGCTGTAGGAACTGTATGTGCTGTTAGAAGTGAGGTGATCAAACAACACCCTACATTGTAGGGAACTTGCAACTCGAAGAAGTCACCTGTAGTGCCCAGATGAGTAAGGCTACTTTGGGCATTGTATCTTTCCTGTTAGTATGACATAGCCAGCTGCATGAGGATTTTAGTATGATGGGACAGATTAGATCTGTCTTGATAGGGCTGTGCAAAGGATGGACCCAACTGGAGGGACTAGAAGGATGCTCTGGGCTTCTATGTTTGTGTCCCTGACTGACCTTTGCTGCATTTAAATACAAAAGATATTTTGTCCTGGCAGTCCTGCAAACTGTGTCTGGGAGTAAAGAATCAACTCACTACATCTTGTGCTCGGTATTTTTATGAGTGATCATTCTGCAGCCCACACTGTAATTACAGAGTTATTCTCAGTAGGATTTATATAAATGTCTCTTCTAAAAATGTGACCTTCAGGTAGAGTAACAACAAAAGACATGTGAGAAGATGCTAGACAGATTGTTTTATTTTAGCTGTGCTGGCTGTAGAAGTAATGGAAATATTAAAAAATGTTTTTCTCTTTTGTTAATAACATGCAGATTTGAATACCTTGAGAGCACAATCCTAATGGAAAAGTTGTTGTCATGTAATCCATTCTTGGTGTAAGAGTAATTTCAAACAAGCAGATTATCAGTTTTATTTTATTTTTGGTAAAAATTCTATACATACAAGATAATTGAAGGTGTAATCCTGGACATTTTATAGTTTTAGCACAATAAAATATGGTAAAAGACAGAAAAATAGTCTTATTATGTCATCCATTTACTGAAATAACACTGCTTTAAATACAGGTAATGAAAATCTTTGTTTCAATGAAATCAGTGGGAAAATTTCACTGGTTTTTTTAAACCGAGCTGTGGCTTAGTTCTTTGTCCTTCTCTGCTCTTCAAATTTCTGCTTCTCTGTTCTTCAAATTTCATTCCTAGGATTTACATTTGAGAGGAGTCTTAATCCATTTGAGCATGTATATATATGTATATAAATGTGTATATATATATTTATACACACCTGTGTTTTTGTGCAGAAATGGGTTTGAAGATTTATCTGTTTTGGGGTTTTTTTTGGAGAGAGCCATTACAATGACAGTGTTTTTCAGGGTATACCACAACTACCTCTGATTTCAGTGACTGGAGACAGATGAGCATTGTAACTCCTGGTGAATAAATACTGAGTTGACAGGACAACTTCCAGGTTAGAAACAATGTTATATTGCTAAATAATCTAAAAATCCATCTGTGCCACTCAGGGA
Source organism: Hirundo rustica (assembly GCF_015227805.2). Classification (NCBI taxonomy): domain Eukaryota; kingdom Metazoa; phylum Chordata; class Aves; order Passeriformes; family Hirundinidae; genus Hirundo; species Hirundo rustica. The sequence continues at coordinate 34,144,180 of NC_053450.1, read as the reverse complement.
AAAGACGTGGGGAGAGAGGGTGAGGTTTTTGGTATCATCACACTGATTTGTCTCCACTCCCACCCAGCTGATGGGAGCACTGCCTACAGCTTCAGAAGAGCAGGGCTCAGCAGTGCTGCTCACAGGAGTCACATCACACCAATTGCTCTTTCTACTTATTCCAAATGGAAAAAATGGCTTGACCTACGCACAACTTTCTTGCGCTTAATTTGCCAGCTGGTGAGTGTCACATGTTTAATTTGGGCAATGTAAATAACAATCTCTTTAACAGTTGAGATTTTCACTGACAACAGAGTCTCTGAGCTTAGACAGCTGATTGCTGCTGCTGTAGAGCTAAGTCCTTAAATATTATCAAACTAATACCCTTGTATGGTCACACTGGATACAGATTAGTGAAAGCCATAATCCTATTTAATTTAACACAGTCCCAGGGATTTTCCTCTACAAAGAATTTGGTCACATGCATACTGCATAATTTGCATAGTTCTTAAATATATGGACCCTCTCTAGGAGCAGGGCTTTCTGCCAATTTAGTGGCAGTTATTAAATCCCATTGTACTTTGTACCACAATCCAGATGCAGGTATATGCTAGAAAAAGCTGATGGTTAGAATTTGTTGTGGCTCTGAGTTATGCCACAGCTTGTTCTCTCAGGTCATCTGTTTCAGCCTCAGAGGAGGGTGTTAACCCTCAGCAAAGGTAATATGACAAAGGACTGCAATTAATTTTAACCACAGTGCACCTCAGCCAAGAACCAGCTGTCCAAGAACTCACGCATAAGAAAATGGACTGTGCTTGAACTGTCACAGATTCTGGGGTTTGTGGTTAAGTAACTCACAATTTAGTCATAAGAAAGGTCTGATTTTTATGTCCTGAGCACATTTAAATTCATTTACCTTCAGCAGTATTTGATATCTTCGACCCTGCAGCAGATTAGACTCAGAATTAGGGCTACCCCTTTTTGTTTCCAGATTTCTATTACTTTATTTTATTTTATTTTATTTTATTTTATTTTATTTTATTTTATTTTATTTTATTTTATTTTATTTTATTTTTTTAATTTATTTTTTGGTTTTCTTCTTTTTTTCTCCCCCCGTGCAGAACTGTTGTCTGAATGGAGAAAGGGGACACTGTCCCCTTGTCAAGGTCTCTTAGCTAACACCATTGCTTATCACAGGCCAGCTGCAGGCTGCTGGGCCCATGTGCTTGGCGGTCACAGATACGCTGCAGACCTCACCGGGCACAGATGTACAGAACACAGATGTACCCCTCTCAGGGTACAGCTCTGTTGGGTGACTCTGGGCAGAGCTATGGGCGTCTAAAAGAGATGTGCTGAAAGCAGTAAGCTGTGTGGTCAGCTCCGTGTTCAAACAAGTATTCAATCCCAGCAGGCTGAAACCACAGGATGCTCTGCCACCTCGTCAGGACTTCCTTTCCAAGCACAGCATGAGTCCAGCTAATCTTGCAGGGCTCTTAGTTCAATTTTTTTTTTTTTTTTTTCCTGTTACTCAATGTTTGCAGTCTTTTATAGGCTTTTGGTATTTATTGTAGGGAAAGGATGGTGAAATTTTGACCAACAGATTTCAGGGCAGTTAAGCAGCTCCAGACACGGGGAGCAATCTTCCACCTTCATTGTCCTGGAAATTTCCAAGCATGTTGGGACAAATATGTGGCGTGTCTGATTTCCATGTGAGAGAGCGGCCCTGCTCTCCTCAAGAGAGCTTGGTATATAAAAGCAGCTCAGGCACAGAAACTTCTTCACCCTCTCTAACACCATGCTGGAGGCAGAAGCCTTGCCCTCCAGGAAGCAGTGAGTGTGGTTTGAGTTGATTAGGTTTCCAGGTCATTTTCAACAGCTTATGCACCAGCTGAATGGCTCTTGGCTTAAAGAACAGAGTAATTATTACTATTATTACTACTATTACCCTTAGTAATAGAATAATGCTTCTTCCAAAAGTGCCTGAGGAGCGAGCTGAGGTAAACTTCAACTTGCTGGGTGCCCACAGTTTTGGGCTGTCATTCAAGAACACAATAAATCCTGCTTCTGGGTTCCCACTACTGGATCAAAAACACCAAAGCACCAGGAGCCAAAATGCTGAGGCTTTATGAAATAATGCTTTCCCCAGCCATCATCTGTGGTACCAAACCAACCACAGCGTGTTTTCTCAGGCAGAAGTCAGCATAAACCCCACATCAGGTGCTCCCAAAGCTCAGTGACCTCCTCTGGGTCAAAACCTCACTGATCACAGATCTACTGTTACCTTTCACAGAAACATGGTCTCAGAAGGCCCAGTGGTTTTCTCCTGAAGAGCTTGCAAAATACACAGACAGGAGATGTGTCAGAGTAGAGGTTTAATGGCAGAGGGGAACAGAAAGATGATGTGTTCGGAGGGGCAGTGAAGGAATGAAAGTTGTGAGCAGAATACACCAATGGAAAGGTGAGGGAGGGTGAGAACACAGAAACGTGAAGAGAAATAAGAAAAGATAGATGGGTGGAGAAGCTGTTAAAATACCTAGCTGAGAAAGAAGAGACAGAAGAGACAATACAAAGGGAATTGGAAAGCCTGGGCATAACTCTGGGAAGGTGCTGTGTGTTTCCCTAGCTGGGTTTCCCCCGATATCTTCCAGGGAGAAAAACCCAGAAGGCATGGGGAGCCTCATGGAGAGCAGAAATACTTCACTGAGACGCAGAAACCAACCTCTGCCACATCTAGAGCTATACTTAATTTTTTACCTACTCTTCTTGGTGGTGTTTGCTGTTCTTACAAACACTTCTTAAATCTGGCAGAGATGAATAAGGCATAAAGGACAGCAGCTGCCTCAAGAGTTTGCTCATCACAAAAGGACGAGCCACTCTGTCTTCTAAAACTGACACCTCATCAGAAAGGCAGAACCTGATGACATTTAGCTCTTGTTACAAATATTTACATGTATAGTTGAGATGTGTCAGTTTTACTGCTCTCAGTCATGCATAGCAGAGTTTGCTTTATTTGCAGTATGTTTTCACGTGTCGTACATCTTTAATCAGACTGGATCATAGACTGCTTTAATTTTTTTCCATTGATTATTCCTGCTTGTAGACTAGAAGAATTGTTATTGCTTTGGCTCTTCTGGTGTCACATCCTGAAGAAGTTATGGAAAGCAACAATTAATTTTACGCCTTCTAGCTCCTTCAATTTGATTATAAAGTTGGATTAGTGACATATGTTTTGTCTGCTGCATCAAGATCCATCATTACACTTCTTTTTTTTTTTTTTTTTTCCCCATAATTTCCTGTGAAAACTAGAAGACAGCAATGTGTATGCATCTATATGATTAAACCTATTATCATAAGTAAAGTGATTAGAAAATGGCATGGTATTATCTGATATCAAGATTACTAGGCACCATCATACAGTCCTGTCATCTGCAATATCCATTTTTTGCCCTGTTCTGGATTTCCCCTCCCTTACCTTCTGCCCCATCTTCTGCCCCTGAATGGAGAGTGCTGCCCCACAGCTGTAGGAAATCAGAGCTTCTATTAATGTGAGGTGTGTAGGTTACAGAAGCAATGTTGGAACACCACAGTGCCACCTTGTTTTCTCTAAAGCTCCATTGATATTACTGGGAATATCTGTGTTGGAAAAGATTAAAATGCTGCAGTCTGTATCTACTAGAAGTCAGATTTTCCTGCATACTTTTTCTTCCCCTGATGACCTGCTGATTTTTGTATAACTTTTAATGAGTTTAGGCCTGCTCTCCCTGTTTCCAACAAACAAACAAACAAACAAACAACAAGTGGTGGCTTACCTGGCATCTTATAGTCTGTAAAATGCGTATAACCACAAAATTCTGAGGTGATACACACTGCCCAAGGAAAACGTGGCTCCTGAATTGTCCTGGCAAGCAAGCTGAGGAATTGGTTTGTGAAGAGAGGGGAAGAAGAGAGAAGGGTTCTGGCAAAAAAGCCAGATCTTTATGCCTACCACTGTTGGAGTATCTTTGATTTACTACAAAGAAGGGGAAGGTAGCAATCCAATTTGAAAAAGCTTCAAGATCTTTTTGTGTAGTTGCAAAGATATGAAGTAAGTAGAGCCAAAAGAAAAATGTTTTAATAAGTAAATAATAAACTATTTATTTTATTTGTTAAAGAACATGCAGAATATCATGCTGCAAATAGTGTCTTCTGAATCAGTGAACTAGTAACAAGATCACTGGTCATAATCTTTGTTTCCTCTCTGCTTTTGAAAATGCCTCAGTATAAAATAATTTCTTTATATTAAAAAAAGGATCTGTTTTACTGGAAACAGTAATGAAGTATAAGTTATTATTATTATTATTATTATTATTATTATTAATGTGAGCTAAATGTTCCACAATTTTATGGTTTCTGCGCACAGAAGTAAGCTATGAAATTCTAGTCCTTGAAATACATGCAGGTTATTTTATATTATCTAAACTTATTTTACAATCCTGCTTTATTGAAAATGAAACTACACTGCAGCAGTTTAAAAAAAAAGAGGATGGGCATGTTAAGAGTAAATGCAGAAAATGTACTGTGATCAGGTTATCTGTCATTGTGAGATATGTATCTATATATGCACATATGTATTCCCGTCCTCAAGATTTACGTGGCTTTATGGAAATTCTGAACCCTTGCTCCTTTCTGGTTTTGAGGAACTTGTTTTATGTGGTGGCCCTTTACCTTCCCTGAGCTCTGGTGTGAGTTTTCAGAGAGGTGGACCAGAATTTGCGATCCTGTGTGCTTCCTCCCTTCACCTCCCACCTTCCCAGTGGGCCTTTCACATTTTTCTCCTAGAAAGCCTATTTTATTAAATAAATCAAGCTTAGGTTCAGAAGCGTATCGAACGTGCCGGCGGAGCTGGGAAGGCTGATAACGGAGCCTGCGGGGGTGCGGGGCAGCACTGGCGCTCCCCGAGAGGAGCACAGGGTCAGCTGCACATCCCACTCCGCTGCGCCACTGCTGCTGCGCGACAGCGTGGGGGGAGGAAGGCAAAGGGCTCTCTTCAGCCTCTTCAGCTTGTGCCACAAAGCCTGCAAAAACATCTGGTCCTTACAGACCCAAAAGGAAAGCCTTTCATATAGGAATACAAATTGGGAAACATATTTCTGTACAAACCCTTGAAAATGAGTGTCACCCACCACATATATTATGTCCACCACATATATTATGTCCCCGAACAGAGCTAAATTGAAGCCAGACATGTATTTCTCTTTGATGACTCCATCAAGGTATGTTTTAACTCCTCTCCCCAGTTCTTCAGGCTCTCAAAAGATACATGTGTAGATAAGGGAACGGCCTCAAACCCATGCACAGTAACAGCAGCCAAACAAATGGCTTTCAAAAGAAAAATCCAGCTTTGTAGATCTCTCTTGCTGCAAACAATTTCCTTTTCTAGTTATAAATTTCAGTTCCTGAAAAAACTTTCCTGGAAGAGGCAGAGGAGACAGGGAAATAAGAGTTCAAGTAATCCCATGCATTCTGAAACTGGAGAAATCCGACTCAAAGTTTCCAGCCATCCCTCAGGTATACAGATACAAAGAACACCTAATTTGCATGCTTGTGTGCCCTAGTTAGTGGCACAGACATTTTTGACATCTACACGTACTTACCAAAAATAAGTGTTCAACAGCCTTGCTCTGCAGGGAGTAGCCTACCTCTGTAAGGTACAATTGTTTGATAGCATGGTTAGTGTTAATGAGATTACTGTAATTTGAAAAATTAATCTTATTTTCTATTACCTCTTACTGAGTGTCAAAACTAGCCTACAAGCTTGTATATATTTAGCAGACACTGTCAGGTCTTAAGAACCCAATCCTGTTGTAAACTATATTTTGAAATGCTGGACCTGGTGAAAATAAACCAGACATCCTCATTTGAGCTGAAACTAGAATCTTGCTTGCACTATTGCTTCCAAAGACTTCATCTTTTTTTTTTTTTTTTTTTTTTTTTTTTTTTTTTTTTTTTCTGAGAGAGATAAATGGCTATAATGGCCCCTTAAAAAATCAGGAAGACAGGGTGAATCAGGACAAAATGCATTTCCTCACCAATTCCCATCTCCATAGAAACTCCTCAACTCTGCTATGCCTTCTGCCTATACAGATTAGGCAACCCAGTTTTCCAATAACAGACAGTGAAGTCTGACAGAAGCATTGTCTCACAGAGGGGTATCTTGAAGAACAGAATTTAAGTATAAAAAGAGAACTTTGCCAAGTACTTAGTGTTACATTTCCCAGCTTTCAAATTCTTCCTGTCGCTTTTCAGGTTTTTAAGAAAATTTCTCATGAGAAGCATCAGTATTTGCTCCCAGGGTACCCACAAATCTGATGACCCTTTTGTCAAACTATTTTTGCTTCTCAGGATGTGGTGTCATTAAGAGACTAGTCCACACTACCTAGTATTACAATTCATATCTTTTATGGGGAAGTCAGGGAATCATCAGAATCAGACTGTGGGATGCTAATTTAAACATAAAGCTTTATTTTCAAATTCATTGAATAGTTTATGCATGAATGGATGTGCTTTTCCAGCAGTTCAGATAAGCAGATAAAGAGAATTGTTTTTTAATGAAGTGAAATATATGAAAGAATGTAGTCATTGATTATTAGGAAAAGAAGAAGTTATTAAACCCCAGTAGATAAACATCAGCTTGCAAAGTTCTTTTGTTAATAAGAACAAATTGATAGATTTATAGACTTTAAATTTGGCAAGATCATTTGATTGTCTCATCAGACCTGTAAATCAAAGACTCTAAGTCTCACAGTATTACCTGTGAGCTGAATAGAGCTAGACAAAACATGTTGGTAAAGCAGTACATGAAACAAAAGATGCAATTCAGCTTCATAGAAGCCTTATAGCTTTGGGTCAAATCTACCTTCATTAAGTTTTAAAAATGGAGAAAACATCTAAAATTGAAGTGTTTCTTTCCACAGGTTTTTCAGCTTTGACTAAGTGTACCTACCGTGTGTCGATTTACCTGTGAAAATGGCATTTCCCTTTTCCTTGTTCTATAGTCCGTAACACACACACAGGAAAATCATATCCCTCTGAAAAACGTGAAGATTTCAAAGACCAAAAGTTTCAAACTTTCTGTTGTTTCAAAGGCTGATCACTTCTTTTGTGTGAAAAGCTGAAGTACATAGTTTCTTATATAAATGTGCCCAGCTTTAGCATTTAACCTTTATCATACTTTCTTGACTCCTGAAGGGCCCTCTATTTTCTTCTTATCACTGTACTGTAGTCAAGTGTCTCTCAGTTTTATTTTTAATGGACTAAATTTGTTGAAGTATTTAAGTCTCTCCCAGTAGGGTATTTTCTATGGCCTTTCAATAAGTCTGTGACTCTGCTTTTAAAAGTTTCATTTTTCTTCCAATATGTCTTCCTTTCTAATGAATTCATCTTTGCTATAGAGAAAAATGAAGATGTCACCCATTTTTCCTGCATTTATACATCTATGGATTGTATTAGCCCTTTTGTCACAGCCTTGTCGTGAACACTTTTATTGCTTATCTCCTTTGACACTAAATTATTTCAGAAAGATTGCTTTTTGAGATACTACTCTAACTTGATTTCAGAATTCCATTTTAACATATGCCCCAGCTTTATAAGTCTGCAGTAGCCAAAACTCACAGCATTTTTGTCTTTTGAAAAGATTGTCTTATCCAACAGTTGACAGCACTATAATGTACACGTGCTCTGTCTTCATTAATATACGCTAACGCTGGTGTTACGTGCAGATTTCATCTGAGGTACTTTGTATTTGCAAGTTTTTGATTGAAACAGTAATTGGATTTAGGTTTCATGCTAACATGACCAGAAACATACCCATTCAGTGAATATATTTTTATTAATAAGTTTTGGGAACAACAAAGTTACATATTTTGATTTCTTTACCCATGTATACTTAATCCCAATGCAACTGCTCCTGCATCTGCATCCTGGTCCCCAACAGTCCCTGTGCCTCCATGAGATGTGTTCCCTAGACCATGCTCTCTGATTCATTGCTTGTGTTATCCTCAGGTTCTTGTCTGATACACAAACTCTTCATCACATCTCCATTTTCAATGAAAATTCTCTTACTTTTTTCCCTCTTAATGGTTATCTCTTTTTTTTTCTCTTGATGGAGATGCCTTTCTTTGCCCATGATTTACGTGGTTGAAAGTACCATGTAGGAGTACTGGGATGAATACTTTCATGCTGTGATGAAAGATAAAAAGTTATGCACTGATCTCATTCTTCACCTATGAAGACTTTCCCCTCAGACCAGAGCCCCAGTGTTTGGGCAATTTATGCAGTATTGATTCCAAGGAGGAAAAATTACTGTCTGACAGCTACACCAAATCCTTTATTAGCATCCAAAGTAGAGCTGGGATTTAGCTAATGAAGTTTAACTATCTCTTTTTGCAGCTGCTGGAAGTAGTCACTTTGGAGGGGCAATTAATATCAGGGTTATGTGCTCTTGTCACACTTAAAACACCTGAAGCACATTGTCCTTGGAGAATCTGGGCCCTCGCCTGAACAGCATGGGCAGAGTTGTAATGATTTCTCTGTCTCTGCTTTGTCATTGTTTAAGGATATTAAAAATATGGAAAGAGACAGGACTTTTCGGGTTTAGAAGAAATTAACTGTTATTTTTGCCTTTGTGTAAAGGATTTCATACACTTTCAGTACTACAGAAAAAGCTAATTATCTATGGTACCTATACCTGTATTAGTCAGTGATATCATGAAACTGACCCTTGCTATATTGCCCAAACCAAAAGGCATTTTCAGTTGTTTCCAGCAGCAGCCATAGGACCCTGCCCTGTGCTTACACATCTGATAAGAGTTTCTCTCTAAGTGATCATATAGCGTCGGACATTGTGACAAAATTTCTTTCTCTGTTGTTTATGAACAGTACATGACAGAAAGTATTACGAGACTAATTGGAATTATTACAATAGTCTGCTTGGCTCCCTCCTCCCTCCTCTTGACTAATTAGCCTTTAACATTACAAAATGGCCCTGGCACGAGCTGTCAGAAAACACTGCTCCAGAGTCACTACTACACATGAAGCTGTCTGCACACATTAATGAGGAATTTGCCACCACCGTTAGAAATCCTTGTTCTCTTTCTTTTCTTATTTTTCTTTTGCCCATTTAGGGTGCTCTGGGGTCACTATCATTTTTACCTTCTCATTCTCTGCTCTGTCTCTCTGCATGCTTGGGGAAGTCACACGAACACCAGCTGTGTTATTTCGCTTGCACAACCGTGGATCAGCAGTGGCAACCAGGAAAAATGCAGGGTTCTTCACTTCTATATTAAAATACTAAGCTAGATACAGAATTGTGAACCTGCATTAGGAAATAGTATTTTATCAATCAGTTTCATCATAAACTGCAGCTTGGTGTTTGTTTTTGCATTCCACTTTTTCTCTTCATTCCCTGACTTACTCCATCAAGGAATACTGAGTTCTATTGTTTTAAGAAGTACTCCTAGTAATCAGGGTCCCTTTATCCCTACCATGCTCCTGCATAAATATAGTGCCAGATTATCTCTTGAATAGTTTTTTAAGAAGCAGAGGACAAACCAAACTGCAAAGTTGAAAGAAGCTGTTACCACAAAGCTGGAACCTTCTCCTTCCTGAGGGCAGGGGGCAAAATAAGAGAATTGGCAGGCTGAGTGAGATGAGGTTGCTTAATCTGAAGACTAAAAGACATTAGACCCTAGAAAGCCAGAGAGACCCTAGAGCACCTTTCTGTACCTAAAGGGATCCTACAAGTAGGCAAGAGATGGACTTTTCACAAGGGCACGTAGCAATAATACAAGGGGGAATGGCTTTAAGCTGAAGAGGGCAGGTTTAAATTGGATATTAAGAAGAAAATCCTTCCTGTGGGGGTGGTAAAGTGCTGGAGAAGGTTGCCCAGGGAAGCTGTGGATTTCCTCTCCTTTCTCCTTTGGACTGTACTCAATCCAGTCTCCATCCTCCCTGCATTGGTGCTGGGGAGTATCCCAGCTCATAAGCAGCACCTTGCACTTGGCCTTAAACTTCATGAGGTTCTCACAGGACCAGCTCTCAAGTCTGCTATAGTCCCTCAATGAAAAGGATTTTATTGTGAACTGCTGTACTGCTCTGTAAGAATTGCACTCTACTGTCTTTTTTTCAGCAAGTGCTCTTTTTCTCAACTTTACCAGTGAAAATTCAAACTGTCTCGCTTTCCAATTTACGATGTCTTCAAATGGTTTTTAGCCTCTAGAGAATACCCAAACAGCAATTGTATATTGGTCTTTCCTCAGCTGATGCCTATCACTGCCTTTTCCTCATAATGCTCTCCCTGTGCTCTCCAGGACAGCTTTTTAATTTAATACCTAGAGCAGACAGTTACCAGAAGAGTTCCTCTAGGGGAACCTAATCTGCAGTAGTTCACATGCCTTGCTAAGAAAGCTTTTCTCAGGTATCCTTTCAAGTTATGTAAAAAGAAGAAAGATTTTTCTGGAAATTGCATTTTCCCTATCTTATTTTTAGTTAATTTCAACTTTTTCTTTGGAGAAAACAGTCACTATGAACTCTCAGATACATAAATTACTATTATTTTTCCCAAAAAAACCCATTTAGCACTGAGTAATTTATGTCTTATTAAATATGTATCTTGAAAACATTTGCAATGCACAACCAGAACTTGTTCTGAATATTTCGCAAAATGAGCTTTGCTTCTTTCCACGGGCAATTGAAATGGAAATCTTTCTATGGACTGGTCAGGCATTTATAAAATTTGTTAATGATTTTCTTAAGGGACACATTGGTGGTATTGATTTACAGATGAGGAGAGGAAAAGGTTCATTACTGTGTTTAAACACGAGTGCCAAAAAGATGACTGTTAAAGGTACCAGGGGTTGGCTAAACACAAGCTCTTCGTGACAGGGTTTCTTGTATGTTACGTCTCCCAGAAAGTCAAACTAAATGCTATATGCCCAATTTCCCATGTGTTTTCATTCACCATGACAACTAACTAAACGTGACCCTGACTTTTAAAGCTGTGTGTTGCCATCTGTATTAAAAGAGAGCTAAAAATGAAAAATTCCTTAGCATTTTTTTCCCCCAAAGGAAAGATAGGGGTATTATTTGGGGTTTCTTTTTTACTTTCAGACAATGTGATAGGAAATTTTAAAATATAAGATAGAAAGAAAAGTGGCAGTTCTGTGTTTATTGGGGGAAAAACTCAATTTCAATGTTAAGGCATATTTTACTAGGGTAGTTATTTACTAGGGACTGGTCAAACACTTTCCATTGATTCTATTTTCCTATGGAAAAGTTTTTCAACAAATTATTTTGTGACTGAAATATTTGTTTTTAATAAGACTTTCTACACTCCTTCTTTCTTAAGGTTCTCCAGTATTGAGTTAGAATCCATTTTCCAAATCAGGTTCATTGAAACTGCTGTCAAAGACTTTTTTGTCCTATAGGAACCAGGTTTGCATCTAGATGTCACCTCCTACGGGAAATCATAGGTACCCCCAACATTCAAATTGTCCTTGAAGAGAGTGAAAAGGATAGAAAACACCTTTGGGATTTGACCTGCAGGGCAGGTAACCCCCCCCAAATTTTTAAGCAAGTTAAGCAAGGTTGGTAACTTCCCTTTTTTTTTTCCCCCAGATTGCTTACCCGTTAGATCTTCCTTCGAGAACTGGAAAACTGAAATCAATTTTCTGCTCCTCCAGAGGATTTAAACATATATGTCCCATATTTTCAAACAATGTCTCAGCCATCAAACACTAGAGACAGTATGTTCTTCAGCTAAAAGTTCTCTAGCTTGCTAAAACCATGATGTTCTCATATTGTGCATTCTGAGGTAAGCACTCCTCAGTTGCTGATATGAAAGGATCCCAACCTGCATAATACAAAACTGCACATTTCTAACACAAAGTGAAGTGACTCAGGCCAGCCTTGTGTCAAAAGAGAGCTCTGCTATTCCATTGCCCAAATCCAGCCACTTTTTAAGCCTTTTTAAAATGTAGTTTGAAAACTCTCAGTTGAAACTTTTTAAGCTTTTGGTAACTCTTTTTCCAAAGAATGTTTTTGCACTTGAGCTGGGTGTGTAATTGAAATAGATTGTTTGGGACTGTTTAGGCTATCAAATCCATTTAACCATGTCCTTAAGGATTTCCTGGCAGGTCCCAGCAACATGGAAGAAGAAGGTGTTGTATTTGAATGAAAGAAAAAAAAAAAAAAAAAAAAAAAGGCTTGCACAGCTGAGCAGCAATGGTACTACTAGAATGAGATTGCAATAGGAATTGAAGAGGGAAAGAAATTTGTTAGAAAAATAATACTGCAAGAGGATTTGGGGTGGGCAGGAGATTTGGGCCTAAGCTAACTGGGCCTGCATGGAATGCAGGGTAGATAAGATGAGGGAATAGACAGAGATCTGTGTGCACCTCATCACACCTTTCTGTGGGGGATGAGAAAAGATTCACAGTGCTTCTGAGTCTTGCTTGTCTGCAGGTAGGACAGAGCTCTTGCACACCACAATGGAGCTGCCCATGCTGGATATGCTCTGCTCTGACTGGTGCAGATCCCATAGCTGCAAGCAGTTTTCCATACCACAAGTATCAGTACTTACTGTGATGGCATTAAGCTTTCCAGCTCTGAGGATGTCCAGCGCAGATTTTGATAGGAGAACAGAAGGGAAGTAAATTCCCAAAGTGTTTTCTATTTTAAATACCAGCTTGGAAGATTATAATGTTGTAAAGCTAAGGAAAGCATGATGCCAGAAGGCAACTTGCCTGCAAAATACCTTTTTCTCAAGTACCACCAACTGGCAATTTGAGTACACAACCCCAGCCTCCTGCAATTCAGTGGGCTCATAAGGACATCCAGGGGAAGTCACACGGACTGACATTAGCCTTCCATCCCACTGAGGTGTTCAGAATTTCCCTTTGGAGGCAACTTACCTCTCTTCCTTGACTATGCAGTAGCTTGTAGGATAGCTGCCTAAGTGTAAAGGCATCCAGATGGTCTTGATTCTACTGTTACTCCACAGATCTGCCCTATACAGAACCGACACCTTTTCTGAGATATAATCAAAATTATTTAATGAAAACATTGCTGTTTGTGGGATTTCTCAGTTTGTTACGGGCAAGAAGGAATGGCAAGAAGAGGAAATGAACCTTGTTTTTAAATTTTGGTTTGCTCTAAGATTTATGACCATTCAATGAAGACAAAAATTTTCAGATGGTCACTTTTCTTTGGCATGCCTTTCTGGAAGGATGTGGACAGATTAATAGAGGAAAAAATACTCCCTCTTGGAGATGCAGTAAACAAAGTAACTCATTCTTCAGATAGATAAAGCTCTTCTTAATGTGAAGGACTCTCAAAAAGAGCAGGTCCTGCTTCTTTAAATTATATGGCCAAAATCCTTTTGGCCTTTTGACCTAAAGTCCCCCCCTAATGGAAGGATGATAACACTTTCCTGTTGAAATGTGTCCCTGTCCTCAGAAACATGCTGTAAAAATAAATTCATTTTGTTCACAAAACCCTTAGATACAATATTGTGAGTAGAGCGATGAAAATGTTCATGGGGAATTTAATAACTCTGTCTTCAGAACAGGATATGAGTTGTGTATAGTAAATAAAGCCTCTGGGCACAAATATTGTGGAGCTGCTCATTATTCGAACTCTGCCAATCCTGAGCCTTGAATGAAAAGAGAGGAATGGCAAAAAGAGCTGATTTTACCTTTTCTATTTGCCTTTACTTAGAAAATTTTACTTTTGATACTTCTCAACTTCTGGAAGCTTTCTTTGCCAGCTCTTGTGAACTTTTAAAGATATATTTAACATGCAATTAAAAGATTGTTCTTCAAATCAGCAGGAGGTTTGCTTTGCATGTAGCTCCCAAATTGCTCCTGGCTACATCCATGTTTTGATTCAGATCAGATTCTAGGCAGCTGAAAAGGGTCCATAAATATAGCTGTTCTTCAGAGCAGGCCTTTTCAGTGCTCCCTCATCTTGATGTCAAGGAACCTCAGCTGACTTCAGTAAGAAAACTTGTGCTAATAAGAAAACTTTACTGTATTTTTTGGCACTGAAAGTAGGCACAATCCCTCATAGAACTGACTGCAAAATCCAACATAAATCAGATTTTTTAAGAACCTTGGTTTATTCCCAGTGATTTTTTATTTCATTTTCATTTTAAAAATTATTTTATTCAGTCCAAAGTTTAACTGACAGGTTTTTGCTTGGAGTGTCCTTTTGTCCCTGAGTTATTGTTACTATTGTCTTGAAAACAGTACTGTTCATGGTGCAAACTCTCACATGGAATAGAGGACCTATTGCTCCTTAAGGATATCAAGAAATGAAACAAATACACAGAATGAATCTTTCAAAAATGTAACCATAACAAGGTGAGATTTAATGTCATTTCTGTCTATGTTCTATTTAGACAGAAATTTTTGCTGTCTCCATATATCTGTCAAACAGATGGTACTGATAAATGAGCTTGGGTATAGCTTGCTTTCACTGGTCTTGTTGGTTTTCCATCTTTTTTTTTTTTTTTTAAAGTAAGAGACAAAGATGTACTTTTGTTTGATCCCTGGAAAGGTAGGGAGAAGCCCTCTGCAGGAATAACTGGCTGATATGATGAGGTGAATTATCTCCCACAGGACAGCCAGCATTACTGGGACTGAGCCCTTCCCGTGCTGGTGCAGAACAAGAGAAAAGTCAGTCAGATTTTACCTGTTCAATTTTGAAAAGAAAACCTCTCATTCAACTTCCTATCTTGGGTATTCAAGTCAATGCTTGCAGTCTGGTTTTCTTGAAACAGCTGCATCATGTCATGCATCATCACACATGCACCTCTCTACTGAAAACGGAGGAAATTCTGTTAAATCTAAACCCCTGCTTATTATATACCCAGCCTACTAAAGCCAAAGAATATCTCCCTCCCCAAATCCCTTTTTCCCAGTTAGCCATTTCAGACATCTACAGAAATAACCATCTGTAGTACAGATGCTAGAAGTTAAAGATCAAGTGGTAGACTTAATGCTGAATTTCACTTTTATGTTTAGACTTGTATGACCAGGTCTCATTCTCTAGTGGATTTATATGATTCTATTTTCCTTTTAAAAATATATGAGAGAAATGCTCACAGGCCCTTAAATGCAGCAGTATGAATACACCACTATAATTAACGCCCTGATCTACTCCCTCTTTTTCTTTTTTTTTATTTTCAGCGTACAAGTCCTGTGGAGTTTGCAGATTGATTCAATTGCAAAGTTAGATTCCCACTGTGATAGCCGTTTTCAAACCACTGGGCCATTCTGCCTGTCCTGCCAGCCCGGGAACAATGGGTGCTAATTAAAACCCTGCTTAAAAAGGTTCCCCTTTACTTCAGCATTGAGGCTTTCAGGGGGCAGGCGGGGGAAGGATGCCTTGTTCTGTTTATGCATATGCAAGCACTTAGTGAGCGGGGCGGCTGACTGTGGGTCGAGAAAACACTACAAAAGCCTGGTGCTTATAGGAAAGGGCTGGATTTCAACCTGATAAGGTCAGTTAACAGACTAGACTGAAGAGGGCCCAGCTGTATTTTCTTTCCAAAATTTGACGCACATTTCAAAATAGGGATAGGGGGTTTTATCATTTGCTTTTACTGAAATGCTCAGGCCTCTGTCTTCTTGTATTGGAGTGGTCATTTTTCTCAAAGTGTAAGGAAAAGAAGTGATAGTTTCCTTTATTTTTACTAATGAGATTAATATTTTAAACAACTGGGTTTTTTTTTTTCAACTGAACTGCCTGTGCCAAAATGCTAATTACAGAGTAAATTGCTTTCCTACATCAAGGATTTGTTTCTTGACCCCATTTTTAATAAAAATTTAAGAGATCTCATTACACACTTCTGTTGCTTAGTAGTATAACTGAGTTCTAAGAAGTATATAAAACTCTACCACTTTCAAGGAGGAAAAATGAGAAATGAGCTATACCTTAGAGCTTCATTTGTAAATGAATATATCAAACTGCTCAGTACCAAAATATGGCAGATAAAGAATCAGTTTCATTACGTCAAGCTATTCAATATGCTTTGGTTTGCAGCAAGAGCTGAAAAAGAAAACACAGCACTGCAAATAAACTCATCAATAAGCCACACAGGTTTTTGTTTGATGTCATTTGTAACTGACAACTTGATCAATCTTGCATTGAATAGTCCTTTAGAAATACAAGAGTAATAGGAGCAGAATCTGTCTCATTTCTTTTGTTGAATAGCAGTTCACTTAGTGGCATTCACAAACCTGTCCTAGCCTTCTTCAGCTGTTTTTCTTGCATAAGACTATCTCATCCATTGAGGTAGTAGAAAATATTTAATGGGACAAATTGCATGTCATTGATAGTGAATGGTCAAAATGAATAGTTCACAGATAACCTCATACTTTGACAGGTATTCATCTAAATCTTCTTTCTTGTTTCAATCTCTATGAAGAATGAGTGCTTGTACAGAAATCAGGAGTGCCTTTCAAATTACTCAGCCACCAAAAAACTATTAATTTATCTTTTTTTACTGTCTGCAAACACTGAATAAATTGTTAGCTGTATAGCTATTTTAATTAAAGGCCTGATAAGATATTTCTCATTTTTATCTTTACAACCATATGCTGTAATAATTAATACTGCTTAATAGAGCTACTTGCATGCTGAAGACTGCTTAAAAGACTAAAGATGTCTAGGATCAGGGCATATGGCCTTTGTTGTGAGCTCCATGCACTGAGGAATAAAGACAGTGAAGCCCAACCTCCTACTCTCACTTTGTCACTCAGTGGCTGTTCACACTGTGATTCCTGCTGTGGGGAGAAGACAACTGCTTTTTTTCCCTTCCCCCCCCCCCCCCCCCCCCCCCCCTTTTTTTTTTTCTTCTCTCTCTCTCTCTCTCTTTTTTTTTTTTTTTAATTGTTGTGGTTTCCCATAGAAGTGGAGAGAGCAGCAAGACTGTTTGGGAGAAACCTGTCTCTACCCTTGCATTTGCCTTTCCCATTTGCTCTGCTGGGCAGACAGAAAAGTGGAGGTTCTGAGCAAAGGGGACAGGGCCTGATTGCCTGTGCCACCCCAGCCACCCTTCTCATGGGCACAGTTAAGTCCATATGAATGGAAAAGCAAGGTGTTTATGACAAAGCTGTAGTCCCAAGCCCAGATGCATACACTGGTCCATGGTTAGGCAGGAGCATTGCTAAGGCAATGCCCTACACGGATATTCAGTTCAGAAAGAGCTGTCATGCAGCCTCCAAGGTCCTGTACCCCCATGCATCCTCACTCTGCCTCACCAGGATGAAGAGGCAGGAACCACCTGAAGAGCCTCTCTCTATTAAAAACACCTACAGCTGGTGCTAGGGACCAGTTCTGCAAGGGTATTTGAAGACCCCTTGAGCAGGCACTTCAGAGGGTGAAGGTAATTTTAGGAGCACCTCAGCAAGGATGTTATTTCCTTATTCACTGGAGCTTTTTCAGGGATTGCTCAACAGTAGGAACAGAAATAATCAAATCATAAAAGCTGTTGCCCAGACCCCCACTAGCAATGAGTGAACAGCATTTTCCCTGGTCATAGGAAAAAATGATGTTGCTGTGGCTACAGGCGAGAATCCAAAAAAGATTAACAAAACCCTGTTAGTGGATAATCCCTGGAAAGGTACTCTAACAGCAGATTTCTCTGTTTTCTGCCAGCATCACCCAGTCTTACCTAGCTCCCAGCTTTGGTAGCTAAACCTCAAGAAGGTGTTAATTTCAGCTGACAGCTGGCCAGCGCCATACAAGCCTACCGTAATGGAGATGCGCAGTCCAGGACTAGGTGCCTTGTGATCTGATCATCTCAGTAACTCATCTTCACATCTGCTCCTGCCTGTACCACCTCAGGAAAGGCTGATGCCAGCTCAGGGCTTCATTTCTCATCAGATAAATAGATCCGAATGGTCTAATTTGTCTCAGCCCATCTAAGTCCATTTTCCTACAGGATCATACCATCTGTCACTCAGCTGGATGCTGTATAGCCAGGAGCAGATAAGATTTTCTCAGAACATGCTGCTGATTGCTCCTGAGAAACCAAGTCAGGGATCCCTGGGAGACTTTGACAAACTGTGCCCTACTGCAGTAATGGAAAACTGGACGCTGCCTCTTCTCTGTCCTGTGGCCTTCACAAGGATACTGTGTGAGATGGTAGCAAGAGAAGGATTTCCACTGTTTTTGCTCTTGGGCTGTCTTAACTGGTGGGCCCCAGCTGCCAGTGGCATAACTCTGGGTGTTCTAGCTGATCTAGCTCTAACAAACTCTCTTTCAGTGCTCTCTGCCAGGTGTGAACAGGCCTGGCTTAAACCTGAGCTGTCAACTCCTGGAACAAACCTACAGTCAGGATAAGGTGGGGAGAGGAAAAATACTTCTAATGTTAAGGACAGTGTGCACAATTAGGCATTTAGTGATTTGGGTGAAGATAATTAATCTGGTGACCCAGGAACTCACTTCTCAAGACACCTGTAATATATAATTTTTTTGGTGAAGGAAAAGAAACCATTAGCCTTGAGTAAATCTAATCTGATTTAAAGGGGATGCTTGAACCACTTTGCTGAATGATTTTATTAAAATGCTGTGCGTGGGCTTTAAAATATTGAATTCTCACCTTTTGATGACGTTCTCTAACAAATGATAGTGTGTCTCTGATAAGTGCATCTGTTTGCTTAAGGACAGTAGATTCAAGGCTGGTCACCACATTCTTTTCTTTTCAACAGCTAATTTACACAGCTGCTGACCTTCAATCTTGAATGAAATGCACGGGTGCCATGATTAACATAATTCTGTGCCAATCCATTTATTCTTATCCCCTGTCCTATCCCTTATGACTGAACTTTAATATCACCTGTGAGACTGGCAGGCGGGTCACGTCCACTCTTGCACAGACCATGTGCAATGTGCTGTGCAGAACTGAGCCAGTTCAGAAGGATCCTGCAGGATTTTTCATCCCAATTTCTTCTGGCTCTGTGTATCAATATGACTGCTAAGAAAGGCCAAGAACATATGGAGCCTGCAAGAACGTATGGGCAGCTCTGCAAGGATTCCTGCCCCAGTTCTGACAATGCACACGCTTTACTGCGTGCTCAGACAGAAGCCTTAC
The DNA here is from genome assembly GCF_015227805.2 of Hirundo rustica. Taxonomy (NCBI): domain Eukaryota; kingdom Metazoa; phylum Chordata; class Aves; order Passeriformes; family Hirundinidae; genus Hirundo; species Hirundo rustica. Next base: position 34,125,066 of record NC_053450.1, on the reverse strand, counting down.
CCTAGACTAATGAGCTAAAAACTTGTGATTACTGTAGTGCATGTTCTAACCTAGATGTCTCTGGTTCAGGCAGGTGTTTAGATAAAATACCATTTAACCCAGAGTTTTTCCTCTGATGGAGTCTTACCAGGGGCTAGATCTAGATACACTCGATATTATTTGGAACTGACTTGTATATGTCCTGAACTTAATCAAAGACAATCTCATCAGCCTTCTTCTGGTAAGTGTAGCGCACGAGAAAGTTGAACTGCCCCTGGAGTTTCCATACTCTCTGTTCTCAGAGGATCTAAAAGAATTCTAAAGGGCCCATATACTTATCATCATTTCACTTTTGGTTATCAATTTTTACCTGTTGCCACAGAAGTATTCATAAATCTCTGCAGCCGATGTTTTGGTGGGTGATGGTGATATGCTGTGATGTTTGTTTATGTTTCTGATGGTCTTTGGAAGCCTATGTCTGAGTGTTTTTAAGAACCCAAGAGCAATTTAATTTATTCTACAAATTGCTACAGTAATGCAGAAGAAAAAAGCTTTTGCACTGGGATAAAATCTGTCATTATTTTGTGGGTTTAAATGTTTTTCTCAGGGGATGAAACTTCCAACAAGTAGTGACAGTATATGGGTGGGTATTGATCAAACAGGTGAATAATTGCAATAAATTTAGGCTTCCTACATCAATTATAAGCATTATCCTTTCCATATGCTGTGGACAAAATATTTTCAGATACTGTGATGCTTAATTTAAGTGTGATTTGAACACAGTAAATTAGATCCTACTGGGTTTAGTAAAAAGATGCAGGTGATATGCACAAAAAAAGTGCAGTGAAATATTGCAGCTTGCTGACGGTGGAGATTTCGCATACCCTGCCTTATCCTGAATAGTATTGTTTCCAGCTCTGGGAAGCCTCAGAAATCGTATCACAGAGTATTTTGATAATCCAAATGCACTGATACATAATGATGAGACAAGTGCCATGCCTGTGATATCTATAGAGGTTCGCATAGTGGAAGTTTGTTCAAAAGTGACATAAGGTTTACTAAAATATGGAAACCTACTGTCTCAAACCGGTAGCAAGTCTGAAACAAAACTAACCAGAAAATAGAAAATCTGCTTTCTGTTCCCTGCTAGTGCCAAGGGCCTTAGCACAGTGCACGTAGTATATAAATAAACCACTGTGATCAACACCTGAGAGCCTATAAATGTCTGAAATGTATGGTGACAATTTGCAGAACTTCTGCATTGCTCCCTCATGCCCACTTAGAAACTATTTGGATAATCTGGAACCTGTTAGGCAATACCATACACCATTGTTTGCTGGTCTGCTCTAGGCCTGCACTGTGCAATAGTAAACACTGCTAGGAATGCTTCTGTTTATAGTGGGGAGAGACAGAGACGTGCAGCTCTCCATTCCTATTATTGTGCCTGGCAAAATGAGTTGCAATTGGACCATCTTAGCCACCTGGTAAAACCATGCCTGCTTTCAGCTACCAGTCTTACATCTTAGTGGTCCACTGTTTTCACCCAGGTTTGCATTATTCTTTATTCTATGTGTTTCAGTGTGTGTGCCACTGCGCTTTTAGCAGTTGGGGGTCTGTTTGCTGTGGAAAACTAAGTCTGGAAACCCACATGTGTTGGGCTCAGTTCACCTCTAGCATAACACTGTGGGTTCAAGAACACTTGGTGGCCAAATTCCTGTGTAGGTCTTTGTGGCAAGCAGATGGAAATTCCACAGAGGTCTCTGGATCTCGTTCAGAACTGACCTGAATGATTGTTCCTCATCATGTGTGACTGATCATTATAAGGCTTTTAAGTGCTTCCAAGCTCTTCCCCAATTTATCATACAGTTTGGACGCAGAGGAAAAAAATATATATATCTTCAAGTTCCAAATGAAGAAAAGGAACAACAAATAGAACAGAGAAAGTCCTATTCATCTTCTACACTCCTATCTCCTTGCTTCTTTCCTTCTCTTTTCCACTTCTGTGCTGTTTCACATCCATATGCCCTTCACATTTCCCCCCCATCACTAATTCCTATGCTGCTAAAATGCCTTTGAGTCCTATTTCAGTTCTGTTGTTCAATAGATGTGAGTCCCATTGATTTATGCCAGGACTGAATTTTGTCCCCATAGCATACCAAATTGCTTCTGCACACACAGGGAATGCCAAATCAGTGTACAGACATACTACTTGCTAACTCCTTTATTACTCATTTACACTTGGCACAAAATTCATACCCTCATTTATGACACTGCTGAGTCTGGTTTGTTATATAAATTTGATCCTATACAAAGCTGACTGGTTTAGAGGACTGGTGGTGGATATGACCCCCATCCCTTGTAAATTACCAGCTCAAATTCTAATCAAGTCATTAAATCAAACCGACCAAAACCTCCCTCTGTATGATGCTGTTGTAAAAATGAAGTTGGTCTCCTCCTGGCTCCCAGTACACGTGTGTCAACACCACAGTTGACTCTAATTAGCACCCTTGCTGGCTACCAAAGCTCCCGAGCCCAGGATTTAAGCAGGCAGGGAGACTGAACTCTTTGTCCTGGCCTCAGGTCACAGCAGGTTGATGAACAAGCAAGTCCTACTTCTGCCTCAGCTATAGTTGCCTTCTATTTTCTGGGACTAGCAGCCTGGCACCTTCTACAAACCTCTTGTTTTCATAAAAAATATTCTACTCTAGTCTGATTGCATAATATATGTATTTTCTCTATTTTTAAGAGAAGTGTTAGAGCTAACAGGCCTTTGGTTTGAGTAGGAATTGCAGGATTGTGACCCCTCCGGGATCCTTGTCCTAGATTTCAGCCTTGGCAGGTGGAGCATTCTGTAACCAGCTGACATTTAGTGGCTAGTTTGTGAGTCAAATATCTTGTTTTATTTTTTCCTTTTTGGTTTGGATGAGTTTGTACGGGTTTCTAAAGTATTTGGGAAAAGCATGAGCTTCGTGGTGCCACTGCACCTTCATTGAGCCAAAGAAGTTGCTTTCCTCATTGAGAAATCTCACTTCAAAAGAAGTTGCGATGTTTTCTAAATTACTCTTTCAGCTGGCTTTTATTTCCAAATGTCTGCATCACTCAGAAAATCTGAGTTTGTCCTGGTTTGTGGTATTTCTGATTTATTTTCCTATTTAGAAGGAATTTTATTTTTTTTTTAACATATGTCCATTTTCTTCACACAAAAAACAACACACACACACACAAAAAGAATTTGGAGTGACCTCTAGTCTTATTGCAGTTTGAGGAAAGAAAATAAGAATGTAGAAAGATTCTGGATCTCAGCCATTACAATGAAAAACATCTGTTGAAGCCTTTGCAAGCATAAATTTATCATACCATGGGCATGATTATTGATTAAAATCCACATTCTTTTTTCTAATAAATTTAGTTCTTATAAATTTTCTATTAATTTTTTTTTCTAATAAATTATTTCAGCGTCATCTCATTTCCAAATAAAGAAAGGTAGAAACTTGTTGCATGTTAGTGCTTCCATAAAGCAGAGGTGGCAGAAGTTTATTCTAGGCACAACCTGCTGGTGGTCCAGAGTGCTGGATGATCCCACAATCATCCAGCTGGCTCCTTTCCTCTCTTTCTCGCTGTTAAATTACGTAAAATAGTTTCCTACTGTTGTGTTTCCATGTAAGCATCCAAACAAAGTCCTGTGGAGGCGTGGTGAGGTCCCAGATCCGAGCAGCGGTTTCTCGGACTGTGAGCGTGAAGGGCAGCGTGAGGCAAATCTGTAAAATTCCTGTTTCAAAAGATCTGTCATACGTGAGGACTGGAATGTCTCCAGACTTGCAGGGACAACTAATTATGTCCAAGGCTGTGTGGTTATGAATGAGTATTACAGAGTCTTGCTGGGATACTGATCTCTTTTGGGATGTGTGTCAGAGTTAGGACATGCCCGTGCCTGAGTCATAGCAGCACATCCGGAGAATCGGAAGAGGCCAGACCTGGATGGGTTCCAGCTCCCTTCCTGGGCTGGGCAGGGAGCCCTTGGGACACTCAGAGGTCTCCTTGCCATTGAGGTGTCTGTGCTCCCTCCCAAAGGAATTTTGGCAAAGAAAAGTGAAAACGCTCTTTCTCACTATAAATCTCATCACAGAGCTTTCTTCAATGTGGAATTTTTAGATAATTGCACCGATGAAACTCCTCCCTGTGATTTATTTTCTGGAACCTCTGCAGGTTTAAGAAGGAAAGTGAACTGTGGTGAATGAATGCTCTATACATTTCCATACAAACTAAAAATGTATCTTCTACAGAAAATCTCCACTTCATGCCCCTGTGTGGTTTTATTTAATCTTCCAAACCCATATCTAATCTAAAGGCATAAATCGCTTTCCAAGACTCAGTAAATTCACAGGGTGTGTTAGGCTGCCTCAAACGGTTAGCTAATGAATTGGGTCATGGACTTAGCAATGTTTGAGAGAAATTGTAAATGATGCCTGTTTTTATTGGAGCGAAGTAACATTTAAGCATAGGTAATACACATGATAAACTTGCAACACTAGCAAACTGAAAAACACATGGGACCCATGCGTGTGCCAATTCAAATATAACTTTATTAAACGCACCTGATTTTAAGCTACCTTTTAGTATTCCATTTAGCAGTTTAATGAGAACCAGTTATAACATACTTGGAGGGTTTTTTTCTGCGTTCAGAATTCAGCAAGCGACACAGCTAACATGCGTATCCATTCAGGCAGACAGAATCAGAAAAATACAATGAAGGCCTTTACTGTAAGTAAATATAGGACATCAATCTGACCTTCTAAACCATCACATCCCTTACACGGTCCGCATAGAACATCTGAAGCAGAAGCTATCGGTGTTTCCTTGCGACCTTTTAGCAAAAAGAGTGTATCATGAATTAAAGAGCTCAAGCTGTTGACTACAAGGACTGCGGCATTAGCAGAGAATGGTACCGAGCAGTGTCCATTCTTGCACAAACATCTGCAGCCATTGAAATGGCCACTTGCTCCTGAAGGCAGGGGAGCAGTCTATTATGGACACGTTACAGAAGTTCTCTTTCAGCTGCTGTTTGCCTGAAGTGCCAGGTGCAAAAGATGTGCTGTAAAAGAGAAGAGGGTAATGGTCACATCGATTACGAACTGATAATTGCTCACTCACTATTTCCCCGGTGTTCAGCCGACTGGCTGTTTCAGCAATTATTTTCCTGTTCTTTATTTCTATTAATGGTGTGCCCAATATTGGGGACTGTTTCCCTCTTTTGTAGCTCCAACCCGCTATTGAAATCCTGGGAGTGTAATGTATAGCATTAGCTCTAGTGTGTCTGATTAATGTAATCACAAGCTTAGTTCTGGAAGGAATCCACCCTGTAGTTTACATTAGCTGTTAGATGACCTAAAATTCTCCTCTCTCCCCCATCCATGTGCAAAGTACTGGTTACATGTTTTTACTTTACTTTTTGTTTATTCTTACAATTTTGCTAAGTCTGGTGAAAGAGCTGACTGCCTGCCATTTTCCACATTCGCAGTAACCTTATAGTTCTGAGTTCTGTTTTCAGATGCACAGGGATGATGAGGGTCACAGAGCACCATACGTCTTTGTTAACTTAGCTGCTGCATCTGTGGCTGCTGATTTATATAGGTTAGAATACAACTGTTTAGAAAGATAGTCACAAAAGCCTGCAAGCATCTCTTTTTTTCTCACTTTCTTTTCTTTTTTTCCTCTTTTTACTTTTTTTTTTTTTTTTTTAAAAATTAACAATACTTGATCTTTTTTGTTTTGGCTGAGATATTATGAGGAGTGACATCCTTTGTACGAAGTAATCAAACCACTGATTTTTAAAGATACGAAAATTGAAGCCTTTCAATTTTTTCACTTATTATTTATTTTCTCAAGTAAGAAATCTTGGCTTACATAAGGATTTCAAGATCAAATTCAAGTTGACAATATTTTATTCAGACTCCAGAAATGTAGATTCTGGATTGGGTTTTGTTTTGTTTAAGTTACAGAGAATTAAATTCCATGGCACTCTATACCAGATAGTAAAAGAGGCTGAAAGAATCAAAACCTGCATTTCCCTTTCTCTGTGAAGAAGAAAGTGAACCATTTAAAGAGGCCAGTTATGGAAGCTGAGATCAATATAGCATTAAAAATCAGTTAGGATGAAATGCCAGACGATGACAGATTATCATATGAATTAGATCTTTGCTTGCAGGAACAATTATGACAGCACCTGTTAGAAGCTTACTGTTGTTATTTCAGTACAGGAGAGCTCCTCTTATCAATGCACAAAAACCTCAATAATATTGATGTTTTTAAAAATTCTAGCAGTTTCTCTACCTGGTAAAGACATCAGGGAGCAGTGTAGCAGATGAAGTACTCACTAAAATCTGGGAGTTTGCAGGTGGGAAGCTGTAGATTAAACTGATCAAATTATTTTTAATAGAATTCTCTAAAATATGAGGCTTCTTAGAGCGATCCACAAAGCTGGTGATATTCATGAACCCAGAGCAGTTTTCTTGAAAGCTGCAAGAAGGCTTTGAGTGGCAGCAGCTACCTACTACCATGCAAAGTTTTGAGATAAAGATTAGATTAATCCAGTGGATTATGATACTATACAAATCCATGACAGTAACTGATATCAAAAATTATTTCCTCACAAACAGATTAAGAAGAAAGAAAAGGCAGGAGCTCTGGGGTTATTGTTTGTGCTGCTAGAAGTGAGAACGTAGAAACTCAGGAATATACAGAATGTATACTCTTGCCTCCATTGCTGCCAATGTATGCTAATTCTTTTATTTCTAACCTCAGATCATCAAGGCTGGCAAATCTGGGGATAACTAATTGTCTAGTTCTGTGTTTCAGTGTCATTCAGTCACAAATAAAATTTGCTGTAGGAAATCAATCACTTGTTGTTTTTGATGAGTGTTATTAAATCTACTCTGGCTGTATCAGAATAAAGGATGAGACCATCGCAAGCAAAGTAAAAGCTGATCCCTTTTGCACTACGTGCCATCTCAAATACCTGCTGGCTCTGCAGGCAGGCATCTCCCAGAATTGCTGGGACACTGTTACTCACTCCTTCCATTTTGAAATATTGTGTTCTGATGGCAGCTCCTCACAAGCCTGGGAGAAGCCAGTCGTCCTTCCACATTCTTTCCATACGGTGCTGTACAGAAATCCCCGCGTGCAATCCTCCCTGCGAGGAGGAGAGCGCGTGCAGAAAATCAGCGCAGATCCTCTGGTGGATTTTGCACCCAGACCCGGGGCAGGGCGCGCAGCCCTTACCTCGGAGCTGCCAGCGGGAGCCTGCGCTGCGGAGCTGGGCTGCATGGCAATGCCGCGGCCTGGCCGGCGCTTTGTGCAAGCGCCCTGGTTGGGAGTGCCAGGTCTCATCCGTCCAGCAAAGAATGCTGGAAGCACATAGCCTGCCTGGGCTCAGCACTGTCCTACCCCATTCCTGGCTCTGAAGGGAACCGTAACCGCAGCCAGACAGCGTAGGGGACTGCTTGCGGTGAGTACTGTACGTGGCAATACGTGGGAAGAGTTTTAACCCCCTTGGCACAGTTTCAGTGAATGCGTAGGATGTTGTTCTGTGCGCTCTCTTTTTCCTGAACTTTTAACCTCATCTTACCTCTACCCATGCTCAAAATGACAGCCACTGAAAAGGGGGGTGGGGAAATGCTTTCCATTCCTTTCTCTGTTTAAATATGCAAATATACGAATATGCTTAAGCTGGCCATAGGCTTTGGTACTGCTTTCACTCCCCCTGAGTGAGTCTATCCTCCCAGTCAAAGTGGTGTTCCCCAGGAGTAAAAGGCAGATTACTCCAAGGTAAGGTACTTTATTGAAGGACAGATGTCAAAAAGAAAGCAAGAAAGCACTTAGACACTTTTAATGGACAATGGTTTTACTGATGCTCTCAACTTTCAGCTCATATATGGGGTATTATGAGCTACGTCATCCAAATGTATATATTCACATTTCAAAAAAGAAAACCTCTTAGGGAGTATAACCCCTTACTGCAGAAGGCTATTCATTTTCCAGTTCACTTCTTGCTGGTTTGTGGATATTAAAAATTAAAAGTTAAAAATAGTTCTTAACTTTGCCAGCAAGATCAACATCAGTGCATATCTGTCAGTGCTACCCACTCAGCCTGTAGTCTCTTTGCGTGACTTGACAAAGGGTCAAAGCCATTCTGACAGCTCCACAATGGGAGAAAGATGTGGTGACAGCCAGTGCTGAAGAGCCAAAGATGTCAACAGGATCTCCAAATATCCAAAGGTCTTGAAAACCAGAACTCCGAGCTGCAGAAATGCAGTAAGTTTGTCTAATGTAGGAAAGGCAATCTTGCGTGAAATGGGTCCTTGAGACAGAATCAGAGGATACCTGGAGGTACTGGGGTGCCTAAACACTTATGAATCCTATTTATGGACTGCCAGGCTACCTGAAAAGCACTGAAGTCACTTTGCAGCCAACTGTCAAACTTCAACCCATCCTATTTTTATAGGGAGTTGTGAAGTGGAAGTCATTTTACACTTCTCTAACAAATCCCATTACAAAAGTTTTCTAAATTAATTCTTCTCCCTTTGGGGCTTTCTCCCAAGTATCTGCAAGTATCTATGGCCATATGTGGTGCATTTTAGCTGGAATAAATTAATTTCATTTAGCTTACTACTTTTTTTTCCCCAAAGTACCTCATAGTTCTCAAAGAAAATAACAAAAAGAACAATCATTGTTATTTTATAATTTGCAAGAGCATGGGCAACTCTGGTTTAGGATTGGAATGTATTAATAGTGTAATCTGGTATGTACATTTTTGCTGTCTGTATTTGTGCAGTTAAATATATAATTAGGATTTTAAGTGACACGAGCAGATTTTCTGCCTTATCACAGAAGTGATTAATCACTTAACTGTGCACTGACTTTCCAAATGATATTTAACAGTGGTGGGGGTCAATCTGAATTTGCAGCATTAAAAATGGGAGGTGACGGTGAGTTCATCAGATGCCTTGTCATGCCTATGGCTCTGTTAGCTGCCTGTGGTACTGGCAGCTGAAAGAAAAGCAGCTACGAAGGCTTGGCACGTCAAGGAAACTTAGAAGCAAAGGGTGACATAATTGCTCTCAGGAGTGCACTTAAAAATCGATGGTGTTTTATCTAGAAGCTATTAATACTCCATGGAGCCACTATGAAATACAAATAACTCTAGACGGAACACTGAGAAAAAAAAAAAAAAAAAAAAAAAAAAAAAAAAAAAAAAAAAAAAAAAAAAACCACACACACCACAACCAAACCAACCCTTGTTGCTTCCTGGGCACACAGACAGTATCTTCAGTTAGCAGCTCCTTGTTGAAACTGAGACCTCTTCATGGTTAAAGAACTGGAGCAGAAGGTGTGTAAAATCCAGTGGGGACATGATTCCCTCGCCACTGCTGCTTCTGATTGTGACAGACCTGAAGGAAGTAGAGTTAGGCACAACATTTCTTAACACTACTAAGGGGTTCACAAATCTTCCTTGCCTCCTCTCTGACACATTTCTCCCACTGCTTCAATTTGGCAGCATTTTGGCTGAGACAGCTCAGTTTCCCAGGCTGACAAGAAAGACAGCAAAAACATGGGCATTTCTCTCCTGGTTTTGGCGAGTTAAATCTCACAGATAACGGACTCTGCCACAAGGCAAGTGTGGGAGGAAGGTGAGAGACAAAGATGGAAAGAGGCAGAGGGCCAGACAGCAAAAGGAGCAGAGCAGAAGACAATATTCAGGAAGTGGTGCCAGCTTAGCACTTGAGCCTACAGCAGGAATGTGTACTGGAGGCAAGGAATGTCCACCACATGATGCTCTGCCCATCTTCAGTGGCCTGAAAAAAAGAGCCTCTTGGGAAATCTGCCACTGTGTTGGGAGCATATACTTTAATTATAACATTTCTTTTCCCCCAAAAAAGATGAGTAATTTGGATCTGGGACAAAGAAAAAGGAAATTCTGACTTATCCTGCAAAGAGGATATGGGTGTTTATTTGAGTAAGGGATATTTTGGTAAAGACCTGTATGATGTGTTGCTTCTTGCTATGCTATGGACTAAGGAAACCATTCCTAAACACTTTTTTAAGAGACCGTATGCTCCTTTTCACCTCTGACTTAATGATGGTCTCTGGAAGAGGCTTCAAGGGAAAACTTATGAACTGCATATAGAAAAATGTCATTGTCCAGCTGACTCCACAAGTGTGATGCAGATGTTTCAAATCACATGTACGTTCCACTAATCCACATTGGATAAGTGCAAAGTCACGGACTGAGGGATTGACATCCTTATTGCCAAGTCAACAAATCTCAAAAATACACGTTGGTATTACAGTTGCCACTAAAAATGATTTGCTTCTGTTCTTATACCATCAGTGATACACAAAGTAACTGTGTGGTAGTTCTTGCCAGGTCCCAATTTTTAGCTATTAACAAGCCTTACATGCTTGTTATGTAATAATACTGGGTAAAATACTGGGATATCCTGTGAGTTAAATTTGACAGCTTCAGGTAGATTAGCCTAAAGATCCTTCTCCGCAGGTCTGATGGGTGGAAAACCCGACTAACTTCAACATAATCTCCACAGAAAACTTGCTGGGTTTGCTTTTCCTACAGAGATATTCAGGGAGCAATAGGCTTGTGCTAAACAACTCTCAGGTCCTGACATCCAGTTACTGACCATGTTGCAATCAGAGGTATGTACCTGTATTAGAGCTGGAGTTAGTCTTCTGTACTGGTAACAGTGAAGGGCTTCTTGCAGCAGCCAGGTCCTGGTGTCTCACTGCTGCAGTAAGCACTATCCCCCGTCTTAGCAACAATTTTAAACTTATTTGGTATTCTGCAGCAGCTGCCAGCTGTAGTGCAGGTGTAGCATCTGACAGGCCTGTTTAGAGTCCTGCTCCCACTGTCCTAGTAGATTTTCCTGGAGGTAGTCTGCACTGCAGTAGTATCCAAAGCAAGAGAACATCCTCAACCCTTATCTGGATGCCTTTCAGATGGCATAATGTTGGGAAACCTGAGTGACACCTCAGTGTTTCTGTAACATCTCAAAAGTGGGTGAGGGGCTGGTACAGACACAGCCGTGAGAAGTCATCTCTTGCTCTCTGCAACAGACATTAAATGCAATTTAAAGCTTTAGGGAAGCATTAGGAGTGCCCTGTACCTTTTCCCATTCCTCTGGTTTTGCCTTTCTGGTCTAGCCAAAGAAAACAACTTGGAGGCAGAAGGAAAGAGGAGTCTGAGCAGCTGCTGCTGAGACCACGGCAGCTTGCTGATTCAGCAAAGAAAATAACAAAATACATTTATTTAAATGCATTGTGGTTGAACACCATTTACAGGATCGTAACATTAAGTTGCATCACCAATATATGAAAAAACCCACAGCTGAGATGAAGCTTTGAGGTCAGAGACAAGAGAAGCTTCTGCAGCAGTGTTCCTGTGAGGTGAGGGTATTGTCATGGGAGGTGGTCCTAGCTACAATTTCCCAGTTGTTCAACAGCCTCACCCCAGTCAGCTGCTCCCTGTCAGCAGGAGCTGGCACTGCCCTTTGCCCACTCTTCACTCCAGTCATGGACCTGTAAAACACAAACTGTGTTATGGGTTTCAGGGTTGTGTGCATTAAGTTAAGCATAATTGCATAATTAAGTCTTGGTATACCTTAAGAAATCTATGCATTCTAGAGGGAACTTGCCATAGCACAAAAATTCAGCAGCAAGAAAGGGTTAAACTTCAGATCTTCACAGACATCTACCGCTCCAGGCCTCATTTGGAAGTGAGTAGGGCTCCAGAGCTCTGTTCAAGCACATGTCCATCAGCCAAACTACCAGAAGCAGGGAAGTCAGCATTTGCAAAAAACATGCCTGATTTTTCTGGGACATGGGATTCATGCTCCTCTGTAAGTATAAAACTATTTGAAATACCCAGCTGGTTCTTTCTGTGAGAATTGTTTCCTGACAAGAACATTGCTGACCCATCCACTGGCAGCTAGCAGCACTTTGAGTGGCTCGTGTTATGATATATAGAATAGCTAATGACACTCCTGTATGCAGCGATCTTTTATTGAGCAGCAAGATCCTGGGAAGAGTGAAACAATTCCTCTGAACCAAGAACCTAATTCTCTTTGAAATTAAATCAGAAACCCCAAATGAATGTAGTGACTAACCTCTATGAGTGCTCTGCCTAGGATGGATGGCCACTTGGTATAATAATACTTCATTAGCTGTATGATAGCAAAACTAACTATAGCTGGATTACTTAACATTTAAAGGGTCCAGTATTTCACAGACACTATTTTTTTTTCCTCCTGAGCACAGGTTCTCACTAATTAAGGAAGTCCAGCTTTATAGGTGGAGCAATACCAAAAAAGGACCAATAAATTTTTTAAAGCTCTCTAAAACATTTTAATACCTTATTTCATGTGGCATATACAGAGTTATGATGGTTCATAAGGTATAAAGTTTTTATTAGCAGTCCATTGGGGAGACTGCATAACTCAATCACTCCTTTGCAACTCATTTAATGCACATCACCACAGCATTTGACTAGCATACTTAGCACAAATTGAAGTCAGTAAAATATTTGACTCAGCAGCCCATTACATACTTACACAAAGAGAGAGTTAACTGGAAACTAATTTAGGGAATTAGTGGTTGGTTACAAAACACAGCATAAACAGACCAACTTTTCTCCAGATAAGGGTACGTTATTCCCAAAACCTTGTAGGTTTGCAGTGTTTTTCCCAAAGAATGTGTAGTATAAAAATTGAAAATCAAATGTCTTGTGCTTTAACATCTTTTTATGAAACAAATGATAAAACTGATATGGGAGGTATAGGATTCATTTTCTCCCTCTCCCTCCATCTCCTTCTCCCTTTCCCAATGTTTAGAGAGATTCACTTCAAATAAGATAAGCAGGACTGTAAGGTTCTCCTTGCAAAAGCCTGCTTCTTTTGCATGCTTGACAACATCTGAAACACCCAGGTTGTAAGAGCTCAGTCAGCCTGTCCCCAAAGTGCACAGGGATGGTGACACCACACACGGTGCAGTCACTTTTTAGGTGACCATTGCTCTTGATTTCCCTACAGCAGTAGCTAGCTGAGCATCACAGATGGCACCTATATGTGTCCAAAAGAGAATAAAGACTGGTCATCCTCTGTTATTTTATATGTCACCAGCATCAGGAGATTAATTTTGTTTCCCAGCTGAGAATTTCCTTTGAACTACAAAAATCTTGGTTAAAACTCTCCTGTTTATCATGCAACAAACACAGATGGCCATAGTATACCATTTTCTTGTCTTATGATATAGCACACTGACCCCCTGTAAAGGATTTGAAGCTTGTTTTGTGCAGCAGTAGAAAGGAGGAGAGAAAAAAGCACTGATGGGAGCAGATTAAGACCCACATACACAAGTGTTTGAGAGACAAGGATTTAATTTAGATCTTCAGACATTTAAGAGTAAAGACTGTTCGATTCTTCTGTTAAGGTGACAAGAATTATTTAAACCTGTTCCTACTAATATTAGCCTGTACTGCTTGTATTTATAGAAGGTACACTTTTCAAGGCTACATGTGGCCGAGAAATGAAAATTTCCTTGGTTGACATTAGAACAAACAAATGACCTCCTGGAATTGTTTTCATGGAAACATGAGAAAAGCGTGCTGGTTACATCATTTACCTGAAATCTACTATACCAGCTTAAAAATTGCCATGCAACTTGAAACACGGATATGAGCAATAGACCAGAGAAATGTAATGACCATTTGGTCTAAAAAACCAGTTTTTCTTTGGCTTCAATGTTTAATATTTGTACAAAACAATATTCCCAATAAGATACTAAACTTGGCAACGAAGGATAAAAATTCATTTGAAAATCTATCTACAACTGGCTGAGGTATATATATATATATGAAAATTGCAGAACTGCAAAAAATTCCAGTGCACTGAATATGTTCTGTCCATATACAGCTCTGATATGTCAGCTGGGTCGATTGTGTACCTTCCCAGAGCTGCAAGGGAGGTGCAGATCTCCCTTGACATTACTTGATATTTACTAGGCTTGAAAAAAGATTGTGCATTAATTTAACACATTGTCTGCCACAATCCAGAGGAAGGAGCAAGCTAACTAATACAGAAAGCTACAGATATTGAATGAGGCAGGAATAAACATGCAAAACAGAAAAGGTAAATGGATGAGGTGGATAAGAGTTAAAGGACACTGGGATAGCTTAGAAGTAGAAAAGTGATTTTTAAAGTGCAATAGCTGTGAAGGTCTCACTGCTGACTAAGAAATAAATAGCTATTGTAGCAGATTTTTCTTCTCCATCCCTTAGTAGCTGCTCTACAAAAAGCATGTTATCCTACTGAATTTTATTTAAAAGGCAGGGAACCCATGCCTACTGTAGATTTTTCCAGGGGAACATCAAGGTCTTCTCAGTTTTTTCAATATTCCTTTTTTATAGGTATGCAAATAAAACCAAATAGATGGTGCCAAAACTGTTGAAACCACATAAAATCTCAGGCAAATTACTTCAACCAGAATTATGATAATCTGGGAAACTTCAAAATTCTCTTCAGAATTCTCTCCAACTATATTCTTAAACATGTATGTGACCCATGCCTTATTAAATGACACCTTAATTTGAGAACTTCTAAGTGCCTTGAATACTTGATCATTGAATCTAAATGTTCTTTTAAATTCTTTTAACTTCCTCCTTAAAAAACCATCAAAGTAAAACCATATTTCAAAGAGCTAACTCCTTTATCAGCAGTTAATAGCTCAGTTCTGCCGTGCATACGCAGGCAAAATCCTCACTGAAGTCAATGCCTACGTTCAGAAACTTCTTTTTCACTTGATGCCTTTAAAGAAGTATGGAATTTCTTTCCCAGAAAATATATGGCTCAAATTAAATTTCTACAGCAGTTAGATTCAAGGCTACAGCCTAGGCACTGGTGGGATATACAACGGGGTGGGTCCATCAAAGACATATGGTCTGCTAAGTTTAAGAAAACCAGGGTAGATACGGAAGAAAGCTGGCGGCAAAGAAGGAAGCCTGGGTGCCATCATGGTGATTTAAAGTAGAGCAAAGATGGTCCTGGACTTAAGTTCCAGAAAACTTCTCATTGTGCAGAAGCAACCACACATATGCTCTGCTTTGGGCTGACGCCATGTGGAAATTCCCATGAATTCCCCTGAAAGGAGACTGCAGCTCCAGCAAAGAAAGTGCTCCCATTTGCTTACCACAAGTCTAGAAGGGACCTCATCCTATGGCCAGCTTGTGGCCCTGAAGATGGACAGGTTCTCATCTCTCTAAGTAAAGGTACCAAGAGGTGCCTGGAAAGGGACAAAATAAATTTGAATGTCATCTTTTATATTTACTAGGTAGTGACACTAATACAAATACCCATGTTATTGTTCATAAACAATAAACAATAAACTATATATATATATATATATATGTAGTTTATTGTGTACTTTTCCCTAATTATCCTATTTGGAAACATTGCTTTCATAAAGATCACACCTTAATTTCGGTTCTTTAATGATCAAGTTAAAGGACTATTTGGGAAGGCAATAAGCATTTGAAGCAAGATGGATTATTCAGTATTCTAAGTGTAAATAGTCTTGTGCTCTGAGGAAATTTTTGCATTTTAGCAACAATATCAGCTGTGAATTAGTACAACAGGTGATTCCAAAGCCCCTTTATTGGTTTGTGATATGTTTGTCTTTTTGGCTAATGTCTGTTTGCTTGTTAAAGTTAACTGTGGACTGAAGCTCGTGCTGCACAACAAAGAACTACCACACTTTTTCCCTCTGAGAAAACATGAGTCCTACCCCACTTCATGCACTATTTCCTGAGTTTGAGCAGGTGTTTTCAGACATGGAAATGGCTGTCCTTGCCTAATTAATACATTGACATGAATATCCCTGGAGGAGCAAGGAAAAACTTAAACACTGAAATGGGGCTTGAGGCTGAACATTTTTGTCTCATTCATTTATCTGCTGGTGGTGTGTGTGTGCAAGGGAGGTTTAATGAACACTGCAAGTCAGATTTGAATCTAGGTATTCACATGCAGAGAAATATTTTTATACCTTTAGTATGAGCTTACTATTGAATCAGAAGATTAACATTAACATTAACATTAATGTTAATAGAGATTAACGTTATTCATTGGTGGAAGAAGATACGGACCTCTATTTAAGAAAATATTATTACCTTGCTTGAAAGTTCAAAGAACTGAACTCTGTATAGGTCCCATGTCACTTTTGGGCCTCCTATGATGCTTCTGGATTCTCCATTGTATCCTCAACCCTTATTTCTCATATTTCATATTGACCTAAAACTCTTCTAGTAAAATCCTTCTTCAGATGCCAATGAACTCTGGTTTAAAAATAAATAAAATAAAATAAAATAAAATAAAAATAAATAAAATAAAATAAAATAAAATAAAATAAAATAAAATAAAATAAAATAAAATATAAATGTCCCACAACCCCTCTAAATTACTACAATTTAAAGAGAACAAACAATCCCGTGTACCATATATTTCCCAGCTTTCCCTGAACAGAACTCTATGGTCTTAGATGCCTTTTCCAACCTTAATGATTCTGTGAATGCAACAAAACTCAGAGGAGGAAGCAAAATTGACCTCCTAAAAGAGGCCACTTGTATTCTTCATGACATGTAGAGATGGTATTTCTTGTGGTAGTGAGTTTCAGTGGAGCATTACTTCAGCTCAGAGAACATGAATGTGCCACCTTGCCATTCCACCTCCAGCACCAGCCTCTAGTACTGCTCCCAGTTCTGCTGGGGAACTGAGGATCTTTCTGTCTGGTGGACTCCTGATTCAAAGCTGGCCAGACCCCTCTTAGTTGTAATGAGCTAAACATATAGACTTCTTTTAAGTTTGTCTCTTCAAGCCATTTTTTCTGACCCCTGATTTACTTATTCAGATTTTTCTGTCCATAAATGCTTGTTCTAAAAAGGTAACTTCCCACTTACATGAATTTTACGATAATTAGTAATAATTATGGGTGAGTGTTTTAAACTCAGTGGTTTTGAGTTTTTTCAGTCTCAATTTGTGAGGTTAAAAGAGGCCTGGAACTTATGGAAACATGCTTTTGCACATGCTCCTTTTGAAAGGTCTAAAACTTGTTTACATACAGCATCACTGAAATACTATTACCTCTGGTACTGACAACAGCAATCAAAAAGTCAAATAAACAATGAAAGACTGAGGAAGAAGCCAAAGTCTTGGAGATAGATATATAGATATATAGATATATATATGAAGGCAAAAATAGTTCCTATTAAAAGGTTCCATGGTACATTCCATATTCACTGAGAAAAGACCTTATTTTTCGAAGCCTGCATCTGAATGACCCAAACACAGTAATCATGGATGCGTGTAATTTTTTTCCCCTCCTTCTGCTTGATCCTAGATTTAAATCATAATGCTGAACTTGTGACGTCACTCTCAATCATTTCCACATGGCTTCACTTGTAGGATCAAAAAGAAGGTGAACCTCTCTTGTGTCAGCAGAAAGCTTATTTGGGGGATGGAAGATAATTCAGTGAAATCTCTAATAATGACAAGAAGACTCCAAAGAAGCTTGCAGGTAAAGTACTATTTTTTTTCAGTAAAGAGTTGCTTTGCCTCAAATTTACCACATTGATAGAGGTTCAGTTTTAAAAAGGACTCTGCTTCTAAGGAGATACTGAGCCTTCAGATGATCCAGTTCCTTTAGATCTTTTGTGATTTTAAAATCAACAGGTGTATTCCAGAAAATAAACCTCAGTGGGGACAGGATAAGATAACAGCATGGTGGGTAGCCCAGCTTCATATTTCCATTTTCTCTGGTACGTTAGTTCTCTAAAGGTGGCATTTTGGCTCTGATCAAATGGGAGGGCAAAGGTTACTGAATGTGAGGCTGTGGCTGCTGGAAAAGAGAACCAGTACAATGGTGGGGCAGGCCACCAACATTAAGCACGGAGACATGTGGGAAACTGGCAAGAAGGAAGAGGATGTCATTTTCTGAGAAACCAGGAAATGAGCTCTGTGTTCAAGCATTTCTATTTATGGTATAAGAATTGTAAATATCACAGGAGAAATTTGATACTGAGTCGAGGAAATGTGTGTCAGGCCTTTTAGCTTTAAGCCCTTGCCTTTGCCTGGGCTGCTTTTGTTCAAGGAAGCAACAATGAAAAAGGAGGGATTTAGGGAAAAAAAAGGCTTCTGCTGCAGCATTTCCCAAACTATTTTTCCTGTGCCCCTCTCCCAAGTGAGTTATATCGTTCATGACCCTTCTCTCCTCTTTCCTCCCCAACTCATTCAGCATCCAGCATTCAGGATTACAGCCACTCAGTTTGCAGCCCTGCCAGTAACCCTCATATCCCCCCTTCTTTCCCAGAGAGGGGGTGAGTCCTAGTTTGGGAACCGCTGTTTCCACTGGGTTTCAGTTCCTGGCAACCTATCTGTAAAATACTTTGACCAAAAGGGAGCTGTTCCCCAGAGACTGTGATGCTAATTCTGTGTGTAGTTCTGGTGTGATTTCAGAGTAATCTCCTGGCCACACACCAGTGTTGTCCTGCTGGGCTTGTCCCTAAATGTGTAAAACGAGAAAACCTCTACAATGCATTTTTTAAGCATAGCACCTTACAGCCTTTGAGGTTAGCTGCACAGTTTGGTTAGCAAAGTGTCTCTAAGCTCATTTCTATTCAACTTGGAGCCCAAAAGTGTTCTCCCTCTTCTGCCAATATCCTTTATTAATTTGCTTTTCCTTTAAGTTTCATTAGTTCTATGCTTTAAAGGCAAAATCAGGCATTACAGGGCAGGAGGATGGAGCACACCACTGTTTTCCACTGCCCATTTTGAAAATGTAAAGGCAGAAAGTGTGTGACTCTTCTATGCCAGGGTCTTTCCCATAGCTAACTCTCATTCCCACTTTGTATATGCACCAGAGACACAGGCTTTTTTACTTGAGTGAGTGGCTGCTCAACTCCTGGAAGCCATTTATTTATCACTTACAAGACAGAGACAACAGCAGTGTTCAGCACTATCTGTTTATCTACCCAAATATAGATTTTAAAGGCTCATTACAGTCATTTGACTTTGAAACCTCTCAGCCCCAGAATACCAGGTAAGTAAAACCAATAGGCAATTTGGTAGAATATCTGTTATTTTGTTTAAAGGTTTCTAAGACACTCAATCACCTTATCTCTAAAACAGTGCATCCTTCTCCCGCTGTTTGCTTATTTTTTTTCAAAGATAAAGCATTGTGTCTGAGATCCAGGAAGCAATAGAAAGATACTTTGGGGAGAGTGTGGAAGTGAAGGGAAATTATTAGAAGTTGTGACTTCAGTGGCAACATTAGACGTGAGGTACTTGCCTGGCCCATGCTCATGAACCCTGAGGGAGAAACACCAGCATGTCAGGAGCCCATTCTTCACACCACCCCACTTCTGACACCTATTTGGCTTCCTTGCCATGCACCAAAGTCAGGAGAAATTGCTAGATGTCATCATGGCTCTTGTTATCTGGGGTACCCTGCATGCCTCCTCCTTGTGACAGTAGGCGGATTAGGCTTATACAGGGAGATACACTCTTCTGCCTGAAACTCAAGTCACTAGGGATAAGTCTATCACGAACAAAATATGCTGCTGTCCCAACCCTACGCACTTGAGAGGTTTTCCTGCCTGTCTTTCCCTCTGTAGCTTTGCTCATCCCACGCCGGCTGCTGCTGCGTGTGCCGGGGCAGCCAGCTCTGCCTGCTCCCCACGGAGTGCAGGGAGCACGTCCATCCCAGCACTTGTGTGCCACGTAGGTGATTGCTAAAGATGTTTCCTCGACTGTTTGTTATATAAAAAGAGACAGTGACAGAACTGCATGGAAATACAATCTGATGTAAAACCTGGGTGCTTTTTTACTTTTGAGAAAGGTTTTGTAACGTGTTTGAATTGGCCACCTGGCTATCTTTGGCTGTGACTGCTAATCCTTCAGTATCCTTGAAGGTGTCCTTGATACTCTAAATTAGCTGATATTTTTAGAATATTTCAATTTTTATTATCAGTTATGCCATGGACATATCACTGAATATTTTTATGTCAGTTTGATTAAAGTGCTTAATCCCCTCAGAGAAATTTGCAATGACAGAAACCATGGATAAAAATCAGCTCTAAGTTTAAAAAGAGCAAGGAGTCAAGTAACTTTAGGAGGCAACGATTTTTCCAAAAGGTTTGTTCAGTCTCCTAAAACACTGGAGCAGATTTTTTGCAGAGGCAGACTCAATAAGAGTACTATATGGACACAGAGGATGTCTGCATTTATGAAACTGGGGTGCCCCAGAAGTGGGGCCCCAGGCCAAGACAGAGTTTCTAAGCAGCTGAAGAGACTGATAGCAAAGTAGTGGTGCTCTCTGGCACAGAGCTGGGGACAGTTGAGAAACCAAATCTGTGTGTTTAGCAAAAATCAGAGTGGTCCAGATCTCACCCTACGGACAAGAGGTGAGGCTTAATTTGGAATGGGAGGCACTCTCTGCAGTAACTCCTGCTTTGCCAAAATGATCCAAATTCATCTCCAATGAAAGAGTCTTCAGAAAACATGGTAGAGGAAGGGCCTTTCCTGGGAGGTCTGCAATGTCATTCTGACTGTGGAATAAAGAACCTCAGAAAATACAATCTTTGCATAAGAAAAAATGATGTGACCTGATTAACACATCATGTTCATTCAGCAGTACCTTCTGTCAATCAGTATATCAACTTTTTCTATATTTTTCAATATATTCCTGACTTTGCAACAATCAATATGTAGAGGAACTTATGTGTGTTCATATCTTGATCTAATGACTATTAAGCTACACTAGTTAAACAATTCTGGTTTTGCTAGGAGAGGCTGAAATATCAGCCTGTTTCTCAAAAGCATCACTGGTGCCACTTCTTTTTAATATGCACTGTATGTGCATAAACAATGGTTATCAAGAACAGCTTCCAGGGAATTTCTATGATCTAAACAAATGTTCTTGACATTACTAATAGTCAAAATTAAAAAGATGCTATCTTCTTTTTGCTTATTATTTCACTCTCTGGAAAGAGAAACTGAAATTTCAGAATCACAAAGGATTTTCAAGGATATGTGAGTGAGACTTCTGCTTGGAAAGGTACAGATAGCTATTTTCAAATCCAAGGGGCCCATGGAGAGCGTCTGGGCTTCTGGAATGAATTGCTGAGTTGTACGTACAGGTGCTAAGTGTGATTACGTCAAAGTGTAAGTGCAGGAAATGAGATCACCCAAAGGTACCACAAGCACTGCAATATTAAGAACTGCGTACTGCAACTGTATTTATCTCCAGGTTTCAAATCCCCCCTGTTAAACCCACTCATTAACTATTTTGTTCAAAGCTGTGAAGGAGAGCAGGCTGAGGTAGAGGGATACAAAGAATTTGGAGTGAGTTTTCAATTAAAATCCACAGTCTGTTCTGTTTCTGATAATCTCTAAATTCTTTTGAAGAAATGATCATTATAACTCTGTCTAATCTGTTTTCAAAACAGACTCTGAAATGGCCATTGTGTCTGCACCTTCTGTTTTTATAACTTATGTGCTTTGATATTGTAATTGATGCAAGTGGGTGCAATTAAATCTTTATTTGGAAACTTGCACCAAAGCAAGTCATTCAATAAAAAAAAAGCCACCAGTGTGCTTTGACTCTAGATTCTCACACATATTTGCACTTACAATCAAAGCTTTTGTTCTGTTAAACTAACAAGGGCTGTTTAGCATAAGAAAGAGTTAACACAGGCTGCCTTACGTTGTGCTAATTTTGGGAATAACAGCTGAATGGATAAAAAAAATTGTAGTAAATGATGCTGTCCCAATAAAAATGACCAATTTTTATTTTAGTAAGTAATTCACCAGAAGTGGAGAGGCTTAAAAAAAGCCTGATGATATGCCAATGATTACTGTCACTCAGTGATAAAATGCTTCTCTTGTTTTTCCTGAGAAAGATCACAAGACAGCAGATCAGATCTCTAGCTCAAAATTACTTCTAAACTAGGCAGTGAATTCCACCACTTCCACTTGGGGGATTTCACATCAGCACTAGACAGGCAGGGATCAAGATGTGCAATTAGTCATTTGTTGGTATATCTTTATTTATTAGTTCTGTAACACAGTTATTGATCAGCCATCACATTGCTACTTATGATTCAGGCACTGCTGTCTTGAAACTTAGCTGTGGATTGGTTTGTGTGAAAGGAATTTTTGTAGAAGGGTAAGCATGATTTATTTCAGTGAAATGATCTGTCTGCTGGGTCCCACTGCAGGGAGAGGCTGTAAAAGCACGGAGCTTAGTCAGGCTGTCAGCTGCTTCTGGAAAAACTACAGGTTAAAAGCTTTTTTCTTTTGCTCAGGGACTCTCAACTAATAGGAAAAGTCTTAAATGTAATAAAACATGGTGTGTATATGTACATGTATGTATTTACATATATATAAAATATAGTTCTTTTTTCTTCTGAGAAATTTCAGGTAGACCACTTTACCACCTATGAAGCAAAGTCATGAAAGCACAGTGGGTGTAATCAGGTTTAAAAACGCTTACAAGTGGGTTTAAAAATGTCTATATTCATTTATCTGGAAAATACCATCTCGGCCCTCTTGAGAATAAATGAAGATGTCCTCAAAAGGGCACCCTTTGGCAGAATACACCTCCAGCAAAAGCAAAGGTTATTTATGGAGTTCTTGTGTCAGGCTATCTTCCTGACAGGAAAGGTCAGCCTCCTCATGTCTCAAACAAGCATGGCAGCGACTCTAACTTCAGTCAAAGTCTATCATTACGAGGAAATCAAGCTCAGGTCCACTGAAACTCTTTTATTGTTGATGAGACTGGTTTAAATAGCATCTCTGCTAAAACCTAAAAATAATGCTTGTTATCTGAAGGTTGCCTCTTGAGATAGTTCAGGATCTCAGGGACAGGTCTCATATCCTGTAGTAGGACAAGTGCACATTAGTAGAACACTTTCTGTCCCTAGTGCCATCCCAGAGTAGGTGGCCGCTGTAAAGTTTCCCCAGTTTGACTTGTCTTGAGCTTGTGTGAATTCTAAAATTTGATTTTAAGATCAACTTGAGCCCATTTAAGATGAGATTGTCTCTAAAGGAAAATGAGTTTTGTTTTTCTTTCCCCCTGTCTCAATGACTCTGCTTTTTCTTGTGTCAGCACTTGTATTTTCGTAGGTTTGTGGTCTGATTAAACCTGAGTAAAATCTAGCCACCCAAAAAACCACCAAAGTGGTTGGCTAATGTTTACACAAAGGAGTCAGCAAGAACAAGAGCTATGTTGAGCATGGCAAGGGAGAAAGAGGGATTGTTCGTTCCAGAGGTTTTTGCTGGGTGTCAACCTGTCCTTGGAAGCTGCATCACCTGCAGTTGGAGTTTAGCTCCTAGCCACCTCTGTGGAGCCAATTGTTGGTCTGTACATCAAACCACAGCCCTTACTACTGTTCTTTTGCAAGTTCTGATTTTTCAGTGACTCCTTGATAGCATCCAGTTTGAAGAAAATGTTAGAAAGGCCTTGGATTTATTAAAGTGCAGATTAAAAACAAGTTTCGAAACTAGTTGCAAAATGGCATTTCTGTCCTTTTATTAGAACTATGTGTACAGCCTTGGGAAGAGAATGAGCCAACTATAAAAAATATTCTGATTCCCTTAGGATAGTACAGAAGAAAAAACAGCTCTGCCTTTTACATTAGTCTAACCCACCACGTTCTACCTTCCTACTCATCGATACCAGAATGAAGAGGAAAAATATTTATCCCTCCCTTCAACCGAATATGGAATTCAAATAAAAACAAAGTAAACCAGCCAGGCAAATAGTACAGCTTCCTGCTCCAGTCCCTCTAAAATTCAACTTTACTGACATAAGCTTGGAAAAGATTCAGTGCCCTAAATTACCACCGAGGGTAAATAATAACTACGTTTGCCATGACAGGAGATTTGGGGTCAGTGTCAGCCTAAGGACAGCAGATGAGACTATCTGTTAGGAGTTTTCCTTCGCTGCTGTAGAAGGTTTTGCGTGGACAGGGAGAGCCAAAGGAGGCCTGAAGGGGTACTCAGGCCCATGGTGGCATCAGAAGCAGAAAATGCTTTTCCAGTCAGAATTCCATTCTGTCTCTTTCAGTCCTGACCCTTTCTTTTCCCCTGTGTCCCTTGCCCTTTAGTGCTGACAGTCTGGGAAGTGCCATGGGACCGTCTAAGGCGAGAGAGGGAATGTGGCTGCTGTGCTAAAGGGCAGTGGAGGAGAGTGGTGGGTACTGAGAGAGAAAAGGGGAAGCCATGGGGATGAAGAACAAGATCTTCCTGTGCCACAGCTGAGAGAAAGTACAGAGGGGAACAGACCAGCAAAAGGGTCAGGAATGTCTCTTCTGGCCCACAGCCTTTCAGAAATGCCAGGTCCAGCAGGCTCTGCAGCCCCATGTTGGTTTTTTTTTCAAATTCTGACTTTTGTGATAGCCTCCTTGAGGCGGCTTAAGGATGGATGTTCCCCTAAGAACTTTTCCTAGCCCTCCAAACCTTTACTCTTTCTTTGGAGACTTTTTGACTCCCTGCCAATCAGCTTGAATGCCCTCAGCCTCTTTTGCTTTCAGAAATTTGACTAATACCTTCTTGTTCTACAAAGTACCATGCCTTTTTCCTTCCTTCCTCCCCCAAATCCTTCTGCCACTGCTACAATACTGAATTTTGCCTATCCTTTGGAGAGCACAAGTACAACTAGTTGATACAGTTGAACAACCTGCTGTGCTTTGGGACCCTTAGGTGGTACTATTCACTCTGCCCAAACTAGCTCTGCCTGGAAAGAAATGAGAACTCTCTTCCATTAGCACTGAACACCCTCAGCAACACCAGTGCAGAACCGACACCTGTTACTGGGATTTTCATACATCTTGAATGATTGTCCTGACCTGCAAAGTAATCATGTCTTCCATCTACTCACCACCCCACATTAACTCTTCTCTCTTGGCCTTTCTCAATATTACATTTCAGTTTTCACTCTGTCCTCACTTTTTCAGTTTTCTCTACAGTGGATTTCTTTTCTTCTTCTTCTTCTTTTTCTTCTTCTTCTTCTTCTTCTTCTTCTTTTTTTTTTTTTTTTTTTTTTTTTTTTTTTTTTTTAACTAACACAGGATGTGAGGCATAGATGTCTTCAGGAGGTGAATTAGAGGTTTTGGCAGTAGAGTGAGGAACTTATGGGATTTTGGCACCTACAAAAAGAATGGTAAGTTGGAGAGATGGGATTTTTTCCTTCTTTTCCCCCTTTTTTTTTCTTAGAGCAGCTACATTTGAATTCTTATCTATAGGTCATGTTTCTAAATATACTGGTTTATTACGGTTTTATTTTGCTTTCAGTCTATGATATCCTTAATTTAGGCCCAGTAACAAGAATTTAGATATAGAGATATATAAGCGTGTAAATATATATGGTTTACATACATATATATTTAATTCTAATAATCAACATTAGCAATACGTGTCTACACATACTTTTTTAGGGATGGGTATTGGCATTTAAGTCCCTCCCATGGGCAGTGACTTAAGATAATAGCTACACCCAAGACAACTCTAAGAAAACTTGACTCCAGCAAATGTATTCGCCACGCAATGAATACCGCTTTATTATTCTTTTGGTGACATAAAACTCCATGATGGCTTTAGTACGTGCTTTCCTTAGGTGTCATGACTGTATCCTGATTTATGATCAAGAGAGCCTTGAATGAATCTGCCAGCTATTATGGCTGCATTACCCTACCTGCGTATTTGTATGTCCTTACATGAGATGCCAATTTCTGTGAGGTTAATCGTCTTAGCAGGTGTAACTCTAAAGTTAATTATATGTGAGGCAAGCTGAGCATATTAGCCTCTTTTCTCAGTGAGAACAGAGGAAGTGAGACTGAAAGGTTCCTGCTACTATACAAAAATTTCTGTACACAGAGGTATAGCTGGCTCTGCAACGTGTCTGCTCTTTCTGCTCCCAAAAATTCTTATCATTGTGTCTAAGATGAGATCGCAAAAGGGTTAAATTAAATGTTTTCCTAAATTGTTATGGGATTTGTTGTTATAAAAATAAAAAGGCTACAGGGGCTGTTGCTTCCTTGACTCTCCAGGAAAAAATGAATCTGTATGTTAAACTATGTGTATTCCCACGCTCTGTCCAGAACAACATCATGAGCATAGTTGTTTTTTTAGGCAAGTGGTACCTTGATTGTGTGCAATATTAGAAGAATGCTCAAAGGGGGAAGAGTAATATTAAACCTTCATAATTGAAGTTTTCCTGATTTTGGTGAATTTAACGTGGAGTCATCGAAATCCTTCATTCTTTGTTACTGCAATTTTTTCAGGCTGAAAATTTTGAGTAGGAGCAAAGATGATAATTATGTAAGAGGGAGGGACTTAAAGATGACCACTGGTCATCACTTTACTAATAATTAACATTAAAAGCTATGAGACATTCTGGCTTCTAAATTTTTGGCATTTTTTCAATTTTTGTTAAGTATTGGATGGTTTACCTCACATTTTTTCAGTAATGAAATTGAACTCTGTCCAAAAACGTGAAGTCAGCACAAGTTCTGAGAGCACATTGCTCTCTGAGTTCTCACACTTTTAAAGCCTTATAGACTCCATATATACTCTCTCCTTGGTGTGTTCCCTACTGCTGAGAATGGGATCACCTACCTTGCACAGACTGCTTAAATCTCTTGATTTTCCTGCCTATATTTGCCCCTATTTTCCAGCTGTCTGGTGTGTTGAGCTCTTCCCAGGCTCAGTGATCACTTGTTTACTGTGCTGGAGTTGAGACTCTTGGCCAGCTGGCAGCTGAGAAGGGAAGAACCACAGCCTCTTGGTGCATTAAATTGTCATATTAGGCTTTAGCTTGGAAAAACTTTTGCTGGCTTTGTTTTTTTTTTTTTTTTTTCCCTAAGAATGACATGACAAATATACTGGGTTTTCATTTGTTGGGGTTTTTTTGGTCTTCTTTATTTAATTCTGGGATACTAAAAAAAAAGTCCAGCTATGACAAATCTAATCAGCTCTTCTGCTGGGGTAAGACATGTGCCTTTTTATTGCAGGGACCTTGTTTGGAAGTAAATTACTGTGCAACCACTAATAAGGGAGTTACCTTAGAAGAAATGGTAACCAAAAAGCATCAGCCTTTAGAGAGGGGGTGTAAGTGAAGAAACACAAATTTGAGACTGACAATTATTTCAACCATTAATCTTCTTCTGGAGGGCATGTGATAGTGATGACAACAATCTGACAAATTGTAAAGCCCAGTGATGAATTGAGTCAATTATGATCTTTTGTCTGTCTCACCTGCACTCTGTCCTCTGTTCTGTTACCCCTCAGGGGAACTATTTTTAGTATTGCAAACCTAAGACAAATTGTAGCTGGGTATAACTTCCATACCATCTGATTCCATTGCAGGGAAGATGGAGCAGGGCAGAACTTCCTTAAAAAGTTGAAGAAGCCTAGACTCTTCCATTCCACAAGCGCTATGCACAGGCAGGTAATCCTGATTCTGGAACTGTGCCCTTAGAGCATTTCTAAAGCAGTCCTTTTGTAGCTAGCACACACATGATTTCAAACTAAGAGAGTACAGGCATAGGCCCATGCACATTTCCCCAGAAAATATGGAAATTGTTATGGGATACCTGAATTAACATCCACACTTCTAGGACACAGAATTCTGCATTTTTGTGTGTTCTGTACGTAACTCACCAAATTTCTCAATATTTTTTGTATATTCACCGTATTGTGTTTTTACACAGAATAATCATTGTTGGAAAATTTTGTTCAGGTGAATGAGCAGTGAGAAGAAAGCTACCCAGCGGGTACCCAGGCTGCATGTCCTGAAAGTTATTTATTTCTTCTTCCTCTGGCCAGGGTTTTGATCTTTAGCTATGACATTCAAAAGTCTCCAAGTTTGGTAGAGGTGTTCTGAGAGCCTACTGAAGCAATTTAGATGATTGTAGTGAAGGGGTACCTGACTCCAGAGTCTTGCAGGGTGCCGGGCTTTCAGCATGGAGGAAACACTTCTAAAAGACCATGAATTTCTGGAATTCAGGTGACTCCAGGTTAAGAAACATTTGAGCAGAGTAGAGTTTGGGATTTAGCTCACAAATTTTACATGAGCCTGTGTCTGACTTTGGAATGCCCACATATGGGAAAAAAAAGAAAACCAACTGCTGGCTTCACTAACAGCTGCTGTGTACTCAATACTTTTGATCAGACCTTTTTTACTAAGATTCCTGAACACAGATTTATGAGCCAACCTCTAAAAATCTTGGCTGAAGTTCTTAAAAGGAATTAATCTCTCTTATGCTACGCACCATGAGGCCCCCAAACTGGCAATGGTTAAATTCTTTAAGAAAGAAAGAGCAGCTGTGCCACACTAAGTCATGGGTATACTAGGCTTGGCACCCTCCAGTAGTGGAAAATAGTGAATGCTTGGGGTAAAGTGTAAGAAAAGGACAAGCACAGAATATTTGTCCAGGTTCCACTCCAGGAGATTCAGGGATTCCCTGCACCTAAAGTTATATATTTGTATTTAATTGCTGTGAGTAATTTCTTTTTTTTCACTGTGAACTTGTCCAAACACTTGAACACATGTCATTTTTATCCCCACTGCATCCTGCAGCAAGTAGCTTCAAGGCTTCACTGTGCTCCACATGAAGAAGCATATCTTCCTGGAACCTGCTATTTGTTGGGATCTTTAGAAAGAAACATTGATTTTTAATTATTTAGCTTTTCTTTGCAATTCAGGATTTCCAAGGCTTTTTTATTATATCTCATTATCAACGAGATATCATTGAAACTCAACAGAGGCATGAGTATATTTTAAGCTAGAATTTAACAGTAAACTTGTCTGTGGATTTATAGTCATGTTCTAGAACTTCTTCTGTTCCTATATAAACTCTTCAAAAATAATTGGATGCAGGGTACACATAAAATGATTCAAGGAAATAAGAAGTCATCTTCCATTCATATTGGCAGGAGATATAGACTGAGGTTGCTGCAGGAATCATGAAAAATCCCCCTTAACCATGTTTGAGAGCTGAAAATGCCAGAGTTCAGAATTATGTGAGGTTCTTGAGCAGAGGTGCCTGTGTGTGATTATGTGCATGCGTCCACACTGACACACAAAACTTCCAAGGCCATCTGTGCTGGAGGAAAGGTGGTGAGATAAAGTCTAGGCTACACAGACTGAACCTCAGTGCCCTGGCTTAAAGATGCTGCTGGCTACCATGGAAACCAACTGGAACTACTATGTGAGGGACGTGTTATCTGTGGGAACAAAACAGGAGTGACTATTTCTCAATATCACAATTACCTACAATTAATCTTGCATATTAGGATTGTCTTGAGTTATTTGCATAAAGCATTATTCACTTTGCTACAAGTCTTATGTGAGTGAGGGCAGCCTGACCTTAGCAAGAGTTCAAGGGTTTGACAGTCAACTTGAGAACCTGTTTTATGATGCATAATTTTAACAGCATTTCGGGTATGGCTCTTCCAGTGCAGCTTTCATTTCAGCCTTTAAAACCTAAACTCTTTGCAGATGGCAGTGTGCATAGAGAAGTGGTAGAAAAGCCTGTTATAAGCTGTCACAGCAAACTAAATCTGGCTGTAGTCACACAAGTAGCAGTTAAATTATCCCACAACATCAGCAGTAGCTTTTAAGTGAAAACATGATCATGCATGATGTTCGAGGGCTATTACTAACATTGGTTATAGAGATGAAAATTTGTATTTCAAGTCATTGCAGAGTCTTTGAAGAGAAATGGGGGGGGGGGGGGGGCGTGTCTCTGTATACAAAACACTAAATTAGAGGATCTTTTAAACATGTCAATTTTACAGTATTGTGACTTGACAGGCATCAGCAGAGGCATCCCTGACTTACACAGCGTAAAAACCCAACAGATCTGGGTCTGTGCTTCACACAAGTACTCAGTAACCTATATATATATAGAGAGAGAGAGAGAGAGAGTAACTTGCTTATGTATATATAAATACACTCAGATATATTACACAACATTGGGTAAGCATATATGCATCGCAACAAAAAATAATTGTATGCATATAACTGTCATTCTTGTTGTTTAGGAGTTGAACCCTGCTGAATTTGCCTCTCATTTGACCAATAAAACCTAGAGCATCTGTGAGGTGAGCTGAATTTTAGAAAATGAGTCAGTACAAAGGATGATGCAGCACAATTTGAGGGGCTTTTTGATATTGCACATCTTTGATCACTAATAATAAATTTTTAATGCAGTTACTATACAATACTGGTGAGAAGTACAGCTAAAGAAAATGCAAATGAGCTCAGTAAAGTCTCCAGGGCTTTTCGAGTATGTAAAGTTATCCAGCCTGTTTACAGACCACAGTCTGCTAGAATGAAACAAAATCAAACCAGCCTCTTGCCCTGAAGATATAATTGGCAACATTAAGAATCTTACAAAACCCCAGGGACAGTAGTTGCATCTCTACCTCACCACATATTATTGTTGAAAATATTATTCAGCTGTTTATTTATCTGGAATTAGCAGATTAGGGAGTAGTGTTTTAGTGGATACCAAACATCTGTGATAGCAGTTTCAGAGTAACAGGCTGAAACAGACACTGTATCATCACTTTGGGGAAAAATTTAGGCAAATACAGTTGTGACTACAGTTTCTTCTTTTTCCCTTCTTTTCCAGGTCAGCTTTGCTAACAGCTATCTGGGCTCAGACCCCAGCTCTTGAATCTCACATTTTATTAAGTATTCACTTTGCCACTAGTCTTTCAGAAACAGCCTTGTGAAAGGTATTAAAGAACGAGTAAGCCAAATCAACATTTCAAGACTCTCATATGGCTTTCATATAGCTGGGCAGAGTACGTCTTTTCAAAATTGCAAACCTTTCTTCAAGCTGGATGTTAACACTTTCAGAGTAACTTTTAATGCCAAAACAACGTCCTTCCCTTTCAGTTCAAAGAAAACACAGCATCTGTCATAATGTGAAATGTAGATTTAATGCGAGTGTCAAGTCAGGCACTTGGTAATGAGGTAAAAACCCTTGAGATTTTAAGCCTCTCTTCCACGCTATCCTATTACAGGGAGGGGAAAGGAGAGAACTGTTCCTTTGGCACTTAGCAGCTTTTCTGCGTCCCTTATCTATCCTTCCCGGACATCTCCTGTAAATTAGTGGATTTTTTTCCTGGCAGCGTCTCTGAGAGGGAGGAAGGTGTGATAAAGTTTGCTTTGTGGCAGAGGGAAACTGAAGTACAGCCTAGACTCAGTCCAGACTTGCCGCGGCACTGCCGGGAGCCCCCAGCCCCGAGTCCCCAAGGGCAGGGCAGCGCTCCCGAGGCGCGGCTGCATCCCGCAGGACACTGCGGTGGCGGAAGCGGGTGGGAAGGGGGGAAGCAACAGGCTGGGGGCAGCTCCCCGGCCGAGGGGCGGCACTCGGGGCCGGAGCGGGGCCGGAGCTGTCACAGCAGCGCCGCGGGCGCGGAGCGGCCGCCGCAGCAGCAGCCGGGGGCGGGCGAGCAGCGTGTGCCGCCGGGCCACCGAGCCGCCGGGCCACCGAGCCGCCGGGCCACCGAGCCGCCGGGTCACCGAGCCGCCGGGCCACCGAGCCGCCGGGCGCGCCGCGGAGCAGAGGCGGCACCCGCGTCCCGGGAAGCGCGGGCTCGGCGGGAGGACTCGCAGATAGATGTCTGTGTGCAGAGGCAGATATATTTGCTCTTCGGATATCCCCTCTTCTCCCCGCCTGCCCCCGGCCCCTACGCCGGTTTTCCTCTATCCTCTTTCCGCCGCTCTCCCAGGAAGGCTGGAAGCAGCCACGGGGTAACCGCGGCACGGTAAGGAGTCGGGATTTCGGGATGCAGATGTCACATCGCCGTGCAAACGCCTCCCGCAGTAGCACTTTATCAGGATTTTAAACTGCATCCTTTATCTCTTTTAGAAAAGCGTCTCTCAGAGGAGATTGGCCTCAATAGACCCTCCATAAGAAGCATTTTAGTGTTGCTCTTGTGCTTCTGTGCATCCCACTGCGAAGGGGGTCCCAGTGGTCCCTCGGGAATACAAGGAGTTGTGAGAAGTTACACAACTGGCCACCAGACTAATCCACTCCCTCTACCTTCCCGCGAGTACCTCCCCCTTCTGCTCTTTTTTTTTCAATAGCAGCCCTTTCTCAAAATCTCAGGTTACTTTGCTAAAGAGTTCTCAGCCTTATAGTTTCTGCCCTTGTCTCTGCCTCCAGCTCCTTAAGAGCCACCCAACCCCAGCGATTGGATTGGGCAGCCCGTCTTGACACACCACTGTGCTGAGTGCTTGAGGACGTGTTTCAACAGATGGTTGGGGTTAGTGTGTGTCATCACACTCGAGTGGGGATTAGGGGAGAGAGGCAGCCTTGCTGGAGCTGTGTGGTCTTCCCCAAGTGTGAGCTGCAAGCAAAAGAAGAAACACCTAGCTCTGGGGGAGAAACGGGAAGAATCGTTCAGAGGCTCAGAGGGAAAAATAAAACCCCACACTTTGTTCAGGTAAAGTAAAAGGCACATCATGCCTCTCTCTCTCTCTCTCCCTCTCTCTCTCTCTCCCTCTCTCCTTTTTTCCTTCACGCTTTTCAGAGGAATGCTAGCACAGCACACTTGTCAAAGCCAGTTGCTGCTGCCTTATCAATGCTGCTATTGTACGGCTGACAGATAACAGCGAGCGCAGCCTGATGCTTGGCCGTCCTTACGGAGCTAACACTCTTAACGCCGCTAAGGTCACGCTTTCGGAGGTGTAGATTGGAAAATCTCCCCCGGAGCGGTGTGTGCCAGCGCTGCGGGCGCTCCTCTGCTCCCCCCGCGGGCACGGCTCCCCGCTCGGCGCACAGGCGTGTGCCCGGCGCGGCGCGGGGGAAGCGGCAGCCGGGCACGGGTGGGTGCCGTGTCCGCGGCTGCAATCGCCTCCGTGCTCCAGCCCGGCCGTGGAAACTGAGTGGCCGGGCGGGAGAAAGAACCGCGGCTCAGTATTTCCTAGGTTTTGAGCGGGATGCTTCAGCAGCGTGCAGCCTGTCTGGGGCTCAGCTGGAAGGCAAACCAGACTGTTTTGAAAGTGCGTTTGAGATGTCTGTAAAGTTTGAAGGCTCCTTTATAGAGAGACCTGCCTGGGCTCCTGATAATCGGCATCGAGACGGTTTGGCTTACACATGGGCATAAAGTTAAGGGAAAAACAGAAAAGCAGGGAAAGGCAGCTTACAGTGTAATGCTGGTCTTGCAGCTGCAGCAGAGCAGATGGATGTAATTCATTTGCAGATCTGTTTGTGAAAGTTTTACAAGTCATTGAAAACTAAGTAGCATCACTATAATGGATCATTAAAGACTCGCTATATTTATAGATTCTAAACTAGCGATCTGAAGTGTTAATTAGAAGTAGGCAAGAATTTATGTTTAGGAAGGAAGAGGGGCAGAAATATAATTAGAAATTAGTTATGGAAGTACTCTGCTATCATTTTCATTTAATTCCGCTATTAAGTTCATTGATGTCTGGAGCGTGGGAAGCCCAGCAAATTAACTAAATCAGAAATGTTATCACTAATTACAGTATGTTAGCTTGTCAGAAAAGATGTTTTCATTGTTTTTATTCTAAATGATCTAGACAGAGAAATTAGAGGATGGATTATTTTTTCCTTTTATTTGGTCTGGGGGCATTTAGTTTAAAATTTGCTGTATATATATGTTGTTTTCCTGTGCAGAGTAACAAAATTATTTGCTTCTTTTGCACCGTAACAGATCTTCACAGTAGCTGTCACATACCTCTGGTGCTTATGAATTATTGGCCTCCTACTTGTGAGAGAAATCTAACACTGTCCTCACCACTTACAGGTGAGATATTCTATATATAATACCATATATAATGTGTTCTGAAATAAGAGCTGTTTAGTAAGCTGTGCAAGGGGATTTATAGCTGGTGCTTTGTGATTTTGGTATTCAACTGTATAATGATGCCCATAAACCCATGCTTCATGTTGCACATGTATTTTTTGCCTCAAACCAACTTTTATGTCAACTTTTTTTTTCCTTGAACAGATTATTTGGCCTCTTTACAGGTTGTTCTCAGCTTGTATTTTCGAATACACTCTTTAGTATGAATATGTCCTCAGAAGTCATCCACAGCAATTTGAAACAGAGAATTAGCTAAATCCCAAAAATCACTGCACAACCAGACCAAGATTTATGTGAATAAATTTGACCACTTTGGTTTTTTCTTTCAGTCTACACTTTCTCATTGTAAAAAGTGATGGAAACTTTTACAAGCTCAAAATGAAAAACAAAACCAAAGGAAAACCTCATTATAGCTCCACGTTAAAGTCCTGTATATTGGATTTCTCTTCTTTCTCCCAGTGTGTCCTGTGAGAAGCTCAATATGCCAGCTTTAACACACAGGGGTTCAGACTTCCAGCAAAGCTAAGATGTGAGCTGCAGAGCCTGCTGCTGTCACTGCCTAACTGAAACCTATCCTGCTTTGTGCGTATCACTGGATCACAGATCAGATGATCTACAAGAAACTATTTTTTAAAGAAAGTGCATAGTTAATTACACATGCCCAGCTTGTTATTGTTTTACTTGGGGAGAAAAAAAAAAAAAACCAACAAACTAGTTTCTCTGGCACTGCCAGAAAATCTTGCTGAGAAACTAGGAACAGCAAATCATGTTTTTCCTTCCTTTATAATGATGGGGCTGTTTAAAAGACAATGCCCACGGGGCAGTCCAGCTTCTTGTCAAAATGTAATCTAGTGTTCCAGATGGTAAACATTCAAAGACATATTTATGGTGACTTCTACATACCTTCCTTTGACATTGGCTTTTTTTTTTCCTGAGAGCACTTGTGCTGGGTACACACATGAAGTTCCCATTAGCATCCTAGCAGCTGTAAAAGTGTTCAGAGCTCACAGAGATGTTCCTCACAGTGAGATAAAGATAATCTTAGGAAAAGATCTGAGGCAGTACAAGTTCCATGATATGCTCAAGGTAAAAAATTCCAGAGGTACAAAAAAATCCATAAACTGCTGCATGAAAGCTGTAACACATTTTTGTTGCGGCTAATTCATCTTCTCTTGATATGGAATGCTGAACATACCAGGCATGTCTGTACTATCAACTCTGTTTGTGATGTGAGGCAACCTGCACTGCACAAAAGCCGGTGTTTCTTTTTCCCCCAGCTAGTGAAGATTAGGTGGGATACTTATTGTCTTCATAGAGTTTTCGAAGTGTCACCCTGTTTTATTTTTCTCTCACTGCTATGAGCAGTTAGGTAGAGCACAAGAAAATGTTTTCCAGCCAGAATGGGTCCTGCCCTGAATTCTCTTAATTATGTGTCAGTTTATTGCTTGTCAGGGGCTTCCTCTTCTTAGCACTTTATAATCGAGGTGGGTGAGCTTGTTACGTCACATATGCAACTTCAGTTTCTGCTTCTTGGCATGTCTCCTTGGCCTTTCATTGATTTTTTTCTCTGTTTCAGAGGAGAAAAAATTAATTATGATTGCTGTAATTTACATTGAAAAAACCCTTGGTGAATTTCCAAATGGCATGTAAATGCACCTTCAAAAAGTAAGCTAAATTAGAGGTCGTGAGGAAAAAAATTGTATGTAGAAATCAAAAAGTATCCTAGAGATTGCAAGTAACAGTGTGAAAATTATTGTAACCACTCTTATTCCAGTCAGGAACTGATAAAAACTGCTTATTTAAAATGTTGTGATGCTGGGGACAGTGCTCCTGAATGTGTAAACCATTATAAAACCCACACTCCATGGATGTTACACAGCTATGGAAAAAAATGTTTTGAAATATTTGCAAATTCTGTTCTGGCTAGAAACACTTTATTGCAGACTATTTTGACAGTTTGCATGTTTTTTATCTAGCTTTGTTTAACTTACATCCTGCACTTGATTTTATATATATATATATATATATATATATATATATATATATGATTAAATGTTCATGCAGGATCAGGAGTCTGAGCCTTGTGCAATGTCAGGGCCTATTCTCACACTGATGAGGCAGGACACTTGTTGCAGATGTCATGGGAGTCATGGGTTCCATGATGTCCTTCGCTTTAGAAAGAGCTTTGGGGGATTTGTGTTTGAGTGGGAAGGCAGACTGATGTGATAACAATTGAGAAAGCTCCTTTCTGAGTGCCTTGAGAGCTGCAGTGTTCAACAGAGAACGAGGGTCCCGTGACAACTCTGTGGTGACACAGAAAGAATCCAATTAGTGGCCACTCCTGCTGTTGATACTAGATCTCTCCTAAAACATTTCCACCATTACCACCCCCACTGTAATCCCATCCACGACACTGATAATGGGATCAAGAGTGTCTTTTCAGAATGCCCGTTTAAATTTGAGCTTCCATCTTTGGAGGTTTTGAGGATATTAAATCAGAAGGCACTGAATAGCACAGCTCACAAGAGAGCTTTGTGACACCCGTAAGACGCAGTTGCCTTCCTCATGCTACCATTTCCTAACCCCTCCATCACAGGTAGAGCTGCATTAAGTGGGCTACAGATGAAGCAGAGGGGCTGTATGTACATGGTGAATAATCCATTGAGTTGTGGCTGTCCCGGCTCTGCAGTTACCTGTAGACCTTTTCCCTGAGCAGTTTCCCATGTGTAGAGAGCAGCAGTGGGAAGGGAATGGGAGGGGGTTCAGTCCCCTGTGCTGTGCCCTCAGTAGCGGCAGCATGTTCATCCTGCTTCTGCCCTTAACAACCCTTAAGTCATCATTCTGCCTTTCCAGCTGCATCAGCAGCGTAACATTCCCTCCTGCCCCGCTCGTGGTTTTTTTGTCTTTCACTTTTCTTGCTCCAACACTAATTCATCATTTCCATATGATCAGAGTTCAGTAACTCCATTGTTATTCTTACTAAGAAGGGCAAGTTCAATGCTGTCATGTGCTTGGAGAGGACACTGTAAAGTGGAAAGGCTCAAGGCTCTAAGCAGAGTCACCTCAGAATGCAGCACAGTAATTAATAAATTAATTGCCAAACCTGATTCTTTTTAGCTGAATTATTTTAACATATTTCAGTTATGTCAGTAGACTGCTTTTGAGAGACCCTGCAAGATCCTTGTTTAGCATTGCTTGTTCATGCTCAAAAGTTAACTGGTGAGAGCAATTCCATTTTAATTTTAAGTGTCTTAAGAATTTTATTTTCTGAGAAAACTAATACTTGTTTCATCTTATGGTTTATGCACACAGAATAAACTATACTGTGCTATAGACATCCATCCTGTAGATCAGTGCTAGACTATCCACAGAATACTAAATGGAGTTTCTATAAGGAATCAAAAGATGAGAAAGTCAGTGATGTTATATTCTAAAAAAAAAAAAAAAAAAAAATCCTCTCCTGGTTTGAATGTAATTATGGCACTGCATGCTGCCATTTCTCTATGATGTGACTCTAACCCATCTTAGCAAGGAGAGGAACTGCTTGACAGCAGCTGTATTTTTGTGGTGCTTCACAGGAGGTGAACTCTGTTTGGAAAGCCCACAGAGAAGATGGGGAAGCTTTTGGCACTAGAGTTCTGGAGAATAAATGTAACAGGGAGCTGAACACAGGGGATTGTTTTTCTCAAAAGCATCTATTAAAACCGAATAGTGGTCTGTTCCAGCATTGTAATTGCAATGTGCCAAGATGTTCGTTATTCTACCATGTGCACTGTTTTGTCTGTTTTCACTTAAAAACAGAAAAATGTGTTGCCAAGCCTGTAAATGTCTGCAAAACTGCCAGCTCTCCTGACTTTTATCAGTAGTCTGAAGATATTTAGCCTCCTTTGTAAAGCTTCAAGTGTAAGAGTCAAGATATAACGTGAGAAGTTCAGATCTCTGGTTTCTGGTTTTTTAAACCTAATCCTCCCGGTTGCTGAGACAGCTGGCTCGCATGCAGCTCCAGAAACATGAAGGAAACGAGCAGAAAACCCAGATCTCCCTACGTAAATGCATGCAGGCTGTGTGAACAAGGTGGGTTTGTGCTTGTTGTGCCTGGCAATTAAAACAGCCCAACTTTTTTTTTCCCTGAGGTTTACTGTAATCAGTTCCCCCTGAAATTTCTGATCGGTCGTCTGATAACTCCCATTTTGTTAAAGAGGTTTTATTGCAACAGAGGGTGAGGTTTCTTGACTCCTCTCAGACAGCAGAATAGCTTGGTGCCCGGGAGAAACCCATCCTTGATCCTCCCATCCTCTGCCTCCAGCAGTGTGTTCCCATCTCCTTCCTAGTGCCAGGTTTGGCTCTTGGCTCACCTCCTGGGGTGCTGAATGAACTCAGAGCAGTGGGAAGCTCTGTTGGCTGCCTGCCGACTGAGTTGGTTCATCTCAGCAAGTGGACAGAGGGTCCACACGGAACAATGAAAGGGGTTGGAGCTGGTGGCTTGGGGTCAGGAGGGGAAATATGGCCAACGCTTTAGGGGACTGTGAGCTGTAAGATACTCAACTACCTGGTGACACCTTCTCAAGTCACACACTGGGGGACTCTGTGTGTCTACAGTAGAAGTGTGATAACAGATGTGTGTGACTGTGTCAGTGTCATCAGGAGCACAAGGCTAAATGTGTATTTTTAATGAAAGCCTATCCCTTTTTATTTAGAGAATAGCTGCAGTGTCACTCAGAATATGGAAACTCCTCTCTTACCATTTCTGACTCTCTAATGCAACAACTAGGTTTTGGAGAGAAGCTAATAAGTGGTGTGGAGAGAAAAGAGGAAAGAAACAGAAATACCTGCTCAGCTGCTGCTTTAAAAAGGTGAAAGAGATTCTGAGGGTGGGATCCAGCCTGCGTAGCAAAGGTGCCCCTTGGGTCTTAAATATCTATACAGCAGCTACCTAGAGGTATGTTCTCGCTCTCATCAATGAAGAGAGTCCCTCTGAAGACCTCCAAGCATTGCAGTTAGGAAAGCAGGATTTCCTTTTGCAAATCTTCAAAGGTACCTGCCTCTTTTCATAGGTAGGGATGAAGCTTGCTTGCTTTGCAAAGATTGCTAAGAAGCTTAACCTGGAAGAACTTGACATCATCAGGTCTTCCATTTACCCCTGGAGATATGATTCACCTCAAGAGACTAGGTTACTTAGATTAAATGTAATTTTTGGTACTGGCTGTAGAAATGAAACACTTTGCTCTAGTAAAGTGTCACCTGTTTTATTGCTGGCTTGTGCTGGCCAAAAAAAAAAAAAAAAAAAAAAAAAAAAAAAAAAAAATATATATATACACACACATATATATATATAGGTTACAGAAAAATGTTTTGAAAATCACCCAGTGTTGTTACATAAAGAATGTTTCAAAGGCTTGTTACTTAAAGAATGTTTCAAAGCTTAGGGGAATCAGAAATTGTGGTGGTGGTGGTGCCTACAAGCAGTAAAATCACAATGAGGAATAAGGGATTATCTTAGAGGATTATGATGTTGGACAAAGAATGGAAGAATGAGATAAAAGTGAAAGATTCAGGACCCATGTTTCTGGATCTACCTATGCTAAATCTTTTGAAGATTATCTCCCAGTGACTTGACTGCCTAGAGGTATGCCAATCACAAATTAGAGAACAGTAGTGCAATAATAAACAGAACATCCTGTAAATAACCAGCACAGGATACCTTTTAACTATCACTTTTTTTTTTTTTTTTTTTCTCCCAAGGACTGCAAAAATGCCAAGAACTGTAGATTTTAGAATAATATTTGGGTTTTGGTAACTTTGTGACAATATAGAATTTATAGAATTCGGCATGAATCCAACCTTTGTAGGAATATTGAGCAGATGTTCCTTTGGTGTCATTCCCCACTATTTTATTTTAGCTATAGCATCTGAAATCTTGCATGTGTCTTTAGTAAAACACATATGAACTTACCTTGCTATTATCTATTATACATCTAGGGCCAGTTGATGAACTGAGACTGGAACACTATCTGCTTGGCCACCAGGATGTGGTAGGATTTAGTGAGACAACCACCACTGAAGTTCTGAAGTGAACATAAATATCTGTCAGGAATTCTGGTAGTTTCTTTTATCTCTACATCAGTAGGGAGTTGGTATTTTTTATACCACTGTAAAATCCAGTCCATTGCCAATGTATTGGCTCACAGAGAAAATCTTCCTGTGCTCTATTGCTGTGCAACTCAACTCCTAAGCAAAAACACCACTGAATTTGGGGTTTGTTTTCCTTCTGCTTGATATGGAGAATTCCTTTAAAGCAGAGATCCTCTGAAGTGAGGAAAGGATAAATGAAGAGACTCTGAGATATGCATAGTCAGGGATCACCAGAGTCCTCAAAAAAATAGCAGTTGAACATAGGAAGGTGTGCAGCTACAGAGAGGTATTGAAAGAGGTACACCATTTTTTCAGATCTTTTTTCATCTTTTTCAGCTCATGTCCAGTTATGTCTTTCAGTAAATTGCTCTGCAAACTCTTTCCACAAATTTTTCACAGTTTTGCACATCATCAGCTTGTGAAGGTTTTGAGATGTAATGTAACTATATCTCAAGAAACAGGTCTGTGTTACAGCTATTTGTTTTGGTCGTGGGTACCATGGATATCTATAGCACAAAGAGGACATCTATCAAATCCTGTGAAATCTTTAGAGAGGATAATAGTTGCCAACATACAAAGTGGTCTGCAAAAGCCAGATAAGACAAGGACATGGCTAAGTAGAGCTGATGTATGTGCTGACTTGGACAGGTGACATTGCGCAACTGTATCTTGATATTGTGTGTTTTGAGGACCATGTCTACCTTGTATGTAAGGCTGGATAATGCACTGCTCTTTCTGGTAGCTGCAGAGCATTTCCAATGTGAGAATATCATGTGTACTTTGTGTATTTCTCCTTTTATATGCGGTGTAAGAATCCTTAGTTGTTAAGAAATCCAGAGGGTTATTGGAGAGAATCGCTTGCTGAGGAGCTGGGATCTGTGTTGAAGGAATTCTGCAATCATATTCATATGCCTATCACACTGCCTTTGGGTGCCGGTTCAAGGCTGCTTTGAATAAAGCTGTTTCCTACATACCATGTACAGTTTAATGAGGTCATCAATATAGGCATCAGCAGCTCGAGTTCAGATGAATGATGCTGCTGCTGTGACCTGTCTGCTTCACTCTCTGCTGGAGATTACTCATGCACAAACCTTGAGAGCCCCAGGGCAACATACAGTGCAGAGCAAATTTTCATTTCCCACAAGAATATTTGCCCTTCAGTCACAGACCATTCAGATAACAATAGTAACTCAACCATTCTGCATTTGCTGCAGTATCAGGGCTCAGTACTGAAGCCTGAACTGGGGTGCTACCA
This sequence comes from Hirundo rustica, assembly GCF_015227805.2. Lineage (NCBI taxonomy): Eukaryota > Metazoa > Chordata > Aves > Passeriformes > Hirundinidae > Hirundo > Hirundo rustica. The sequence goes on along the minus strand of NC_053450.1, from coordinate 34,083,738 downwards.
TGACAGTGGAAGAGAGACACGTACATGTGGAACACCAGAGTGTTGAATCTGGTAGCTATTTGAACTATTCACTGGTTTGTTTTAGTCTCCAGACAACAGTGGCTGCCAGAGTTGCTGTGTTTCCCTGCCTACAACAGATGAATCCACTGGGCTTTTCAGTTCAGAATTGATCTCAGTAATGCATGTATTTATAAGTCTGGGTTTTTGAAGTCATACCCAACTGTCAAACAACTGTCTAAAAAAAAGCACTGCCGGTTTTTTAGATGAGAGCCTAACACAGGGAGGCAGAGCAGGTCTCCTAGAATGCCTCACTCATCTACTTCCAGACACCTTGCTGAGTCACATCTGGTATGAAACCAGGAGTCTATGCCTCAGTCCTTATCTTCAAAGCTCTGTGTGGGACACTCTCACTGTTTGAAGAAGCTTTTTTGCCCCACTTGATCATGAATTGCCAACATATAAAGTTAATAAGAAGAATGATAGTGAACAATGAAGGATGAATATTGAGGTGGGCAAGAAGGTGCTATGCTGACTCTATAGGGCAAGAAAGATATCACATCTGACTGAGAGCAGGGAACTTCTAAAATAGACAGAGCAGAAATCTGAATCATGACTGATAGATATCCCAAAGGAAGGCTGACCAGATTTGGCGAGTGGAGGATGGAAAAAAAAAAATATTATTTTTCTCACTCAGTAGCATTTCTGTGTGCTTGTTGCACATATCTGTTGATCCAGTCATGTATCAGTCTGCTCAAAGGTATACTTATCTGTTCTTCCAGGAGAAATCCTGACTGTGGCATTTATCATGTATTGCATTCTGTTGTCCAGTAATTATAGTTGCTGTAACCGACACGGGGAGGTGAGAGTGTCAAAGCAGAGCTATTTTGTTTTTCTAAGCAAGCTGAAAATTACACACCTGTAGACATCAATTTCCGTCTCTTTTGTAGTGCTTGAAGAAAATTCTTCCTTAGAAACTTCACAGAAAAAATTTTTCCACTTTGGTAAAGCCACGTATGCCTTGGTAGCTGTTCAGCTTAGAGTACATGCACATGGAAGTACACTGGGTGGATGATTACCTTGCGTACCACCGATTATATAATTTTCTAAGGCTTAAGGTATTATTTCTCCTTTCTGTTTCTTATGTGTCCGTCATACTTTTCCCTGTTTTGCGTACAGTATACAAATTGTTTTCCATTTACATTTTTATCTTTTGATAAAAAGATACTTTAAGATCTTGTGTTCAGTGCTGTCAGAAGCTGCTTTAAATGAAAGTGTGGAGTGATGTGGTATAGTTTTAATGAAGACCAAAAGAATGTGAACTTAATCTTTTTCATAGGAAGTTTTGTTCTATTCCATCCTGTGCCCTGCTTAAACACATTGGCCTTTTTTGACCTTTTCTTTGATGAAGGTTAAGTGGGAAATATCTTGGCTGAAGCCTTTCCAGCTTAACCAGAAAGACTTTCCACAGCTCATGTTTACTTTCCCTGTTATGGCCATTCATTTTCCTGAATCAAAGTTGTTACACTGGATTTTCAGGGACAAATTAATAGTTTGTGGCAGTGACGATGAAGTGTCAAGCCTTCTTCTTTCATGTCTCCAGCTCTATTTTGTTAGTGATGATTTTGTCAGTTCTCTTGCTAGAGATTAACAAATCTTGGGAAAAAATCTGTTTGGTTAATGGGTTCCTTCCCAAGCATCTTCTTTATTGTCATTAAGAAAAAATGAACAGAATTGCTGCATTTGCAATTTATTAAGTGCATTGCTTCTGCAAAAATCTAGAAATATTGCTATGTTTTCCATTTCTCTCTGGGCATCTTTTGTGCCTACTGCCACACACAGAGTGAGACAGAATGCTCTTGGCTAGTTAGGGGGTCTCAGCCCTTGGTGTGTTTCCAAAAGACTTTTTCAATCATCCTGTAAAAAAGTTTCAGAGACAGCAGAAAACACGTCCTCAGGACACCAATGCTTTTACAGGAAAGGCAGTCATGTTCTTCAGGTACCACACTCTTGAGAGGAGAAGGGCTAGATCTGAAGCTCTCTCCTACCCTCAGTCTCAGTAGTAACCATTGTAGAGTTTTGAAGTTTGGGATGTCTCCATTTGTTATGCCACACCAAATTGTGTTCCGTGGAGCTTTGTTACGAGACACACAATAATGTGTAATGATAGTGCAAGACCTGGCTGTGCAGTGCAGGGAAAGAACCAGCCAATCTTCACACTAAAATTTCATTTTGGTTTAGTTCTCAACATAAGTTTTGCCCTCACAAAGCACAATTTTATGATTAGCACTACGCTAATCCATAAATATTCTGACTGGGGAAGGTCGAGTCAATTCTTTATCCCTCTGTCAAGAATAAAGAAAGCCAACCTTTCCTGTGAAGACACTCTCAACCAGGCCCTTCACAAATATATTTAACGTTTCATATACTCACAGAATGAACACTCAAAGATTCAAGATGGAAAGGACCTTAGGAGGTTTCAGGCTAAAACTAGGTTATGAGACCAGATCCAGTTGCTCAGGACTTTATCCAGTTGGATCTTGAAAATCCCCAGAATATATTGAGTACACAGTGTCTTGAGCAACTTGTTCTGCTATTTGATTTTGTCTCAGGGAACAAGCTTGCTTTGATTTATATCCAGTCTGACTTTCTTTTGTTTCAGTTTATGCCTGTTATCTCTTGTATTCCTGCCATGCACTGCTGACCCCTGACAGAGCCTGGCTCTCTCTTTATTACCTAATTACAGGCACTGGACAGCTGCTCTGAAGCCCTCCCATGTCCAGCTAATCTCCAGGAGGAACAGCCCCAGGTTCTCACTGCAGGGCACTCCAACCCTTGTTAAACATCTTGATAGCCCTTCACTGATCTTGCTTCTGTTCAGCACAGCTGGTATTGTACTGTAAGCCCAAAAATTGAGCATAGGTGCCATTTAATGAGCTCTGAGCAGAGAGACTTCATGTCTGTCCTTGCTGAATTCTGCTAGGATCCTGATGGCCCCTTGTTCCAACCCACCTAGGTCCTTCTATCAGTCCTGTTTTGAGGAGAACCACTGCTACCTCCAACTCAGTGTCATTCTCTAACTTAATGACTGTTGCTGATCATGCTTGAAGCACTTACTCCCACCTTGGTGTTTTCATTATCTTACTTTAAATTAAATTTTATTCCTGATTTCCATCTTGACTTCTCAGTGTCTTTTAGAAAACTGGTTATTTATAAAAAGCAGTATACTACAGCAATCCATTCCAGCTTCTAGTTTGTTTGTGATATATGCAGTTATTCTTAGCTCACCTTTAAATAGATCTTCCAGTCACAGTGAACTGCAGGAGAAGTAATTCTCCAAAATACGTTCACATAAGAGGGTGCTCTTCCTGGTTTTAGCCAGGTCTGTCATGTTAGACATCTTTAAGATCTCCTTCAGAGTATCTCAAATTCAGTGGTTTGCTGTGCAGTCCAACTGAACAGTGTTGAGGACTACTACTTAAAACATATAAACTAAAACTATGCAAGATTTTTACTTAGAGTTTAGGCTTTGTTTTCAGTATGGATTTTTTTTATTGCCTTCTACAGAAGTTTGGGAAGACTTTACCTTTTTGAGTCCTAAAATAGATCAATTTCAAACAACTGCACCCTACAGTCTGGAAAACTTATTATCATTTATATTAGTGGTATTATTTCCCCTGAATACCTTGCTGCTTTACAGCAGTGCTGCCTTCCCTCATCTTCATGTGGCTGGAACTTCTTCCCATAATTTATTGTCGCTTCTCCATAGTGGTGCTTGTTATATGTCTCTGTAACTTTAGAACTGACAGTTACAGCAATCTAATTTTAGTCCAATATGCACACATCGTATTGATGCATGTATTGTCCTAATGAAGTTATTTTAAAATTCTCTTTGCAGCCAGATAAAGACTTAACCAACAGAGCTGAAATTTATCAACTGAAAACATACAAAGTCCAAGCCACCCTACTTTAGATAATATTTGGTGTAATTTTAGCCTGATTTCTACCTGCGTTTGCTCATACCTGCTCTCTTAAAAAGCTTCTTGCTCTCTGAGCTTAACTACTTAACTACTTTCTGAATAGCACTGAACATTCAATCCATTCAATGCCAGGCATTTAATTAGGAACATTACTAACCTCTGGTAGTATTCTAGGAAACAAAATTTCAATTTCTCTTTTTATAGGTATAAGACAAAATATCTGAAACACTTTTTTTAATTAAGAACTTTGGCACGTAAGAGAAGATTAGTTACTGACTTACCTGTTATACAAGTGATGTGACCTCCTGCACCATTTATCCATTTCTTGAATATCTACAGTGAGATACATGTTTCCTGAAGCTCTGTCCACACGTGAGCTATCTTTGTCAGAATTTCACAGTGTGAGGAAAGTGAGAAGAAATTGCATTGTTCTGTATAGGGTTGTGGTAAAGGGGAATACTTATTTATGAGACTCCTGCAGAAAAGAAGCATGCAACTGCTCTCATCTAAAGGATGTTTCTAGTTTCTTTAGCAGTGTCCTTTGCACCACAAGAGCTTTGACCATACAAGGATTGAGCTCCTCCTATAACTTCCTGAAGAGAAGTTGTCTGTTCCTGAGCAGGATAATTTAGACCTGCAAGTTCTGACAAGGCAAAAGTATCCTTCTCACCAACTTGTTAGGTCTACTCTTTGCTCAGCAAGATGATGGGTCTGAAATACTGTCTTAGACTCCTCACTTGTAGCTTGGAACCTCAACACATCTTTATTCTGCACTGATCCTTGATCTCTGGTGCCTCAGGGAGATTCTCTATTGTTCTGTTAATCTCCTGGAAATCAGTAGTCTCATTGCAAACAAAGATGTATATGCTCTATGGCATCTTCTCAGCTACTCTGCATCTTGATGCACATTGAAGTATTTTAAAATGGTAGTTTATATTCCAAGTTATGAACAAGAAGCACTCGGGAACTCTCCCATAGGGATAGGCCTCCTTTTCTGCTGACTCTGCTAGAGGGTTAATAAACTTGTCCAGAGATAGGAATATAGAAAATAGAAGAGTTGGAAGAATTAATTTATATTAAGAGTATATAAATTTCAAAAATTATGCATCAGGGCCTTGAGTTTCACTTGCGAATTAATATTGTATTATCCTGTATACCATGATATTAAGGGGAAAATGCTGATGCCAATTTTCTGGCTGTAGACTTCAGGAAAATTAACAATATACAGCAGAAAATCTGCATGAAAGAAAGTAGACATGAATTTTTAAGATCTAAAATAGCTTTTATAGCTAAGAGTTTTCACAGTCCTTCATATCGCTGGAGAAACTCAAAAGATACATAGATGTTAAAAAAACCCTACTCCTTGGAAGAGGAGACAATGTGGCTGAAGCTTGACTCTAATCTAATTTAGATTTTGTGAGTAGGATGTGGAAAAAATGGTCTCAGTAAGAACTAGTTCCACCATCATGTTTTAATAAGGAAAGTGAATGTTTTTTCTGTGTGCACGCGCGTGGGAGGCACAACAACAGAAGTAAATCCCTGGATTGCTAGCGTTAGAATATTTAATGCAGCTTTCACTCGTTTGGACATACTTAACTTCAGGAATTTCTCATTTTGAAGTTCATTATAAGGACATAAAAATAAACAAATTGCACAGACATGAGAGAGGCAGCGCAAACTATACTTCCCAGCCAATCCATGGGTTTTTTGCCTCCACCTTTAATCCAGCTCTGTCAATATAGCAACATAAGATTTCAGCAAAAGAGTATTTTTTTTTCCTGAAGGGAAAAATTTGCTAGCACTCTTTATTATGTGATGTATCGAGAATGCAAAATGTCTGGTTACACTGATAAGTCACCTTTTTGACTTATAAAAATATAATCCCACTGATTAATAAAGCAGTGTTGCTTAAGGCTAATGGCGTAATAGATACAAATTCATCCCATAATTCTTTTAATCTCAGTAAATATATTGCAAATGTTTAGTGTCTATTGTGGCAACATAAAGCAGAAGTCATAATTAACCTAAACAAAACAAATCATAGGAGAATTTTAAAGTGTGTTTCCAATTTCAGAAAAAAAACCTCATAGTTTTTTCCTCTTTTTTTCACATCTTGAATCAGACATCAGCAAATGTGTTTGTATGTGTGCATTTTCCCCAAAGCACTGAGAAGAATGTCGTGTGAGAATTATCTTTTCCATTCACAGTCATGCTGCTATTTGGTCACATTTCAATCCACTGAAAGAAAAAAAGAAGGTGGGGAATTGAAAGCGCAACAGAACTGCTTAAATTATTTCAAACTTCAAGGGTGCTGCAACCCGTAACAGAAGGCAGAGCTCAGTTGTGTCCATGGAATGGTTCCACATTTCTTAAAAAAAAAGAAAAAGCTAATAAAAAATGTAAAAAGCACAGACATTAACGAGCTAACACAAAAGATTTATTATTTACTTTTATTTTCTTTTCCATCTTTTTCTAGTAAACTTGTGCGTTCTCCAAATAAGAGAGGCAAATTTCCAGAAAGTAGGCTTTTTTTCTCTCCTTCCCCACCTTCATGTTTCACTTTCTTCAATTGCTCCTTAAATTTTTTAATTAAGTTCATCTTTCTTTTTGATTCATTGATTGTAGTGATGCTGTTCTTTTTGCTCAGAAAATGATAAGGAGTGGTCAAGTTTCAAGTCATACTGATTTTGTTATTTTAAGTACTAAAATATGAGAAAATCTTCTTTATAAGACCTCTGAGTTATTTTTCTGACTGAAACAACCTTGTCAGTAGGTTGTGTTTCTTACTAAACAAAAAGCTGTATTTTGCTGCTGAAAAATCTGACAGAACAGTAAGGCAGAGGAATACGTTCATATTTTATCAACCAAGAAAGTACACACATAATTGAGGGCTCATTAACCCTCATCAAGTCACATCTTAGAAATTTCCTGTTTCACCTCCCCCTTCACGTATTTTGGGTATCAGTTAACATTTTAAGTCTATTTTGTGTCTGCCAGGTCTTCCAAATACCTAAACTAAGACAGACATCTCTTCAAATGCAAATTAATTATTTTCTGCCCTCATAATTGCATATTAGAAACATGGGAATGCTTTAAACCCTGAAAAATTATAATGGTGGTATAGAAGTCTAGGTCAAGGAGATTCTGTTGCCTTTCTGGTGTTTATAAGATGGCACATATTTTTTGCCACATTCCTCAGTTATTGATGCTATCGGAATGATGATAACAGGAATATCCCCAAAGTCTTTTGTTCTATTCAGTATTAGTACATTTGCCAAATAAAATCCATACTAGATACATAGAATCATCGAATGGTTTGGGTTAGAAGGGACCTTATAGATTGTCTAGTTCCAAACTCTGTGCCATGGCAGGAGCACCTTCCACAAAACGAGGTTGCCAAGGCCCATCCAACCTGGCCTTGAACACTTCCAGGAATGGGGCATCCACAGCTTTTCTGGGAAACCTGTGCCAGGGCTTCACCACCCTCACACTATACGATTTCTTTCTAATATCTAATCTAAACCTACCCTCTTTCAGCTTGAAGCCATTACTCCTTGTCCTGCCCCTACATGCCCTTGTAAAATGTCCCTTGCCGGCTTTTTGTAGGCCCCTTTTAGGCACTGAATGGCTTCCCTAAGGTCCTTTCAGAACCTTCTCTTCTGCAGGCTGAACAATCCCAGCTTTCCCACTGGGTCTTCAGAGGAGCGGTGCTCCAGACCTCTGATCTCGGTGGCCCTTTTGTGGGTATGTTCCAACAGTTCAAATTCCTCCTTGTGTGGGGGTCCTAGAGCTTGATGGAACTCGCCAGGTGGGGTCTCATGAGAGCGATAGAAAAGGGGAGTAGAGGGGAAGAATCACCACCCCCGACCTGCTGGACATAGTTCCTTTGATGCATTGCTGGATCATGTTGACCTTCTTGTCAACCAACTCATCTAATTCCTTCTACCCAGGGCTCAGTTCATTCTCTACACTCAGTTCATTCTGCTTGTGCCCAGGGTTGCCTCAATGGAGCCTGCCGTACCTGGCCTTGTTGAACTTCATGAGTTTTGCATGGACCCACCCCTTGAGCCTGTCGCGGTCCCACTGGGTGGCATCCCCAGCTCCAGGGTGTCAACGGCACCGCACAGCTTGGTGTCTAAGGCAAACTTGCTGAGGGTGCACTCGATCCTGCTGTCCTTGTCACCAACAAAGATGTTAAACTGTCCCAGTCCCAATATGGACCCTTGAGGGGCACCACTTTTCACTGCTCTTCACTGACTCCAGTCCTTTAAGTGTGACCACCCAGCCAATTCTTTATCCAACAAGTTCTCAACATATCAAAACCACGCATTTTCAGTTTGTAGACAAGGAGACATTGTCAATTGATTGACACAAATTCAGGTAGATGATGTGGGTTGTTCTTCCTTTGCCCATCCAACACCATTACCCCTCTGGTTATGTTTTCTATATTTATGTTAGAAAGCAGAATTTTCCCCTTTGTTCTTTTGAAGTTAAGGGTTGTGTCTAGTTTTGTCACCAGCCAGCTAGCAGAGCACAGGGAAGCAGACTTGAATCCTGTCGCTAGCCTTTTTTGCACAGTGTGGCAAAATAGACTCCTGGATCAGGCTACTATGTTTTTTCAAAAGTTCAACTGCTACCATAATTTTTAGTTGTATCCACGAAAATAATGAAAGATTAAGTTATTTAAGTTGGTTGTTTCAGGAGAAAAAAAAATTTATGTAGCTTAATTTCATTCAAGTGGGCTGCTCATGATGGCTAAAAGCAGTATGTACTCTTCAAAAAGGTGACAGCAGAAGTTTTCTTCTGTACCTTTTCACCCAGAAATGAGCATCAGAGGTCATTTAATGACTGATGCTAAATTGCTCCTTGTATATCCAGCACATTAGTAGCAAGTCATCTTCAGCAGTAAGTGATCAAAAATGCATATAAATTAGTCTACTGAGATAATCCTACTGAGTTATGAATATCTAAAAGCATATGAGATCATTTATAACTGTACTGTTTTGCATACAGAAATAGATGTTGTATTGATCTTCAAAGGCTGATCTTTTTTTTTTTTTTTTTTTTTTTTTTTTTTTTTTTAAACGATAGATGTTTCCATTGTAATGGCAATTCTGCTGAATGAGTGCTGGAGTCAGTAAAGGTCATAAGTTGCTGACGTTTGGTGCCTTTTTACTACTCTGTCTTCTCAATCTACTATGAGCAAGGCTAGATGGCCTGATAACAATGCCAGGCAGTGGGAGAGCTCTGTGTACGCTGAATGTCCCTTATATGTCAATAATGGAGTGCAGTTCTGAGAAATACTAGGTTATATCCTTATCCAGAAATACCTCCTACTGAAGTCAATAAGAAAGACAAAGCCAGAAGAAAATTCAATGCTTGCATAAATTGTGGTTCCTCAGGCTGCTCTGCAATTATTCTTGTAGATGGTCCAGCAAAAATAAGTGTTGGGTAACTGGATTTGAATTCTGCTGTCCATTTATTGGCAATTGTGAAGTTTGCCACTGAAATATTTTCCAGGTAGTTCTTTTTTCAGAGAGTTACATCTGCAATCATCTTGCTCTTCTAACTTATGTACAGAATATTTATGCATATGGAAATGCACAGAGAAATCACCGAGTTGTCCACTGAAGTAAAGTTGTTTCTGAGTGAAATGGGAAGCTGCTGCATAAGGACATTCTTTGTGTATCATAGGTCTGAGGAAGTAATGAACGTCTCAGGCTGAGTCTGTAAGAAGATGTAGGTCTGGTATTTTGCTGTTTTCCGAAAGACCTCCCTTCTGGCACGAAATTTGGTGCATAAATTTAGGTCTGTCTGAGATGAAGTGAATCACACACAGCACTCCCTGCGGTCCCCCTGGTCTTCCTTGGGGACTTTGTGACAGTGTTTCCTTTGTGAAATTAAAGAAGATGATTGCAGCCCCAGGAGATGGTTACAACCATTTATTACCACTTCTGGAATGATATCGGACACTTTTTATCGCCAATATGTCCCAGGTATGGAAAAAGTCCTGCACACAGTAACCTCTCCTAATTTTTATGGGTTATCTATGTTATACAGGGAGGATTTCTGTCAGTGTCACACATGCATTTACATCCCCCCAAATTCCCAAACAATATGCCATCTGGTAGTATCTAAACTCCGGCTGTTCAAAGGCAGAAACAATAAATAATAGTTTTATGTATTACAGTGTGCAGTAAGCCTTTCTCATCATGGGATGCTGTTAAGTTTCCATCTGTACTGCAGTTTGGAAATGTGTTGTGACAAGGTTCCTGGCTACATTAAGAATTTGTATTAAGAATTTTGATAGTAAGTGATGCACAGAAACCCAAGGAATAAAACTAAGGAAAAAGAAAATTCTAATTTAAATTTAGAATTTTAAAATTAAAATTCTAATGTTAATTTAAACAGAGCAGTATTTAAAGCAAAAATAAAGGAATCCTTTTTCCATAGAATAAAATTATGGTATAACCTCCTCTCCAAAGTTAAGTCATAATGAACTCTTTTGTACACCTACAGGAAAGCACTGTCTTTTCATATGCTCATGAATGTGGAAAATGGGAATCTGGAAACTTTGACAATGGTAGTAACCATCTCTATATGTATTTTTCTGCTCTGTATGAACTTGTTTAGTGCCTGCTTAGGTAAATGGGAAGATTCCTCTTGATTCCAGTGCTGTTTGACTCTTCTATACGTCATTCAAGGGCTTATTTCATCATCAGTCTGTTTCATCATCTGATATTTTTACTCTTTTGTGCGCATAGATAAAGAGATTCCTAAAGTCAGTGTTTCACCCCAGATAGTACAATTAGGTGATTCTTGGTTTTGTCTTATCACGTCCTTGAAATTAACATCTTCAGTAAGTAGTGAGGAAAAAAAAAAAAAAAAAAGAAAAAATCATCTATCTCTCTCAGTGAAAGAGGGAGATATTTTTACAAAAATTTTCTCGTCCACATGCAGTCAGCTTACTGACTGTGAGTAAGAATTATGTGAGGATTTTTTTTTAAGCATCTTCTTGTTTAATTTGCTGTTTTAACCATTTTTTTCTTCATTAGTTTTCGTCTTAACAATTTGTTTTATTTTCTTTGGTATTACATTCTTGGCCATTAGAAAGACTTTTATTCCAAAAAATTCTTTGCTTAATTTGTTTCCCATAACAACAATAATAATAGGGAAAAAATATTACTTTTAACAGCAATTTAAGGGCCAAAATTCATCCTTCGGTACTTCTACACTGTCACCCTTTCTGTGGGATTTGCACTCGCACTACAAGGCTAAAAATCTGTCCCTATGCATCACAGCTCGCCCCTCCATGTAGCTACAATAAGAAACAGTAACAAAACAGAGTTAGACCTCATTAATGTTTTAAAACTGAAGGAACAATACGGTTAATCATCTTGTAGTATTTGCACACCTATCCTTCCTTCGCATCTTCTTGTAGTGTAGCTGATGGCTGATATTTCCTTTCATCATGAGGCTTGCTAATATCTAGCTAATACAATAAGTGGATTTTTTATTTTTTTTTTAACTTGGCCTTTTATTATATCACAGATTTTGCTGTGGGAAAAAAATTGTTCTAACACTACTGTTCATTCAACCAACTCCTGTGGGAAGGGCCCTGGTGCACTCACCCATCCCTAGCACTGGTCACCTAAGAGTTATGGCACTCAGAAGGTTGGCAGAGCATTGCTGGCTCCTCTGATGTGGTCAAAGGAGAGCTTGTGTGGCCATTGGGACAGACAAGTTGTGTTGAGGGTCATTGACTGTGAGAGTGCTTTTTTTTAAATTCCTAACCTCTCAGCCTGAGCAATATACATGCACAAGAGTGCTGAGGGTATCTGGAGAGAAAGACAAGTCTTCTTTAGTTGCCCATAACTTTATGTGACATTAATGGTGAGCAAAAAAGTTCAATAGTTGCTAGTGACAATGTCAAAGAAACCCTTCAGTCTGATTATCCTAGCAATTACTGCCCTGCTAAAAAATTGGAAATCAAGCAACAAAAATAATGTATTATTAAAAGCTGGACAAATTGATCTTTCATACAAAAAGATCCAAAGCCACATAATATATGTACACAATAATAACATTAATTTTCACTTCCCTAGTTGTTTCATGCCTGTGTGTTTTTTAAGCATTAAGAGTGTTCAGTATAGATTCTGAGTCTAAATTTTTGAGGTGAAATTGCAGAAGACCTACTGGTTTTCAAAGCCATTGCCAAACTGAAAACCTAACAGCACATTGGTTTGTATTTTGATTTATTAGGAAGCAGGCTTAACTGAACTTACTGGCTGAAATCTAAATAAGTCTTGCTGGATTTCTGCTTTTCACCTGCAGAAGCAGATTTAGAGAGCTATTGCCCTCTGTAGATACTGTATACTGCCTATATAATCTTCCCAAGAAAATAATTAAATAAGAAAAGGAATTATTTATAAATGGAGAAAATTGCAGTACCAATGTACTTTGTTGTAACTGCTCCCTGCTGAAATTTGAGACAATGGTCCCAGTGAAGTTTGTGGGGCAGCTCAAAAAAACATTTCTGTATGCTATGTTTTTCTTACTGTGCTGGGATTTACTCCTAGAAGTAATGTACAGGTAAAGTGATTTGTTTGGGTTTCTATTCTTTTATTTTTACGTTATTAAGTTTATTGCTTAGAAATTGTTAAAATTTTCTATTGGTTTATTTATTACAGAAAAAAAAGAGACTGAACTGAGAGTGGAAAAATAATGATAATATTTCTTTCTTGAATAAGAAAAAGGTAAGATTTAGAGGACCATAATACCGCAGGTACTTATTTATGGCATACTAATAACTATGAGGTAATTTGTTAAGTTCCCAAATACTGGCAGCTTTTGATTTAAACCTTCACAATCTTGGCTGCCAAAATACTGACAATTTAAAATTCACAATCCTTTCCAATTAACTGAGACAACGAGTCCACTGTTTATGCCACTGTATTAACCTGTTCTGCGTTAGAGAAGAAAAGGTTACATTTCATTTTGTAGCAGCATATTAGGCTTGTATGCATTTCAGGTTCCTCAGTTTTGATTTATACTATCTCCAGTTTTGGTTTATTGCAGGGAGAGTTCATTCTTTCTCTTTTTCCTCCCACTCCATTCCCTGGGAGCTATAAATGCCCCAGTTATCCTGGTATTTTTTGGGTTTTTTTGGTCCCAGGTACCCAGCTGTGACTGAAATAATGCTCCCCATCTGTGTTCATTGTTCGCATTGCTGGTGTCTGTGCAAGTCACCAGAGCTTTCCTAATAAGGTTCAGTTTGACCTTTCAGAAGTTCTCAAATAAAGAATCTAACTGCAGTCACCAGCCTCAAAAGAGATAGACATCTCTGCCACTGCCCTTACAAACAGCTGTATGAAACAGTAAAGAATGACTGTTCCAAACCCAAAGTCAGCCCTCTGAGCTGTTCAAGAGGGCACAAACATTGGGCAGCCAGGGGCTGGCTGCTCTTCCCAGAAGGGTGGTGCACCAGATGGTGAGAGATCCTGGAGAAGGGGAGCAGACAGACTGACAGACAAAGAGACTCCACTACAGATGAAGAGAAAGTCTAGAGAGACGCCCTTTTAACTGATGGGCTGACTTTTAGGCAAGAAAGCACTGTCTGGTGGTTTGGGTGCCCACGTGTTCGAGGCGAGGGCTTCAAGCTGCACATGCTGACTTCTGGTGTGGTGACCCCTGCTTCTCCTCCTTTCTTGTGAGAGCACTGGAACCAGTGTGACAACGCAGGGAGCCAAGTGAAAGAGCTGACCCACCTGAAAAATGATCTTGCTTGCTGGTTTGCTCTAATGATTTTGGCTGGCATGGTTAGTCCTTGGACAGATCAGTTCTTTCACCTGGCTCCCCTCAGCCCCAGGAGCGTTTGTGCTGACACAGGCAGGGAAGACTCACTGCCAGGTCAGTGGGAGAAGGTGGTGGTTCTTCTGTCAGAAGCTTGCATCTAGCTGAGACTGAAACTATGGCTCACATCAACAAAATATTTCCTGTGTTCATGAAAATAAATGAAGCAAAGCTCTTTTTTTCTGTCAGGGAAACCTTCTCCTGACTGAAATCACCTATGAGATCTAGAATCTTAACAGTAGCTTGTGGTAGCGGCACGCAAAGCAATAACATGGAGACAAGAGGTCTGCAGCCAGAGCAGGGCCGAGAGAGACAGCCTGTTTATTTCTTCCATTTTTATACATTTGTGGGTCTGGTTGTGGATTGGCTTCTGGGGTTACTACCCTTCCACACCACTGGCCAGACCAGCTGTCAATTACATAATTTTCAGGCTAGAAATATGTAAACAAAAGACAGGGAGTGAAAACAAAAGGTTTGTTTATGTTCCCATGCGTGAGAAAAGCAAAAACGGCTCCTAATATTGTGCAGAAACTAAAGAAACTGACTCCATCTTATGAACAAGTAGAAGGCTTTAAAGAACTCAGAAAAACCAGGGTGACAGTAGCTTAGTTTAGAAGCAGAGAAAGTAGATACTAACCAGTTGGCTTTTATCAAAGGAAGAAGATGAGCAAGGAATTCAGTTTAATAAAGCAGATAGTGGTAGCTACCTTTCAGATGCTTAAAGACAAAGTGGAATAATTTGTGCTAATTTATGTATGATTTCAATATTATCTTATTTAATAAAGGACAAATGAACAATTATGAAAGCTAAGACAATTATCTCGAAGAAATTTCAGTTAAATATTACACATATTCTCAGAAAATATCCTGACAAGTTATAGAACTTAGTGATGGACATCTAGATATTTGAAGTGTTCATTAGAATCTGGGTATATTAAGGCTCTAAGTTTCAAATATTTTAACTAAAACAACATGCTAACTTGCAAGCAAGGTAATTATATGTGAATAAACTTGGTTCCACAGAGTGATTCAGTGAAGTAAATAGGAATTAAAAAGTTAAATTTTGCAAACAAATACTAAACCCAGTATGAACAGAGCTTATGTTACAACTGTGTGACTTTTAGTAGTTATAAGTATTAATGTGTTCTCCCCTTTTTGCAGGTTTTGCCCATAATAAATTCACTGAGCGAGACATACAGACTTCTATCCAATGCTATGAAAATTAACCAAGACACATTAACTTCAGGAAATTTTCAAAGGTACAAAAATGATATGTGTATTCAGTAATTACTTAAACCAAATAAGTCATCAGTTTTTGTGCTACATAGTTTAAGTATTATGTCAGGTCAATAATTAAGCTGTAGTAAATCCTCTGGAGGTTCTATTCTGCCAAACTTTAAAGGCTCAAGACTAACCCAAGGACCCTTCACATTTTAGTAACCCAGTAAATGATTACACAGATAGCTTTTCAATCTGAGGTTTGGAACTATTAACTTTCTAATTTTTAAGACATCCAGGAATTCTATGTTTTGTGGTTATTGAATAATAACCTGTGAAAAAGTGTATGCCTGTCTTGAGTTTACGAAAAAGAATATTTAATAGGCTTCAGTTATGTCAAGATAAAAGTGCAGTTTTCCTGCAGGGAAAGATATACATTAAGCAAAAATAATGGTTTGGAATTTTTCCTTGTTTATGTGAACATGAAGATTATGAAAACTTGAACCTAATCTCACTGTATGCAGCTGGTCATGGTAAAAAAAAAAAAACCATTATTGCAAGCTGTCTTATGTGACTCTGCCAAAGCAATTCCAATATATCTGTGGTAGTTATGTGCTTTCAAGATCTGGCTGGCTTTTAGGTGGAACTCATAGCAAGTTGTGTGGTGACCTTGTGATGTGGGAATTATGGCAATAGACTGAGTATCAAATCATACATCTCAGCTTAACAAATAAAAATATAAAGAACACATGACAGAACACAGAGCAGGAAGTTTGAAATGTTCTGAGATTCATTTTTCCTTCAGCTGTATTATTTTCTGTCACCTCATTTACATAAGTATTTCTGGTTAAACAATTTGCAAATGCATGTGATTTAATAGCAGGTATATGTGTGGCAGAGGTAAATTTGGACTTAAAATTAAGACATTGCTAGTGAAAGTCAGCTGGTATACATCAAATTTATTTCACATGCAAGTCTTTGTATAGAATTTTCTTGGAACCAGTTATTCTCTGACATGTTAGCTCATAGGTTATTTTAATTACAAAATATCTGAATTTCCAGATCTTCAGATAATATTTCATAATTACTAGAATTAACATAAGATTATTCAGTCTGCTTTATTTTCCCTCCAGATGTGTGGCTGCATAATGGTCCTATATAAAGCAGATATTATTTTCTTGCATGAATCATATCAGAATATCCAGGCTGTCCTATACCAGTGATCCAGTAATTAACTTAATTTCCATCTTAATTTTCCCTCCCAGCTTTATCTAAGTTTTTACTATGTTTATCTAAAGATTTATCTATCATTTTCTTAGGTTGCTCTTGAAGAGGTTAACCAGACCAAGGCCAGGAAAATGCATGCCACAGATTTCCACAGAAGTGGAAGTTATGAAATAATATTATATAGATGAGTGCTCTTGATTTTGATGAAGAGAATGGGTCAAATTATTATTTACCATACCTTTCAGTCCTACTCAATGAAATGACAAGTGATCATTTTGGTCATGTTTCCAGTCTACCAAAGGCAGGAAGCCCAAATAATCTTAAGAGAGATGTTATATTGGATGAATTCCAAGCAATTTTCGCAGATCTGAAGGTTAATTTTTATTTTTTAAAGCTTGAACATTGTTTATCTAATGTGAAATTTCAGTGGTTCACTCTTCATTAACTACATCATCTGCTGTTCTAGAAAGGTTTTATAAGAAAAGTTTATAAACATACCTTTTCTCTACAGATTGAGGGTCATAGTGTCTCATACAATAAACCTATAACTTTGAATGTACATAAATGTAATTCATATTGAATTCATATTCAAGTACTAGGAATGCCTCTAGAATATTTATTATGAAGTAAAGTGTTATCACTTGCACCATGGATAAAATAGTTGGAAAGTTTCAAGAAAAATGCAAAGGCAACTTTTTGACCTGAAGCTTAAAAATCATGTCTCTTATGTATATAATCTATTAATGACACTCTCAGTGCAAAGACTTTCCTGGCACATTATCCACTGACATTCCAGGAGCCAACTTCAGTTAAGCTGAATTCAACTGAACCCTCGGGGTCAGATTTTTTAGAAATGTAGTTTCATTACTGCCGACACGTGTATCCCAGTCCCAGTTCCCAATACATATATAGAGTTCCCAGTTTATTTTTGGGAAGTGAAAGAGCTTGAAAAACCCATTTCAGTCCATGTGAAATTAGCATGATCTTGGAATGGGAGCTGGAGAGGCTTGCAAGTTACAGGACTTAAGAGAGAGTCTGCATGGAGTATGGGGCTGACCAGCAGTGTCTTCCAGAGAAACATGGGTGGATGGTCAGATGGGTGTCATAACATCTGGAAAAATCTCAACAGCCAGTAGTTTGCTAAGTGAGGCTAGGAGAGGCTGGGAGGCTGAGGAAGAGACACAGAGAGCATTAGAACATGTAACATTTTCTTGCAGTTCACTGCATCACCCTTCATTTTACCGTGTGAACACTGAGGGCCCATCAGCAAGGTATTGCTGAGAGTCCTGCTTGCAGGTGTACAGCAGAGCTACAGTGTTTTTGTAGGGTTCCTTTTTCTGTGCTGTAATATTTTGTTATTATTTGTCTACACAGGGTACAGCTAAGTTGTGCTGAATCTGCAATCAGCTTTTCTTTAGCCAGAATCTTGTCAAATGTATTCATCTCCTTGTCTGGAGACTTTTTCTTTCTCTCCTGCTAAAAGGTCACAAGGAAATACCTATCAAAAATAGGGAGGTTCTTTAGGAAAAGTCCTCTAACACAGAGGTGCACCTCTGTATTGCATACCTATACAAGTTCAGACGTGCACCCACAGAAAGATTATCTGCCAACAAACATGACAAGAAGCTAGTCACTTCTGCATACCCCCTGTGTGATCTCTACCATCAATGACCTTAGTTCTCTGAGTAGCATATTCCACTTTTGCCAACAAAACTGATTCTTCTTCCTCTCACGTTGTCAAGTTTCTCAGTTAGAAAAAGTGGATTATGTAGAAGGGGATTATTATCTGAAAGATAAGGGGGGATGTCCCCCTAAATGCATGAGGGCAAATGATTTCGAACTACAAAACTTGTAGCTGATAAAATGAGATGTTAGAAAAATACATAAATTTGTCCTCCCTTCTTTTCCTCTCCTTTTTATGACTCTCTTGCCTACATCCCATTTCTGTTCTGACCTGGTAAACAAGAGCCTTTTCCATGTGGTTTTCTTTCCCATCACACCCTCACACATAAGCCTTTCCCATGTTTCTCTATATACACTGTTGATTAAGATCAAGAGGGAGTTTTTTTTACAGACTGTCAATACAGTAGAAAGTCTGTGATCTTGGAGTTTTCCCTTTAGAAGCTGTGAAAATAAAGATTCTTGGCTTCATTTTTAGTATATCTGTAACCTACCACATGTCACTTAACTTGTTTGCCTTTGTGGCTGCTCATCCCTATTAAATTAGTTCACACCAGTAGAGATGCAAAGAGAAAGGATGAGGTTTTTCTCCTTCGTTTCCTCCTGCTACTTAGTGGGAAGGGGTTCTCAGCTGCTGATTATGTTGCTTCGTTGGTTTTCTTACTGGCGTGTTTCTCTGCACCGCATGCCTTAATGAGGAACAGGCGGTCAGCAGTTTGCTGGGCAGTGTGCTTGGTGCGCTCAGGAACAGAGACACGGGCAAGACTAAAAGAGATCCAAACAGCTTCCTTCCCAACCTGCACCAAAATGAAGGCAGGAACTTCTTTCTAAGTTTGCTCTTAGGATTTCAAGATCAAGCTTGCTTGGTCAAATTTCTAGTCTCTGGAAGTATTTACGGACCTTTTCCTACATTTAGGTGGTGATTTTCCTCCTGTAAGAGCCAAGTCACTTCCTTCCTGTTGTGTATCAGTCATTACTTACTGGAGAAATACAAGCATGCAAGGGCACCAAAATAAGACATGCATAGTCTGATAAAAATATTCCTAATATTTCAGGTAAGAAATGTGGTGGATTTTGTAGAAGAATTGTATGTGTCATTATTTCCTCTGCCTCCTCCCAAATATTTTCCATCAGATGAACATTTAAGAAGAACTGTGATTTTTTTCAGCCATACACTTCT
This sequence comes from Hirundo rustica, assembly GCF_015227805.2. NCBI lineage: Eukaryota > Metazoa > Chordata > Aves > Passeriformes > Hirundinidae > Hirundo > Hirundo rustica. Next base: position 34,064,604 of record NC_053450.1, on the reverse strand, counting down.
TGTTACTTGCCAGTAACTTGATCCAGAAGTATCTCAAAATTTTTCTTGCAAAAATGCAAAGTAGCTCTATAAAAGAATTTGGATTTTAATTATTATAGAATCATAGTCATAGAATGGTTTGGGTTGGATGACAAAGATCATCTAGATCCAAATCCCAACATGGGGCTGGGGCACCTTCCACTTGACCAGGTTGCTCAGTGCTACATCCAGGCTGGCCTTGAACTCTTCCAGAAATAGGGTATCCACAGCTTCTCTGGGTGACCAGTTCCAGTGCCTCATCACCCTCATGGAGAAGAATTTCTTCCCAATATTTAATCTAAATTGGTCCTTTTGTCCCCCTTGTCCTATCCCTACCTATCCTTGTAAAATATCCTGCTCATGCTCTTCAGTGCTGAAAGACTGCCCTAAGGTCTCCCTGGAGCATTTTCTTCCCCAGGTTGAACAACCCCAAGGGTCTCAGCCTGTCTTCAGAGGGGAGGTGCTCCAGCCCTCATCTTAATGGTCCTCCTGTGGATTCAACAGTTCCGTGTCCATCTTGTGTTGAGAACACCAAGAGCTGGATGTGGCACTCCAAGTGGGGTCTCACAAGAGTGGAGTAGAGGGGTAAAATCACCTCCCTCGAGATGCTGGCCACTCTCTTTTTGATGCAGCCCACTGTACAGTTGGCTTTCTGGGCTCCAAGCGCACATTCTTAGATTATGCTGAACTTCTTGTCAACCAACACACCAAGCCTTTACCTCAGGGCTGCTCTCAATCCTTTTTCTGTCCAACCCATATTTGTGTTCGATCCACATGCAGGACCTTGCACTTGGCCTTGTTGATCTTCATGAGGTTCACATGAGGACTAGATCACATTATATAGTCTGGGAAAGGAAGAAAAGAATATCAGAAAGGAAACTCTTGTGTGACTTTACATATTAAGGCCAAAATGAAAGAAGAAAAATGTTAAAGCAAAACCATGCAAACAGGCAGAACTGCCTAATGCCACATAAGTGGTGAGATAAAGAAATATTAAAACTGTAAATGCTCTTTGAGTGAGGTATATGGGTAAGCCTGACATTTCTTCACAGAGGACTTTTTTGGACATCCAGAAAAAAATTATATATCTGCAACTGCTTAAATCTACTTGTAGTGAGAAAAGTATTGGGACATGTGTTTATATAAGTATATGTGCTATTGACATAGCAGCGAAGCAGCTTACTGACACAGGGCCAAGAAACACTAATGGTAAAACTTTCCAGTATTTGTTGTTGCCTTGCTGTTTTACAGCTATAAGACAACATTTCTTATTGTTGCCTCAAGTTGTGATTTTTTTTGTACTGCCTCCTCAATCTGTTCCCAGAAGAAAGAAGAAAATGGCTTATTATCTGTGTCACATGTAGTAGGAGTAGGTTTGTGTCTTTTCAGAAGTCAGTAGAACAGTAGATTAGATGAGGTACAAGTGAAATGCTGGTTCTCATTTAAAGAACAGATTACTTCTGGGGAAGAATTCAACCATGTTTCACACTTTATTCCTCATGTGGAAGAAAAATTCATTGGTTTCCAGCCAGTTTTGTGGTTCCTAATATATAGGAGTGTGTACAGAGGAGACAGAGGTGTATGTACAAGACTCTCTCAGTAAGATATCATCCCCTTCTCAGCTTCTTTGGTGCTACATTGCAGTGAGAAAACTAGTGTCCCAGTTAGTTGGATAAGCTGGTATTTAGAGGAATTTAGAAATCTCACTCTGGGCAAGACCTCCTGTGTGACAGTGCTACAGCCAATGCCACAGGGAAAACATTGCTTCATCACCTCACAGGACAGATACATCTAAGATTGTGAAGTGCTTGGGATGTGAAGTGCAGTAGTGGGATGTTCATAAATGCCACAGAGAAATCCCAGGCTTCGTGGCTCAACAGCCACATATCACACAGGGAGCATATTTGTCTCCAGGAATGGATCCTGGAAGCTGCAGGCAACAGCAGTTCCCACTGAAGACGTTCTCAGACCCCTCAGTGATCAGAGATTCTATGGGATTTTGAAATCCTGTGAATTGTAAGTTAAGATGACTAAGGCAATAAAATATAAACACTGATTAACAAAGCAGGTCTTTATAGCCACTAAATTTATATTTATAGATAGCCAGAGACATGACTGAGTGACAGTGTTCAACCATGCAACAAATTGAAAGCAAATAAAGATATGATGACACAGTAATTGTAACTGAAATGAAAACATTCTATACCAGCATTTTTAGATTCTTATACACACATTAAATTTTTCTTTTAGGTAGCAGGCCTTCCCCACTTTGTAGTTTAAAAGGTACCAAATTAAATCATCATGTACATTGTGTGTTCCTGAATATTTAAAACTCTGCATAACTATTGAAATAATCCAGAATGTCGTAAGACAACAAAAGAAAACATATTTTCCATGAAAACTTAGACTTGGAATTTCAGTTGTGATTTGGATAAATTCATAAATATCCCCCTGTTTGCACAACCTAATGCTTAAAATTCCAGAAGGATTATAATCTGTCATGTTTAGAACATAGTATATGTATTTTATGCCTCAAAGTACTCATTAGGACCATGATGAATTTTTAACCATATAAAACAAGATACACGTTTTAAGAATATTTTGGGGTGGAAGCCCCTTCTATCTAGTACCAACTGCTATTTTACCAACTTCAGAACGCATGGTCTGATTCTCAGGTGCATGGAAATTTTCTGAAATTGAGAAAAGCTTCTGTTGAGACTTTTCTTCCAATGTGAATATTGGAATATTGTATCACACACAAAACATAGGCTGGGATTAAAATAAAGAGAGGTTAAGGTGACACTATTACTAGACAGGTTACATTAGACATATTTCTGTAGAAAAAGTCTTCTGCCTCCAAACTTTAGATGTGCTATACAGAGTTACTCATTAGACTATCACCATTATAACAGCTGAACAAGACATCTATCTTTGGAGGACCTCTCTTCTGGTTTTCTTCTTGCTTTAGCTCTAAATTTGCTATTCATTAAGTAAATATTTCTGATTAAGAAAACATCACTTTGTAAATTGAATTTTTGGTGTAGGATAATAGTTAATGTGCATTCTCGATCAGTATATTGAATAGCAGCAAAGTAGTTCTATAGATCAGTTTTAAAATGCAAACTTGAAATAGGTGCACTTTCTGTCTCAAAAACAGCATAAGAGATTCCTGGCTCTAGTGTTTCACTGACTGGTTTTTGTTTTTATTCTTCTTTTTGTAGACAGCTCCTTTCTGAAAGCATAAATATAGTAAAACATTTTCATGTTGCACTGTTACTTCACTGTAAGAATACAAGAGGGATCATTTCACCCATCATTGAAATGCAGCCATTTTAGTGATGTGTAATTTTATGGATGCTAGCAAATTAACAAGGGGTTAATGAGCAGTAGAACAATATATGTTGTTAAAACTGCAGAGAAAACTCAGAAACTATTTCAATAAAGAGAGATGTTTGACCTGCGTCAAGCTATAAAAGAAAATTTGTGATTCTCCTAAGTCCACAAGCCCTAGATTAATGTTGGTGTCAAACTGACTCTGTGTTGAGCTCATTTGATGTACCTCTGGGCTATAAGATGTTACTTTGCCAGCAGCAAAGGTCACATGTTTTCAGGTATTGACAGTGCAAGTAACGACAAGTTATTTCTGTGTTTGAGTGGATCAGGGTCTTTTTAGCTTTCATTCAATGAATTTGGCAAAGTGTAGCCTCTGCCCAAGAGGGCCCTGTGCCTTTGAGCATACAGCTGAGGGAATTATTAAACCTCCAGCTCTGAAATCTATAGTTTCATTTAGTTTAGACCTCCCAAAGGAATGTTTATGCCCTTAGCTAAATAGCAAATAATTTTTACATGGGTGGAACATTCCTTCTCTATCAGAAAAAGAAAGAATCACTTATATATTTAGCCCTAAGAACATTTTTTCTTAAGTATGTTTAGGTATGATAGGTCAAACTAGACTTAAAATTACAGTTATAAAAAACAACAGCTTTTGTGAAACTTTGCAAGCACCAGTCTTAAGGAAGGAAGCCTGATCAAATAGCTGAAACTCAGGAGCAGAGCTGAAGTGTTGCTTTCCTGGCTCCTTCCTGGGTTGTTGAGTGACAAAATAAGTCGTGTAACAATACCAAGATTTACACAATGTTGTGAGTCATCTCAAACAGGTAATCAGAAAATACATTAGGCCACTCAGATGGGAGCCCGAAACGTCCCAAATAGTCACAGAGTACACATGACTTCTCCCGAGCATTGCAGTGGTGAAGAGTGCTTTGAGAAGTTTTGTTCTCTTTGAGAAAGATTTTGTTCTCTAAAGCAAAAGGGAATAAAGGGAGTTTAGGTTAGAATGCTCTGGGAACAGAATTTGCTGAGTATTATCTGACACCTACAATCTGTGGGGTAGGTTTTTTTCCTCCCAGCATGAGACCTGAGCAAGGGGAAGTGATAACAGCTTATAGTGGAAGACAAGGGGATGGTTCCCCCCCAGATAGCTATAGCTGTCTCTTGCACAAACACAGATACAGTCAGTCTTCTCTGAGAAACAAATGCTTGGAGCCTGAAGTCATGTCCTCAGTCTCAGTGCTTGCTTTTAGGCTCTTTCTATGTTATCCCAAAATTTCTGCTTGATAAGAAGCAGAAATGTATCAAGAATGCCAGCAGCTCATCACCACGTCAAGTGAACTAACCTGCAGAACTAAGCACCACTCCCCGCCCCCCTCCTGCTCCCCAGCATATGGATCTTGCCTGGACCAACTTTCCTAGGAGAGGTGTATTTAACCTCTTGTCACCATTGCCTGGTGACTGAGGAACCCTCCTGGGACTGGAGCTGGAGCTCCAGATGTCATCATGAAGAGAAACCCTTGAAATTGAGACTTCCAGTTTCTGATGGATCCCCAGCATCCCATGAATTTTCCATGAACAATGTGTGCCTCACAAATTGGAGTCCTTTGGAGAATTATGCCTGTTTTGCATCTCCCAAACAGCTTTAGCTAAAAGGCAGGATCTCAAGCAATTAGTGCAACACAGACAGGGTGACAACTGAGCAGACCCAGAAGCCCAGCATTAGGTCTCCAAAGAACTTGAGGTATCTTAAGCTGTGCAGCACGATAGGTATGGATTATTTTAATTGCTCTTGTGAAGTTAAGCCCCTAAGTTTCTCTGAAACGGCACTGATGTGATTTGTTGCGTACTTGCTGAAAAGCACATTGGTTCATGCTATAGTGACCCAAGTACTGACAGAGATTGTTAATTTGTTTGTATATGTGTCACAGTTCCTAGAAGTGCCTATAGAAGGATTTAACTGAACCTGATTAGCTTAATCAGCACAGACTTGTACATGGACATGCCTTTCTCACATCTGTGCCATTTGTTTCACTGCCTCCTTTCTCTCTTTCCTTTAGTCACATTTTTTCTTAATGAAGTTTCGATAACTTTAAACATTTCTCTAAGTCTTTTCCTTTTCATTCTCTTCCTAGTTGCATTTTTATCTCTGTAGAAAGTTGCAGAAATGCAAAACTGGCAAAAAAGAAATATAACTAGCAAAAAGATGAGACAAAATACAGTCTGAAAAATGCCATATAGTTTGCCCTGAAGCTTTTCATAGCAAAATTTGGGATCTGGACATCTTCCTGAGCTGCTAAGCACAGCGGAGCACAGAAATGGGAACAGACCACCATCGAGTATGTTGATGTGTTAGGCTTCAGGAGAAAGTAAAAAAATATTAGGGAACAAAATTGGCCATGCTTTCCCTCACAGTAGCAGTGGGCACTCAGGCACAACCTCCCTAAAGCATAAGGAAAAGCAGTAAATAAATATTTTTAGTACTGCAAGCATCGTCTTATGTCAGTGTCACTCTTCCAAAGGCAACAGCATTTTATTTGCTTGTATAGACAAAATTCAGGGTTGCAATTTTTGCTTCTGAAAACAAGCCTGTATTTTTCATCTGAACTGAAGATTGCAAAGCATTAATATGTTTTCTCTCACCTTATGAGAAAATAAGTGTTCTAAGTTTTAAATGCATGCATAAGAAAGGAACCTAAATCATGTACATACAGGTGTGTGTGCACCTGTAAGGAGACATAGGTGTAACTTCTAGCCTTGTTTTGTAGTGGCAATCACTGCTTCCCCAGACACAAGCTTGGACATCATGAAAATTTATGAAACTGTCCCCGGTGTGACTATTTAATCTTCTTCCTCCTCTTCTGTCATTTTTGTACTTGTACAATAACTGTATGTTTGCATACAACTTGAAGGAGCAACACCAGGGAGATTTTCATTCACATACATAAGGTAGGTTGATTATATCCTAAAACATTCAAATCTGTGCTTTTCAATATCTTTTCTGTAAAAGGCATAGCTCAAAAAATGACACCAATTACCTCATCTACTGGGTTGGATCAAGGCACCTAGATGTAGGTGTTAGCATGTGAATATCTAGACTCCCATTATAGGCAATAGCATTACAGTCAATACAGCCAGTGGAGCTTGGAGATCTGCACTTGGACAGTGAAATAATTTCCAGGTTCCCCTAACTGTACAGGCTAGATTGTCCTCTGACAGTTGTAAGAGCTTAAACACCTGCCAACATTTTGAGAATTAAATCTTGATGTCTGTGGCGCAGAGGTGATCCTATCCCGTGAAATCATTTAAGTAGATGCAGATGTATGCGTGAAGTAGACAGTGGTTGAATTAAAACTGTTGTGATTTTAACATTAATAAATTCCTATTCTGTTATGTAGCCTTCAGGAGTAATTAAAATCCAGCATATGGTTAACTTACTTTTATTTGCCTATCACAGGAGGGATATATATGCTATATTTGTGAGGCAAGTAACTCTAGATCATTTTTTTCATATTTAAGATATTCAGGGTGGTCAGTAAGCATTTAGTAATGCTAAGTCCCATTAAGCATTACTTAAGTCAGTTACACTTACTCATTTCCAATGAAAATATTAAAACCAGAAGTTAGAGAGCTAGTCCTGTAGAGTTTGAACAATTCCAAATAACGATTAGTACCATAAAGCAAGAACACTCAGAAGTTGTCTAGTACTAAGTATGATGGAGGCCTCAGGGCTGTGCTCATACCATGAGACAGGCTCGGCCCAAGACCTATGGAGCACTGACAAGAGGTCAAAACAGACCTGAAGTGATTCATAGATTTTCATGCTTGATTCCCTGCATGAAGTTGAATCCGACTCTCTCGCCTTCCTTTAAATAACAAGATTCAGTCTTGTTTGTGCAAAATAAGTTGCTGACAGCCTGGAGATAAAGAAGGGTTTGAATTTCTTTTCAGCTCAAAGCTCTTAAAATTTTCTGTCTCAGTACTGCCTCACTAGGTATGTTGGTTGTGCCCCCATTCAGAAGCAGGATACAGCCAGCACTTAATTATCCCTGTGTTCCAGATTATTCATGCCACAGATACCAGCTGAAGCAGAGGCTCATGAATGTTTCTAAAGTCCTTCCAGGAGCATCTCAACTCTATAATCAGTACAGCTGCTTTTGAGTTACACAGAACTGGAGATAATAAGCCCATATAAATCTTACCTGGGCCCATAGTAAGCCAGCTCCTTGGAAAACACAGAGACTGGTTGCGTCAACCTGTATCCACTGGGATTCATTAATTTTGGCTCAATGCTGCTGTGCCAAGCCCATAGTGGAGCTGGCTTTGGTGGCAATCCACCTGACAGGTGAAAAGGGCTGGAAGGACTGAAGCAATTGCTTCTGAACCATGGTCCATTTTTCTAGGAGTCTGCGATTTATTAGAGGAGGCACACTGCTACAGGATTTCAGAGAGTTTTGTCCTGTTTCAAAAATATATCTTTAAATATTTTAAATTATTTTATTTTAATTTTTTAATTTTAACTAACACGTCTTTTTTGAAGTGACAGGAGGAGTTGCATGGACTTGTGTTCGGTCAGAAAAGTCAATTCTAGGTAACTATAGATTGAGGGGACTTTTGTGCTTATTTTATATTTTAATAGGATAGATGTTTTTAGGTTGTCAACAAGTAAGCCATTCTAAAGATATCTATCCATCTTTAAAATGTGCTTCACATCAGGAGACTTCATTGCATCAATCCTAGGCTGAGGCTTCCAGTAAAGTTATTCCTAGAGGCCCTTGATTTTATTTTGTCAAGAGCAGAAAATTCTGAACAATAAACTGTTGGATCATTTGGTTAGAGTCTTTATGACTTTATGCTAATTTCCATATTTTTACTTTTCCCTTCAAAGGTCCTATTTCAAGTAACAGAGGTTCTAAAACTATAATGTCAGCTTGTGTATAAATGACACCAGAAACCTCAAACATCCTGTTAGACAATGGAAAACTAAAATATATGGACAAGACTGAGACATAACTAGAGAAAATGTAATGATATGTTAATTGTGCTGAAGAAAATGTATCTGCAAATATTTTTGATTTCTATAGCAACTTATCATCAAGAACTTTCTAAAATTATTAATCAATTGAGCCTCACAATTTGAAAGGTGAATAAGAAATATATTGGGATGGCCCTGTTTTTCACTGGAGTACACTCTGGTCCACTTCTGACTGATATTTGACAAAATACAAAGCTGTTGACCCAGATGGTAACAATCACATACAGAAAGTATTTCTAGATCATAACTGTAGACAAGATTTTGATCCAAACTTCCTAGCATTTAATGTAAGCATTGGCAGAATTAAGACACTGCTTAAACTGAGAAGGGAATTACCGTCAGTATTGTCTGTTAAATGCATTGGGAACTGCCATAAATACAGGTAGTTCCAACCATGCCTTGCTGATTGCCTGGGCAAGTCCCTCAATCTTCCCTTATCAAAACAAGGACCAAAGACACACCATGTGGAACAGATTCTGAAAGCTCTGTGGAGCCAGAAAATCTGTTGCCTGTGACCCCTGAGAAAACTTCACATTTGGTAAGACTTCAGTTTGATTGTATTTCTTTGAGCCTTTCTGCTACAAGTGTTTAATTATTTGAACTATGTCAATAATTTCCCAAGTTTGCCTACATGAGCTAAGTCATTTAAGAAATTACTAAGGAAAGTAATGGATTTGATGAGAGTACAAGTTAAGCTAATTAATCATCAGTTAGTCACGGCCTTGTGTCTAGACAAGCAGCAGTCTTGCAATATGCAGTACCTGGGACCAGCGAGTAAAAATACTGTATTTCACATGAAGCTTTTATTTCACCGTGATTGTGGTAGTATATAGACACGCTCTAAGTTGATTAAAATGCAAAACCCAATATACTTTGTCTGTTTGCCCTTACAGTGATGTAATCCAGATACTGTATTCTTCAGTTGAATTTCCTCAGCCTGTTGGAAACAGAAACCTCTTTCATGAAAACACATATTTCCCTAAAGCTTCAGAAGTTTTAAGTGTACGTATGTAACTAGCAAATTCATCTATCTTGAAGCTGTCCCTGCACAGAACTGTAATTCAGGAAAACAGATAATCTGTTGGGCACAACAGTGCTCAGAACCATTTCTCTGTAGATGAAATTCAGAGCTTATCACAGCATCTAGAGCAGCCTTTGTTAGCACATCCTTTCTGTCCTGTAACTTTCCTGGAGTTGAAAGTTCTGCAGCAGCTTCAGAGTCTCAGTGTTTTTCTAACAACTCACACACATGATGCAGTGCTGCAGCTGAGCTTTGATGGGACAAGGGGTTTTACATCCGTAGTGGATTTTTATCCAAGAGGAATAATATTGCTGTTTTAATAGTAGAAACTTTTTTAAAAAACCTTTGTGGTTTCAACTGCCATTTTTAACTTTAAGGATCTAACTTAAGGGCAGTTCAGCATGTTTAGTGTTCACTTGACAGACCCTTAGTGTGTCCCTTGTCTCTATCCAATGGTTTCCTCCCTGGAAAGATCCTTTCAGCTCACCTGAGTGAACTTTCAGTCCACTGGAGGAAAACTCTTTCAGCTGCCTCTGCAGCTTCTTTCTACTCTGTCAAATCTCTCTGAATTGTACAAAAGTTAGCAGAGCTAAAAACAGAGCAGTAACTAGGAATTAAGAAGCTGATAATACCAGTGTGACCAAATGTACTAATCATAAAACAATAACATTTCACTGCATGAATAAATCTTGCTTGCTATACTATACCAAGTCCTTTATTTTACATGGTCAGTGGAAGATTGAACAAATGTTTCTTTTTTATGGGATGATTTAGTTCATTTGTACCATAGCCATAGGCAAAATTCCTCAGCACGCTATATTTTGCTGTGAAGATATTCATGTTCTGACATCAAGTTCAAATGTTTAGTCACTTCAGATATTTGAACA